>NC_139685.1:55321685-55921685 GCF_964106915.1 Podarcis gaigeae | reverse complement strand
AAATAGAACAGATCATATGAGATACTGGGGGGGGGGGGACCAATCTGGTTCTGAGGGGATTCTATATCTTTTATGAATAATGTTAATCTTAAAGCACCAAGACGTTGGGCCTGACTTTTATTAGTGCTCTGAACACACCACACGTACATGTACAGGAATTAACAGAAAGCAGACATCTGATCCAGCATAAGGTTTTCATAGGAGACTTGAGCAGCCTGGATGCTTCCACTTTCCCTCCCAAAAAGGACACTTGCAATGTCGCTTCCTGGCAACTTTCTAGCACCAAAACAGAAAAAACTGTGGTCATACCACAAAGTAGGAAGAATGAATGAATGGGCACTTCTGAATGCCAATCATTGAGCTTGCGAGTCTGCCAAGCCCACAGTATGGGGCACCCAGATAAACTACAGGACTGCAAGGTGGGGAGCAAACCACCTTCAGCTCATGGGGCACCTGTTACCAAAAAGGAGCAATGCAGCAGCGAGCAGCAGCTGCAGATTGCTGGAAACAGGATGTTGATGTTTGTGACTGTTACCGTGGGAAAAGGAGGCAGTCCATTCACTGTACTGAGCACCGGATGTTAGCTCAGTGTGTCATCTGACATGTACTGGAAGTACATGGGAGGAGCTATATTCTCTCTGCTGTTGATGTAAAGAGAGTGCAGACATGTTTCTCTGTACTGCTGCAAAAGACAGAAATAAAGGCATGTAAATACATTTCTGTCTGTCTCTTTCCCCTCCCTGGGGATAGCAGGGAGGAGAGGGGAGGAGTGGTGTGTTCTTCTCACGTTTGAGAAGGATCGCCGATTAGAGAGCTCGCCGGGAGTCGCAGACGGGGAGGTCAACAAGGAAATCAGCCAGTGCCTGGAGAGTGGCACATTCCTCTGACAAGGCTTGATTCCAACAATGGTAGCAGAGGATGGTTTTTTTTGCTCCATGGAAGTCTGCAATAAGAGGTTGATGGGTCGTTTGTCATCCTCTGCACCTAAGGCAAGAAGATAACGTCTGCGTGCAGCCAGAAGCTGAACAGACGAGGTGAACTGCCAGGCAACTGAGCCCCAAGGTATGAAAATTTTCGGGCTAAAAGTGTGAACGCAGATTGATTTATTCTCTGGTTCACGGGAGCAGCGTTTGAAAAAAACAGCTCCGAGTGAGAAGGCTTGCATTCCAGGAATTTTTGTGGTTGATAAGGTTTCCTGTTCAAAGAAAGGATTGCACTGTTGCTAAGAAACAACCGTCAGTGTAGTGGAAAACTACTCAAAGGGGCTGGACTGTGAGGCTGGGCCTGAGAGAGGCAAAAAACAATGGAATGTTTTGGCTAGAATCTCACGAGCTCTTGGAAGGGACTTTCCAAAGCAGCCAGCATTAGAGCTGCCAGGTGCCAAGAGCGTAAACAGCCAGCTATTGGATTTTAGCAGGCTTAAGAGTGAGAGCTGAGGCAAGGATTCAAAATGGATGCCAAGAAGGGGGGAGGCTTGCCTTATTCATCTCCCCTGCCTAGAGACAGTTATTCATCAAGGTCTGGATGGGTGACTACCCCAGAAGGGGTGAGCCAAGATGATGCTGGTCATGTTCCTAAGAGCTCATCGAAAGCTGAGGAAAGCTTTGACCCCAGATGGGGGAGTGAAGGAACTGTTGCTGTTGCTGTTGCTGTTGCTGTTGCTGTTCCTGTTCCTGTACAAGCTGCAATGGGTGTTGCTGACAGGGGGAGGGAGGAACGGAGTTCTAATTCCCCCACTGCTGTTGCTACTGGAGACAATGCTGTAGCTCTGAACGTTGTCCGATGTTACAATTGTGGACAGACTGGGCATCTTCAGCGGAACTGTAAGAAGCCACATCAGCACAGAGGAGCCAAGGGGAGCTCTGCGAAGCCTGAGGCATCAGGCAAAGGTCGTACCACGTCTCAGGTGAAACCTGCAAGGCTATGATGTCGCTAAAAGCCATACCAGAAGTGGGGAACTCTTTTGTTCTTGACACGGGTTGCACCGTCCATATGTGTCCACACAGAGGACTGTTTTCGACATTTAAGAAGCAAAGCTTCGCTGTGCAACAGGCCAACGGTCAGGAGCTGGAAGCGACCGGGATTGGGACTGTGTATCTTGAGAGTCTGAACTTGACTATAAACAATGTGTACTTGGTTCCAGAGTTGAAGTTCAATCTGCTGAGCGTTTCACAGATTGCTAAGAAAGGACTAAAACTGTCCTATGATGCTGAGAGCTGCAAGATCTACAAAGATGGAGAGTTGTATCTTTCTGCCAGAGAGAAAGATGGACTGTATTTGTTGACTTTTGATCAAAGTGATTACATGAAATGTAATTCTTCTGATTCTAACATGATCTCTCTTGCAGGTATGACCAAGAAGGATGCCAAGCAGGTGACTACAAGGGTCGACAAGGCATTTCAGCGGGTGTATGCTGATGTGATTGGTCCTCTCGCACCATCTAGAGGCAATGCAATATTTTGCCTTGTGTGTGTGGATTGTTTCTCAAATTTTGTCTGGATTTATGTGTTAGAGAAACCACAAGAAGCCTTAGAAAGGTTTAAAGAGTTTTGTGACAAGGTTAAAAATATGCATGATGCTAACATTGATTCTCTTTTCACAGATGAGAAGCCAATTTTTCTTTTACAGGATTTTCAGGAGTTCCTGCAGAAGAAAGGGATAAGACACAAGATTGCTGCTTCAGCGGAAGCGTGGAACAGGGGTGTCTGTGTACGGGTGAACAAAGAATTGCAAAAGGGGATGCAGGCGCAATTGCTTAGTTCACATCTGCCACACGAGTTCTGGCCGGAGTCGCTATTGTCATATTGTTATACGTGGTTGAGAAAGTTTTCAAAAGAGTTGGGAAGTTCTCCTTTTGAGAAACTGTTCCATAGAAAACCTTCTGTTGCCCATTTCAAGGTTTTTGGGTCTCATGTGAGGACAGAAGCTCCAGGTGGAGTAAAGAATGCCAGAGGCATTTTTGTGGGATATGAAAAGGGTCTCTACAGAGTAATTTTGTCTGAATCTGGTCAGGTGATTCTCACAAAATTTCTAGAGAGTGCTCCTGAACAGGAGAGAGTAATTGTTCACACATTTCCCACAGGGAACGATTCGGATGATGATGATGATTTTATTGATTACAGTGGTACTGATGATGACAGTAGTAGCTCAAAGAGCTCAGTTGACACAGTCATTGAGAGGAAATCTCACATAATGGCTAGACCCTCACAGGTGGAGGACGAACCACTGTTTACAATTGGAACTGGTTCTCCAAAGAGTCCGGAGACTGAACCAGTGAGCAGAGTAGATCAGCACCTCATACGTAGGTCTGAGAGAGTTACAAAGGGTGTACCACCCAAGAGGTATTCAAAAGAGTTTGCCAACTTAGCTGTTGCATGTGTTGCTGTTGTAAACAACCGAGGACAGGTTGAAGCTGTGTCTAAGTCAGAGACAAAGACACAACAGAGAGTTACTAGCCAAGGTAATGCAGATGCACTCATTCCTTGGAAGTCACACAACCAGAGAGGTACACTGGGGAAACCAGTGGCGGGTAGTTCCAAGGGTGGTACTGAAACAACAGAGGAATGTTATATGTATAACAACTGTTTGTTTTCTTCTCTGGATCACGCTTTGCTCGCAGCACGCATTGATTCTTTTGGGGGAGTATGTTACCAAAAAGGAGCAATGCAGCAGCGAGCAGCAGCTGCAGATTGCTGGAAACAGGATGTTGATGTTTGTGACTGTTACCGTGGGAAAAGGGGGCAGTCCATTCACTGTACTGAGCACCGGATGTTAGCTCAGTGTGTCATCTGACATGTACTGGAAGTACATGGGAGGAGCTATATTCTCTCTGCTGTTGATGTAAAGAGAGTGCAGACATGTTTCTCTGTACTGCTGCAAAAGACAGAAATAAAGGCATGTAAATACATTTCTGTCTGTCTCTTTCCCCTCCCTGGGAATAGCAGGGAGGAGAGGGGAGGAGTGGTGTGTTCTTCTCACGTTTGAGAAGGATCGCCGATTAGAGAGCTCGCCGGGAGTCGCAGACGGGGAGGTCAACAAGGAAATCAGCCGGTGCCTGGAGAGTGGCACATTCCTCTGACAAGGCTTGATTCCAACAGCACCTTCTCTTCTGGGCCATGTGCCAATGGTAAAAGTGGGTGGAAGAGCAAATGTAATTTTTGCCTTTGTACACATGGTCTATACTCCATCCAGGGAAACTAGAAGCATTATCAAAGTTGAAGGACACATTCCAGTCTCCTCAAGGAGGGTGCAAATAGGGCCAGTAAAATGTGTGGCCTAAGAAGAAGGCACCACTTGAGGAGAATCCCAAAGGCCAGATAGAGAGACCAGGCCTGCATTGAAAACTGTTCCCACAGCTCAGACCTGATCAAAATAAGACCCACCTGTGGCATAACCTGGAGTCCCTAAAATAGGCCCTACTGTTCTTTGTAGCTTGACACCCCCTAGGCATCACAAGGAAGACCACTTCAACTGAGCATCCTGCACCTTGCTCACCAGAATTAAATCCACAATGTAATACCCCAATTGATTGCAAGCTGCCACCACATATTGCATATAGAGCAGCAGAACTCTTCAGTAGCTTGGCTAAAAGGCACAAGGCAAGGGTGTAATTCAGAATCCCCTTGGATCAAACCACATATTGTACTTTCATATACATACAGAGAGAGAGAGAACAGTGTTGCATGGTAAATAAACATGGAAAGCTTGCTCTACTTCTGAACTTGCCCCAACAAGTAGTTTTTCTCATATGCTGCAACATTAGCTGAGCCAAGAATCAGCTGTCTCCCTTTCTACCCTTCCTGACAGATGAACAGCAAAGACTTCATGGGGCTTACAAATGGTTTGGAGAAGCTCTTTCTTGACAGTCCAATGCCCAGTTCTTCCAGATGTTAAGTCATGTAGCTGCCCTGAATACACAATTTTTCACAATGCACAAGCAAAGTGTTCATGGCTATTGTCCAGCATTCGTTTCTATGATGAGAGAGCCTTTTAAAAGACATCCATAAGAAATCACCAGTAGCTTATAATTTTACTCATCTAGGCTCACATGTTAGGTTTGTGATGGTGAGAGTGTATGTAGCAGTGGCGTAGCGTGGGTTGTCAGCACCTGGGGCAAGGCAAGTAATTTGCGCCCCCTAACCTGTGGATTTGTGCCCCCTAACCCTAACCCCCAGATGTTGCACCCGGTGCGGCCGGCCTCCCCTGCACCCCCCACGCTACGCCACTGGTATGTAGAACAGCAAGGGCAATTCAAATGGACAAGAAAGAACAGTGAGGTCCATGTTCTCAAGGGAAGCATCTGACTTGTTAGCAATTCAGAGTATGAAGTTACATTCCAAAGGTGGAAGATATACTGATTCAAACAATGAATATATGGCTGAAACTTTCTCAATAACTAAATAGCTCCAGGTAGATAACGTTACCAAAGGACATTTTTGGTTCCATAGCTTCTTCACTCTAGAGAAATGATATTAAATAATGATTTAGTTTAATAGCCATCTGTTTTATAGTCTAGCCTTTTAAACCACAGATTTCCAGAAAATAATCTGGTGCAAGAATCAGCGTCAATGTAGGTCCATCTCAGAGTAATAAAAGAGCCATAAATAAATTCAGCCATTAGGCCTTCGTGAAATAGAGACATGCAATTTCTCTCTGCTACTAAATCTTCCTTAATGAAGAACGTACGTTACGAGATAACTTTTCCTCAGTTTTAAAACTAGCTCTTTTTCTAACTCAGTGCTGGCACTTTCCAAAGAAAAAATAGCAGCCAGCAACTAGTACTTTTGTTCCTATGATACTTCAAAGTAATCATTACCAACTGAATGCATAGGTGGAAATTAAAAATAAAAAGTAAATGAGGTTTTCAGCTCCAACTATATTTATAGGGCTGGAAACGATTAGCAGGTGAAGTTAAGTAATTACTGCATCATTAACCTGTCACTTGAAATTTTAAAATTGTCTTTTGGTGTCTGATGAAAGAATAATACCAAATGTTTACCAAATTAGTATGCAGTATAGAAACTGCACGCACACCAAGTCTCATTCAGAAACTGTAGCAAGTTCCTGCAACACCGAGATAAGCTGGAGGAGGAGTTATCTGGCAATCAATATCCCTTTTAAAGGAGAACACAAGGAGTTATCAGAAACATTCAGACCATGTTTCTATCAACCATTTATGAAGATGATGCTGACATCTCTAAAGTCAACAGGAAAACAAATCTGTATAAACAAAACACAAATGGCTATTTGGAAATGAAGCAGGTCATCTCCAAATATGATACAATGGGACAAATAGCTTTTGGAAACAATCAGCTTCATAGATAATATTATATCCTGCTACCCCAGAGTAAAGGTGAGGAACCAACGCATAAATATACATTCAACAGCCATTAATGGAAGGCAGGTACACTGAAATCTATTTCATATTAAAAAGCAGTTGGAATATTGACAGTAGGCTCCGTAATAAATCTCCTAGCTCTCCAAATGCAGCCCCTTCTACTGGACCCTCCAGCTATTCCTAGGCCAAACTCTGTGCTATAGATTTAGGGAATGTAATTCTTAGCAATGCTGAATTTTTTTTGGGGGGGGGAGGGAGAGTGAATCTTTGGGTGGAGATGGGGAGGATTAACAACATTCAGGCCCTGTTACTATCACAGTGAGGGAGCGCAATCTCCTTTTTTAAACGTAGTCTGAAAAATGTACTGTGAGCATTTAATGCACATGCTGATATCAACCTCCAGGCTTTCATTTGTGGTTCGAGGACCCGACCCCCGCAATGTGAAATGAAGACCCAAGGACACGTGATATAAGGTTAATGGGCAAGGAAAGGCCACAACTTTATTGGTTACAGCAGTGAAAAGGTATTGGCTTAGGCATTGGATCTCTAAAACAAGTGGGTTTATTCACCAGTAGGTGGAGCCTGTTGATGCTAATCCAACTATAGGCTCACCCCTGATGTCACCGAGGGTCGTGCCATGGCCTCCCGCCAAGCAGGCATCGGACAGAATACACGACCGCCAGATTCCTTTAACGGAATACCCAAAAATTGAAGGCATAGGCGATGGCCACACCTAGCACTTTGACACACCACAACACATTATTCCAATGCCTGACCGCCACCCGAGCCGAAAGGCTCGCCCCCAATACCCTCACGGCTGCAACCAATCCCAGATGCTTTTGCTGACACTGTCTAACCAAATGTCATTCCCCAGATCTGATAGATGCACCCCGTCATTCCGGTATAAGGCTTGGTCGCCGATCCGGATACGGTCATGACAAATGACTCGGCCATACATGAAGCGCACCCAACGGGCCACTGCCCGATTTATGAGTTTCCTGGTTTTTTCAATGGCCATACAGCTCTGCGCACCGCGCCAAAAAGTTCACTTCAGGAAGGAGGACCAGAACACCGTTGTTCTGGGACATAAGGCTGCAAACGCATTCAAGTCTCTTTTTCTGTCCGACAACAAGTCCACACTCCTTCTGTTAGCAAGGTCATTCTCCCCCAATTGAATGACAAGGATGTCGGGAGGGCCGAACATGGCTACTTTCTCCCACGGCGAAGAATGAGGCCGGGGAGAGGCTGGCGCTGCAGCAAAAGGCTGCTGAACACGCCCCCTCTGTGGCACCTGGTTGGATGCCTACCGGGGGGCGTAGGCGCCAGCCAGGTGAGGTGGAGGCAGGGGGCTAACGCCCCCTGCTAGGGGCGGTGCTCGGGCTCCCGCCCACAACCAATCCCCTCTCTTCCAGGGAGGAGAGTCTTTGTACAAAACAAATTTATATTTTCCCGTTGAAGCTTTGCACAAAGAGGGGAAAGGAGATTGATGACACATGGAGCTTGTTTTCAACAACTGTTGATTTTTTCAATATTTCCTGTGAATATTTTATATATGCTTAGAGGTAATAGAAAATTAAGAGGTATAAAAATCATGTTTAATTTTATTATTATTATTATTATTATTATTATTATTATTATTATTATTATTATTTAAAGGTTCAGAGGCAGCAGGCCTCTGAATTAGGGTGGTTACTTATGGATTCTCCCCCCCCCACACACACACAGACACAAAAAGGCCAAAAGAGAACACAAGATTTTCACACATTTTAAATATGCCAGAAAATTTTATATAGAAATAAAATTCACCTCACTGTATTAGAGGAGACTTTGGCTAGGTAAGTTGTGTGCCTGACTAGGTGAAAACCCCATGTTAAGTGCCAATGGACAACTGACTGAAAGCTGCTCTCCCTTCTTAGGGCTATTTCTCTTTAAGCCTGGACCGGACAGCCCTTCAAACAGAAGATTCTTTTAAACAGAGGACTGTTTAACATATGGCCACCCTACTCTGAATACCAGTGGCTGGGAAACAAAAAAAACCAGGCAAGTGTCATTGCTTTCATGCCTGCTTTTGAACCGCTCAGAAGCATTTGCTTGGTTGCTGTTGATAGCAGGATGCTGTACTTGGTGAACTCATGGTCTGATCCAGGAGATCTTATGTTTTTATAGTACAGCAATAAAGCTCTCCAGGTCCTGCTGCTCACTTCTGATTCTCAGCGTTTCTTTCTTTATTGAACTGATACCATTCGCTGTGCACTACTGAAAGTGACCAGCAATACACAGGCTCCTGTACATATAAGGGAATTAGGGTTTCTGAGCATTAGACAGCTAAGAAAAATAGGTAACCAAAGTGCATGTTAATTCCTAAAGCCTATTGCTCAACTATATTATCACAATACCCCTTCTTCCACAATTAAAGAGGTGCTAAATCCACTGGAATAAAAACTCTGTAAATGTATAGAAGTATCTCATGAGAAGTAAATCACACTGGAGGGATAAAACTGATAAACCGTGAAATTTTCATTTTAGAAGAGCTGTGCATTATGCAAATCATACTGTGTCAATGCTCCATTCCTCTGAGCTTGTTCCCCTGCCCATAGCTACTCCTCAAATCACAACAAGAATTTTTAAAAAATTGTTTTGTTTTTAGAAAAGACATTTTCATAGAATGCCAAATGTTTAAGCTCTGGATAGTAGGTTCAACTTTGCTGCTGAAAACATGATCTTTTAGGAACATAAAAACACAAAAAGGGCCCCCTGGATCAGACCAAAGCTCAAACTAGTCCAACATCCCATTTTCACAGTCACCAACCAGATGCCTATGGGACACCCGTAAGCAGGATCTGACCACAACAGTGATCTCCCCATTTGCGATTCCTAGCAACTGGTATTCATGCCTCCAACAGAGGCATTGATAGCCCAATTCTCCATGAATTTGACTCCTTTTAAAGCCAACCAGGTTGTTGACCACCTGGTAGCAAATTCTGCAGTGTCTCTCCTCAATCTTGCAGGATTCAGCTTCATTGAATCTTCCCAAGTTTTTGTATTAGGGGTTGGGGAGGGGAACTTCTCTAGCCACTTTCTCCACAACGTGCATCATTCTATACACCTCTGTCAAGTCACCTCTTACTTGTAGTTGGTCCAGCATATTGAGCATTTTGGTTCCCTTTTCTGAACCGTTTCCAACACCCTTTCTGAGGTGCAGTGAACGGAAATACACAGTGGTCACATCATAAATTTGTACAATGACATTCTGATACCAGCAGTTTTATTTTCAATCCTTTTCCTAATAAAAATGAAGTGTCTTCACAACTGCAAAGAAATGAATGTTTTGAGGCTAATATTTCAATAGTTCATTGGCAGGCTGGTATCACAGTCCCCAAGACAACTGCTCAGATATTTTTTACTTGTTCCATTTGTTGAAGTGAAGAAAAGGAGAATAGGTAATGATTTCATGGTTAAGTCTCTCCTCACTAACTGTTATCTGTAGCCAATCACAAACCTTGACTTCTGAATAAACATGATGCATTTTGCTGCACAATTCATATTTGACCACTACTTAGTAACCCACGTGGCAAGCATGTTTGCTGAGATCACCATGTTTTGGCTGGGGCTGATGGGAGTTGCAGTCCAACAACACTGGGGTGGGGTGGGGGCACCAGTTTGGCAAAGGCTGCTGTAGAGTATTTAAGTAACAAACACTTTCAGCTGAGCTTATAATATTCCAGCGGTTTGCTGGGCGTTCCCCAAATAGGTCTGGCCAAGCTATTTTTAGGAGAAACACTGGGTCCTGCATCATCAACCCCATTGCCAATAAAATATAGCAATTTAAAATACGATCTGTATATACTGGCAAATGTTGTTATGACCTATGTGCATGCTATAAATAACGACAAGCAAACATGAGAATATGTCACTCTCTTTATTTGCAAAGTTTAGGAAAGAGTGCCAATCCTTACAGAGCCAAAACTGCAACATGCTCACACAAGAGGCTTGGGAAAACACTAAAAATTTGCAGAAGTCCAAGCGTCTTTAGAAAAGCTAAAGCCAGACTCCCACGCTCACCTGTATGCAGGCTGGTTGGTTCCATTTTTAAATGTTCAAGAACACGCCCCTTATATAAATATACATATATCTAAATAAAATGTAACATCTCAGGAGTCCCTGCTGTAATTTGGGTCTTATTTCATGGGCAAATATATATATATTTATTTAGTTTTTAAATGTTCAAGAACTAAACCACCACCCCATGAAATAAGACCCAAATTACAGCAGGGACTCCTGAGGTGTTACATTTTATTTAGATATATGTATATTTATATAAGGGGTGCGGGTGGTGCTTTGGGTTAAACCACAGAGCCTAGGGCTTGCCGATCAGAAGGTCGGCGGTTTGAATCCCCGCAATGGGATGAGCGCCCGTTGCTCGGTCCCTGCTCCTGCCAACCTAGCAGTTCAAAAGCATGCAGTGCAAGTAGATAAATAGGTACCGCTCCGACGGGAAGGCAAACGGCATTTCCGTGCGCTGCTCTGGTTCACCAGAAGCGGCTTAGTCATGCTGGCCACATGACCCAGAAGTTGTATGCCAGCTCCCTCGGCCAGTAAAGCGAGATGAGCTCTGCAACCCGAGTCATCCGCGACTGGACCTAATGGTCAGGGGTCCCTTTACCTTTATCTTTATATTTATATAGTCTTATCATGCTATAAGTCTACAGGACTAACTCCATAGTTATGCAGTTACCCATCAAACCACATGGTGCATTTGCTCAAACATTTCCCATAAAACAATCCTCTATTCCCATGGAGAACAATACTGTTACCCGCTCTGCTGCCTACAGGGTTAGTGGGAGCATGCCTCTGAATAGCAGCTGTTGGACAACAACATTGGGGAAGTCTATTTATCTCACAAACTTCCTATAGGCATCTTAATGGCCACCATGTTAGAAGATTCAGGACAAATAACTGAAAGCAATTCTTCACGCAGCACATAGTTTCAAATTATGGAATGTACACGCAAAGGAGGCAGTGATGGCCACCAACTTGAATGGTACTAAGAGAGGATTAAACAAATTCCTCGTGGATAAGACTATAAATGGCTACTAGTTGTAGATGGCTTACTTCCACTTTCAAAGGCATTACGCCTCTGAATACCAGTTACTGAGAATCACATTTGGGCAGTGGGCAGTTACACTCATGTCCAGCTTGCAGACTTCTCACAGGTCAGCCACTGTGAGAACAGGATGCTAGTCTGAATGGGCCATTGGACTGATCCAGCAGAGTTGTCTTGTGTTCTTAAGGATGTTGGACTAGATAGGACTTTGACCTGACATAGTCCTATATGAATCTACTACATTGTCCTGGAAAATATCATGGCAGTGCTGGGATATTTTCTACATGATCCCATGGCCCCATGTGGGAATAAGATTTAATTCTTATAGCATGTCAGGGACTAGACTGAAGAGGAATGGTGGAGGCCGCCGCCTCCCCCCAACCTTCACAAGAAGAGGAGGACAGTATAGATTTACAACGGTGGTTTGCAGAAAGTCACGAGTCTGAGACAGAAGAAGGACAGAGCTGGGAGATAATGGAAGGGGAGGAGGGGGAAGAAGCAGAGCCAGAACATTTGGCTAACATGTTATCATTAGAAAGCATACCCGATCCCCCTTCTCCTAAAACCAGGAGGGCTGTGAAAGTGGAAGAGCAGAAAGTGAACAGACAAAGGGCCTTACGCAGCCACTGTAGAAGGGGTGACACTGCAGATGACGTAGAATAAAGGTGGGGGAGATTACTCGGAGCAACGCCATTGCTTAATTACATTCCTTTCTCTCTCTCTGTAAATTCTGAATAAATTATGTGGTAAGGACTCTTCTTGTTACCTACTTTTTTTGCTGCCACCAGAGGAGGGGAAGGATTCCCTGAGCCTTGACTTAGCATCATGGAGGCCCAACTGCCAAACATAGATTTTTCAGGGAGGTAACTATTCTGAAATATGTCATCTGTGCATGCTTGCAGGGAAAGCGGGGATTCTAAGTCTACCATAAGCTCATTGCCAGCTCCAGACTCATATTATTTTATTAGCACAAGCTTTCCAAATCTGGTTTGGTAGTAGCGATGCAGCAAACATAGTTTGAGTTTTGAACATCAGGAACCTCAAAGCATCATTGCTTCACCATGAAGCCAGATGCGGTACTGGGGGATAGGCCATGCTCAGTGGTGCAGCAGAAGCTCAGCATCCATAATGCCCCACTCATCCCTGGAAATTCTTTAAAAGTACCTTGAAAATAGCAGGTGCTGTGAAAGTTCACCTCCCAGAAAGCCACTGCCAGTCCAGGCTACATGACTCCGTATAAGGAAGCTTTCTATGTTCAACACCATTTCCTTTAGACCATGTAATTATGCTACCTTTCCTCCCCAATAATTATAAATGTTGTTGACGTATAATCCAATTAGTTCCAAAAGAATTGCCTATGGAAAAAGAAAGTGCTCAGCTAATAAAAGAAAAGCGATCTGGTATTCGCTGGGGATTTACTTCCAAAATCAAATGATAGCAAAACAGTTATTCATTCACTGAACTGGAACATTAATTTTATTATGAAGCAAACCAAATTAAATACAAATATAAACAAAATCCTCGTGGACTCTCTGAATCATGACAATGTTTGCTCTTTTTCGAGCAAAATATTACAGAGATGCAACAAGTATTTGCATTTAAAAACAACACAGTAATTTTCACTATTTCTGCAGAAGTGAGATGTAGGTGGAATGCAAAAATCCAACGTGCAGGCCTCTGTGTAAACTTCTACATTAAAAACATTTAAAAAGAAAAGAAAAGTGGATGCTGGATGTTACAATCAGGAATGGAGGAGAGGTTGGAAGAGTAAGGTGCTTAACCCACTCCCCTAACCCACCCAGTTATTTTTCCTTTTAAAATCACCCCCTCTCTAAGAGTCCCTACTGGGAAAAAGATACAGGTCTCCTTTCCTTTGAGTAGAAATCAGTAAGAAAATTATCTGGCAGGGAAAGGGTTAAGTGTGTGTGCGCACGTGCGCACACTCAAACCCTCCATATCTGGCTTTCCTCTGCTCCTGATTTCAGCCTCTAGTGGCTGTTTTTCATTTAAAAAACACAAAAAATGAAGGAAGAGTTACATAGAACTCTATGGAACATGTCAACTGGCCTTCGATCATTTTTTTCCGAATTCAGAAAACATACAACAAGATTTAGAAAAATCCATGTATAGTAATACCTGAGAGTCAGAGAGCTATTTTAGACATGCCTAGTGTCTGGCTTATCCCCACCCATCCCCCATTTTAAGCAGCATACTCCTATCATCTACCTACCTACCTACCTACCTATCTACCTAAACAGTTATATCCTGCCCTTCTTCCAAAAAAGCACTACTCAGGGCGGTTTACAACATTTTAACCTTATTAAAAACAACAGTATAAAACTATGAGCCAAGGAAATATGATCAGCAGTTAAAATCAATCAAAAAACATTCAAAAAACACAACAATCAAAAAACACACAACAAAATATTGCCAGAATAAAGCATTATTTTGTAACCATGCAATATCAGAAACTGTTTTTGAAACTCCCACATCTAAAAAAGAAAAAGGAAGAAAAACAGCTTGCTGTATAGCATGGAGAGCTGCTGTTTAAGAAAGACAAGTCCAAGACTGCCTTGGGCACATGGAACCTGTCACAGATTTCTTTGGATCCTTGTCTTTATGCACTATAACTAATGGTTCTTGTTGCAAACCCCAGAACCATACTGAAAAATAACAAGGATTTATTTCACAAACCAACCACAGTGCTTTCCTTACTCCTCTCCTGCGCACAAAACGAATAATGAATAGCATCTTGCCTATATTTTCCAAAAATAGCACCAACATAAACTGAAGTTAATTAAAATGGGGTGGGTTGTTCCCTCCCTTTTTTTCTTTGTAAACTGATGCCTTCCACACTGGCTTCCATGCAGAGAAAAGGAACAGAAAGTAGACAACTATCCACTTGGTGAAAGATTTTGATGCCACTGCATGACTAATGGATACGGCAATAAAAATCTCTTCCAGGAAACACTGTAATCTATTTAGCATACAGAGTTATTCTTTGCAACAAGAGCGTCACCCCTTCAGGATGTAACACTATAATACAACTTTTGCCTAACTGGTGCCTTCCAGCTGTTTTGGACCACGACTCCCATCAGTCCAAACAGCTGTAGGGCACCAGGTTGGCAAAGGCTGCTACAAGAGAATATCTACTTAGAAAAGATATTGGGATGTATTGAACAGCCAATCTTGTATATCACTATGGCATCTGCTGAGGGAATTTTTGCTACTGTTGCACACTTCTGGGATAAAAACTATTACTACTAAAAACTTCACTATGCTTTCAACTGTTGTGTTAGTCTGACTGATGGCTAAAAGATGTGATGTTCAGGGTTCCTTCCTCAGCTGTCATCTACAGCAGCATTGGGCTTCAGGAGAGAGAAATGGCACCTCTCCATATGCTCTTCTTAAATACTGACTCCATCAGGCTCTCCCCTCACCTGACATCAGCAGCTATTCCATCAGGCTGCAGAAGAGGGAGAGCGGATTGCAGGACAGGAACTTTTGGCTCCTCCTCTCCTTAAAATATTCTCATGCCAAGTACAGTGGATGCTCAGGTTGCGAACGTGATCCATGTAGGATGCACGTTTGCAACCCGCAGCAGCACATCTACACACACACGCATTGTGATTCAGCACTTATGCACATGCGCAAAGCTTCTGCGCATGCACGACCGCCGAAACCCAGAAGTAACCTATTCTAGTACTTCCAGGTTTCGGTGGTCCGTAACCAGAAAAAACGCGACCTGAAGCATCTGTAATACAAGGTATGACTGTACTTGTTACAAGAACTCAGTAACTAAGTAATAATGCCTGAGCTTTCTCTTTTCCTCCTTTCCAGGCTCTTTTCCCATTATGTCTTCCTGTCTTTTATATTCTAAACCTGAAGGCAGAGAATGTCTTATTATTGACATCTGTAAGCTGCTCTGGGGGCCTTTTTTGGCTGAAGAGAATGATGAAAATGATTTAAATAAATACACACAGAGTGGCGAGGGTTTTGAAAGGAAATACATTTTCTTAAAATCCAAACGTAACCCCCAAATGTAAAGTCCAGCATGGAACTATCAGATGTACAATTTGATTTTAAAGACACTTGTTATGATCCAAGGATGCCTCCAGAATCCTCTGATATTCATGTCTGGCTGTGCTGTTTCAGGCTTTCCAATCTTGATAGTTCATATATTGTAGGAATGCCTAAACATGCACTAGATCCATGAAAATTAGTGCTGAAAGTCCAGTGCTGCATGTGCAAGCCACATGACTCCCTTCCCTTAGTTAGCATGGGTGACACAGGAGCTGAGGTATGGGGCAGGTCAGCAATAAAACACCCAGTGTCAGTGAGGTTAACTCCTTATTCAAGGAAACCAAAACAGGGCCTGACTATCTGTATAGATCTAGCCTCAAAACTCACAGCAACTCTTCCCAGTAGATCTTGCCCCAGTGAGGCGGTTGTGAAGACTGAAGGTCCCCACCTTCCCACCACTCTATAAGGCTCTTCACCCGGTTCCTTTCCCAGCAACCTGAGGTTCCTTCATCTTGTCTCTCTTTCCTCTGCCCTCTTCATTTCTCTGCATGTTCTGGGAGACCAGCAGGGAGGGGAGCTGGTCACAGCAGGAGGGGAGCCAGCTCTTGAGTTCCAGCTAGGAAGCTTTGTTTTGGCACTTGTTTCCCTCTCCCCTGTTTTTCATGTGAGCATGCTAATGCATTTGCCTCCTATTTTGGAAAAAACACCCTCACTATTTATGTAATTCTGCAAGCTGTAGGATTCTTACATAATTGCTGTTACCTTTCCCTTGTGTGGGGATGTTTCTGCTTTGGCTACATACGCACCAGCACTCAACCCCTGAAGTTGGAAAATAGAAGGAATTATAGTATAAGATTATTCTTTCTCTGAAATGTCAAACAATTATTTCCATTTTCACTCCACAAAAGCCACCTCTGAGCCACCTAGTGCAACCAGCATCCAGCTAATTTAATTAAATTATCTATATGACTCCCCAGCATATAGCCATCAAATTTTGCACGAATGATTCTGCCAGACTGCCAGTACAGAAATTAGGGATTGCAGCTGAGCAGCTGTAGAGGCAGGTTAAATGGACAGGAGTTAGCTAATATTCCCCAGGAAAAAGTACCAGATAGAATTTAATGAAAGATGTCACACAACCAGGTATTAGGAAACCAAGAAATTCAGGCACATACTTAATTTGATACTTAATTCTCAGTGATTTTGATCTTAAACACAGACACACATGCCGGGAAGTAAGCTCTTTAAATTCAGCTTTACATTCCAGAGTCTAGTTTATAATGATGTTGATAGAGAAGCAATGGATTAATGAGAAGCAAGGCTTTAAAGCCTGACGAATTTTGCAAAGTGTATCCAGATTTAAGGGCTATAATGTCCTGTTACAGAGGAAAAGGGAACCTATGTTCTCATTCTTTGCCTCAAGCAGGGCTGAGGGCAGCCTGTGTGCATGTGAGTCTGCCACACCTTCAAGAACAGTCCTGCAATTTTCCTGGCTCGTTTGCAAACCAGTCAAGAGGGAATACACAGAGGCTCTTCACATATATACCTCACTTCTTGGGGAACAACCACATAAGACTAGGCCAAGTCTCACTCCTTAGGATTTTTATTAATTATCTTTCGACATATGTTACCATTACTGCGTTGGTGATGATAATCTCTTCTTTCATTTTTGCAAACAAGTGAGCATTATGGGGGGGGGGAGCTGTTTGGAGGCTGAAAACCTGAAATACTGTAAGAACACAGGAAGCTAATTAGTATCCACTTTCTCTACACTATGCATAGTTGTAAAAAAAAGGTAAAGGACCCCTGGATGGTTAAGTCCAGTCAAAGGCGACTATGGGGTTGCGGCGCTCATCTCGCTTTCAGGATGAGAGAGCCAGCGTTTGTCCACAGACAGCTTTCCTGGTCATGTGGCCAGCATGACTAAACTGCTTCTGGTGCAACAGGACACCGTGATGAGTGCCAGAGTGCACGGAAATGCCATTTACTTTTCCGCCACAGTGGTATCTATCTACTTGCACTGGTGTGTGTTTGAACTGCTAGGTTGGCAGAAGCTGGGACAAAGCAATGGGAGCTCACCCTTTCATGCAGATTCGAACCACCAACCTTCCAATCTGCAAGCCCAAGAGGCTCTGTGGTTCAGACCACAGCGCCACCCGCTCCCCTACATAGTTGTAGAAACCTCTAGCACACACAGACATGGATTAGCATTCACTGTGGATAAAATGCTACAGCCCTTTGATCATTTTATTGCCCTTCTCTGTATTTTGTCCAGCTTTTAGATGGGGTGACCAGATCTGTATGCCATCTACAGATTTATATAAAAACATAATGAAATGGCCAATTTAATTTTTTTCAGCCCCTTCCCCAATAATCCTTAGCATGTAATGTGTGTCTTTGGCTGCCATTGCATGATGGGTAATGGGGGGAAATCACCTGGACTCTTACTATGTTTTTGATGTTGCACATCAAAAATGTGCACATTACGCCTCATTTATAGTTTTCATACTACAAACATGCAAAAGGGAAAATGTTGACCTTGATGGAGTTCATGAGCTACTTGAAGCATGGCAAGGAACTTTCACATGCTCAGTACAAGTTCAATTTAAAACAAAACCAAAAACCAGCAGGCTCCAGGACAATATCACAAACTGCCATTGAAACTGCAATGAGTTCAAAGCACTACTAATACAACTAATACAGTTATTTGGATAGAGGATGCTGTATCAAGCTATGTTGCCTAATAGTGCAATCCTAAACATGCTTAGCTGTTTTAATTGATAAGAATATTAAATGGAAATACTGGAATACACTGAGTCCTATAAATGACCTTTTCTATTTTATGGGGGATTGGAGACATAGACAATGGAAATCTAGGCAGCAAAAAAGGTATGTTGTTTCCTATTGTGGCCTCTTGCTATATGCAAACATTTGCAATATCATAAAACAATTATTTCCAGAGCCTAGTTCTGTAGAATGTTTTTAATTTTATTCTCTTATGAAGAATGTCATTTACAAGCACTAATTGAATTAAAGTTCTGATTAATCCTAGGTGGGGGGCAGAAATCCCTTCTGTGTTTTTGTTTGCATTTTGCATTTCATTTTAGGCATTTAATAAGCCATAAAAAGGACTGGAGCTAGTTTTAAAAATCATTACATTTAAATATTTGTTTAATAGAAAGTGATGGCATAAATGTTACAATATGTTGCCAGACTATCTTCACATTAAATAGTAATTGAAGAAAAAGCCCCCTGGATCTGCTCAAGGGCATGTCCCACAAAGATCCTCATTATCGTAATTTCAAACTTGGAAGCCAAACTAAATAACAAGGAGTAATTTGCCAATTAGAACTTCCTGCTCTTTTCCCTTTATTCGTTAAACACCATTCAGAGTCTGAATCAGTCAAACACTTTTAGCTTCAAAACTGCAACTGAAAGAATTTAATTTGTGTCTCTCCATGGTGAGCCTGTCAAGAGGCAGCAGTGATGCATACCATGTCTTGACAAACAATTTCCCTTAAATACACAGAATGGATTTCCATGCAGTTGGGATATCTGGGGTTTCCTTTTCCCATTTCCTATCATTTTGCTACTATTGGTGGCAGGGAAGGTGTGTGTGTGTACCCAAAATAAAACATTCTGTTCTAAGATTTCACACCAGTGAATTCTGACATACAGAAATGTCTTTGGAGTCAAGACATGATCCTCTAAGCACGAATTCTGCATATGATTAGTATTTCCATATACATGAAATTAGAACCAAATCAAAAAGCTAATTTGTACAGCTGAAGAGGTGATAGCATTAAAAGTGGTGCTTTTAAAATTTAAATACAATTTTATTTTTTAAAAAAATCTGAAATAACTGTAAACTAAATATTATAAGGAAGAAAATTAACGGATAGATGACTTGATAGGTTGGATCCATAGATAAGTGCATATATTGGAGTGGGTAGAAGCTGAATTTTCCTGCATCCTCTCTGTGGCAGCACACTCCGTCACACAAAATATGTGCCACAGATGATCAGCGATTTTGCTGAATAGCCAACGGGGAAGAAATATATGTTACTCCCACAACTCACCTCTGGATCCAACTCTATAACTCATACCACGTATACATGACAAAGATAACATCCCAGGAAGAGAATCATAGAATTGTATAGTTGGAAGAGACCCGTGACCAACGTGTGTCATACATGAATTCTGCCCCCGCCATCCTTGGATGGATTCAAACCACCAACCTTCTGGTTAACAGCTGGGCGTACTGGCCCATTGCACGTATGCTCCTACAATAGGCGATTTCCCCATTTTAGAGGCATTAGGCAGACAGTTCACATGAATTAGTAATACAGTGCTTGAGTCAGAATCAGTGGTGAAAGGAAGCAGGAATTG
Organism: Podarcis gaigeae; assembly: GCF_964106915.1. Taxonomy (NCBI): domain Eukaryota; kingdom Metazoa; phylum Chordata; class Lepidosauria; order Squamata; family Lacertidae; genus Podarcis; species Podarcis gaigeae. Next base: position 55,901,832 of record NC_139685.1, on the reverse strand, counting down.
GACCAGTACAGAGCACCAGAAAAGTTTTAATTCACATTCATAATTAAATATAGAGGGATACATAATACTAATGGAATCGGGGGGGGGGGAATCCCAATTCTATCCACCTCTGGAATGACAGCCATGTTAGGGAGCAATCCAAACACTCAAACTCCCACCAACAGGACCTTGTGGAGCAGAAGAGACATTGCTCTATTCACAGCCCAACCACTCATGGCAGCTGCAATGGAAGTTGAGCAGTGGCAAGATGATCGGATTCCCATCCCTGCACCAGCTCCAGGCTCACACAGCAATCAGGTCTGGATCAGGCCCAATGGTGTCATTCATTAATGAGACCAGCTTGGTGTGCACATCTCACCGAGATGCAGAAATGTATCTCATCACTGGCCTTTAGGGAGAGACATAAAATACATTTATTCCTGCGGGCATATCAAGCTGTGAAAGGAGGCTTGTGAAGGCTGTTGTGATTTTAAGTTGCAAAGGCTGTTCTGATTTTATGGCTGTTATAATTTTTATTATAATGACTCTGTTTTTACTGTTGCACTTTGGTAATGGCCTTTCAGTGCTCTGTTTTATTCAGCTGCTTGTTGATTTTTATGCTGTAAACCACCTTGAGCTTCCGGGCTAAATATGAAAATAAAACTATCACATGAAAGCTTGGTCACCAGAAGTTGTAGTCACATGGCATTTCGATCCTAGATTACTTTTTCAACATATACAATCTGAGTGGAAGGCAATGCATAAATTTAACATCACTTGCGGAATTTGTATGGATACAATCTAAGTGAGATGCCATGTCTTCTATGATATATGCAATGGATTTTATATTGTGACAATCATACATTGTGTTCTTATTTCCACGCCATTTTACTGCTAATGAACTGGGAGCTTTGTGGCAAGAAATCACCCTGCTGCCTAAGGAAACACCAAAATAAACAAGCATGCATTATTTGAATAATGCGTTAGCAACACCAAGAGGGTACAGTTAAAATCCAAATGGCAAATCTCAGACTAGCAGAACTCAAATATTTTGTTTTGCAAAACCTTTCTTTGCTCTACCATAGTGCTAGCGAATTCTCAGGCATGTCTTATGCACATATCTGTACAATCCTTCATCAAAAGATTGAATTTAATAGCACAAGTGTAATTCAATCAGCCAAAAAGTATAGCATAACTGTATTAATTCCCAAAACACATGTGCTTATATAATCCCATTCATTAAAATGAATTATATGTATTTTAAAGTTTTCCACAATGCTAATGTGGGGATAATATAGATCTGTACAGAAAAAGATTTTAACACCTTAGTTTATTAAAAGTACCTGCCAAACGTCAAGTGACTCTTGTTCTGTAGGTTCAGAAAATGAATAACCATTTTTTATTTAGGATGGAACATATGCTAAATGTTGAAGTGACTTCAGAGTTGGAAACATGTGCTTGCAAGGGAGAATGATGCAAGGAGAAGGCATGCTGCTTATTTTCTTACGAATCCAGGTATTTCAATAACATAATACAAACTTGTTGCTGTTATTTTAAAGATTTCTACTGATTTGCTGGCTCTGCAAGACTGATTACAGAGTTCAATAACTGTCAGTACCAAATGCTTAGCAGATTTTTGCACGGTATAGTTATACAGACCTAAAATGCCAATTGCTGCAATGAAAATTTGCAAACAGGTCAACCAAAGGTCTCCTATCTCCCTAAAACAACTGTACCCATTTTCCCTTGAAGATGATGCCTGGAACTGCTTCCCAGAATGCTTCCATGCGACCATATTTCCTCCCCTATGTCCCTGCCTCAAAAAGTCATTTTTTTGTTTTGTTGTTGCAATAAGACTGTGTCCTGGGCTTATTGCAACTGAGCCGAAATGTGTGTATTTGAAATAATGTCATATTCTTTGTAAGAGTTCCTTAGGTACCTGGAAATATGCCACAAATTAAGAGGGTTAAAAAACAAACCCACCAAAATGGCCTAGAACAGTGGTGAGGACCCTATGGCCTTAAGGGCTAATTAGGCCCAGCAGGCCTACTTTGGTTCATGGGGCTATTTCCCCCCCCCCAGCCACACCTACATATACTACGTCAAGTGAGGAACAGGCAAAGACATGGCTCCCTGGGTTTGAAAGCACCAGTCAGCTCACTGTCAACACTTGCAAAGCCCAAGCGTTGATATTCAGCTATCGGGTGCTTGCAAAACCTTATGCCTTTGCCCACATGATTTGACTTTAAGCCATGTAAACATAGGAAAACATTGGTTATGCCAGGTGATTGACAGGTAGGTGGCTTCATCCACATGCCAAACTGGCCTGCAGGGTTTAGGAGGGGTCAGGATCCATCCCACTAGCCAGATCCAGGTGCCCACCTCTGTTCTAGGATACACAGAATATATCAGTTGAGAAGGAACCAGGAGAGCATGGGGGCTGGGGAGAAGGAGGAATTAGCTTTTTCAAGCACATAGCAGCTTGTAGTAGTACCCTGCAGGGCAGATTAGAGTGTGGGTGGAGATATATGTGCTACAAGGTTAGAAAACACAATTCCCTGAATTGCAGAATTGACAGGAAATTAACATTTTCCCTCATTTTCCAGCCCCCCACCCCCTTATAAAATACTCTGGGTCAGTACTGACAACCCTAAACCTGATCTCTCTTGTGCTACAAAAACACAGGAAGCTGCCTTCTCTTCTCCTAGGTCTGCCTATTAGTCCATCTAGCCCAGAATTGTCTACTCTGCTTGACAGAGCCTCCCCAGGGGTCTCGGAGGTCTTTCCTGCTACTGCTTTCTTTTAGCACAGCAGGGAAAGGCCTCAAAGGAATTGCATTGGAAAGTGGGGAAAGCCCAACATTGATCCCCCCTCCCCTGGCTTCCACCCTCCTGAAACTCTACTCTCAATTAGGCCAGAACAAGACTACAAGGCTCCTATTCCAGGCTGGTTGTGAGATAGCAACAGCCTGACGCAAAGCTGAATAGCCTCTCCACAACCAAATCTGGATGGATGTTCAACAAAAAGGCCATCTGGAAGCAACCTTGAATGCAAAAAAGCATTTAACACCCCTTGTAATTTGGCACTGAGCTTTACCCCTAAAAGGTTAAAATAGCTTGAGCAAGGAGCATGAAAACGGAAGCTGGCTGGCGTGTGCGAGTCTACGCTTTTTTTAGAGCTATGACTCCACCTAGCTCTAGCTGCTCCTAGCCACAACTGGGCAAGCTACAGGGTGGGGCCATTTTGGATTTCCTTTCCTTCAAACGAAGCAGTGTATAGAAGCAGTGGGCTTTAAGCTTTCCAGTCAGGCCTCTACCATTGCACACTTTTTTAAATATAAGCATAAACTAATACACAGTTCACATAAGTGACACATTGTTAATATCTCATTTTTTAGCAGAAATTTTTAATACATGTACTGTACTTCAGTTTTCAAAACACTCTACTCTTTATTGTTAAACTCCTTAGCATATATCATTTACCTTTACTTCAAGACTTCAAAGCACATGCATTTCAGTAATCCCTGAGTGTCAGCCAAGAGCAAAAAATTGCATCCAGACTTTTTGCGTTGTTCACAAATCAAGAATCTTTAGGTGCAAAATGCCCCTGGCACCTTGCTAATTTTGAACCCTGATTCAAGGTGAGTTCTGGCATCTATTTTTCTTGAGGGTTGGGAAGCACTGAGAAGGACAGATTAGTCTGTTGGAATGAAGGTCCATTGTTAGTGGAGAAGGATACAGTGATACCTTGGGTTACATACACTTCAGGCTACATATGCTTCAGGTTACATACTCCGCTAACCCAGAAATATTACCTCGGGTTAAGAACTTTGCTTTAGGATGAGAACAGAAATCGTGCTCCAGCGGTGCGGCAGCAGCAGGAGGCCCCATTAGCTAAAGTGGTGCTTCAGGTTAAGAACAATTTCAGGTTAAGAATGGACCTCTGGAACGAATTAAGTACTTAACCCGAGGTACCACTGTATTATATATGCTATTTGGGACCTTGCTAAACTATTTATTTTTGGAGACCAGTCACTGGCACTTGTTTTCCCTTGGAGTCATATGTGAGGAAACCAAGGAAATACCTCCTTCACGTGCTTTGCTCTCTCCCTGAAACTGATTCAGCATTCTCCGTGGCTATCCTTTCAGTGTGTGTGTGACATGGGGTAGAGAGTAAATCAGATGAATCAAGTGACTGCTTCACAGCTAGCAGAAAGTCTGCTCTTACAAATGGCCTTTCACAACCCTTCACATTCCAGCTACCAAAATTACTTTGCTGCATGTTTTACAAGAGAAATCACTTACCAACAGGGATCTCCATGTCACGCCATGCCAAGTTGTTGGCTATAATTTTATATAAAACATGTCCATAATAAATGTTATTACTGTGTCTATTAAAAACTTTCCACTGGAAAAACTAATTATGAAGTGCGCAACTGTTTAAAAGATTCAGTAATACATTTGCATTTACAGAAACGCCTTCTCTGTTGCCACAAGCCAGTCTAATAAATTGGCAGTCTTTGGTTCAGCTCACACTCAGCAGCTGGGTTGATGGAATAACACACAGAGAAAAAACCCTCCCTCCCTCATCATAATAAGCAGTTTGTTGGCTGGCCCAGTAGGTAGACCAATGACTACTACAGAGCATGAATTAACCTCAGTCCTAGAGCCTCTTATTCCAGAACATGACTCAGGCATGGTGGAAAAATGGTAGGTGGAAATTTACTCTATTCTCATGCCCCCGTTTTGCTAAAAAGTATTTGAGCATATATCCAGTTCTATGTGAGGTCTGGCTCATATAAATGTGTTCTCCAGTACATTTTAACTTGATATTAAATAAGCAGTTTTTGTATATAATTCATCTACCACACAAGCCTGAGGTGGGCAACTGCAATGGAAGTGTATATGTGGTTCTCAGGTTCATATACAGGAACTTTACCAGACCTAAGTCTGCTTAGCTTCAACAAGGTGGTGGCTTCATGCGCCTTTAGACCATAATGTGGGATGAGTCAAGTGCCTCTCCACCCTCTTACTCCCGAGGCCAACATAGCTCAGACACAACATGGAATGCCCCTAGCTTAGACATAAAAACTAACATTTGATGGTGACACTAATAAAAACAATAAAGAAGTATGTTCCATGACTCCCAAAAAGTCACTGCAGGAAAACAGAGGAGCATTTATAGAAAGCAAAGCAATTAAACTAGTAACGTTTCTGAGACATTTAAATGACAGATGGCCTAATCTGTAACCTAGTTCAGTTGGATTTCAGTCCACTTAGTCCCATGGGATGTTGTTGAGGATAAATCAAACATTTTTAATATTTTTTTTTTTTTTTTTGCTGGAATGAAAAAAGGCAACCCTGCTCAAACTGTATACTATAAAGGGTTTAAAGCCCTTTCTTGAAACAACCAGCTTTTTCTTTTGATAACAAAACCAAGAAACTTTGGTGAACATTGGGAGGGAGGGGGTCATGTATAGTGACACCAAGTATCAAAACTAAGCTTGTATCTGCATTCTAATCTCCATTTAAAACTCAATTTTTGAGAACGTAAATGACATACTATGTTGCAAATCAATGGAACATTGATAAAAGTGAATGAAACAAATCATTTAACCCCAAACAGAGGTTAAACTGCAAATCTAGTATTCCAAAGTAGTCTTTACTGAAACCTACGGGGACTTTGTTTGTTTGTATATAGGCCTTCATGTGATCACAGGATGGTTCACAACATAAAAATGCCAAATGAAAACACAAAATACATAATAAACAAAAACAAAAAAATACCCACCCCTGATAAGATTTTAAAGGCCATAGAATGTTAACCAGACAAAGGCCTGGTTGAAGAGAAATGTTTTTGCCTGGCACCTAAAGGTACTTAACGAAGGTGCCAGGTGAGTCTCCCTGGAGAGAGCATTCCACAAATGGGAAGCCACTGCAGGGAAGGTCCATTCCTGTGTTGCCACCCTCTGGACCTCTCATGGGGGTTCACTCAAAGAAGGGCTTCAGATGATGATCACAGGGTCTGGTTGGTTCATATGGGGCAAGGCGGTCCTTGGACTACAGACCCTTCAAGTGTCCCTATTTTCTAGGCACACTCTCAGATTTACAGAAGCCGTCCCTGTTTCTCATTTGATACCTGAATGTCCTGCTTTTCCTTAGGACATCCCTATTTTTATTGGAGAAATGTTGGAGGGTATGGAAATATTGTCCTGAGTCATTTAAAGATTTATTTGTCAAAACCAGCACTTTGAATTGGGCCTGGAAACTAATTGGCAGCCAATGCAGTGAGGCCAGGATCTGCATAATATGCTCAAGCCATCTTGTCTTGGTGAGCAACTGGCTGCCAAATTCTGTACCAGCTGGAGTTTCCAAACTGTCTTTCAGGTGACTTGAAGATTGTTTAACATGGTTTATTCATACAGTTCATTATCTGAGTTTCCTAAATTTGACTATAGCTAAATATATGCCTACTGACCTCATGTCTTTTGAACAATTTCTGAATTGCTGCGGGGTATTGTAAAGATGTAGGTTGCAAGATGGGCACATTCTTTCCACTGAGAACATCGGATAATCACATAACAATGAGGGTCTTGCTGTGATCACTGTAATCACTACTCTACCATAATAGTAATGTGGTTCTACTTAGCACATTATTGCATCAATGTAAATGTCATGTAAACATATAAGGCTAACGTGCTTTCATGATTATGCATCTGGAAATAGTCCTGTATCACCACTAGTAATCCCTGTCTCCTTGTTTCCTTCTTCCAGTGCTATGTGTTCACTTAACATTTAGTTATAAATATAGAATGGAAGATATGGTGATTTATGCTCTCAAAATGCCCAGATTTCTCTTGAAATCCTGCAACTTCGGTCTGAATATTAAAATCAAACACTAAATCGACTTAATCTGCATTTATTGGCTATGTTGTTTTCAACCTCAATAATCCTTTGCACAGCACAGTTAATTTTTTGTCTCGGCAGTGAAAATGTAACAACGGTACATCAGGTGAACAGTTCATCCGTATTAGTATTTCCTTACCATACAACAACCTGCATTATAGACAAGACATTTACTGAGGGGGTGGGGAGGTTAAAAATAATCCCTTTCCCAAACTTTCCCAGAAATCAGAATGCCTTGGGGTACATAAATACCAAATGTTGAGGATAGGTGCTTGAAATCCAGGGATATAACAAAAAAAATTCCTTCCAGTAGCACCTTAAAGACCAACTAAGTTAGTTCTAGGTATGAGCTTTCGTGTGCATGCACACTTCTTCAGATACACTTCTTCAGGTATCTGAAGAAGTGTGCATACATACGAAAGCTCATACCTAGAACTAACTTAGTTGGTCTTTAAGGTGCTACTGGAAGGAATTTTTTTTGTTTTGACTATGGCAGACCAACACGGCTACCTATCTGTATCCAGGGATATAATCATTTATGAGTGAGATTGCTCCATTTACATGCTTTATCTTAGACTTGAATGAGGGTGGGGTAGAGGATTTCAATGGAACAATAAGCTTGCTAGAATTAGCTCTATGTACTATCAAGTTCATGGTGTTTATGAAAAATATTTCTAAAAGTGCTTCCAAATCACTGCCTTCTGCATCTCAAGGGATAGAACTGCCAACTATAGTCCAGAAAGCATGAGCTTCAGTCTGACCCTCTTGAGAAAGCAAGACAATTAGAAATGCATAAAAGGAACCATTTAGACATGGCTCTCTGGGACACAAGCTGACCTACTGTGTAGGTGTCAAGTGAAAGTAAAAGCTGGAAGAGTTTTCTAAAGGCCTTTGTCTCTTCTGGATAAAAGCTAAAGACCTTTTGAGAATTGGCCTTTGAAATGGGTTTCCTAGAATAAGACTGAGTGCAATGGTTCATTTAAAAGCAGGCACTAAGAAATAAAACTTAAATTGGATCTAGGCGTATTAAAAGAAATAATCGTTGGTTGCAACTTGTAGGGGGATACTGAATTCTGCAAAAAACAAATCAAATGATCAAGACACATTATATATATTTCTATATATATATTGGTTGTAAAATTGTGCCCTTTGTCTTTTGATTGATCTCCAAGTCCCTTGAGATTATCCTTGCAGCACATAGGCCACCGTAAGGGTTTGTGCACACATTATAGCCATCACTAGGGTCTTTAAATTGTGGCACGTGGCATGCTCCTTGTACACAGCAGATTGACATATGAGTTATATCCATTTTGAAAAAGAGTCATACAGAAGCACCCTTTATTTCTGAATGTGTGTGTTTAGGCTCATGGTGGAAGGTATTTTCTAAATTCCTAAGACACAGAATTACACTCAATACAGCAGGCAATCTGTTTCAATGCCACATCAATAAGAAAGTCATTTCTGAGTCTGATCCGATTGCTCTTGACCCTTTCCATAAGAGATGATCTACAGTTTCACTTCATGCCATATAACTATGACCAGAGGTTAAAATGTTCTGCCCAAAGGCAAGCAGGCAGTATGCTAAGGCTGACTGCATTTCGTTTTCTCCAGGGTTCAATTACTTCCCATCTTCCACTCCACCCACCTCAAGTCAGAACAAAATTAGCTTCCCTTATGCTGGGAATGCAGAATGATAATGCTCTAGATTCTGGCTGCAATCCCACACACACTTACTTGGAAGTATGTCCTATTGAACAAAATAGTCTTACTTACTTAGGAAACATACAATGGATGGCTATCTTCCCTAGAGCTAGAAGTGTGCAGAACCATCTTCAAATGAGGGGTTTTCTTCAGGAACACAACAAGGGAAAGAGAATAAGGGGCTAAAAATTCCCCATGCTCACAATCTTACCCATTAAAAACAACAATGACCCAGTGCATGAAATGCAAATGTGCATTTAATGCCTAAGTGTTTGCCCCTGAGCTACATTCGTTTCCTAAAGCATCATTTTCAAAAGGAAGCACAGTCACAAGTCATTTAACAATTCACCTAACCTGATGGGATTTTTACCCATCCATTCCAAAATTGGGTATCTTGTATGTATAATAGATATTATATCCTAAAACACTGAGCTAAGCCAGTCCTCATCAAACACAAGTAAGAATATTGGAAGAAAGCTAATCAGTCTCCTGCTTGAGAGTAACTTGGTCAGAAATGTGGCTTTTGAGTCATTAAGGGCCATTGTTGCTTAAAGCTCTCAGTACCAAAATGGAATTAAAATTGTGCCAATAAATTATTATCACTTAGATCTTCTGAAGAGTTGAAGAGTTTCATTTTCCAATGGAGCGATTGGGATTAGATAAGGGATAAGGAGAGGGGGGGAGTGCTTAACACTAAGAACCCTAACAACACAGAAAGCCATCTTAAATTAAGACAGACCATTTTTGCCCATCTAGCCCAGTACACTGAGTGGCAACAGCTCTCCACGATTCAGGCAGGAGTTTTCCCCAGCCCTTAGACCTTCTATATGCAAAGCATGTACTCTGTTATTGAGCTCCAGTCTTTCCCTGCCTGTCACCTTTTCTCTCCAAATCTGCCAAAGCACCTCCCCATCCCAAGAGAATTCCAAATGTAGGTAAAGAAAGCTGTGTGTTATGGGCACTCTTTCCATTAGATTTTTAAGCCAACAACATGCAGCTTGATTCAGCAAGGGATCAAACGGTTTGTGTGCCTCATCTGCCAGCATAAGAGACTGCTGCCCATAGATAATATTCCCGCATCAAGCTCTCTGCGAGTTCCCACACCTAAGCCAATAATCCACAAGCACAACAGCAAACTGTTGCAATAAATCATTATTGTATGTAGATGGCGTTTTGTTTATAAGGCATCTCTAAAGATAGAAGTCTTCGTTAATGGCCGTTTGGTGCATGCATTCTTCAGGATGCCTTTTCACTATAACTGCACGTGCTTACTATATGATCCACAAATCAAAGTAAATCCAAACATTACTGGTACAACTTCTTGTTGGCCACATGCATTCAACGTAAGAAAATCTGCATAGCTAACACTGGCATACACCATGTTGAAATAATGCCATTCTATTCCCGACCGTGTAGTGTAGTATCAAAGGCATGGGCATAATTGAAATACTGTAGTCTGTGTACTGAAGCTTCTAAATACCTCCATATAAAATTACAGTTATGGCATGTTGACAAGCCACCTGTTGGGCTGAAGAAAAACTGTGCAACATTGTGCCCTTGTGAGGCCACCTTTCCCCGCGTGTCTTTGTGAAGCCTTTCTTGCAAATCTCTTTTTCTATCTGAAAGGCCTGTGTTGGAAGGTGTAAAATGTCTGTAGCTTTGTGTTACAGAGGGGGGGAGCAACTTAGCGCCAGACATAGCTGCTCCTTTCCTCAGACATAACAAGACAGGACAAGCAGTGGTGTAGGAAGGGGGGTGCGGTGGGTGTGGTCCGCCCTGGGTGTCATCACTGAGGGGGGAGTGACAAAATGGCAAAAATATTTGGGTTTTTTATAATAAAAAATTGGGCTCATGACACTTTTTTAAAAAAAATAGTATTACAGTGGTACCTCAGGTTACATACGCTTCAGGTTACAGACGTTTCAGGTTACAGACTCCGCTAGCCCAGAAATAGTACCTCGGGTTAAGAACTTTACTTCAGGATGAGAACAGAAATCGTGCTCCAGCGGCGTGGCATCAGCAGGAGGCCCCATTAGCTAAAGTGGTGCTTCAGGTTAAGAACAGTTTCAGGTTCAGAACAGACCTCCGGAACGAATTAAGTACTTAACCCGAGGTACCACTGTATTTAAAACGAGTTTAATAACTTCGTCTGACAATTAACCTCAACAAGTCAACATAATATGTATTGAAACTTAGTTCAATACATGGTTCAGTCAACAAACGCAACGAAACATGGCTGAACTAGACGCTGTGTAGTGGAGAGCGTATGGATAGTGAAAGAGAGGGGGTGTTTCCTTCTGCCGATTCGCTGAAGTCTGTCTCTGCAGTTTGTACTCGAGCAAGACGTAAACAACCGGTGACTCATCATCACTCAACCAGCAACCAATCCTATCTGCTGCCATGCTGGTCAGTCACCCCACGTAATTCTGTTGAGTTAGTTGTGCATTATTACTGAAGCTTATAAGTGCTGTGCTGAATTTATTTTTGTTACATTTTTAAGTTCCTTGATTCATTGTGATCATCCTCTCCTCTATGATACTGAGTTTGGTAAATAACCTAAACATTATTATGATGCATGCTATTTGTTTGTATTTGTATGTTAAACCAAAGCTTCAAAATAGCAAAATTAAGTTAAAAATTTAATTCATAAGAAATTCCCATTACGAAAGAAAGGTTTTAAGTGCTTATGCTCAAAATGTTGAGTAAATAAGCCAGAAAATAACACTTGCAACTGTAAGTATCTTGTTTTTCCTTCTTTTAATAATTTCAATGTGGGGATGAGAAGAACTTTTTCACACCGGGTACCACCTGACCTTGCTATGCCACTGAGGACAAGTTGCACAGCAGTCAAAGGAGGAGGAGAAATAGCCCCTTCCTGCATCAGCGCCACTTGCCTTTATCACTAAGCCCTTGAGAGTTGGTGTGGTGTAGTGGTTAAAAGCCTGAGCGATGAGCTGGAATGCCCTACCACCATCACCCTAGCATACGGTCTTATACAAACAGCTGCCTCTTAGCCTTGGCCACCATCTGTAATATGACAATAATACTACTGGCCTACTTCCAGGATTCTTGAGGAACGGCTGAGATGATGTATGTGATATGGTTTGAGCAATTAGAAATAGCACCAAATAATTACCAATTGTGGTTGTAACAGAGGATGAGACAGGGAAGCCTTACATGCCCTTCATAAATATATAGATTATATCCCTTAAGAGGACCCATTAAAATCATCTTAAGATGTGAACAACTTCAGCACTCGCTAAAAGCAAAGTTCTACGCAGCAGCTCTAATTTTTTCAAATGATGATACCATCACTTTAGGAAGCATACTAGATAGAGACTAGAAATGGGTCCAATCAACATTTTTTAAAAATCACACAGTTACTACCATCAACCCACAGAATGACCTGAATCTACTCACTATGGCTTAAAAGTCTTTTATATACTGCATATAAAATATAGCAAAGTACCAAAACAACTTGGGACCTTGTTACTTGAGAGACCACTTTTCTCCACTTTATTTATTAAATTACTGTATATTTTGTTGTCTCCTGCCACCTTTTCCCACGCAGAAATATTTTGTGGGTGCTGGGGAAGGGGGGGTGGATTTGCAGAGAAAAAGGTGAAGTCCAGGAAAACAAGGTGGGCATCTTTATGTGCTTTGAGTATTTGAAATAAACACATTTGAGGCTTTTTGTTTTTTATATATATATAATATTTTTTGTTGAATTTTACATTTCCAAGAAAACATTTTACAAGCTTTCAAATATTCAGTGACTTTCCTTCTACTCTTTCCATGGTTCATTTTACATACCGTACATCCCTGCATATTTTACTATAGCCATTCAAATCAGTTTTCCACTTTTACATCAAAAATTATTTACTCTGTTGAATTTATCTTAATGCTGCCAGCCTTTTCAGCTGCATACAGTCATTTCCCAGATATTCAATAAAAGTTTTCCAGTCTTCTCTAAATGTGTGTTCTTCTTGCTCTCTTATTCTATATATTAAGTCTGCAAGTTCTGCATATTCTGTCAACTTAAGTTGCCAATCCTCTGGTTTTTGAGGGCATCTGAGGCTTTTTGAGTGTTTGCTTAGAATACTCAAAAATCCCTGAACAGTTTAAGGGTGGGTGGAAGGCTGATTGCCCATCCTCAACTAGAATACTATATTAATTGTGCTCATTCAAACATTTGAATTTCTATCAAGGCTTCCACTTACCAGCAAGGAAGATAAAGGTACCTTTTCACTAAGTATTGGACTATGGCTGGCAACCCATTTCATATAAACCAGTAGCTGTTGGACAGCACCCCTGTTTAATATTTGGTGACCTCTGAGAGAGCTGAACTGATTATATATATAAGTGTCAGGGCCTATATTCTAGCACCAGTGGAAAGGATATTGTGATTATGATTGGCAATCTGGCTAATAAACTGAAACTCAAATTTAGATAAGACAGAGTTACTTTGCAAATAGTTCATCTACCTAGTTATGTGTGCTCACAACTTGTTTAGGATACTTTTGCACAACTTCTGAAGCAGCAGGTTAGTAATTTGTGGTACTCCTGGAGCCAGTATTGTTACCTGAAGCACAGGTGGTCTTGATGGCATGGGATGTCTTTTATCAGCTTCAGCTTATACAACAAAATATGATGCTATCGCAGTTGGATAACTAATGTGTTATATGTGGGGCTGCTTTTGAAAATGGCTCAGAAACGCCAGCTGGCCCACAACAAAGCAGTGAGGACATTAATGGGGCTGGCAGATACACCCCAACACTTCATCAATTGCACTGGATTCCAACCCACTTCCTGGTCCATGTATAGTGTTAGAACAGACCTTATCCTAAGTGTTGTGAGGATAGGTTTTTTAAAGGATCACTTCCTCCATTATATACCTTAAATATTTTATTTTTTATTTTTTTTAAAAAAAAAGCCAGGCAGCACCCGCAGGTCTCAAACCACTGGAAGCGATCGGAGGATCCAACCAATGTGTTGGTCAATGGAACTGCTGGGCTAAGCTGGCTCGCCTTAAAATCTTTATCAGAGGCAGTTCTCTAGGATCCTCCAGCTAAAGGGGTGTGGTGGGTAGCCTCTACACTGGTAGCACCCCAGCTATGGATAATAATAATAAAATAAAATAAAAGTCATTTATATGCTGCTCATCTGACTGGGTTGCCCCAGCCACTCTGGGTGGCATCCCAGTTGGGAAGCATCCCAGTTGAGCATGCTCTGCAACCATGTTAAAACATCATAAACCATCAAAGTTGTGACAACTCCTACGAGGATGGTGAAAACCAGAGTTGGAACCAATTTGCCAAGTGGGAAAATTCCAACCCGGTCCCAAATATGGTGACCAACAAATGTCAACCATGCAGGGAGAGAGGGTAGGAGATCCGGTGAAGAAGTGGCTTGAAAATATAGCCCCCCCTTTATATTCAGGACACAGACCCAAGTGAAACCTTCAGGTCCAGTTGGGCCTGCCCATCAGAAGTGGCCCACTCCCATGCCCACTTGTGATTGCCATTTGTGCGATTCGGCTGAATCCACCCCAAAGGCAGCAAGCTCAGCCCAGGGGCTTCCTTTGTGCTATGGCTCAAAGGGGCCATCCGTTGTTGGACCAACCCACAATGGCACCCATCTATGAGGGTGAGACATCTTTTGGTACCAGGTAAAGACCTTCATAGTCTACCAGGTCTTTTAAAATTATGCTTCAATGTATCGTAGTCTTTGGAACAATTTTTAACTAACTTGATGCTTCTCTTAAAGTGATTTTATGCTGCTTGCTTTGATTTGATACAAATATTTGTATTGATACTATTATTTTACTCCATTTGAATGATTTTTTTAAAGTGAACTTCCCAGAAGAATATTAATGCCATACACAAATGAGGCATGAAGGTTTTTATAAAATTGTGCTCCTCATTCCAAAAGCACAGACATGTAAAAGGGACAGGGAACAGTTGGTTCCTTGATGGCGGTTTCAAAATATGTTGTTTATGATTCTGCAGCAGCATAAATTAACTGGAGTCTTAAGGGGGGGAAATAAAGTTCTTTGTGGCATGGGTGATGGGGTCACTCTAGGCATTTAGAATTGCAAAGCAATGCCAAAATAGGGGCATGTTTTTAAAAGCTATTTTTTTCCTGCTAAGCAGACAGAAAATCTTGCTCAGACTAAGCATGTTTGGAACTGATAGCTTCTGAGCCATGACTACCCAGTAAAACACAGAAGTAGTTCATTGGCTGGGTTTAGACATAACGTGAAATCATGACTTGTTCAGCTGAGCTATGGTTTGATTAAATGTCAGAGCTACAGTCTTTCCACAATCTATTGTTTTGGAACCCACAAACCAAGATCTAAGTCCACTGTTTGTGGTTCATTTACAAGCCACAGTTTGTGCAAACTATGGTTTGCTGTTATGACTGAATCAACATATCATTGACAAACCACAGTTAGGGCTAATTTTCTTTTCCTCAACACCATGGAGATGGGAGTTGTCTAGCCTAAACTCCATTGCTTCTGAGCAATGGAGATGGGTATGAAGGTATTAAAGTGAATGATCAGCAGATAGAAAGCAAAAGCAAGCAAACAACTGCAAACTATTATCTGTCTGCTGAGATCTTTATCGGCCCAAATTATGGCTGTAATGATCTGTGATTTCCCCTTGTGTCTAAGCCCAGCCAGACGCCCTTGGTTTACATCTGTACTCAGTCACATACACTCTGAATGGCCCTGGAGAAGTCACTCACAGCCTCCATTCTCTTCTGTATTATTGGGATGGTACTGACGTATCAGCTAATATTGAGAATGAAGAGTTAAAACTTCATTTTATGTGCACACCAATAGGGTTTTAATTAATGAAAAATTATGCTTTTTATTTACTTTGAATATGAAATCTAATTATCTCTTTACTAAACACATCAATCTCTTTTATTTTTTATTTTTTAAAATTGCTTTGCTGTATTCACAGGACTGAGAACTGAATTAATTACTTAATTAGCACTAGATTTATTAGGCTTTGGTTTAACATAACTGATTCACCAAATGGCAATTCAGATTAAATATGAATGTGCGATGTCTGAACCTTAAAAACGAAATAAAAACAACTCTACATAATTGTGCGTAAATATCAATTCCTGCGAATTTATTTTTGCTATCTACAAAAAATAAAAAATATGCAAGATATGGTAATCATTCTGATGAATTGCCTTAAATTGTTATTTTTGGACTTTGGCAGCAATGCCCGACTCCACCCTAAAGTTCCGTTCATCTGCACATTTCCTATATTTACCAAAAGAGCTGGCTGTTGTTAATTCAATGACAACCGGCACAGTGAGCCAGTAGTCAAGCAGAGGTGGATATGTGACCCATTTATTGACCTGAATGACTGCCCATGAATTAGTGTGCTGACCTCTAAATGAGTGGGGAGAACACTTTAACATGGTCATTATGATTAATAGTTTTCCCAGACAATCCCAGACAATTCATATTTTTCCAGAGTAGGCGTAGAGGCAAGGAGGAAATTAAACAAGTATTCCTATACACATTTTCCCAATGTTTTCCTCATCATGGGCACGTTAAATTGCACTTAGCTCCTTGACCAGACCAACAGATTACTGCCTTAAAGATCATGGTTACTAAATCAGTCCCCATTGTGTTATGACAGTCATTTCAAGCACTTTGTGCTTAGAGCAACTCTACCGGGAAAGACAAATGAAGGTATTTAAATTATGCACTTTTCATTCTTGACCAGAACTCTAATTCTTGTATTGCATGAGTTTCCAAAGCACCTTGTAAAAAGGGCCTATATCACCCTATATGCTGATGACCTGACAAACATCAAGAAAGCAACAGAGGTTTGTGAAGATAATCTAGACACAAGGTTATCAAATGGTTTGCAAGTAGGAATTTTCAAGTATGAATGCAATGTTTTGCAATGTCTTGCAAATGATTAGAGAAAACATGGACACTGACACATGACACACTGACTCTGAATGGCCTCCCAACCAACCAGTAGACCTTCATCTTAAACAAGACAACACTCTGCAAACTGATGTCTCTGCTTTGGAATAAGGCACATTTGGAATAAGACATTCTATCCACCTCCTGCAACTGTTGTGAGGTCAGTTGTAGATCTTGTCTTAGATGAGGAGAGTGACCTCTTAGACTTATGCCTAATCCATTCATTCATTTTCCTATGTAGATAAAATTTTAATGTGGCATTAAACAATGTGTAATGCAGCTTTGTAGAGCTACTCTCACCATGGTTTTGCCCAATGATGCTGAGTTCCACAGTGCTACTACCTTCTGAGGGTGCATTTGGTGATATGATGGGGGAAGAGTAAAACCTGAGAGATAGATTTGGGCATCAGTGAGTTGCTGCAAGATGAAGTGAAAACTAAACCATGAATGGAAGCTTCAGTTTCCTGTCCTTCATTGTGTTACATCTGAATGGAGCCTACATACTCTTATAGAGTACCAACAGACATTAATCCAACAATAGGAACCATCTTGCATATCATATCATTTCATTTATGAACTGCTTCTTTTGAAACATCTCAAAGCACTTTTGCAATACAATGAAAACCATTTACAAAACAATTGCACGTATAAAAACAATTACATATATTAAAACAATCTTAAATATGTTCAGATCTATTTGCAACATTCAAACTATAAATATTTAAACTATCAGTTTAATATTGTATGTTTAAACCTGGATTGCAAATATTATTGTAAATATTTAAAGTATATCGGTCAGCATTTTAAAGTTAGTAATTATTTCTATTACGTTCAAGGATTTTTATAAGGCTAAATGTCATAGAGAGTTCTACTGGCTTCAGTACAAATACTCATCTGTAAGCAGTTGTATAATTGCAGCACTGATCTAGAAAATTACAAGAAATATGATATTAGTCACCACTTTTAAAAATATGCCTAAATGTGCTAGCCTCATGTTTTTATATGATATTTTTGGATTGTATGGTGCACAGTTGCTTCTGGTCTTGATAAGTGGCACCATCCCCTTGCTTCTCAATATGTGACAGGCCAAAGACACCCCCAATTTTTATCCTTTAGATCAGGGCTTGGCAAACTAAGGCCTGTGTGCCGGATCCGGTACAATTGCACTCTGGATCCGGCCCTAGAAGAGTTCTGCAATTGCTGCTTGAATCGGCACCATTATTTTTGGTAATTTCCCCCCTCCCTCCCTCCCTCCCTCACCGCAGCATCGTCTCCTCCCTCCTCCCTCCCTCTTCCTGGCTTCTCCCTGCCCTGCAGAGGAAGGGGGCTAGGCTTTGATAGGAAGCCTCGCCACCTGCCCGCCAGCCTCTCCCCATGGCTGTGCTGTGGGCTAGAGCTTGGTGCGCCTGCTGGTCCCGCGCCTGGTGCCCGGGAAAGCTGGCCTGAAAGGCAGAGGTGCCACCACCGCTGCCGGCTCCCAACCGCAGGCAGAGTGGCGGAGGAGGTAGGCAGGGGGAGAGGGGAGGGGGAGAGAAAAGCTCTGGGGGACGGTGAAGCGGCCTCCTCCAAAAAAAAGTTTGCTGACCCCTGCTTTAGATTCAGCTCAATCCCTTTTAGAACCAGTTAAACACCACTCATCTTGACAGTGGAACCTGCTAACACTGCTTGTTAAACCCTCATCCAGTCCATTACTACTGACAAGTGCCAATGCTGTACTCCCACCATTTCATCTGGATTCAATGCAAGTGAGAAGTAGGGCAGAGCAGGATGAGCACACAGTGCCTTGGAACTCAGTGCCTGGCATAAATGGGGAGTTGCCTGTAACACACACACACAAACACACACACACACATATATACACTGCAATGTGTCATAGTAGGCGGCAGGTGAAGGACAGTTGTGCATGGTCTGGTTGAAACAGCCTCATGAGCCAAACTGGGAGGCCTTATTAGACCCACAGAACAGAGGATCCCCACCACTGCAGTGGGGCAGTAATAGCATTTGCTGTGTGAGGAAGCTAGCATACACTTCACGCTGGAAGGAAAGGATAATAATATTGTTCTGTGGTTAAAAACCACATGTTGCAAAGTTGATAAAACTTCTAAGGATTGTCCAGAGATGCAAAATGGCACACGTGCTTTGCCGGAGCTCCCACAACATTTTGCCATTACTTAGGTCTGATTACAGCTATCACGTGGGAGCCTGCAGAAATGATTTCATATAGTGGCAGCTCTGCATTGCATCCAGAGCACGCAGGAGCCATTCCCCCATACTGATCCAGCACTTTGCACTTGAGAGTCTCCACACCCATGTACCTTTTACCTTTTACCAAGGTTCTCAAGGTGGTGCATAAAGTTCTCTTTCTCCTGATATTATCCCCACACTATTCAGTAAGCTTCATGGCTGAGTGACTAGGACCGCAGCTCCCAGGTCCAAAGCGCAACACTCTAGCCACTACACCACACATTCATGCAGTGGCCACAGCACATGTCAGACCTTAAACGTAGTGGCACATTTTGCTAGATCTGCATATGGTTTAATCAATGCTCTGTACCAGCTTGCTCTTACCCACTTTCACCACTGAATGTGTCTCATCCATAAACTTTATGTATACCAGAGTTTGGGTGCAGAACTCCCATTTTCTAATTTCTCTCCTGACAGCAGTTTATTTCCTTTTCATATATATGTGCATAAAAGAAAATGGCTTACAGGCTTTTAATGTTTTCCCGAGGGACACAGATATACAACGAGATCTTTCCTAAATGAGATGATAAACAGCAAACCTTCCCTCTTTAAATTGTTACACGATGCAGTCTAATTGCTTAAAATTATTTCAGAATGAGAAGGAAAAGTGAGTCAGTCTCCTGAACTATGGAGAACAGATTTATGAAAAAAATCATCACAAAAAGTACATAAGCTATGTTCTTTCCCTCTGATAATTAAACTTGAGATTTGTCAGGCACAGGTGTCTGCACAGTTTCTGATAGCAGATCTCTTTTTCACAGGGGAGCACAACAGATAAATGTGACACATAACCATCTTCTGAGGGACTCCTAAACCAGCTCTCAATCAAGAAACCTTGGAAAAAAATGTAAGAGAAAGCAATGATTTCTCACAATGTGAATGGGCCGTGAGGAGTCCTAGGACTGCATGTTCCAACCACCTTTTTTTGCATTTGCAAGGGGGAGTTCAGAAGCTTTTGCTCCCCATTTTAAACTAACCACAACTCCCCATGACATCCAAACTTGGCTAATTTGGTTTGTTTAAACTATGGTTTGTGAGAACAAGACAGGATCAAGTCTTGGTTTTTTATTCTACATTGTTAGGCAGAGTGAGGCATATGCTTAGGAAACTCAATTTGTGTGTCATGAAAGACCAGAAAATTGTTAGTTATTTGAATCATTACTATTGTCTTTTTTACTCACAATGAGTGGCTCTTGTTGAATTTGATGTCCAAGGTGCCAAACTTAGCCAACATGTACCTTGACCTAAGGATGGGACACATTTGCTGTTTCTTGGGCTGGCCTTGATTGTTCTAAAGCTACAGTTTAACCAGACCACTGTTATGTGAATTTGGACATCACAAGGAACTGAGGTTAATTTTAAAATTAGAATCAGAAGCTTCCTCAGTTGTCTTCTGGTGCCAAAAGCAGGAGGGGGAGACTGTATGAGCCAGAGACTTTCCATAAATTGTTTACACAGTGAGAAAGCATGCTTTCCCATTATGTCTAAATCTGCCAGAATTTAGCCATCTAAATGATAACATAGTAAGTATAATTTGCTATCAATACCATCCACATGCTTTGTTTCAGGGCAAATTTATCTTGTGAGTTAAGTGGAGGTGACAAGACTAGCGGTCTATGAATTGTTGCTGCATGATTGATTTCAACCAGATCCATGCTAATGAGGATGTGCCAGCTTACAACAAAAAACATTTTTCTGAATAATTGAAAACGTCAGAGCCTGATGTGGCAGATAATGCGACTCATTGTTTAATTACCAAAACAAGTAGCTACTACACTTTCAAGCATCCAAAGCAAATGTTAGAGCAATTAAAAAAAAACTGCCTGTTGTCAAAATTAATTTCATAAATAATGCAGAATGTGGAAATCTATTAAGGATTGTATTAACAGAGAGCCAATGCTTCTCTCCTTCACTATAGGAAGCCAGTTCAGTAAAGGCTGAGTAGTCTCTGAAATGTGTGACTCTTCTAAAATTAACATAATGTAAGCAAAATGCAATTAAAACACAGCAGTTGCTGTTTCAAAGACAAGCACATTGTAATATTCAGGATATGTGAAGATCACGAATGTCAGGTTGTTATTTAAATCTCTCTCTTATTTTTATTGACTGTGATCTGTGTACTGGCCTCCTGTGAACCTACATGAATAAATTATGTTGATTGATCAAAATCAGATGCTACAATCCATCTGAAATTCTAAAATCCACTTCTAAGAGCATGAGCTGCAAACTGGCAAAAACTGCCCTAAGATAAAGCTCCCTTTTGATATTTGAATATGCTTTAACTGGGCCAGCAGAGCAATGGGCTTACCTGGATCTTAGATCCTGCTGATTAGAGCAAGCAAAACTGAGAGATGTCTTTGCATGGTGAGGCCCCGGGGCCCCGCAGTTCCCACAGAAATAAACACACAGACACGAATATGTTGGGTTAATGGGATAAATAAGGACACAACTTTATTGGTTACAGATGCGAGCGGTTTGACTTAGGCAACTGGGTGAAGCAAGGCTACCGTATTTTTCGCCCTATAGGACGCACTTTTTCCCCTTCAAAAAGGAAGGGGAAATGTGTGCGCGTCCTATGGGGCAAATGCAGGCTTTCGCTGAAGCCTGGAGAGCGAGAGGGGTCGGTGCGCACTGACCCCTCTCGCTCTCCAGGCTTCAGGAGAGCCCCACCGCCAGTCCCACAAGCTCGGGGGACAGCGGGGAGGCGGAACGCCGCCATCCCGCTGTCTCCCAGCCTGGTTTGGAGGCTGGCGGCGGGGAGAAGCGTGCTTCTCCCCGCCGCCAGCCCTGCAAGCTCGGGGTACAGCGGGGAGGCACAGCGCGCCATCCCGCTGTCTCCCAACGTGGTTTGGAGGCAGGCGGCGGGCTTCCCCCGCCCCCAGCCCTGCAAGCTCCCAGAGCGATGCCGAAGCTGACTCCTGCCCATCTGCAGGAAGTCTCAAGGGTCAACCACCAATAGGGGGAGCCCTATGATATACATCCATTAAGAGGACCCCAAGGGTCACCAATGGGGTCATGGCATGGCCCTAGCTCACACCCAGGCTTCGGACAGGAACCACACCCCCAGATCCCTTTAGCGGGATACCCTTAATGTGGAGGGGCAGGCCGAAGGCAACAACCGCCACTCCCATGACAAGGCTTACCCAATGCCTAACCTTACAAAGTTGTGACAGTTGCTACTAGGTAGGCAAAAACCAAATGGCTGATGCCAATTTGCTAAGTGGAGAAATTCCTACCCGGCCCCAACAACCAGGCGACCAACATTACTCATAGCAAGGCCGATTGGTTGGCCGGGGGGCATAACGCAGGTGGGTGCCCTAGTGACATGGGCAGCATCCCTCCACTCACTGCTGGGTCACCACGAGGTCCTAAAGCTCCTCCAGCAATGCAGTCCCCCAGAAAAGGGAAACTGTGATAGTGAGTATGGGAAGCAAGGCACAGGAAGCATGCAGGAAAGCTATTCTTCATTTTTGCTTTGTTCTCCGTTGGCTCAGCTGTTCTTTTTGCTGTTGATTTGTGTGCTATCAAATTGGGGAGAAATATAAGTACTGTACAGTCATACCTCAGGTTACAGCTGCTTCAGGTTGTGTTTGTTCGGGTTGTGGACCACCAAAACCCGAAAGTACTGGAATGGGTTACTTCCAGGTTTAAGCGGTTGAGCATGCGCAGAAGCACTAAATCGTGCTTTGCGCATGCGCAGAAGCGCTGAATCGCAACCCACGCATGCATAGACGCAGGTTGTGAATGCTGCGGGTTGCGAACGTGCATCCCACATGGATCATGTTCGCAACCCAAGTGTCCACTGTACTAACAAACTTGCACTGTGTGTTCTTGCCTTGTCTTATCAGATCAATTACACAAGAACACAAATATAAATTATCACCTTGGAAACAAAGTTTGAAGCATTTATATATGCTGAATTTGCTCGGTTTATATAGGCTTCAAACTTCCTACTTCATATTATTCCTACTCATTATTTATTTCATAATTTTTACTATTTTGTATTGTTTATTCTGCTAGTCATGGGGCAGGAGAAGAAGATACAAAGGAGTACTAGACTTCTGTTGTCTGATCATTGGAAAACTCATTTAGTCACCCATCTTTTACTTTTGTGGCATTGCTCACAAACCCCACAAGATTTCAAAATTGTACAAAAAGAAAGCTAATTTAAGACTGGGAAAATGAGAAACCAAATTAACCAATGCACCCATCCCTAGCTGGAAGTAGACTCTGGCTCACCACCAGTTCTTCTTGCTTCCTTATTCCAAGTCATTCTGTCCAGCAGTTTCAGTTACTTGGCTTGAAGGAGGGCAAAGTGGGATGCCCAACATGCAGAGGATAAGCTACAGCATGATGGATAACCACCTTCTGGCTTTAATTTTAAACAACTGCTGATGGGTTTGTGTTTGGTCTATTTGAAGTTAGTCATTGGAAAGCTGCAAATGCAAATACAGTGGTACCTCGGGTTAAGTACTTAATTTGTTCTGGAGGTCCGTTCTGAACCTGAAACTGTTCTTAACCTGAAGCACCACTTTAGCTAATGGGGCCTCCTGCTGCTGCCACGCCGATGGAGACTGATTTCTGTTCTTATCCTGAAGCAAAGTTCTTAACCTGAAGCACTATTTCTGGGTTAGCAGAGTGTGTAACTTGAAGCGTATGTAACCCGAGGTACCACTGTATATATTTTTTACCAGTACTGGTAACAGACACTCTCGAGGCGCACTAACAACAACAACAACAAAAGTTATCTAGGGCAACTGGCTGGAAATCGGGTTTGCGAAGAGGCAAGCTAGAAAGAGTTCTCCAAAGTGGGAGGCTGGGGAAAGAAACATGCTCCCAGGTGGGAGCTAGGAGGGTCTACCTTTCTGGTAGGTATGCTAGCAAGCTAGCAAAACAAACAAACAAACAAACAAACCCTCTTCCGTTCTCTAGCATCCAACAAACTGCTCATAAATGCTTTGGGGTAAAGGTAATTTTCCAGCCCTTGTCCATGTAATCATCATCCACAATAAATCATTTTCACAGCTCTTGCCAGAATCATATTACTAGCCAAGTGCAACATAAGAAGCTGAGCAATGATGCTGCTGCCCCAGGAATGCTTTAATACATCTGATAGGAACATAGGAAGCCGCCTGATACCAAGCCATAACCATCAGTTCACCTCACTCAGTATTGTCTCTGCTGACTGGCAGTGGCTCTCCGGGGTATCAGACAGAGAACATTCCTGCCCTACATGGAGATACCAGCAACTGAGCCTGGATCTTCTTCATGCAAGACAGATGCTATATCACTGAGCTATGGCTCTTCCTTCAGAGAAGACAGACCCAAGACAATAGTGTTTTTAGAGACTGTGCATCAGGGCTGGCCCTCCCATGAGGCAAGTGAGGTGACTGCCTCAGGCAACAGGATCCACAGGACCAGCAGATCTGGCCTCCAAGGAGTGCATCACCCACTGCAATGGTGGCAGCAACAGCTGTAGCATGCTCCACAAAGACTGGATCTGCCACCTCTGAGCAGCCTCTGCCTCCTAATGCCATCTCTACATCAGCCTCTTAGCAAATAGGAGGCACTGCTGGTCTCCTCCCAGTCATTCCCAATGTAGAGCTTTACTCACCCCTTCTTCCCTGGCCAGGAGTGGGACAGCGAGATATTCTGTGGTTCGCCTCAGGTGCCAAAATGTATTGGGCCAGCCCTGCTGTGCGTTGTTTGATTATTATTTTTTATTGCTACCATTTTCAGTCACCGAGTTAGCAACACCTAGGAAACTCAGTCACAGATTATATATTCTCTATTCCAGCCATCTATCAATATATTTACACAGCGAAAGTTATGTTCCAAGTATGACTTTGAAATTTCTAAAGATGCGGGAGTGTGAAGGGATGGAAGCGCACTTTCTTCTTCCATGCATCTGGCACAATAAGTGCACAAGCTACAGCTTTATATGCTGCTCATGAATTTTGGAATGTATGTTCTCCCTCATAACAGCTGAAAGATGGTGGTTCCTGCATGAGAGGCAGAGTAGAAAGTTCTCCAAAGTGGGAGGCTGGGGAAAGAAACATGCTCCCAGGTGGGAGCTAGGAGGGTCTACCTTTCTGGTAGGTAGGCTAGCAAGCTAGCAAAACAAACAAACAAACAAACAAACAAACCCTCTTCCGTTCTCTAGCATCCAACAAACTGCTCATAAACGCTTTAGGGTAAAGGTAATTTTCTAGCCCTTGTCCATGTAATCATCATCCACAATAAAGGATATGATATAAATGTGATGAAGGGCCTTTATATATTTCTTTCTTTCTTCTTTTCTATCTCTCTATTTCTTGATTTTTCTTTCTTATTTTGGTTTTTCATTGTTCTATGTCTTTAGATTAATTTTACTTTTATTGTATTACTTTCAATAAAAATTAACTAAAAAATAATAATTATTCAAAAGTGTGGCATGTTAGCAGAATCCACTTTATCATGTCTTAATTAAACATTAAGGGTATGGGAAATGGCAACAAACACAAGGATAAGTTCCACATCAGTATAAAAAAAGCAGTGGTCACAGCACAGGTAACAACAGGAGACATATGAAGTTCCATGAAGAGGAATAGATTATGTCTCTATATTTCCCCACAGATATCATATCACGACTGTGCACCCACATGTTCAAAGTGCTTGCCCTTCTACCTTATTCATTTTGTAAATGAATATACAGACAGAATTTAAAGAAGAAATTGAAGAGCTGTATGTAGCTGCACACTCTGAACAATCTAATGTTGCGTACTCCAAGCCTGACATGCATCTATAAATTCCCATAACTCAGACATAGCAAGCTTAGCTATTTTATTAGATGCTTTAACAGACAGGGTCAGGCAACTGTTGTGGATTTTCTCACTGCTCTAGTCATTTCACATAACTAGTACAGGTTGTGTAAGAGAAGCTCTAATACTACACAATGTTTTTTCAGTGTGGTATGCTGTTACACAGTACATTATTATAGCAAGAGTATGCTGTTACTCCTGAAAAGGGTAAAACAGGCTTGTTGTTTCTAGTTCCATTATATTTATTACATTTTAACAGCTAATACCAGATTTGGAACCCTCCCAAACCATTCTGAGAATCCAAATCAAGGAACTGCCGGACCAGCTCTTGACAATCCACAACTTTTACAACCTGCAGCATGACTAATGTGTCACTTCTTTTAGTCATTTATATGAGGAAGGTCAATGTTCGACATCCTCAGAATGTCTTCTGCCACCCTGGTCTAGGAATGTAGAGTGTCATATCCTCAAATCCTTGTTAGCATGTGCCAGAGACTCCAAGTTTGCTCTAAACTACAACATGACCACCAAAGGTGACACCATCTGTGTCCTGCTAGATTAATGTCCTGGGCAGCTGATCTTGGAATTTCTCCAAGCTGACAAGAGCAGCACATCCTCCACCACGTCATAGCTAGCCTTCCATGCAATCCAGCTTGACTGGCCCCAGTTGCACCTGACACAACAACTGTTGGACAGCTCCAACCAGCTCTGCCAATTTCAAAGCCCTGTACGGTTAAACTATGCACATTGGTCTCATCCTGGTTACACTATGGTTACCCGAGCCCTCTGATATGTTGTCATGATCTGAAACATTTGCTGCAATTTTTTTTTTACTTAGGAAACGTTATCCCATTATGAAAGCTGAATATATATCCGTTAGATTACAATATACTTTAGATCACTTAATAATTTTGTGCACTGCATTTCCTAACATCTGTGATGCAGTGAATTACACTGCATTCTTCATAAATGAGGCAGCCTTTCTAGCCATTTCTTAAAATAATGAACCCAAAATAGGAAAAATACACATTTCTTTTTTTAGCATTTGCAACTTTGAAAGAAAAAAGGTATCCACACAAAGAAGGTTTGTATGTATTTCTACTTAGAATTCTATAAAGACCAGTGATTGCAATCCAGCACTCCTTTACAAATGTCAATTGTGCACTAGATTGTAGCTGAATGCTGCCTTGCTATAACAAAGGAGGCTGCTAAAGGTTGTACACAAAGTTCTTCAAAACCTTCTCAGTCCCTTGATACAGAACAGGAACTATTCCTGTGCTTCTTGATCTTAAGGCATAGTCTGTACTCTTCTGTAAATGGAAACAAACACCGTTTATTACAAACTGATGTCTTACTATTGACACATAGATTCACTTAAGGGGTTCTGTACTTGAATATAGTTCTATCCTCTTGAATATCTTCAAGTGAAGGCTGCATTCTGAGCCTCCTCACATATTAAAACCCAGAACATGTTTTCACATTTCAGTACTGTTACACTTCAATATAACACCTCACACTATGGCTTAGTGCTTTAGGGAATAAGCCCACGCAAGGCTTGAGTGCATACGCGCAGTGGCGGAGGAAGGGGTGAGGGGGGGCAGTCTGCCCTAGGTGTCACCACTGAGGGGGTGACAAAATGTCAGGTGGCACTCACCGTGGGGCCTGCAGTGCACCTGAGCCACATATCTCTCCTGGGAGTCACACGGTGGCTTGGGCGCCCGCAGGCTCTGCTCTGCCCCAAACGGTCCGCTGTAGGGCGGCTGAGTGGGAGGAGGCAGGCAGACTCCTCAGAGGCCCCACAGAGCATCCTGCCCTGGCTCATCCCGCCCCGCAGGCGGCTGGTCACACACTGCTCCAGGCACCCAATCGGCTTCCTCTGCCACTGTATATGCGTCCCCTGCTCCTTGTCTGGTGTGGCTGCAAGGAGAGATTCAGAACATTTGCCCATTGTGAACTGCAGTTAGTTTTTGTGTGATACATTCCAGCCAGACAATAACACTCAAGGAGGGTGCAAAGCAAGGGATGAGAGGTGTGGCTCAGGAGACTGTGTGGTTGGGAATCCTGAGGACTAGACAGAGATGCTTGGAGAACACATCTGATGGATTGATCATTTCTATCCTGCTTAATATATTAAAAATATGTCTAAGTAGTGTACAAGTAACTGAAGCAACAACTGACAACAAAATATTACAGAAATATACAATCACATATAAAAATGTTACTTTAATACAAAATTGATAATAGACACAAAAACCAATATCATTTCATTTACCTTCTGACACACCCTGCCTCTCAGCCTCCAGGTTCTCACCCAGGGTCCAAACAAACTCCCAGCTCACACACAGAAGTCTCACAATGAGAAGAAACAGAGGCAGCACCCTAGCCTCTCACTCTAGACTTGTGTTTTATGGGCAGGCCCAAGGTGGGTGGTACTTCCTCAGGCTTCCCACAGCTGTGTCCCATTCACCTTCTCTTGCCACACTTGGTTCCAGGTGCAGCAGGTTTGCTCCTCAGCCTGAGATTCCCCTTTATTGCTGCACACATCTGAAACCAAGTTTCTGGTGTTCAGAAAACAAGTTCTCCTGAAATGTTCTCCTGAACAAGTTCACCTGTTCCCTTAAATCCCTGCACAATCATTGAGGTCTTCAGGAAAGTCCTTGTTAGCAGATCCCCACAGTTCAGATGCATGGCTCATTTCCACCAGAAGCTATGCAATTCAGTATTGTGGGTGCAATCTTATTGGACTCCCTCCAATTGATGTCTGAGATGTTGCCTTCCTGTTGAACTTCAAACACCTCCTGAAGATTTTCT
Source organism: Podarcis gaigeae (assembly GCF_964106915.1). Taxonomy (NCBI): domain Eukaryota; kingdom Metazoa; phylum Chordata; class Lepidosauria; order Squamata; family Lacertidae; genus Podarcis; species Podarcis gaigeae. The sequence continues at coordinate 55,873,432 of NC_139685.1, read as the reverse complement.
GATTTTATGGTTTTAAATCATTTTACATTTCACTATACAGAGGCTTAGAGACAACTGTAAAAAAGCAATATATAAATTGATATTACTATTATTTTAGCATCTTAACTGGGTCCTGAATAATTAGAATGCTTACTCGTGAAATTTAAAAACTCATTTGAGCCTCCCATGCTGTTTGTGTGGATATGCACTTGTTATCAATGGGAGATAAAAAGTGCAAGAGAGTCAAATTTATACCAATTGGATTATGACTAAAGTGGGTTTTACATTTGAGTTACAGATGCAAGAAATGGAAAACAATCTAAGTGTGCATAAGGACAATCTCTATTCACTTATTGTCAAATTGGTAGAAGCAATCTTGAGCCATACTTCCGAACTAACACAAAAGAAACCTTTCTTTCTTTAGAAATTCAAAGGATGATACTTTCTCCCAGAAGCAAAAGGTTAAAAGGTTTTTCTCTAACTTCTTCACATCTGTACATTCTTTAGCCTCTTCACAAGGCGAACAAACATAACCAAGAGGTTAAAGAAAATAAGCAGACAGAAAGAACGAGGTTTTCTACCTTACTTGCAGAGATTTGTTTGTTTTCTCTGTTATAGAAAAAGACTTTTTTTCATTTTTGATGGGGGAGGGAAAGAGTCCCCGCCCCCATACAATATAAACCACTGGATTTGTTTTGACTTATTTTGTACCTTACCACCAGGGAATGTAACAACAGCTAAACATTATTACTAGGTTAAAAAGGTGGCAGTGGCAGTCGAGGAGCTACAGAACGCAACTAATTGATGGATTATAGAATCTTCAAAGAGAATTAAGAAATATGGTCAGGGCATACAACACTCTAATCAGAGAGTCCCTAAGCACTTGGCTGTCCATCACAATGAACTAAAATTGCTGGATCCCAGTGCCTTGTGTGCTCTGCAAGCGGCATCTGATTCTCCATGACCAGATATTGGCTACCAAGCCAGATAAACCACTAATAAATCTAGGAAAGCTGCCGTTGTTCTTGTGTAGGCACAGTGTCCACACAAAACTCCACACTGTCATTTCTAATGATGTGCTGCTGTAGCGATAGAAATATTTAACTCAAGGTGAGCAGCATTTTGAGTGTTTGGGCTTTGTTGAGGCACATGGCAGGATATACAGTGAATGAATTAAATAAATAAATATAAACAAGTGCCTCTTCTTCTTTTCTAGGAAAGTGACAGCTAAGTATTTAAAGTGATAAAAACATCACAGCTCAATCCTGTCATTTTAATCTCATTCCATATTTCCGAAGAGCTTTACTTTGGCTAAATCCCATTTCCACAGATTACCACAACACGAAACTTCTCCTGTGATATAAAGCTCTCAAATAGAATGAAGTGGACAAGAGGAAGGGAAGAGTATTGCTGCTGTGATCATTTGTTCAAGGGTTTTTTTTTACAAGTTCTTTTAAATGGAGCAAAGGAAGAGGAGGAAATGATGTCTGTCTTTGGTGTCAGCAGAAGAACGAAGGATGCTGCAAAGTCACTATTAGGTTTTGTGTTTCAAAAGAAGGAAAGGGACAACAGCCATAAAAGAAATATGCAAAATAACCAAGCAAGTATTAGAAATCACCCCAGAACTGGCACTCCTAAACTTCTTCCAAGACAATAATGCCCATGCACATCACAAAGAACTCATAACCCACCTACTCTCAGCAGCCAGAAACATCATAACCAGACACTGGAGAGAGCTGTCAGGGGTAAGCATGGACCAAAGGTACCAAATTAACCTTACTAGAAAAATTAACCAATAAACTGAAACTGACACGGGGACAAATAGAAGAAGATGCCTTCACCCCGGTATGGCTCCCCTTTATCACATACACAGCCCAACAAAATAATGACAAGAATCTACCAACAGCATAGGAATCAATATGGCTAACCTGATCCAAAACACCCACCTAGCCCACTCACACATGAAAATAAGGTTCACCACGGCTAATCACAAACAAACAAACACACCCTAGGGCCAACCCCAACCTCTCTCACCACCAAAGGAACACACGTGAATAGCAAAGAGGCAAAAAACCCCACACATGCATTAAGTAAAATAGAAACATTGCCACCCAACCCCAACCCCACTCATCCTCCTCCACCTCTTTCTCCCTTTTCTTCCTAATGTAACACTAATGTCTCAACAAATGAAACTGATCTGTAGAAAATGCAACTTGAAAAGAGACATTGCACATACTTTTGTAAACCAAGAAATATTTAATAAAAATAAATTTTAAAAAAGAAGCAGCAAAGGGAAGAAACTCAGCATAGAACAAAAGCCATTTCATCAAATGCATTAAATTATATAATATTAATGTATATGGGAACATGCTGAAAAAAATTCATGCTTTATGTGCACTTCTCCAGACACGGCAAGCTGCAGAGGAAGTCCTGTTAGCAACACCACAGCCCACAGATGTGAATCACCAAGACAAATGCAGCCACCATTGGCAATTTGGCAATGGTTGGAAGATCCTTCCAGTTTTATTTCCCAGTAAAAAATGGGGGAGGGGGAAGAGGGTGGGTGGCTGTCCACAATACATGGTGGGTAGGCTATGTTTAGTTTTGTGGGTCACGCTGTGTCAGATTGATTTATAAATGTCTGCCAGATTCCACTCCAACATATTAAAACTGCTCAACAATCTTACAAACCATGCCATTAAATAAAGATAAAGTTGACCAAACTGAGACAGCAGCAGTTGGGTTGAGAAGATGGATTTTTGGTTGACTATAGGAAGCGCCTGCAAGATCAGAGCAAACCCCTATCTATGCAGAAACTGTAGAGGAGCAGATTCACAATGCATCTAGCATAAAATTCATCCCACATTAATCGCTTCTAAAAACAGTTTCTAGTAAATGTGGAGTTTTAAGCTAGGCACATACATGTGAATCAAACACTATAGCCCTGTGCAAATGACCAAATGTGGGGATAATCAATGTATGGAAGCAGGAGTGAGATTTCCCCCCGCTGGCCCTGTTCCCAACTTCCATGCATCAATTGGTTCTTCTGCAAAGAGGCTATATGCACCCAGGGATAACGTGTGTATGTGCTATCTAGTACATAATGCAAGCACAGAACCTACTGTGCAAAAAAGCATATCAACTCATCAAGCCAGCAGGCACCATGCCTCTTCCTCTGCATCAGCTGAATATTCCCACATTTAATTATCTGCACAGGGATCCTTTGCACATACAATCAGCTGCTTCCATACAGTTCCCACCTTGGCAACTCAGCTTCATTTGATGGAAAAGCTCTCGTTTACAACATTAGCCCAGTTTACACACAGTGCAATTCTGTTTATTTTAGCTGACTGGAGGAGATCCAGGAAGTGCACAGAGCAAAACGAAGCGCTCCCAAGTGTCTTCTTGTTCTCAAATTATACATTTGACCTTATGAGTGGGGAGGCAAAAAAATAAAATAAAATCCCTTTGGGAAACCTTGAAGGTTGGTTAGAAGAAAATCCTAATTATCTGTGTTGGGTGACACACATCAACAGCTGAGGCAGTGAGTCCCAATCTCTCTTCATTCTGGCTTTAAGAGACACTTATCACCCACATGAAACAGAAACAGAGAACATTGCAAGCTGAGCAGCTGCTCTGAGAGGCCAAAGGCTCATTAACCACGAAGCTGATTATGTTTTTCCCCAAGGTTTTTTCCCCTGTCTTAGAACTTTTTCAGTGTCTTGTCTTTATGAAATATTTTTAAAAACAGAAAATGCAGCAAATACCGTAACCAGACAAATTTGATTTCTGATGAAGTCTTGGAATCGGAGGTTTTGCTGTGGGAATGATGACAACAATTCATCTCCATACAGTCCTGAGGATTTTCCAGTCCTCTGACCTGTAATATTAGGTTGAAAATCTTTCACGGCTTGGACTGTTCCAAGAGAGAGAGAGAGAGAGAGAGAGAGAGAGAGAGAGAGAGAGACTCTTTGCAGGAATAGCCATGATGGCTTCTCACTGGAACAGTGTTCAGACTAGCAAATTGACTCGTTCATGCAGACAACTCAGACTAAGATCTCTGGAGGTGAAATGCAATTAGTGAGGGAGAAAAGGACTCTACTTTCCCCATAGTTAGGGTGAAAGCAGGGGAATAGCATTCTGCCATGATAACCTCCAGAAAAACATATCCCTCATAAAACCAAAATGAAATTCTCCTACCATTAAAAAAAGTTGGCACTGATAAAGTCAGGTCAAGTATGTTTTAAAAATGCATTAAGATATTCAGAAGGAAAGGATCAGAGAACATTGTTCCATTGATAGAGCTACAGTTTTCTTTTGACTCGACTTCAGACTACAGTCCTTTGACCCACTTGCCTAGAAGTGCATTTCACCTGGGTAAAATTGACCGCATTTCACCCAAGTGTTTTCAGCACTAATAGTAAACTTTTACAGGACCAAGCAGAAAGGTTTTTGTATCTTGAGTTCCTCACCCTTGCCATCAGCTTTGGGCATTAATGTGTGAACTTATGTTTTCTGGATAAGGGAGTACAGAAACGTGCTGGAAGGATAAAGCCACATTGCCAAAAATGACCAGTGCAGTTAGTGGATATCACCTTCCACAGAAAAACCCATGTTTGTGGCTGGTTTATAGATAAAACCCTGCAGAGACTCAAAAGGCTCCAACCAAGTAAGAACGCCTTCAGGGCCCAACAACGCCATTAAAATAAATATTAGTTTTGCCATTGATTTCAGTTGTACGTGGACTGGAACCCAAATTATTATTTGAGTGTAAGGTCCGCTAGCCTTTACAACCTCATATACCTTTAATGTTGAATTAAATACATTCTCAGGGATGGAGGGGAATATTAAATCGACCTCTAACAACCTATCTGGGCATCCTGAGCTGAGCAGGACAAAGTTCAGGATTCAGTTGAGACCTAACTAAAATTTACAGTTTTGCAGATTCTGTCATCTTGAACACATCATGACACACAGAAGCCAAGGAAAACAAATGAAGTTCATGTTTTACTGGGTCCCACATGCTGTGATATTTCCAAGCCTGCTAGCATCCAGCAAGAAACACTCAGAACTCTGGATTCAGAAAACAAATCCATAACAAGGATAGAGCAGAGAACAAAGTCAACTCAACAAGTCACTCCATGTGTTTTTCATTTACCTAAAGTCTGTAGGGGAAGTGAATGTGGTATATAGTATGCGTGGTTCATATTTTGGAAACCTCCAAATCAATTCTCTCTCCCCATGCTTCCCCACCCCATTTTATACCATTTGTTCATCATATCCATTCTCCTTCCACCTCAATCAACTTGGAACTCATGTACATTGGGGAAGGAAAGGAAAGACACAAAGTTGGGAGCACACAGTAGTTTGGATTTAAAAGTTCTGCCCACAGATATGCGTATGTCAAAATCAGAGGAGAAAACATGTTCTTCATATATGCAGATTTCCCTTTCTCATTAATATTTTTAAGTTGGAACTAGTAAAGGTGGCGCTGTGGATTAAACCACAGAGCCTAGGACTTGCCAATCAGAAGGTCGGCGTTTCGAATCCCCGGGACGGGGTGAGCTCCTGTTGCTCAGTCCCTGCTCCTGCCAACCTAGAGGTTTGAAAGCACATCAAAGTGCAAGTAGATAAATAGGTACCGCTTCATCGGGAAGGTAAATGGCATTTCCGTGTGCTGCTCTGGTTCGCCAGCAGTGGCTTAGTCATGCTGGCCATGTGACCCGGAAGCTGTATGCCGGCTCCCTCGGCCAATAAAGCGAGATGAGCGCCGCAACCCCAGAGTCGGTCATGACTGGACCTAATGGTCAGGGGTCCTTTTACCTTTACCTTTAGTAAAGGACACAGGTATATTAAGATATCATGCAGTATATACCATGAGAAGTCAGAGAAGTGTAGGGGGTACCTTCCAATTCTACAGTTCTATGATTGTATGAATATACTGAGAGGGGTTCACCTTAGCGACCCACAATAACTCCCCAGATAGTTTACTGCAATGCACTATACAGGGGTATCCTTTAAAGAACAGTCTGGGAGCTGCAACTAGTACAAAAAAAGGAAGAAGACCCAGAGTAGGGCATTCTCAGTGGTGGCACCCCAGGCATAAAATCCCCTCCCAAATGGAATCTGGAATCTAGGAAATTCTTTACTATTATGGAGATACTTTTTGTTTGTTTATTCAGACTGAGTGTTTTATGGTTTATTGTTTAAAAACAAAAACACCATATATACTGAAATATGTCATAGCATTGTTTTAGGTTTTTTTTAATGTGATTTTTATCATTGTGAGCGACCTTGCACTCCCTCTGGGGAGGAAGGGAAGGTTATAAATTTGAAGCAACAATAATAAATAGATAGTATATATACTATATGCAAGCATAAAGTAGACATGTTAAAAGAATTCCAGTATACATAGCTTACACATAGAGTGTTAAATTTGAGTGTTGGAGATAAGCTTTGGGTTTCTATCCGATGGACATTAACTCCCATCATCTCTTGATTGATGGGGCTGATAGGAACTGGAGTTCCTCAATATATGTAGGGCACCATCTTAGGCACCCTTGAAATAAGCAATCCCTGACCCATGATTGAGATTATTTAGAATGGAATAGTTTTTCCCTCCTATATAAATCCTTTTAAGAATAAGCATGGAGTGCAATCAATTCCAAGTTTAGTTGACTGGCCGCAATCCAGCGCATTGTTCATGTGGCCATCACTTAATTATGCTGGATCGTGGCCACTGCATTTCACTTACTTCAGCAAGCTGATCAGCTTTGGATTTAATGTATTATGGGATCTAGCACATAAAACAAAGTGTCCTTCAGGGTGTTTTGCAATCAGTCATATAAGCTTCACTTCTACATTAAACTAAGCACAATGCATTTATTGGCATGCTGGTGGTAGGGAAAACAGCTTTCTTTTCAGTTAAAAACATGCGTTGTTTCAATGTCAAACACATCCTCGGATGGTTTACTTTAGTTTGGGAAAGTCTGGATTTCTGGATTGGGTTAGGCCAATTGCTGGGGTGTTGCCTGCAAAAATGTCCTATCTCCATGGGCTCAAAAAGAGGTTGGTGACCCCTGGCTTATGTTGATGCTGTGAAGGGTGAATAGGGAATGCAGTGAGAATAGAGCTTAGGTTTAGTTTCACTTATTCCAAATAAGCTGGATCTTGGGGAAATGGAGTAAAGAAGAACACTCTAACCTAGATCTCCCTACTCTTCTAGGTGGCCGCATCCAAAACTATCTGGAACACTTGACAATTTCCACAGCACTATATAATCATTCAGCAGGCCTTCCCCTTCCCCACCCCCTGCACCGACTCCCTACATTTTATATACGGTAGTTCAGGCTGTTGCTGTTATCAAGATGGGGCCAGGAACAAAGAGGCTGCTGTTGGTGGCAAGGAGACGAGCAGGGGGCAGGGGGTGGGTAAGAGGAGAAACTTCAGTCCTCTCACCATCTACAGCAAGGCGGTCCAACATGCGACCAAGGGCCAACTGCAGCCCTCGAGGCCCAGCCCTCAGCAGCATTTGATGCCCCCATGCAGCTCTCGAGCTGCTTTCCTAAAGCTGGGTAAGTGAAGTGCTGGGCTTTGGGAAGGTGGGGAGAAGGCTCTAGGACCCTGCCAGAGCCTTGCATGTCCTTCTCAAAGCTGAGCATCTCACTTATCTGGCTTTGGGAAGGCAGCATGAGGGCTGGGGAGGGGCCTCAAATTTTGGCATCACTCTCTCTCCCCCGCCGCCTCCACTGCCACCAATCAACAAGACAGACTGCTAGTTTAGGGGAACTTCAACATCTATGCTGAGGTGACTGGTTCTGGGATGGCTCACGGCTGCCAAGAAAACTATGGGGCTGTCCCAACATGTCACAGGCCCAACGCATGTGACAGGCCACCAACTCTACAATCCTATGACTCTATGATCTAAACACAATTCTATACACATTAATACAGATGTTATAAAGATAACTAGCAACTTAAAACTTATTTTACTTACTCAGTCATAGCTTTGTGTAGTTGGGTGAGGGAAAATAAATAAATAAATAAATGGAGAGTGGAGGAAACCCATTCTCCGGTTATTTATTTCCCCCAAACACCTGTGTAAAGTTGTGATCAATCTGAGCTTAAAAGGTAAAGGTAAAGGGACCCCTGACCATTAGGTCCAGTCGTGACCGACTCTGGGGTTGCGGCGCTCATCTTGCTTTATTGGGCGAGGGAGCCAGCATACAGCTTCCGGGTCATGTGGCCAGCATGACTAAGCTGCTTCTGGGGAACCAGAGCAGCACACGGAAATGCCGTTTACCTTCCCGCCGGAGCGGTACCTATTTATCTACTTGCACTTTGATGTGCTTTCGAACTGCTAGGTTGGTAGGAGCAGGGACCGAGCAATGGGAGCTCACCCCGTTCTGCGGATTCGAACTGCCGACCTTCTGATCGGCAAGTCCTAGGCTCTGTGGTTTAACCCACAGCGCTACCCGCGTCTGAGCTTACCTGGCTTTAGGAAGGTGGTGCAAGGGCTCTGTCAGCATCCCAGAGCCCTTGTGCTGCCTCCTCAAAGTCATGTTATAGGGGCTTTGGGAAGGAGGCCCAAGGACTCTAGTCCCACGTCCTTCCCAAAGCCAGGAAAGCAACCCCCCACCTTGCAAGGGGCCCAGTTCCAGGGGCTCCTGGCATATACAACCCACCCTTTCTCAGAGGAGCTCATGGCAGCATGCATAGTTCTTGCACTTCTCACTTTATCCTTGCAAGAGCCCTGTGAGGTAGTGTAGACTAAGATACATTGACAGATTCAGTCTGTTTTATGGCTGAGTGGGGATTTTAACCATGGTATCCCAGATCCTACTCTAACACTCTACCCATTACACATCCAAAGAACAATTACTAGCATGGAAACAAAGTTTAAAAAATCTCATGAGGTAATGTATTGAATTAAAATGTAATATGTGAATCAACTGACAGAAAAGCATGAGAAGATATGAGCTCTCTCTTTGCAATATTTAGCTTGAACAATCAATACGTTATCTGGGAGCAAATGTATTAGATCAAGGGCACGAACCACCAGCCCTTGCAGGCCCTATCTGACAGCCCGTCAGTCCATTTTCAATTTCCCACTGGTGATAATGACAACGGCAGGAGGGAAGCCATGAATAGTCAAGCAGGGATATTGTGCTTTTTTTATCCTCATTGTGGATGAAAATTTAGATGCAGGGCTGAATAAATACTGAAAGAATGAGTGAAAGCTTACAGAGGAGCGGGGGAAGTAATGTGAGAAGAGCAGGGATCACCATTTAAACAAGGGGAAATATTTCAGTGGACCCAACTGCTTAAGATCACAGACTTTACTTATCAAGACTTTCACTATAAAAAAATGTAATTCTGGTCCAATTATGGGCTATCACAAATCCATTGAGAAAAAACTTGAGTACAAGAAAGATTAAGTGAATGGATTTCTCAAGTCCTGCTTCCCTGTCTGGCAGACTCTTTAATATCGGGTTTCAATATTTTGCTAAGTCTATCTTCCATATGTATCATAATGCCAGAATAAGGCAGAGAGACCTGCAGTTATAAAGGAGATAGGTAAATTTTAGCAGGCCAGTGAGAACCAGACTCCCATCTATTAGAGTTTTGGTGATTAGGCATAGAGGAAATCCGAGCAATAATACATTGCTTCACAACATTCCCTACCGACAGGGGATCTTGCAAAAATGCAGGAGTGAGCTTTTCTTCTTTAAATAAATTCTTGTGAGCAATATGAACAACCAACAAGCAGCTAAAAAAACACTGTTGTTCCCATATGCAATTTATGTACATATATTCAGTATTAAACATACCTACTCAAACATTCAGCCCTAACTTACAAAGTAATAGTTTCCACATCATCACATCACCAGCACAAGAGACTTGGTGACCCATCTTGGCCCTACTACTAGGGAAAAATTCCTCTAGCTGCTAACTATAATCTGAATCTGGCACAGGGTTACACTGGCATTCAGAGCTACAAAGGGCTCTGCTGGAACACAGAAAGCTGCAATGAAGATTATTTTTCTATATCTTGTAAGCAGAACAAAGAAATAAATTGCAGTGGCCAGACACTACTAGCACTGTCGCATTTAACTTGAGCAATCAATGAGGAAGCCTGTGCCCCAAAACAAATAACCACAGGAGGGCAATTAAAGGCATAACAAATAGAGACATCTTCCAAGAAATGTGGACCTCCTTTTAAACTATGTTAATGGCCAAAATCAAATCAAGACCTTGTTATACCAACCGCTCAATATTCTCAGTCGAAAGGTTACGTTAAGTAATATGCTTGAATGTTGACTGTATAAGTTTATGTCTAGAGTCAATGGATTAAACAAACACTATTAGATGTACTGTTAGATAAGGGTTTAATGGCTCTTGTATTTGTTTAAAAACAAATTAAAAATTGAAGAAGAAGAAGAAAAGAAAAAAAACCCTATACAAATGAATTTAACCATACAAATGAATTTACATTTTGCCTACTCATGCTCACCAAATAAATACCTGCATGCTTTCAGGATATGAGTGCTACTGAAACTGGCTGGAGTTCATATATGTGTTACAGTATACCACAAGAGTGCACCTAGAAGAAGAAAAGATGAGTTTGGATTTGATATGCCACTTTATCACTACCCTAAGGAGTCTCAAAGCAGCTAACAATCTCCTTTACCTTCCTCCCCCACAACAAACACTCTGTGAGGTGAGTGGGGCTGAGAGACTTCAGAGAAGTGTGACCAGCCCAAGGTCACCCAGCAGCTGCATGTGGAGGAGCGGAGACTCGAACCCGGTTCCCCAGATTACAAGACTACAGCTCTTAACCACTACACCACACTGGCTCCCTAGAAATGGAAATGCTTTGCAAATTTTATTTCTGGAAATATCAGCATTCTATGTTCCCTTGCCGTTCCTACTGGACCAAGCTCTGCTCCCCCTTTGTCTCCAAGGGCACAGAGGGCTTTGCATGTAGCAGAACAAAGGGCACAGAGGGTCCCTCCCCCACCATAGTTAAAGGCTGCTAGGGAAACATCCAGCTGAAAAATAGGTGGGGTCTATTATCTTAGGAAACGGCATTTCCGTGTGCCGCTCTGGTTCGCCAGAAGTGGCTTAGTCATGCTGGCCACATGACCCGGAAGCTGTACGCCGGCTCCCTTGGCCTATAGAGTGAGATGAGTGCTGCAACCCCAGAGTTGTCCACGACTGGACCTATTGGTCAGGGGTACCTTTACCTCTACCTTTACCATCTTAGGGGGACGTAGAGGGTGGAGACCTTTAGTTCCGGCACCTGCTCAATGGAAGCAAGTTCGGCTGGTAGGCAGTGCTGAGCTGTAAGCCATGTTCTGGAATAAAGAATTAAAATACACTACTGGACTCCATGTATTGTGTGCTGAGCTGTGTCGGAGCCAGTAGTGACAGTGGCCCAGCAGAAACACCGAAGCTGCTAGGGTATATGCAGTCTGGAATGGCATGCCTGTCATTTTTCTGAGTCAAGGAAGTGAAAAATAAATATGCGCTGAGATCAAATAAACTGTCTCTATGATGAGACAGTAAACTCTATCATGGGTAAGTAAACAAGTACAAAAATATATTGAGTTGGGAATAAAGACTATATACAGGAAGTTGGGATGCTCAAAGTCTTTTAATCTAAGCCTTCATTCCTGTAACTTCTTCATCATGAATCTGATCTTTGATAGCCCACAGCAATATCCTGCCTACCTCCACAATGAAAGACTTTAAAGTGCCAAATGTTCCCATATGCCAAAAATTGAAATTAGAAATGAACACGCCAGCTGCCCTAAATCTATACAGACTTTATGTAGTGTTGCCCAATCGAAGCATTAGATTTCTGGCACAGTGGAGCAGAATACCAGAAGCTGGAACATTTGGGGTTACTCCTAAGGGTGCAGTTACAGTTTAAGACCACCAATGCATCTCTGAATAGCAGGAGAGATGTTCAACAGCATACAGGAGCATTGCAACATAACCCTCTCCTTTAACATTCTCCTTTCTTTATCTAGCGGTTTTGTTATTGTTGACACTACAACTTTTTCCTTGTCTGTAAAAAAGCAACTTACAAAATAAATCCGTAATTCCAATTCACATCATATGCGAATTCATAGTAAATATTCCACATAAATTACATCCCTTCTGTTCTATTCATTCAATCTGTGTCTGAAGGTACAGCTCACTCAGGCTGCAAGAGAGCTGCCCAAGGTGGCAAGCAGATCTGCAGGTGGTCTCCTGACTCAGATCAGGGCCATGGCAGGAAGCGGGGGAGGGGGGGCTTAACTCTCTTCACATGCCATTTTTCCAGTTGAAGCAATCACCTAATAATGCCCTGAAGGAAGGAAGCATACTGGTACCTCTATGTTTACCCCCATGGGGCAAATAGCAATTTTAGGATGGTTTTGACTGTAGAAACAAAACTACATCAAGCCCCAAATCAAGCCCCTCCCCATCTCCTGCAGCTGGCTGCTTTTAACTATTTTAAGTTTATGGCATGCTGAAATCATAGGTGAAGGGAAAAATATTTTTTCAATAAACCTTCAAGCTGAATCTACAACTGAGTTAAGATTAGTACCTGCTATTTCAAGTTGATTCGGGCAAGCTGACTGAATCCAGTTGGAATCAACGAACTATTTGCTTTCATTGTGATAGATTCCAAAGGGACCCCCATAATTTTAGGTGAACACAAAGGATTGAGCACCCATAACTGTAAACTGATTTTTAATCTTGGCCTTTTAAAAACTTGCCTATGAGGTGTCATGATTTTGGAAAGGACTCAAAGCACCACAGGGTGTATTCAGACTGCCTAATACACACAATTCTCTGAATCATATTTATTACATCTATTCTTGATCATTTTGATTGCCAGTTTATTTACTTTTTTCAGTCCAACTTAGTAAAACTCCCCACTTCTCAATCACTCTCTGTATCTTTAATACAGCTGGCTTTAAGGCCTACTTCAGCACCATGGCAGTAAAACAATAAGTGCTCCTGAAATTCTCTCATCAGCTTGAATTCTGGTGAGCTCCATAGGCTGCTGTGATGACAACTTTAGCTTTCCCATTAGATTTGATGCTTAGGTATTTCACTGTCATTTCAAAGTCTTTGGAAAGCCTGAAAAGAACACTTTCTTCCCTTATCAAGTGCTGTTCCAGTAAATGCAGCATCAAATACCTTGGTTTAATAGTAATAATAAAAACAAATGCACACCCACTTTTTTTGCAGTCAGTGTATTTTGCTATTGCTTTCTTTCTTTTGTCTCATCTCCAAATAAGAAAAGCAAAGAGAAATAAGCTTTCCAATTTTTTTTTACCCCTCCTTCTTTATCTATCTAAGCAGATCTCCATGCATCACTTCCATGTATTACTTTCCGGATGAGGTATGGCAGGACTAAATGAGACATTGCTCCAAATGCATGCACTATCTGCACCACTTTGCTTTCAATTGAATGTGCACTTTGACATGCATCCCACTAAAAGTAATGCAGCACAGAATGACAACATGTGCACTCAAACAGATATTCAGTGCACTCCATGGTCCTTTAAATGCAGACCCTCCAAGTGTCCCTATTTTCCTGGGACATCCCTAATTTAGAGAAGCCATCCCAGTTTCTGATTTGATCCCAGAATGTCCTACTTTTCCTTGTTGTTGTTGATTAGTCATTTAGTCGTGTCCAACTCTTCGTGACCCCATGGAGCAGAGCATGCCATGCACTCCTGTCTTCCACTGCCTCCCGCAGTTTGGTCAAACTCATGTTAGTAGCTTTGAGAACACTGTCCAACCATCTCGCCCTCTGTCGTCCCCTTCTCCTTGTGCCCTCAATCTTTCTCAACATCAGGGTCTTTTCCAGGGAGTCTTCTCTTCTCATGAGGTGGCCAAAGTATTGGAGCCTCAGCTTCAGGATCTGTCCTTCCAGTGAGCACTCAGGGCTGATTTCCTTAAGAATGGATAGGTTTGATCTTCTTGCAGTCCATGGGACTCTCAAGTGTCTCCTCCAGCACCATAATTGAAAAGCATCAATTCTTCGACAATCGAGCTTCTTTGTGGTCCAGCTCTCACTTCCATACATCACTACTGGGAAAACCATAGCTTTAACTATACAGACCTTTATCGGCAAGGTGAAGTCTCTGCTTTTTAAGATGCTGTCTAGGTCACTTTTCCTTCGAATGTCCCTATCTTTATTGGAGAAATGTTGGAGGCTATGGAGTTATGAATTATCCAACCCCGGAGCCTTCTGAAGGCAATCCTGTATAGGGAAGTTTTTTAAAATGCTTAATGTTTTTAATGTTTTTATATAAGTTGGAAGCTGCTCAGAGTGGCTGGAGCAACCCAGTAAGATGTGTGGGGTGTAAATAGTAAAATTATCATTATGGAATGGGACGTCCCTATTTTCATTGGAGAAATGTTGAAGGATATGTAAATGGCATTCCTCTAGTAGTTTAACAGACCATACGGAAGAGGCATATGGCTTTGAGAATGTGCATCACAGCAGCAGATCCCCTGACTGGCTGTGGAAAGGGGGGGGGTGGCAGCCAGTAGCAGTGCCAGCCAGACTGGGGATCTGAATCATGGGGACAGGGGCCCCAGGGCTGGCAGGCAGATGTGCCAGTACAGCAGCATGGCTTCTGGGGGAGGGGCTGCTGCAGCCTGTTGTAGCTGTCCCTCTGTAGCTTGCCTACACCATCCAACTCTTGTCATGCTAATTCACAGTGTCATCTGTGGCCACACAGCATGATGAAATTTAGTGCAAATATACAAAGTATAGATATGTATTTCACACATACATATTATATGTATGTCTCATATATATATATAAACACCCTCTGACACACGGCTTAGGTTTTCGGACAGAAGGGCCTCTAGCCTAGCTTTTGCCTCTGTGGGTTCAAATTACAAGAAAGGAAATTCCAACTAAACATTAGGAATGACTTTCTGATTGATAGGAACTGTTTGACAGTGGAACAGACTACCCTGGAAGTTGCTGGACCTTCACTGGAGGTTTTTATATGGAAGTTGGATAGCCAACGGTCAGTTATTGCTGCACGGCAGAGGGGTGGACTGGATGACCCTTGGGGTCACTTCCTATTCTACAGGTCTATCCTTTATTCATTCTTTTTCTATATGTGGGGATTTACTTGGAGAGGGTATGAAGAAATCATGAGAGTGCCCACACTGGTAATCTGAAGTGGTACAGCCCCAACACACAAGTTAAGCACCTCATCTGCCATTTTGTTTTTGACAGATCTTAAGAAAATCAGAAGGATTTATCTCAGTCTGTAAATCACTAGATAAAATGACACAAGTTCTGAAATTTGTCTCCTCTGCTGCCTGCCTCTCCCAACGCCTCCCCTACAAACAATTTTCTCCATGAATGATCCAATCCATGGAAAAGAGCCACAGGAAGCAAGTCCACAGAATGGATTTCCTCCAGTCTGACCCTTGTGTGATTTAGGGAACTGAAGTATTTTGAGGTGCCTGCTCCATTTCCTGATTTTTAGCACCAGCTGTAAATGATTCTGCTTTGCTAAAAGGGACATCCTATCTAAGATTTCTTGAAGCAATTAGGAGTAAAATAAGAGCCTAAGATTGATGCTTTTGGTTTTCAGAAGACTAAGATGGAAAGACAAAAAAGTAAAATAATTGAAACCCCTAACTGATAATAATGCCGCAGAATTTGCAATGCAACTGAAACAGATGGCCCTAGTTTTTAGAGCTTTATCTGGAATCATGATGAAAGATAATCCATCATAAAACTGAAATGTTGAATGGTTCTTTGTAAAACCCTGATACGAGAGTGCTGGGACTTGTAGATAGTTGCATCTATTGACCTGAACTCATACTCCCTTTACTTTAAACTCACATTTACTTATTTTTTTCCTGCTTTTTGGAAGGACATGACAGGCAGCTTCTGTTATTTTCTGTTTCAATGCAATTGCTGTTCAAGAGCTTTCAGGAAATCCATCCCATACAACTCTCCAATTTAGTGCCCTGACCTGTATCCATATAAAATAATCCTCTTCTACAAAGATAGGTCTGTTGTCTAAGTCTAAATCAGCAAGCTATTGCTTTATGTGCACACAAATTTCTTATATTAAGTCAATACCCATGAAATATCACAGATCTGACGTATCATCCCAGCAGCTCACTGGAAAAGGGGTTAAGGACAAGTCTATTATTGACAGCATTTCCTTTAACAACAACAACAACAATAACAACAACAATAATATTTATACCCCACCCATCTGGCTGGGTTTCCCCTTTCTGACTGAATAACAGTAATTACAACATACCAGGCTGTGTTCAACATGCTGGTACTGATATACCCTAGGCAACTTGGAACAAAGATACCTAAAACATTGTCTTATCCTTTATATACCCAACCGATCACCACCTTCTACAGGAGAGGATATCCTGTAGATATCATCCTATTAGGAAACCCATTTCACACAATGTCATAATAGGGTCTTTGGGGAAGGGACTAGATAAATTCTGAGGTTCTTTCCAACTTCTTAACTGCATGATAAACTGCCTGGATTAAGAAAGATAAGAAATAGATTCAAGTCCCAACAGGAGCAAAGATGGGTTGATGGTCAAACTGCTTTTTTGCCTGGCTTGTTGGTCTAGAACAGGGACGTCCAACTTCTAAGAGACTGCGATAAAAAACTGGCAGTGACCTACCCCTTTGGGGAGCGGGGGGTGGGGAAAAGTTTTTTTAGGGAGAAAGGGGTAAACCAAAAGATTGCTAAGGGAACAATCATCCTCACAGCAAAAACACCGTCTTCCGTTCTACAGATCATGCAAGAATGGAGGACCAGGTGAAGGGGGCAGGGCTGGATGCTCTTTTGCCGTCATTAACAAAAGGAAGCCAGTGATCAACCGTGATCTACCAAAACGTCCCAGGAATCTACCACTAGATCGCGATCGACCTGTTGAACATCCCTAATCTAGAAAGTCAATCATGGAACTGTAGAGTTTGAAGGGACCCTGAAAGTCAACTAGTTCAACCCCCTGCAATGCAGAAATCGCAACTAAAGCATCCTTGAGAGATGCCCACCCAACTTTTGCTTAAAAACTTCCAGTGAATGAGAGTCCTTTGAAAAGGGACTAAAGACTATGTGGTAGAGCTTATGCTCTACAAGCAGAAGGTCCTACCACCTGAATTTAAAGTAGAATGAGGTAGTAGCAGATGATGCTTGAGCTTCTGCAGGGAATATTGGGGCTACATAGACCTGGCATAAGGCAGCATCTTAGGAAAACATCTCGAAAACAGAATAAACTGCAATGTGAATGCAGCCTGGTAGTACCTTAGAAAGGAGGGGAGTTTGACTGGGGAAAAGGCACAGAGAAAAGGGTTAAACGATATCTTCTCTGGAGTTCATGTTCCACTGAAAATGGGAACCCTAAGCTGCTTTAAAGTAAAATAAAATAAAATCAAAATAAATCTGGAAATCTGATCCCCACTGACTAACCCTGTGGAATGCCTTAATGTGGTATCTGTGCAGGATGTGCCAGGGTCACTGTCATGCTATAGATTAAACCTGCAGATCTAGTGTGTACAGCACATATAATTTAACAAAAATAGAGTTAGAGATCAAACATTCATGTCTGAGTATGAAACCTTCAGTCTTTCATTTTATAGTTCACTTCACAAAAGAGAGATAAAGTGTTCAACTGCAAACACCCTGTGCAGCTGCAATAAAAGTTTGTAATTAATAAGTTACATTCATTTCCTTCACTTCGGTGCCTTTTTTGATTCAACAGTTGTTTTTTGTGTGTGTACGTTTTGGCTTTTTCTCTCCAGGGTCTACCAGAACTGCTAAGAATTCCAAGCATCATTTGAAAATGCTGCTCTACTGTGTTTTGTTTGCATGACTGGCATACTCTTCATTGCACAAAACAACTCCAAAATGCCTATAAAAGTATTTATCAATTAGAATCTTTGTGTGTGTCTACCAAAGAGAGAGAGAGAGAGAGAGCGAGCATCAAACACACATTATGAGAGGTCTTGGGTTGTCTGGGAAATATTATAGTATGATGTCAGCTCTCTGAACTATAGTTTCTTTATTTGGTTTATTGCATTTTTTTAAAAAAAGATTGACTGATTTGGGCCCCAGCAGACCCCTCTTCATGAACTTTAAGGCTCCTTGAGAATAAACAGTCCTCCAGCTCCCATTAGGTACTTGTATAAGCCATTTATTTTACACTGAAGAGACATTCAGAAATGACAGCGCAAAACAGATATTTAAAAAACAAAAGGCGTTCATTTGAGACAAACAGGTTGTGTGCAAAGGCCATTCACTAGGCACATTCACTGTGGCTTTTGCAGTGGAATGCAAGAGAGGGAGGATTTACCACAGACTCTTAATTACATTAAACAAACTGAACTAGCTCAGTCAGTGCATCATGTTTAATAGCACTCCATCGGGTATACAAGTACTATGTTTGACTAAAGGTTTTGTTCAACAGTCTTGAGAAAGAGCTATGCAGGGCAAGGCATTCTAGCTGGTTATTTTCTACTCATTATTTCTTAGGGCAGCAGAGGGGACAGTGCTTTAAAAAGCATGATTTAAATTTAAAATCTGAAATGTATAAAGAATGCACATTGCCTACTTTATTGGCAAAAAAACCCCACATTCTATGTTTTCTTGAATTATTAAGAAGTAACCCTGGCTCCAAACCATCTTTGTAAAAGTTACTTAATGACCCATTGGGCTCTCCAATAACATATGCAGTGTTTACACCCTACTTAACATAATATGTCCCCCTAGAAGGCAATAGGATGCCACTTTTCAGCTGGTGAACCAATGTTTGCCAAGATTACAGCGCAGGAACGCAATTCAACCAAGTCACCCAGTTTTAAAGCACATACTTTCCACCATTAAATATTTGTATTATAATATTTTTACATACCACCCCAATCTCTGCGCAGTGAGATTCCATGGGTTCTATCACTTATCCCCAGGGTTCAGTTTCCCTGGAATGAAGGGAAGTGGAGACTGTGGTGTCTTTAGGATATATAGCTTATTTACACCTTGATAAATAATTTATACACTGAGCCAGGGTCAGCCCTGTGGGCATCCCACTTATACCCATTAATCCCACCCATTCATGAATAGAAATAGTCCTATTTTGATCTTAATAATAAATAATAATAATTTTATTATTTAAATGCCATCCATTTGGGTTGCCCCAGCCACTCTGGACGTCTTCCAGTAAAATATAAAAAACACACAATAAAACATCAAACATTGAAAACTTCCCTATATAGGGCTGGCTCCAGAAGTCTTCTAAAAGTCATATACCGTATTAGATGAGGTTTTTTGACTCAAAAATTGTGTCAAAAAACTGGGATCGTCCTATACACAGATAGTGACATGGGGGGAGAAGTGGCACGTCCACCAGCCAGCCGGCTGGTGGAAGCGCAACTTCCCCTGATGCCACTGCACACGGGAAACAATCTAGGGAGTGTTTGCTGCCCACAGCTGCATGAGGGGAGAAACTCAAGAACTTTGGGCCATCTCCCCTCATTTTCTTAAAATTGAGTCCCCATAAATAGGGGAGGAGGTCTTATACATGGGAGCATCTTATAGACGGAAAAATACGGTAGTTGATTATCTGTTCGACATTTGATGGAAGGGCATTCCACAGGGTAGGTGCCATTACTGAGAAGGCACTGTGAAATGTTGAAAGAAAATTGCTAGCAGGCATAATCTAGAAGTGGGTGGCTTGCCTGGCACCTTCATTGCATATCTTCAAGCACCAGGCAAAGACATTCTTCTTCTCCCAAGCTAATTAAACATGCTATGTATTTTGTGCTTTTATACCATAAATTATCAAAATCTTTGAAATTCAATAAAAATTAATAGGCAAAAAGGGGGATCAATCAGCCTCTGAGGACAGACCATCCTAATAGGTCCCCCGCCTCTGTGGAGTGGAAAAGGTGCTGTAAGCCTAAATCACAACAGAAAGTGATCTGGCTATGTCAAGGGACTGATGTCAGTATCCTCCACTTTCAGATCACCCTCTTTCTGCTCAGTTGAGAAAACAAGCTGCATGGTATGGCCTACCACATGTGCTGGACCAGTGACATGTTGGGACAGCCCTATGGTAATTTACTTCCCCTGGTTAGCAGAGGCGCCGGCACACGGCACAGCAACTAACTGCCTGTGCTGTGTGCCCCTTACCCAACCTGCCCCACCTCCCACACTATACACCCCCTACCCTGAACCACTGTGATTGTCACTCTGCCCTGCTCTCTCCAGCTCCTCTTATCCCAGGTACACCCCATGTCCTTCCATTCAAAAACAATGAAAACTCTAAAAAGGTCAAAGAACAGTTAAAAACAATATTAAACAATTTAAACACTGGGGCAAAAATAACAGAAACAAAAGTCGCTGTGCAATACCCCAACCCAAAACCTGTTCAGCTGCTTCAGCTTTTGTATATGGAGAAAATTGGGACCCCCACCCTCCTACGCCAGGTGGAAAAGGCATGCAAAACTTAAAAAAAAAATCTGGAAGCAGCTATAAATGAGTTAAAGTTAATAGATGTTACTGGACTACAATTCCTGATAGTTTAAAGAACTTTAGAACCGGTGCATTAGCATAAAGAAGAAACTGGTGCATAAAGAAGAAAATATCTCATGGAAAGAAGCAAAAGTAGCATAGATCCATAACCTTATTAAACAATGATCACAAGGTCCTGGTAACAATTATGGCAAATAGACTAAATAATATTTTAAGATAATATATCAATGAAAAACAAAAATGATTTATTAAAATTAGATCATTTAAAAACCATATTCAAGAAGTAAGCAACATTATTGATAAGGCAAATTTAACAGCATTTCACAGCTGCTGAAAAAGCATTTGATTGTATAGAATAGGGCTTCTTAATTACTGGATTACAGAAATTCCAATGTGGAAATTTGCTATCAATACAGACCCCTGCAGTTCATGATTCTCTTATGGCAGTATTTAGAAATTTCAACTCACAGGCTCTTAAACAATGGCCTGCAAGTTCATTTTGGGCTAACCACAACCACCTTTCCTGGACTGAAAAGTACAAGCTACAGCTAAAGGAAGGCAAACTGGGGAACAAACAGGATGTGCTCTTAAAGCATAATCAAGATTCTTCCTTTGCACCTAAAAGTTGGTGCTTTTCAAATTTGGCGCCTTTCTCTGCTGCCCTGCAAATTAATTTAAATGATCATATGTAAGTAATTTAAGTCAATTGATTTCAATTGATCTGTCATGAGAATGCCTAACACTGGATAATACCCAATAAAAACACTGAAAAGGCTGTATGTAAAGGAATACAGAATTGGACCATTAATTGCAAACAGTACCACAGTGGAATAATGGAAGAAAATACTGTAAGTGGTCAAGTTTTCTTTTTGTAGCTTTAGCATTTGGTTTATTATTACTGCAACTAAGACTCTTTGGTAAGATGATGTATTTTACCATGGAATGTATAATAAAAACTTACTTCATTTCTCAAACAAATACATAAATAAAAGATGGGCAATTCAGGGGGCCACCAGGGGGCGCATTGGAAGATGGCTGACAATAACATCTCTCCGACCCACACAAGGTAATTAAGAGGCTGCTATGGGAAGTATGCAGCCTTCCCGCCCCCCCCCCAAGGGGATGGGGGGGACTGCCTTGCCAGGGGTGTCCCCCGGATTTGAAAGAAGGGGGTGCGGACACTTGGCACAAGCCCTCGGGTGAAGTCGGCTCTTCCTGACGCTGTCTCCAATTAGCGCACTGGTTTGCTTTAGCTCGAAATATATAATTGGAAATACATAATTGGAAAGAAGCTAAAGCACATACATCAAGCGAAGATCGGGAGTTAAGACTGCTGATTAATGGATCTCTGGGAGCGGAGTGACGGGCGGGACAAATAAATCAAGTGATGAACCACCATTAAAAGACTGGTATGTCTGGAGTGAAACGGAAAGGGGGGTGGAGGAAAAAACTTTTCTTTCTTTTTTGCCTTATGTGAGTATTAATAACCCTCCACCCCAGAGAGAAGAATCGTTGCAATTTATTTATCACAATCAGGAATTTAAGAACTGTGTGAATTATTGTTCAAAGAGAGGATTGGTAAACATCGGACAATGGAGAAAAGTTTTATGACACAGTTTCAAATGGCGTCTCGTTAAGACAGGCTTGCCTAAGAAGGACGGGGGGAGGAGGACCAGGATCATCAGAATGCGAAGGATTTTCGGAATGTGATCTAGACCTGGCAGAGCCCTCTGAGATATGTTTGGCAAGCCTGGCGAAATCAACGGACAGACTGAGGGAAAGTTCTTTACGGAGGTGTGGAATGGCGTCTGTCCTTATGTGATATGATTTTTGGAGAGTGTAAAACCCACACAGAGGATGTTTGTTTTCAACCCCCTTGTGAAGATTATCAGAGGAATATATGATAACAACAAGAAGATGTGGAAAGTAACAAAGAGACTATCTGGACAGAACTGGATAGAACTGTCTAATTAAAGCAGCAATATAAGTGATGTTTGGACCCCTTTTCGGAGCTTGAAGTATGGGTACCCCCAACAAAAATTTAAAAATTTGGCTGTATAATTTGGAACTAATGTGGTTTGGAAATAATGTGATTTGATTGGCCTGTTAATAAAAATTATATTAAAAAAAAAAAGATGGGCAATTCGAGCATTTTTGCCATCTGTCATGGTACAATGAAAGAAAGAGGACAACAAACAAAAACTCTTTGGGTCTATGCCAACTCTACATTTCTATGATTCTATATATCATTTCTCTACAGCAATTCAGCCCCATTTTTAGAATCCAAAGCAGCTCATGGGCACAATATTACACAAGGGACAAATAGTTCAGAAACAAGTTCAGCAAAAGAATAAAACTGTCCCCCAATTAATCACAACTACTGTAACAATTGGGAAATGTGTATATTAGGCAAAATTCCATGAATATTTACCTAAGGATAAATTTATGCAAAAATGCTGATGGATTTTTATGAAGAGTTATGGTTTTAGAGGGACTCAGGTGGCGCTGTGGGCTAAACCACAAAGCCTAGGGCTTGCCGATCAGTAGGTCGGCGGTTCAAATCCCCGCGATGGGGTGAGATTCTGTTACTTGGTCCCAGTTCCTGCCAACCTAGCAGTTCAAAAGCACATCAAAGTGCAAGTAGATAAATAGGTACCGCTCCAGTGGGAAGGTAAACGGCGTTTCCGTGTGCTGCTCTGGTTTCGCCAGAAGCAGCTTAGTCATGCTGGCCACATGACCCAGAAAAACTGTCTGTGGACATACGTCGGCTCCCTCGGCCAGTAAAGCGAGATGAGCACCGCAACCCCAAAGTCGTTCACAACTGGACTTAACTGTCAGGGGTCCTTTACCTTTACCTTTACTGTAACAATTAGTGGGCGATGCTAGTCTGGTCTGCATCAAATCCAGCAAAGAGGTTTATGACACCTTAAAGGCTAACAAAGTGTATTGGAACTAGAAATCAAGGCTGGCAGTTCAAGCAAGGACTTTGAAGAAGATTTTGATGAAAGGAAGAGTATGAAGTAACTGATCTTGGGAAGAGGCCCAGTTATAATGGCCAGGTAAGGGAGAATTGGATAGGTTATTTATTAAGAAACAGGTGTTGGGATGTTACAATGTGTTTTCTTCTTTTTCTTTTGTTAGTCATATTGCAATTACACTGATTCATTTAAAGAGCAATAGATACTATTTAACTATCTGAATTCAATATTTTTAAAGATACAGTTCAGTTAGTTCTGTTTATCATGGCTCTAAGAAAAAATGTAAGCTGAATTCAATAAACAATAATTACACGAAGAACAATACACTGCAAAAGTATCCTCTTATGCTGCTAATTGGGTACTTCCAGTGTTTCAGTTATACTTATGTCTTGGTGTCAGTTTAGTATGTTTGTACTCTGAGGAACAGCAACAGAAAATAAGTGTTCAGACAGAGTTAAAAGAGCAGCTGGTACCAATGCTATGTGAAAAGAATGTTCCAAAAAAAGTTCAAGCATGTTCAATGATATCCATCATGCATCTCCTTCTAAGATTTCAAAGTCATATAGGAAAGTGCTAATTACTGCTCTAAGTAAGAGGAAGTCCGCTGTGAGTGGAATTAGAGAAGATACTTGAGTCACCTAACTTCGACTCAACCATCAGAGATTCAACTTTCAGGTTTGTCCTGAAAGTCACACGGTTCATTGAAGAAAATTAAACAAAAAATAGAAGCAGCTGTAAATGAGTTAAAGTTAATAGATGTTGCGGGACTACAGTTCCTGATAGTTCCAGCCAGGATGGCCAATGGTCAGGAACAGTAGGAGCTGTAGTTGAGCATCTAAGAAGTCACAGGTTCTCAACCTCTGTGATATAGCATTAGCACCAGTTCTAAAGAAGAAAATATCCCATGGAAAGAAGCAAAAGTAGCACAGACCCATATCATTATTAAAGGATGATCACAAGGTTCTGGTAACAATTATGGCAAATAGACTAAATAATATTTTAAGATACTAGTATCAATGAGGAACAAAAGTGATTTATTAAAATTAGATTACTTCTTGAATATGGTTTTGAAGTAATCAACTTAATTGATAAAGCAAATAATTCACTAAAGATCCAACTGACTATGTACATTTTTATTTTTATTTTCAGCATTTATATCCTGCCATTTGCCTGATGGTTTCATGCTGCACCTTAAATACCAATCATTCTATTCCTCCCTTTATGCTATGCTTTAAATTCTATAGTTCTGCAATAGTGTATTAACTGATGGTTTGAGCTTCCAGATTATTTGGTGATGTATGACACTGAATAAGCATTACACTATTTTTACTCAGTCAGAATTGAGTAAATATTAAAAATTGAGTAAATATTATTAATAATATTAAATATTTTGCAAATATTAAAGTGTTTGTTATTAATCCATGCAAATACTCAAGAAAAATAATAATTTAACTGTAAGAATCCAAAAGCATAAGAAGAACCCACCAAACACCCACCTATTAAGCATCCTGTTTGCAACATTGGGCAACTGGAAGCTTCAATAAAATCCACAGAAAGGGTGTCTCAGCAACCCCTTTCCTGTTGTCCCTCTCCTCAGAAACTAGTATTTCTCAGATACAGGTCTGGCAGCTACCATCATTCTATCTGGCTCCTTCAATGGTTTCCTGTGGCCTCAGATTCAGAGATGGGGGGTTGACAAACACATTTTGTCCTTTGTTTCCTCCCTGACCAGGTCTTCTAGCAAATCAAGAGCTGCAGGTAGTTGCCCCTTCGCATGCCTTTCACTAGCAGCTCCTAAACTGTCACCTTTCCTGGATCAATGCACACATAGTTTTATTCTTCCATCCTTCCAGTAACAAGGATTGCTTTTGTTTGTTGTTTCTAACAACAGATTGTGAAGCTGAGGCTCCAATACTTTGGCCACCTCATGAGAAGAGAAGACTCCCTGGAAAAGACCCTGATGTTGAGAAAGGTTGAGGGCACAAGGAGAAGGGGGTGACAGAGGATGAGATGGTTTGACAGTGTTCTCGAAGCTACCAACATGAGTTTGACCAAACTGTGGGAGACAGTGGAAGACAGGAGTGCCTGGTGTGCTCTGGTCCATGGGGTCACAAAGAGTCGGACACGACTAAATGACTAAACAACAACAACAGCATCACTACAGTATCACAGTCCATCACCTATCAGACCCTTTCACATATCAGACCTGTAGATTCCACTGTGCAAATATCAGCAGGGAAGAAAACCAGACATCTAAATCCACCCTGCGTCAAACACAATTGCCTTGTTTTGTGTAATTGCTTTTCACTGTGCCTAGCGGAAAGGATTTTAAGATCATTGCAAGTTGTGGGTAGGTATTTTCATTGAGAAGAAAAATAAGGCACCATTGTTTCGAACTCTTACAAGAAGGCTATCCGATAAATAAGGTAGGCTAAAGCATTGCCATATGACTCAAGCTATTGACTTAGAAAGAGAACCTGACTCTAATATAAACTTGAATCCTGTATGATCAGATCAGTCATGCAAAGGCAATACAATTTACAGTGTGCTGTGTTTTACTCACAGTGTTTGGAATTGTCCTGGGAGCACAGTAACAATACATTTGTCTTCTGCATAAGTAACCAGATAGTTCCACGTATAAATGTTTTTAGTGTGGGGTATTTAGAATAATAAGTCTGGTTTGCTGAATGTGGCTATTCAGATGAAGTTCATTATGGCAAAAGAGCTGGAAGGAAAGCAAAGATTCCCATAGATCATCATTCATGAATTAAAGATGAGCAGTATATACAATATATTTTCCAACACAGAATGCTCTGGAATATGGTGCTCTTCTTACAGTTACCAAGTGATCCACATCCCTCAGCTTATTGTAGTTTGGTCTAAACTGTGATTTGGGTAATTACCTCCTGTTCACCAAAGCTCTCCCTCAGTGCTTAATGAACAATATACTACTCCTATGCAGCTGTTTTGCTTTATACTATTAATGTCTCATTGTTTCCCAATGTTCCCCTGACTGTCTGCTGTGTCCACCTGTTGTCTCTTGCACATTGTCTGCCAATGCTCTGGGTCATGTCCCATCTTTTTCATTCACTGATGCTGAAGAATACCACAACACAATGGAGCTTTGGTCCATGATGATGGCTGCTAGGTACCACAGTAAAATTAATAGCAACACTCTGCTATATTGCTCTTCACTTGCTAATTAATGCTTCATTACAACTGAGGATTCTCTAACTCAAGAGATGTCACAGTTTCCACTAAAGCAATTCGCTGTCTTCCCTTCTCTCTTATTTGGTAAGAAAAAAATGAAACTATTTTGCTCATCACAAGCTGTCTTTTCGGATGATTTCTTTGCAATAAAAACAAATTTGTAATGTTATACACTGGGAAATATCCTACAGCAGAATTCTGATCACTTGCCAACTTTAGGTGCCACAGTTTGCTCACAAAATGACCAAAAGTCCTGTTCCAACTTCTGTGGGTACAGACATTTCTGCACTGGGCTTCATCTCCAGGCATGCCTGGATTTGACCCTTGAAGCTTTAAAGCAGGGCCATCTTTGCACCTCCACTTTTGACAGGGTCATTGAGCCAATGGGGGCATCCAATTTTTACCACAAGAATACCAAGGAACAGATGCTATGTCATGCTATAACATCATTCCCATTGGGCCAATTATTCAGCAAATAAGAATTCTGTTGAGCTACTTTGACTTCAGCTCCACTGTCACTGCTTGAAGCAACTGCAAAGCTTTTCTCTCTCCCCACCCCCATTTAAGAAAGAAAATACACGTCTTTTACCTCATCTGAAATAAGCCTCAACAACATAAACCAATTTCAGACATTTTCACCTCACTCCCTAAAAAAAGCTAAAGGGACCCCTGACCATTAGGTTCAGTCATGACCAACTCTGGGGTTGCGGCACTCATCTCACTTTATTGGCCGAGGGAGCCGGCGTACAGCTTCCGGGTCATGTGGCCAGCATGACTAAGCTGCTTCTGGTGAACCAGAGCAGTGCACGGAAACGCCGTTTACCTTCCCACCAGAGTGGTACCTATTTATCTACTTGCACTTTGATGAGCTTTCGAACTGCTAGGCTGGCAGGAGCAGGGACTGAGCAAAGGGAGCTCACCCCATCGCGGGGATTCAAACCGCTGACCTTCTGATCGGCAGGTCCTAGGCTCTGTGGTTTAACCCACAGGGCCACCCGCGTCCCCTTCACTCCCTAAAACTACTGATAAAGTCTCTAGGCTGAATATTTCAACCTTGGGGTGGCCAGGCAACCTCTTTTATACTGGACAACTGGTATTTCAAGGACTGATTAGGGAGGTGACTTTTTTTTTGTATGCCCATACTGGACAGGGCAGGGCAGGGCAGGACAAGGTAGTTGGCAAGGGTTCCCATTTCTTTACTTTCTACTTAATTAAGCAATAGGACAGCTGGCACATGAATTTCCACTGCCAGCTCATGGCTGCACCACAGTCTGAACCTCAAATGCCCCTGCATGGGAAGCAACACATTCTATTTGCTTTCCAGGGTCAACTATTTCTTTTTCCGTATGCTGTCCCTGGAAAGGAAATGGAAACATTGTCATTTCCCAGGAACACCTGAGATTTCCATTAGCTTGGTGCAGCTGCCATCACCAGTAACAGGAGTTTAATTGTCGGGTTCCCTTTCGCTTAATTAAGGGGTGGGGGGAGACCACCATCATTTCAGAGAATGAATCTTCACCACAGCCACCCAAAGAGCATCATGCATGCTTTTATTTTTAATTTGATTTAATATGTGGGGGAGCAATCGTGATGATTGATGAGGAATAGGGGATAATTAATTGGAGGGAAATTGATTTTGCAGCAAGATTTGGGTGGGAAATTGACTGGGTGTAAATTAATGGTGGTAAATTAATTGGGGTAAATTAATTGAAGACCTGCATCTGGGGTGGGATGCAAATTAACACAAGGATTTATACAGGGTAATTTGGATGGGAAATTAATTGGCTTTCTTTCTGTGAAATTTAAATTGTAGTGATTATTTTGAAGTTTCCATATAATATGTAAATTCTGTGCAGATTTGTGAACTCTTGTATGTCTTCTTTTTTGGTGATGCATAAGTGGTTACCCTCTTCAGAGCAGCCATATTTGATCTCCTTGTGTTCTACCACCTGGGACCTGTCAGAATTGTGTCTCTCTTGAGAGGCAGCTATCCTGGCAGAAAAGCATAACAAAGAAGGCTTCAAATACCAAAATATCAATTGCTCAAAATGCAAGCTGTCATTGTAGCATGAAACTAAAACAAAAAGACTGACCAATCAATCTGATGATATTCACTTAGAAGCAGGGTGGATAAAAATCAATGATTTTTTAAAAAGAAATCAGTTTTTTTATTTAAATTGGATTTTTAAAATAAAATGCTTTTGAGGAAAAATCTTTTTAAAAATAGTTTTCTATTTAAGTTACATTCTAGTCCAAAGGCTATTCATCAGGAAAAAAGGATTTGTTTTAAGTTTTTCATGTGTACTAAAACTCAGTTGAAGTTTTTTTTAAAAAAACTGTTTAACCACATCAGTTAACAAACTATAACATGTGCTATAATGTTATTGTTTTAGTTAATTAAATTGTTTAAATTGTTTTTAAGGAAGTGATTATTTTTCTCCTTCGAATAAAATACAGCAGAAAAGTTGTCCAAATATAAACAGTTAACTTATTAAACCTCACAATAATTTCATAATTATCTATGTATTTCTAATAGTATAATCAAATCAGTAATTTATGATATAACTGTAAAAACTACTCTGGAAATTTATTATTCCAAAAATGAAACCTTCATCTGGTTGTAAATACAGTGGTACCTCGGGTTACAAAAGCTTCAGGTTACAGACTCTGCTAACCCAGAAATAGTACCTCGGGTTAAGAACTTTGCTTCAGGATGAGAACAGAAATCATGCTCCGGTGGCGCGGCAGCAGCAGGAGGCCCCATTAGCTAAAGTGGTGCTTCAGGTTAAGAACAGTTTCAGGTTAAGTACGGACCTCCAGAACGAATTAAGTACTTAACCTGAGGTACCACTGTATTAAGATTATACGAGCAAGAATGAGTCTTTCTGTAAAAAAAGAAGATTTAAATGAAGTCTTACTGACTAGTGATTTAAATCAAGTCTTACTGACTAGTGATTTAAATCAAGTCTAACTGACTAGTGATTTAAATTGTGATTTAAATCGATTTGATTTAAATGAAATCCACTCTGCTTAAAAGTAAATCCTATTGTATGCAATGGAGCAAAGTGTGGATGTGATTGCAGCTTAAGCCTTTTGGTGTTTGGCAGTAACCTTTCAGCTTTAATAGCATCCCTGTCTAACAAGTCCATGTAAGAAGGTTCCTTTTAATATCTGAAGTCCTGCAGAAAAGAAAGATCACTGGACAAGACTGAAAAATGGAAAGTTGAAAAGTAGACAGGTTTAGCTACTATACTGAAGAAGTGAACTTTGAAAAAGCACCAAGATTTTCAATAGTCTACCTTGTAACCTCCATTTCTACTGTACCAGCATATGTGTGTGTGTGTGTGTGTGTGTGTGTGTGTGTACACAAAGTAAGTACAAATGCAAAACTCTGATGTCTTGTTATAGATGCATTCTAGTTTCCAAAGGAGAGTGTGTTGGCTATGCTTTTCTGGCTATAAACTGTACAGCAATTGCAATAATACAAAGAAAAATATTCATGTGTGAAACAAAAATATGCAAAGCAGAAAACTGGGTTCTTACAAGAAGACAGAATGCCTTGCTATAATAAATAAGCAGTTGTATTACATTTTCCCCTACCTCCATTCTCTTTTAAATCTCAAGTTATTTAGAGTGTCATGCGCCTTTAATTAAGAATATAATTCTTATTTACAGCACAGGAAATGTTTTAAATTTGTTGAAACAATAAAATTGGTGAAACTTGTAACAACCCGCCCAGATTTCACCCCAGTACCTCTATCTTGGAAACTTGGCTCAAATTCCATTTATGCAAATGTATTTTATAATTCTAGTATCATCTGTATAGCACCTGAACTATAAGTAAGCAATTAAAAAGCAATAATAATAAATTGTCGCCTTGCATTTACTTGAATTGCTTCACTTTTAAAGGGAGGAACTAAAGCACAATGACACATTTTGGTCTGGAATATACATAGAAGGCTTTTTTTCTTGCTTGCTTCTCATGCACACCACATTCTATTAGTGTGACATCATCACCGCTTCTAAGTAGAATACCACTCTTCTTTGCACACATGGTTGTTGTGTATCTCCCCAGGCTGCTTTTCCAGTACACAAACAGCTGAGGAAGTACCCTGTGTTTCTTCAGCTTTGCACCATGTGTGCTGTCCACATGCATTTGGAGTAGTATAATCATGCAAACTGCCCTTCAACCATTCTCCTTTGGAGTTCAAATATTTAACCCTATTTCAGCCAGCTTCACACACAAGAAATAATCAACAGCCACTCCATAAATCATAAATACGCACACTTCTATTTTGCATTCAGATTTATAATGGTATTTTTATAGCTCTTGGTCTCTAGCCAACAGGAAAGCTTAATAAGGCTATGTATGAACTAGACTAGGTGTATGATACAATCCCTGCAGAAGGAAGGATCTGGTGTTTAAACAATTTCCCTTTAAAAATACTCCTCCCACACCTTACATTTTCTAAAAGAATGATGTCAGGATTGTATTATTCCGAAAACATTAGAGGGTGCTTTAAAATTTTGATATGTTTCTGTGCTTCTGTACTACAAAAAAGTCAACCTTCTGTTTATTGTAAAGGCTATTTTTCTCTTTCCATGTTGAACAAAGAACACAGAAATCAGTCAGTTTGAATAAACAAAATGAATGTTAGCTACTTAATAAAATACTGTAATTTTATCAAACAGCAGCATACCTTGACTTAAGGCACAAAATAGGGTAGCATAGCTGTTAACACTTAAGTGCTAGAACAGTGGTTCCGAAAACTTCCCCCCTGATGGTCCACTTGAAAATTGCTGAGGGTATTGGGGACTACTTAATGACTTTTTTGCCTGTTGTGGGCTGTAGGAATTATAATGTACTGTGCTAGATTCTCCATGGTTTTTAACTATCTTTAGGGACATGCCATGGACCACAGTTTGGGAATCTGTGCACTAGAAATCTCCTTTCTCATTGTAGCCATGCACTCACAAAGCCAGGCCACTTCTTTCAGCTTCAGTCCCTCAATCTGTAGCATGGGAATAATATTAATAGTAACTTTATAGTACAGTGGTACCTCGGGTTACATACACTTCAGGTTACAGACTCCGCTAACCCAGAAATAGTACCTCGGGTTAAGAACTTTGCTTCAGGATGAGAACAGAAATTACGCACCAGCAGTGCAGTGGCAGCAGGAGGCCCCATTAGCTAAAGTGGTACCTCAGGTTAAGAGCAGTTTCAGGTTAAGAACGGACCTCCAGAACGAATTAAGTTCTTAACCGGAGGTACCACTGTTTTAAATGCTGTGAATAGAATGCATATGAAATTTTCATCTTTGTTAATGAAAAGGAGGGAGAATTGGCTAGAATTGACCCATCTGTAATAATTCCACTAAAACAGGTGGTGAGAACTTTAATCAAGATCCGAGGAAAGACTTCTTCTGATTCCTGCAAGGTTGTAAGTAACAATGACAGATGGAATGGGAGTTATTTTAAGTTACTTTTTTGTTTTTGTTTTTTTTAGGACTAAGTAGTAGTAAGTAGTGATGATGATGATGATGTAACTGATTTTGCCCCAAGGGGCATAACAAAATTACAAAACTGTTAGTTTGGGAATATCCCCCAAATGTCCACTACAAATGTTCCTCATGACATCCTCCTTTTCCCTGAACATATTACTGAATAGAGTATCTGCAACAGACCAATTTATTTGGGTGATTTGACCACCTGGGCATAGATGCAGCTTGCATCATCTGCAGTTAGTACTGTGCACATTTATACAGTGATATCCAACATTTGTCGTACTCAGAGTAAATCTACTAAAATCAATGGGTATAAATAAATATACTGATATGAATGAGACCACTCTGAGTATGGTGAACATTGGATATCCCTCACAGTTAGTACCCCACTTTAAGCATTTCTATGTGAAAAATGGTGCCACCACTCTGTGATGTTTCTCAGTAAAGGCCACTTGAATGAAATTTCCCACTAAATTTCCACCTGCTTTTTTGGTGAGGTAGTAAAGGTAAAGGGACTCCTGACCATTAGGTCCAGTCGTGGCCAACTCTGGGGTTACGGCGCTCATCTCGCTTTATTGGCCGAGGGAGCTGGCGTACAGCTTCCGGGTCATGTGGCCAGCATGACTAAGCCGCTTCTGGCGAACCAGAGCAGCACAGGGAAACACCGTTTACCTTCCCGCTGGAGTGGTACCTATTTATCTACTTGCACTTTGACGTGCTTTCGAACTGCTAGGTTGGCAGAAGCAGGGACTGAGCAACGGGAGCTCACCCTGTCGTGGGGATTCAAACCACCAACCTTCTGATCGGCAAGTCCTAGGCTCGGCGGTTTAACCATAGCCCACCCATGTCCCTCTTTGGTGAGGTAGGGGTCCCTAAAAGGGAAGTTGAAAGATAGTTGTACATCTCTACCGGTGCAATCCTATACACACATAACCCTGGGAGTAAGTCCCATTGAACAAAATGGGCCTTATGTTCTGTGTAGCCATGCTTTGTCCATATATAAAATGCATAATTTCTCAGAATTCTCGTTTTCTACCTATAAAATAACTTGTGCCTTTTGCCTAAGATTGGAGGAAGATCTGGGAAGCAGATGGATCTTATATTCTTAAAAATGGGAGATCAATCTTTGTATGCTTCTTCTTCCCAACAGTCCTGTGAGCAACCTGAAACCTGAATAGCACCTAAAAGAGCCTGAATTGAGCATCTGCTGCCTACTCTCATGTTTTATCTCAAGACTGTGAATAAATGCAGACTTCATTGATGACTCCAAGACCAGCCAACTTTTGTTCCTCCTACCCCAAGATGTATACCATCTTACCTGGAAAATTTGAAAGCTTGCATAAAATTTCGAAAATTTTGGCTCTCCCAATAATGGTATTGCAGTAATGTGTATTTTGGGTTTTTTCTTACAGAAACATGGCTACCAAAAAAAAAACATGGCTACCTTTAATTTTTAAAAACCCTAAATTTAGGTAAATACTTTCTTTCAACAAGTTTTTCCCCACACACCTCCAACATTATATGGCCTTTTTATTGTTTTATACGTAGCTCTACACATGCCACCAATATTTACCAATGGTTTTCTTTTCAACATGGCGTCCATTTTTATCCTTCAGAGTCTACACTCATCCATTTAGATTGCTGCCTTGTACATATGAAGGGAAGTTTGAAAACAATTACATTTCCAAATTATAAAAAGGCCATCATTTCATTAAGATTCCCCTCCCCTAATCTTGGCATGTGTGCATTCTTTTACACATAGAGAATATCTATAACATCGCTGCTTTTCTTCATGACTGCTTTCATATGTATGTATGTATGTATGTATGTATGTATGTATGTATTTGTTATTCTTTCCATTTCTTATCCATCCTTCACCTTAAGGTCCCAAGCTGGGTTCCAGCAATTTAAAAATGCAGTATTTAAAAAAACTGTTTAAAGCAAATTACTGTACAACCAGAAGAATAAGATGCACCCAGGATGCAATGATTATAATCTTGGTATATGCCCAACCACATCATTGGACAGGTGGGTGTGTACACGCACACACACACACGTTGCCATCTGTTTTCAAATGAACACACTGTAGAGTATGCAGAATCAATTTGTTTTCAAGTTGTTAATAAGTGCTTTTCGTGGGCAACCCCCCCCCCATGAACTAGATATAGACTGGGTGTGAACAACATAGGGGAAAAAAGTACTCAGTCCTCACTGATTCTAGAATAAAATGTTATGTGTATTTTAGCACAGTAAATTTGGTGTACGCCATCTACAACCCCATCTCCAGATTCCCCATGCCCCTTTTCCCCTGACCTCGAAGCAATTCTGATGCAGGCCCATTTTAGGAGAACTGACATGCAGTTGTGCAGACTGTGTTTCATCGCAGACTTCAAAGGAACTGCAAAGGTCATCTAGTCCAAGCCACTACCAACTAGATGACCTTTGAAGTCCTTTCCAACACTATGATTCTAAGATTCTATGATTCACACAGTTAGAAGCTATACCTCACCTGGACTACCTTTGAGTAGTGAAAACAACTGAAAAATGTTTAAACAAAGAAAAATTGTGGGTGTCAAATTTAATTTGTTTGGGGGTCAAGCAACTCTCTGATGGTCCTTTAGATGTAGTTCAAATGTTCAGAATGAAAGGAAAGAGTTTCCACCCATGGACAAAACAGACAATTTGTTTCCTTTCACTAGCACTGAGATTTTTTTTGTGCCTGATTTTCTCCTGTACCTGCTTTCATGGAGATGTGTAATGTGCAGACTGAAAGATTTCCTAGATTGCATCAGATGAGAAAATTTCCTCCTTGATTATAGGCAATTGCTGCTGATGTGACTTACTAGTTCACTTGGTACATTTCCCCATGCTAGTGTATGCATACCAAAGTACAGTTTTGAACTCCACATGTGAACAAGGAAAAAGAAGTACCGGTATTTTGTGCACAGGAGCTAAAATGAGTGCAGCTTGTTGTGATGAGGAGTGAAAGTCTTCCTCTCTTGTTACTACAATACTTATACATACACTAGCCTTTGGAACTGCTTTGGAATTTCTCCTCATCAAAATCATGCATGCAATGTATAGAAATGTGTTTTATGGTAATATACTAAAAACAACAGGTGCTCCTTGAAATATATTTTTAAGTCACAGACTTAAATAAACAAGCAGCTGCAATTACTGAACTGCGTGGAAGATGGGCCTTTAAACATGCAAAAATGAGAATGATTACAATTCAAGGTGGATTTAAAAGTGGGCTATGTCCCTGACATATCCAGAGTACCAGCAATTTGTGATGAAAGTGCTAAAGCTGTCTTTCTTACAAGCTTTTGTGTGAACATAAAAACACAAAGAATATCACAGGTAGGTGGTAAATGGTCTGAACGAATGGCAGCTTATGCCTCTCTTCCATTCCTTTGGATAGATTATTTTTCAACATATGGGACAATTTGCTCAATACAGCATTTCCATTCCGTGGCAATAATGGTGGAAAATAACATCCTATTTACAAGGATATTACTTTCAGAGATGGGATTCTCTTATTCTGCATTCTCTGCTATCATATCTCTGCAGCTTTGCTCCAATTTCACAGTGCTCTTCATAAATTCAGCTGTAGGAACTACTAACTAAGCTATTCACCATTTGTCTGGTTTTGTGGGGGGGGTAGTCTTTTAATCACCCAGAGAAAGAGATACTCCCCCCCCCACAAGGGATGAAATTTGATAAGGAATCCAGTTCAGAGGTACACTTTTGTCCTTGGGCTCATATATAGTTGTACACATCTGCAAGCAATTAAAAGGTATTGAAATAGTCTAGTGGCTGTGACTATGAGCTAGGACATCCACAGTTCAATGCTCACCCCCAGCCATGCACTAACTAGGTGTTCTTATTTCCCACATTGTCCTTCTGAAGCTGCTCTGGATAGTGTATATTCTCCAGGTGACCAGCCTGCTATAGATCAGTGACAGCAGAGAACCAGTTTGCCCATCCCATTGTAAAGTAGCTGCTGCAGAGCAACTTTTGCTTTCCCTTAGTTTTGGCTTTGCACTGCAACCAGACTGCCCCAAGCCCCACAGGAAGAGAAAGGGTAGAATAATGAGGTGGTATTGCAGAGATGCCCCACAAAGGCTCTCCTGGCCTTGTTTTGCAGGTAAAAGAGACACCATTAGCCAGACCAAACAAAATATGCACATTGTAAACTTGCTTCCCCTAAAACATGTAAGGGCAGTTTGCAGCAATTGTGTCTGCTGATCTGTGGCTTGTACACATTCACTCCACGCACAAACACAAAGAGAGACAGAAAAAGAGAGAGCTGATGACTTAAGCCAAATAAGTACTGTATATTGAACACCAGTACACCATACAACCCACATGCCCAGGGCCTATGTTCATGATTATTTCAGCATGTGATGGTGCAGGAAGAGATTTGCCCATGCTGACTCTCAGATATATTAGTGAGTTTTTTCATAGTCATCTATGGTTTTGGGGGATGAATCTTGCAGAAAACAGCTTGTGAGAATGCTGGGAGCTGGCAAAAGTATCCAAGGACACCCCTAAAGATATAGGACTAAGAGAGGCAAGAGGTCCTCTTAGACTCAAGCGGAGAGAAAGGAGGTACTACAGAAAAGAATAACAAAAAAAAGCAAGGGGAAGGGCTGGGTGAACAGATCCAGGTTATAAACAAAGAAGGGACTGGCAGTAAAAGGGAAGAAAGTGTTACTTTTCCTTGTGGAGAAAGGTGGTGTGATTCCCAGGAAAAGTACGCTTATCGAGTTTGTTCCTTTAGCAGCTTGAAACATTGCATTTCCAAGTTGCTTTCTTCCACTGCTATTCACACCAGAGTGTGGGCAAGGATGTCTTCAGCCAATAATTTCCTTCCCTGCACTGAACTCCAATTCAGTGAAGCTTTCATCTATGAACATACCTTCATCTGTGCATGCACAAAAGCTGCCCAAATTGTTCCCTCTACACCATAACCACAGCTTCCATTTTCAAATAACACAGAAGCTGGGTTAAAGTGCATCAGCAAGGAGTATTTCTCTAAAAGCTACAAGAAACAAAAGGATTGTGGCTAATATAATGTGAACCTGGCTTTAAAAACCAGCACTGGGAGTGTGCTGGAGCCACTGTAAATGGTAATGTGAACATACCCTTAGACTTAATCTAATTACTGGTGGAAGATACCTGATGCCTCAGGACCAAATAAGGGTATATATACTTGCATTAGATATGGCAAAGAATCTGGGGACTAATGAGGTTTGTACTTACATTGTAGTATTCAATTCCATGCACAGTTGCTACTGTGGGAAAATACCTTTTTCTAATCCTTTGCAATGGCACTGCACTCATTGCTCAAAGGAAAGACAAAGCAGATACATAATTCCTAGGCACACATAGAATTGCAGCTGAATCAAGCTTCTCAATAACAACCCTCACATGCTGAAGTGGTCATATGACAATTTATCAACTGGCCCTTAATTTATCCTTTTGTGCCATCTGTTAGAAAGAGCATTTAAATTATAATCACATGTGCAAAATGTACTTTGTGTTAAATGTAGAAATATTTATTCATTCATGATACTGCTAACATGCCATTCAGCATCTAGTAGCAAATAACAAATAACAGACAGCTTCAAACTGAGTGATTTATTAGAATTCTCACCCTCTCCCAAAGGCTTGGGCAAAAATATGAATGTTCACCAACCAATGAAAAGCCAGCAACATTGATACTAGACACACACCCATTTACAGATGGGACACTGCTGCAGAGAAAGCCCTTTCACATGTCAATCTAGCAGCTGCACGACCAGTCGGGCTTGATCTGCAGATCTTAATGTACTGGTGGCGTGGAAGGTGCTCCTTCATCTACTTAGATCGCAATCATTTACAACTTTATTTTTCTGCAAAAGCACCTTGAATTGGGCTTGAATCTGAATTGGCAGCAAGAGTCCAGCCAAGAATGCCTGTCTGCTTAGGAGTGCCCATCAACCTCTAGCTACTGCATTCTGTATCACAATCTTCAAACCATTTTCAAGGGCAGCCCCACACAGAGCACATTAGATTAGTCCATTCTAGAGGCTACCTGATCATGTGATACTGTAGCCAGGCTTTTTCCTGGCACATCAACCAGGCTGGCCCTAGGCATTCTCCACCATTGAAGCTCCCTGTACCTCGAGTAGCAAAGCTGGATCAAGGAGGGTCCTCTGCCTACACATCTGCTCTTCCAAGAGGATTGCAACCCCATCCAGAAGAGGGCGTCTCACCTAGACCTGTTCACCTATCACCCATAACACTTCCATCTTGTATGGAATCAGTTTTAGTTTATTGGGCTTCCTAGCACAGGTCCCTGTACTGCCACACCTGATTAGGATGGAGCAGCGAATGAGCACTGAATGTCATCCACATATTGATGATACCTCTCTCTAAATTATAGCTCCCAGCAGCTTCATATAGATGTTAAATAGCATACGGAACAATATCAAATCCTGGAAGATAATTCCCACAGAGTTGAACAGTAGTCCTCCATCACCAGTCTCTGAAAATGACCCAATAGATATGAGCAAAACCTCTGTAGTACCATGCCACCGACTCCCAGTCTGCAGAGCTGTCCCAGGAGGACATTGTGGTCAATGGTATAAAAACCACAGAGAGTTATAGGGGAGTTGGTTCTGACATCAGTCAGGTCAACTGGGGATGTTTCAGTATCAGTATATTGAGTACCAGTATATTGCAAGAGTGATAGTTGCTTAACGCTTCTAGGGACAGCCTCTCAAGCAGAGAACACTTGCTACCTTGAGAAGTCTAAGATCTCAGAACAGAAAAATCAAGATTTTCTTTTAAAAAAAATAATACAGCAACAGCTCTAGCTTCCATAAACTAGAAAAATCTCCTCATACGTGAAAAGCTCCCTATCTAAGTCTAAAAATGGGCTGCCAAAACCATGATATATAGCATAAAGAAATAAGAGAGTCAGGAATATTTTGCAATTATATTAATGCATCTTTCATACTTATTAGATGGTGAGCTTTATAAATTGCAACCTAAAACAGTCATATGATTTTATTATCTCTTGTTCAATTTAAGGACACCAACTTCAAGATCAAAGACTTCTGATAGAAACTGACTATGGCCAAAAGGTTATAGTTTCATTGAAAGAATTTAAGGCAGAAAAAACGTTAGCGGAAAATTCAATATATTTTCTAAATCCTTCACTAAGTGGTCTCACATTAAGCTAAGGGATATATTTATCATTAGAAAATAATCAATTTTGGCCACTTGATCTATAGCTTGTCTTCAAAATATCAGGCTGAAGTTGTTGCTTTTTCTTGATGATGAATTGATTGCAGTTTTTCCACTGACACTGGTACTAAACTTGCCACAGATTCATCATTCACACCCTTCACAATAAATTGCAATAATTACATTGAAAAAGCCCATGAAATTCTTCTCACAGAGCAAGAAAAGAAGCAAAGTCATACATCATAAATGGTGTGGTGGTCTCAGCAGATTTAGTTAGAATTTGATTATTGGGTACTTACTACCTGCTTTATTATCCAAATTATACATTATTTGGAAGAATGATT
Organism: Podarcis gaigeae; assembly: GCF_964106915.1. Taxonomy (NCBI): domain Eukaryota; kingdom Metazoa; phylum Chordata; class Lepidosauria; order Squamata; family Lacertidae; genus Podarcis; species Podarcis gaigeae. The sequence goes on along the minus strand of NC_139685.1, from coordinate 55,833,632 downwards.
CAGTTTTTTAAGCCCAATATTGAAATATATATGCAGTGACATGGATTTATGAAGCAAAATTGCTATGATAATTTGAAACATCTCAACACACATGTATAGATAATGGTAAGTTAATATGCCCAAGTACAATATACATAAGAGCCACATCAGCTTCACAAGTGCATGGACCTCTTAGATCCTTTAAAAAAATAATTACCGGTACTTCTTTCTATTAGCTCCTTTGCTACCTATTTCTTCATTGCCTTCCTTCCAGAACACATCTCATAGATGTTAGAAGTTCACATTGCAATCCAATGTTTTGTATCTTTCACTTTCTCACTTACACACATACAATCAACTCAGAAGGACTTATTATTTTGAAAGCTATTCCATAATGCTTCTTTCCCATCCCCCGTCCCCACCTAAAGAATCCTAACGAGCAACAAAGCTGTTCTTCATTATGATTTTTTTTAAGGCAACACAATGCATTTTTGGAACACTTTACTTAAAGCAATTTAATAACAGAGTCTACCAATCACAAAGCCTGGCCTATGCTCAAGCACTCAAGATATACTAAGGAATGGAACTTAGGGGCACATTGCAATAGAATACAAGCGAGATATTAGGTTCTGTTAAGGGTAAATCAGATGACACAGAGGACTACGAGTCAAAGTTGGAGGATAGGCTATCTGTTATAAACAGAAAGGTGCTCAAGAACAGATTATCAGCTGGGTGAAAAGAACAAGATTATGGTAGACAACTGATCTGAATCTGTACACCTAAGGAAGGATTAATCTGTATCATTATAACAGGAGAAGTTGCAGCTGGTGGAATGATTGTTGCTTTAGAACCACTTAAATGTACAGAAGGCATGCAAATGTATGTCAACTTGTGTCCCATAGGGACTTGAGAAACTCCTTTACACCTAGTCTGACCATTCCCCTGTCTAGCTCAGTATTGTCTACACTCTCCAGGGTATACAGATTTAGGATGAACTTTTTTTAAAGATAAAGACAAAGATGCCTATAAATTCCTTCAATTTTTTTAAAAAATGGGGCTTATACAATATATAGAGTGAAGAAAATCCAAATGATTTCAGTATTACGTTTCATTCAAGCTAGTATTTTTCACAATCCAGATTAGACTTTTTACTGCTCACTCCACAGTTAATTCCCTTCACGCAATCATTGAACATCGGCAACATCAAGATCACTGATCATGCTCCAGTAGAAGTGACCTTACAACTGAGCAATGAAACCCAAACCTTGCCATCATGGTCATTGAATCCTATTTTAGTGACCAACCAACTATTAAAAGAAAGGATAGCAGAAACCCTACAATTCTATATTAAGAAAAACAACAATGAAAATTCCAATTCTATCAACCTTTGGGAAGCAGTGACAAGAAAAAACAAACCTCTACAACAATAAACATTGTATTTCACCTGCTGTCCTTGCACACAAAATCCACATGTTCAGTCGCCTAGCCTGCTTCAGAACAGGTCCCTTCCTCCCCGCCCCGCCCCCCACAATGGCCATGGATTCCCACTTCAACCTTTGGGTAAGGTTGATTTGGTTCCCCCATTGTTCCCAATGTAGATCTTCCTCCCTTTTTCCTGATGTAGAGGGGAGGGTGAGTGCTATTTTGTGGTTCACCTCAGGTACTTGGTATGGTACAATGCCAGGCCTGGTAGTACAATTCTATGCAGACCTACTCAGAATTAAATTTACTGAGTTCACTGGAACTTACAATAAGTGTGTGTAGAACTGCTACTGGACTGTACTAAAATTGCTTTTGTCTATTGTCTATTCACAACTCCATCTCTGATGTGTTTCGTGGTGAAATGCAATTAATAATTCAATGTAAATTACAAGTCTCTGCTGTGTGAGGGATGTGAAAGTGTACAGCAAACAGCATGATTCATTGCAGAATGAATACAAGAGTGGTAAGATCATCGTAATTTAAAATTAATCTGGTCATTTGTGGAACCATTTTTTAAAAGCGGAATAAATTTAGAGCATGTGTTCATACATCAACATCACACTGTGACATTTTTGATGTTTCCAATTTTAACGATGTCACTAAGATGGAGAAGCCTGTGATTTAGTCATTTCAGAAAAGGTCCAATAGCATTCCAGTTTAATTTGAAAATCAGTAGTTTAGGTCTAAGCTATTTTTGTATGTCCACTAGCCCATGCTAGCGTTCTGAGAATGAATTGCTCCAAGGTGCTTGGAATTTAGGCTAATGTTCTTGGCCTGATGCTTAGATCATGATTTCAAATTAAAAATGGCCAAAATAAAACTGAAAGTAGCGTACCATGACAGCTGAATATCTTGGCTGCACTTTTAAACTGTTGACTGTGAGTTAACGTGAAGGATAAACCTAGCCATTATTCATCTACTTAGCACTGTCAATGTGCAATATGTGTTCTAGATCAGAGATAAACAATTTCATCAATGTGTTTATGATTTATATCCCACGTTTTCTCCAGTGAGTTCAAGGCAACAAATATGGCTCTCCTACATCTTATCCTCATAGAAACCCTGTGAGGTAGGTGAGGTTGAGAGATAGTTGCTGACCCAAAGTGACCTCATTGAACTTATGATACCTGGGTTTCTCTAGTCCTGGTCCAACACACTAACCACTAGATCACCAGTGGACCATTTATGAAATGTACTATGAATTAATTATTAATTTGCAATGATATACAAAATTCGTAAAGCAAATCATTTGTCCTGGAATGGCCTCCTCCTTACCGCTTTAACCAATTCCTCTCACTGAATCGTCTTAAGCTTCAAAGTGTCCTTGTCATAACACAAATTAAATCTGAGCATTTTCCACTTTTCCTCATCTCCCAAATCTAGGAAACTATCATCCACCCTCTGCATGGGTTTCTACAAATACACCTTCCCACAATGTTGATTCTTGGGCCCTGTTCACACACATGATTTGCCAGAGGTGTAGAACATTTTAGTGCCATGTTAGAATGTTTCAGAATGTATTAGATGCTATGGAAAAATGAAACAAACCATGAGGAGTCTGGTTTATAGTAATCAGGGTGTGTTTCTGCTGTTGCTTTTGTTTTTACTATATGTGTATTTATAACAGCACATTCTACTTTCCAGCCATAATGCTTATCAAAGTGTCTTTGCTATGTTTTTTCCTTGAACACCTTAGCAGAAAGACAGCTAGCTAGACAATTTCAGTAGTAATAATAAAATAGTGAAGGTCTGAACCAAATCCTCTCACACCCATTTTAGTTGCCTTATCTCCCAACATGGAAAGCCCATCCAGCTACAACACATATTTTCATGCAGCAATAGACATTTAAGCAACCATCAACTGGAAAAACCAATGTTAGTAAACTGAGAGGCAAGGTGCATGCTAACATGTTCAATGATGCCCTGACATTGTATAGGTACGCTGCATGAACGCAAGAAGTTGTGTCCCACCTCCAGTGTTATTATTTCTTAGTATTTTACAACTCTCCCAGAATTACCAAAGTAGGCTCCTTATTAAGTATATGGAGCATGTATAAAATATAGCATCTGATAGCACTGAAATTACATACACTATAAATGGAATTGTTTTTGCACAGTTAATAATTATTGCCTTATAAGATTTAATGATCCAGTGCAGTAAGGTAATGTAAAGGTAATAATATTATAGCAAGCATTCAGTGTGAAAAAGGAACAACCTTTAGTAGGAATGATGTTTAGTAGAAAGTAATTGTGTTATCAGGTCAGTTCTGATACTGTTACAACACTGTACTCTGTGTCTTGGGACATTATAAATACGTTAAGGACTTGGCATCCTGATTTTAAGATGATTACTTTTTGACTTCAGTGAAGCTTGCTTCCTTATAAATACACTTAGGATCAACGATAGCATGTATTTTTCGGCTCTGATATTCAGTAACAAAAAAATGAATTTAAAAGACATGTGAATGCAACTGTAAGCCTAGCAAGCTTTCTTTTGAACTGAAATTTGTCTTCCACAGAAATACACTTAGGATTATGGTAGAAATGTGATTTCTCTAGCATTACACAGGGAGAGAGATGGTATGAAACCATTTCATAGTTAATTGACCTGAAACCTGCTACTCTGAATTCTAGCAGAACTGCCATACAGCCACCCTGGCCTGGTTTTGTCCTGATACTGACCATGCCACCCATGTCTGATCTTTATAATAATCAGCAAACCATTTGCATAATATGCAGATAGGGTTGCCCAGATTAGGGGGAGTAAAAGTCTAGTAACCCGAAATGCTATTTGCTTCCATTTTTGTAAATTTAGCTGTTGGGAGGGAAACAGTGCTGTTTACAAGTTCAAAACTTCTACACTTGCAATTGAATTAAGAATAAACTGCCCAACAAAATTATTTGGGATATTGTGTGCTAGAATGTTATTTGTCGCTGCTTTTCAATGTGTTGTCTTCAATCTCAAAAAGTTATTAGATTCATTTATTTATTTATTTTAAAAACTCATCTATGCTCCTTAAGCCTACAATTCATATAACTTTCACACATCTTCTCTCTCTCTTGGAAGAAAAACTGCCTGCGTGCTGCTTCCACAAAATGTAGATAATAATTAAATTTACTTCATACAAATCACCATCAAAATCTTTCCAACAGCTTCTCATCACCACAGGGGAGCAAAGGCCAAAAGGTACATTTAATGAGGCCAAACAGAAGCTTACTTACTCCCAGGGGAAATGTTAATCTTATTTATAAAGAAACTAGAAAAAGAGAAAAAGCCAAGGATGGATGTTGTATGGGAAGTGTTTACAGTATTTTCTTTGTCTGAACTTCCAGCTAAGGCTTGAATTGAGGCAGAACTTGAGATCATTCAGTTGCTCATATTAAAATTTAGTTAATTAGGTTAATAGATACAGCTCCATCTTTTGAAAAAGCCTATCAAGCCCATGGGACTAGCGGCAGGGTCATGCAAAATCCCGCCCACCATCTTGGCTTTGTTCTTCAGAGAGAACAAACCCAGCAACTTATTCTGAAGCAAACTAAAGGCTCAGTTTTATTTCAGTGAAACCATATTCATTAGCACCATAATCATTCAAGCTATATTAAAAATGTATAAGCCACCTTGTTTAGAAACACACACACACACCAATACTCTAGGTATTAGCTCTCAACAACAGGTTCTCATTTTGTTTGTTTTTCTTGCAGTCAAAGGGTGGTTTGATCTAGTTTCCCCAAAGGAAGTCCAACAGACTTCAAAACTAGAGACCCAGTTGAAAGACCATCATATATAACAGTGTGTTGCACAACACTAGCAATGAATTATTGGCGGGGGGGGGGGGAATGATGCTCAGTTGGCCCTGATAGTGGTTGGGAGACATACATTTCTCTCTGCATCGTAAGACAAATTGAAGGGGGATTTCATTTATAATCGTAGGTGTCAGACAACACAACTGGCATATCCATGCATATGGCATCCCAACTTTCAAAGGTGATCCAACACAAGGATCTGTGTGAAAAATCTGGTGGCTGTGCAATAATCTCCATTGCTTTTTATTTGCAGGAAGACATAATCAAGCATTATTCTAACCATGAAGAAGTGCAGAAGGGCCTGTGTGAAGCGTACAGTGGTACCTCTACTTACGGATGTGATCCGTTCTGGGGTGCTGTTCACACCCCAAAAAGTCTGTAAGTACAGCACCACTTCTGCACATGTGCATGATGCAATAGGGTGCTCCTGCACATGCACAAAGCATGCAGAATGCTTCTGCACACACACATGGGGTGAAACCCAGAAGTATACACTTCCGGGTTTGCCGCGTTCGCAACCCAAAAATCCACAACCTGAACCTAACGCAACTAGAGGTATGACTGTACTTCCTTGCAGTAACGATATAATGCATAGGTACCAAAGGCAGGTGTGGTTCTGAGCAGGTTTAAGAAATTTTATTGTGGCATTAGCTTTTGTGAACTAAAATCTTCTTTGTTAGATGCATCAATCCTGAACAGCAGGTATTCACACATGCAGAAAAGGGCACTGTAAGCACTGAGGTCAGAAGGGAAGGATATGAAAAATGTATTTAGACTGACAATTCAATAGAGCTAGCCTATATGTAAAATATACACACTGATCCCCCTAACAACAGAAGAGATAGAAAATACAATAAGCATGTCCAATGTACTTGTTCTATCACCTGTCAATGATTTTAAGAATCAACATGCTTGTTTTGAAAACATTCTGGTTTTTTCTAAAAATTTGCTAATTTTTAAGATACCACAAGACTCTTTAGTGTTTCAGTGATCAGGATTTCAGGATATGATCGGTGAGCTATACAAAATTGCTAACTTGTTGCTTAATTCAACAATTGCCATAGTGCTGAAAAGATGTACTACAGCCTGTTTCATGTGTATGTATTTCCATTTTTTTTAATGTATACATGCTAAGCAGTTTACAAATAACAACAAAAAGGAATCGATATGGGAAATACAAAATAAATTCAACATTCAAAACCACTACTGCTAATAATAATTCAACAAACCATATACAAAACACTGAAATATATCAAATGAAACATACAATATATATTTTAGAAAACCCACACACCACAGGGCTGTATCAAACACAGCAACTCCACTGGCACAACAGACTTCTACGCACACAATAGAGCCTCCTCTTCCTCTTCTGTCCCCTTCAGCTCCCCCTGCCCCCTCAAAATAAGCTCCAGGGTGTTGGTGGTGCATTGCAGAGGAAGAGCAGAAGAAGAAAGAGAAGTTCTATTGAACTAGCAGAATTCCTCTGTTGCAACACTAGATGCCACCCACAGAATACACTCACCAAAATAATAACTCTCCTTAGAGATTATGATACTCAAGAAGTGGTACAGTTGCCACAGCAACCTAAGTTAGGAAAAGGCTTAGCTACAGCTGCCACCTAAACTTCCAGGAACAAAGCCTGTTTTAAGAGCACCTCCAAACTGTGCACCTGATCCTTATTATTTTTTTATTTATTATTATTTATTGAGTTTATGTACCCCCCTATACCCAGAGGTCTCAGGGCGGTTCACAGAAAATATCACAACATATATAATCAGAATAAAAACAACCCAATAACACACACACACCCCAAAAAACAGCCACATTTTAAAAGGTTATAGGATGTCAAACAGATCAACAAAAGGCTCCAATAATTGGGGCTATAAGAACATGGTATCTCACACAGGCAAACAAGAGGAGGGTGGTCCCGTGGCACCTATCCAGCCTCCTAATATACTACCCCAAAAGAGATGGACATGCAAAAGATCTCTGTGCCTTTAGCCTTTAGCTAGGAGCAAAAACTGTATCCTGACATGCACACTTCAAGCTTGAATGTCCTGGTGTAAATTTTCTTTTTTTCAAATAAAGAATTCTTAAAAATATTTTAGTTATTTTTGTGACTAGAGGGTCAATTTTTGTAAAGACTTCTTTCCACCAAAGACCCAACTTCCTGTAAGATTTCTTCATTCATAAGTAGCATACTGTAATTACTTTCAATGACAGTTTGTGCCTCTGTTTTGGCATCTTGCTTCTATACTAGTTTTGCATGATGCACCAAAGCCCGGTCACTATTTTTTTTCCCTTTTAGCTTGTTAGTAAAATAAAGAGCAAACTCAGCAGTAAAATGATGCTGAACTATTTATACTAGCAATCTGATGTTATTTATTTTTTATGCATTAGGGAAGAGGGAAAGGACTGATCAGGAAGGTCACTAAGGAAACAGATAATTACTTTTGATGAAGTATAATCACCAGAAATCCTACAAACATCATAATTTATCTTCATGATGCTGAGCTTTCCAACAGACGTTCTCAATGAAATTACCGAACATTGTTCAGAAATGTGCAATGAATCAAGGAAGAAAGAGTAACGTTTTTGGACTTCAGACTTACAAAACAAATGTATAAAGTTTCTATTAACAATATATATTACCAATTGTGAGACATATACAACAGCTCTTACTAGATTAAAATATTGATTAGACAGAAATGCATAGGCCCTTCTCAGCTTTTATTTCATTTTCTCACAAATCAAATTAAGAGTTTGAAGTGGGGTACCTGAAAAACCACCTGTCCCTGTCTACACACTCAAGACTAATATGCTCAACAGAGGCTCTTCTCTGAGTACCTCTGAAAGATGGAGGGACGTTTCAGGGAAAATGCTTTTTTGGTTACATCAGTGGTGCATGAGGGGAGGGGGGAGCAGCAGTGATGCAGAATTCACCAGGATGGAAGTGGTTGCAGCTAGTTTAGGAGAGCTCCAGGTTGGTGGCAGCATGGACCTGATGGACAACACTGCTAACCCAGAGTTTGGAGAGTCGCTCTCCAAAGAGACTTATCAGGCATCCATTTGATGTTATTTAAGTGCCTGGCAAAAAAAAACTCCACCTCCCCCCCTAGCTCTATCTGTGCTGCTGAATTTATGCTGTTTTCTTTAGACTGGCTGCTTTTGATATATAAGGTGATATCCAAATAAGGCACACTCAAATTAAACTCACTGGAAGTCCTTTGATTTCAATGGGTCCATGACATATTTTGATATCACACAATGTTTGTACGTTTTTATTTCTGATTGTTTGCAAACCACCCTCAGAATTTATCTGTAGTGTGGGGTAGAATTCCCCATAATATGATAACATAGAATTAGAGTAAAATGTAATTTTCCCCACGCCCCACCCATGTAGCACAATGTAGTTTATGATTGCCATCTTATACCCAGTTACCTGGGAGCAAACCTCAAGGAACTCCATGGGACATACTTTTGAGGAGGCACATATAACATTGCACTCTTAATTCTTTAAAACATGGCAACATATATTGTGCAAATATATGAAAAATAAGCAGACTGAATCACAAAATGAAATGTTTTCAAATATTACAGTTGCAAAAGCAGAGAGCAACTGGTTTCAGTGCAATGTACAATCACTTCTTATTTTTTTACATTACTTGTAATTTGTTCCTCTACACTATCTTTGTTGACATAATATGCACATAATTAAAATTTCCTCTAAAACTTTAATTTATTCTGACCATTATCCATTAGCATAATTCAAACAATTAATTATAACACTACACAATACCAAAGGGATTCAGAATTATTTCTTCTTATGGTAAACTTAGATTGTATTTCAAATACAAGATTAGTTTAGTCCACAGAAGGTAAGCATTATGTGTGTGTATGTGTGTACATATAGAGTGACACACACACTAAATATATATATACACATACAATAACACCCTTTATGAAATTATTCTTTGAGTAAAGCTTCTTTCATCACATAAAAAGGGAAGTCCTAACCTCACCACAAAGAAGAAGAAAAGACCAGCAGTAACAAGCAAATGTCTCACTGTTATGGCTATCCAAAGTGTATATTCCCATCATGTAGAAGCCTTGCAAACCCACATGGCAAAGATGCAAGTGGTATAGCCATTGTACCTCCTGTATGATTTCAAGTGGCAAAAACCATCTGTCTATTCACTCTGAAAAGCTTCCCCCTCCTCCCTCAAGCCCCTTCTCACAGAATGCCATAGTATCCCTGCCAGACTTTGAACTGGTGTCTGTGTGTCACACACAAAGTTCCTCTCAAGGCTCTCTCTGCTCAGAGAGGTTTCGTAAGGTTTAGGCCAAAGTGACCAATCATGGCCTAACAAAAAGGTTAGTGTGTCTGGCCACAATGCAAGAAAGGGATGTGAGTAACCCTCTTTGTAATGACCTACATGCACCCCAGTGTAAAGAACACTGAATGCAGTCAGAGGAGGGATGCTCAGGCACCCGAAAGAAAGAAAATTATTGGGGAGGGGAAATCTGCCTTCAGCTGGAAACAAATGCTCTTTAATGCCAAAATGAATTTTCCCAAAGAGCCTGAACAATCATGGACCCATTACTCCCAATCCAAGAGCTATTAATAGTACTTGATTAGGCTAAACAGAATAACAGATCCACTTCAACTCCTGAGCCTGATCAGCAGCAGGCAGACTAAGTACTATATTGTGTCTGTCTCCACCATATAGGGCTGTTCTTGAGATAAGGGCAATTTGCATACCAGAGTTATTTGTGTTACATGAATGCACTGGCAATGATGGGCAGAAGCACTTCAAAATAGGTTTCCTCTTAACCAAGGCAGAAGAAGGACCTCCAGAAAAAAAGTTTAACTCAGAGAAAACTCATTTAAATTAATTAACATGACTACGTTAGGTTCATTAATTTCAATGGGTCTACTCTGAGTAAAACTTAGTTGACTACCACCCAATGGAACTTAATTTTGAGTAGACATGTATAGGATTCTGCTGTAGCTGCCTTTCAAAATCTGTCTGCCACATACAAAAGATTTCAACCAAATATTAACCAGATTTCAACCAGATGAAGTACTGTATTAATTCTAAGCCAAAACTACTTTGGGTATAATTCCCAGTAGACAGCAAGTGTCACGCCGTAACTAAACCTAAAGCTTTCAATCAGGTCATCTTTAGTCATCTGTATCATCCCTTTCAACTTTATTGGTCCCCCATGGCGAACAGAATTAAAAGGTTTTATCTTAGCCAATAAAACTCATTTATTTCTACTGTAGGGGATAGGCTGAGTAACCTTAAACAGATTAAGGAAAAGCCTGTATGCTACTCCACTTCAGCAAACATCTTTATGTAGGGAGCATAAAAGCACTGACAGGGGGAAACCCCATAAAATTAAGGGACAGCATTACAACTTAACATCTAAGAATGGGAGGAGGAACAGTACTGGAATAGCCCTGTCAACAAGCAAGGCAGACAGTGCATTGCCTCATTTGTTTTGTGAAACTGAGCTTTCCTTCCAGGTTCCTGCAACTCCTAATTCATCTCTTCTTTTCTTCATAATAAAGCAGTAACACCCTGCTGATATCAATTTCAGTCCTGTTTTAATCCCTGAAATTGATTTATTCTCTCTTGTATGAGTTTCCCTAATTGTAATGCCTCAGGAAGCAATCTTTATGGAACACTGAAAATTAGAAATGTGTTGCTATAGTATTGCATCATCAACATTATGTCCCTGTGTATATCCCAGTTAAGCACTGCACCTTAAGTGAGCCCCTAATCTCATAACAAAATTAAAGTAGCCTTTGCAGTACTTAGGAAATAATGCCTTTGAAGGAAATAAAAAGGCCCTGCTGACTTCGTTCGCTGAAAATTCCTCTCCTTTTCCTTCCCAACTATTTTTCTGGCCAAGCAACATTACTACATCAGCCTGATGCACACCAGCTGCCAAATCATGACATGTCTACTTATGCACTTCTCCATCTCCTCATCTAAACAGACATTTCATGTTCTGCTCCATTCCCTGCTTGATTAGCACTTTGTTCTTATCTCAGGTTTTCCCTTTTCGCACCTTAGTCACTTCACTTGTCCACAGTTATTCAGTCCTTGAGGTATTGCCGTCCTGAGCTATTTAAGGATTTATAGGTCAAAACCAGCATTTTTAATTGGCCCTGGAAATTAATTAGCAGCCAATGCGTTGGGCCAGGATTGGTTTAATATGCTCAAACTATTAGCCCCAGTGAGTAACCTGGCTGCTGAATTCTGCACTAGCTTAAGTTTCCAGACTATCTTCAGAGGCAGCTGTATGTATAAAGCATTGCAGTAATTTACGTATTTTTTGCCCCATAGGACACACTTTTCCCCCTCCAAAAATGAAGGGGAAATGTGTGTGCGTCCCATGGGGTGAATGCAGGCATTCGCTGAAGCCTGGAGAGCGAGACGGGTTGGTGCGCACCGACCCCTCTCGCTCTCCAGGCTTCGTGCGGCTCTCCGCAAGACGCGAGAGCCCTGCGCTGGGCTCTGCGCCTTGCGGAGAGTTGCCTGCATGCCGAAGGCTGGGCGCGCTGCGCTCAGCGCACCCAGACTTCGCCCGGCTCTCCACAAGGCGCGGGAGCCCGGTGCCGGGCTCCCACGGCTTGCGGAGAGTTGCCTGTTCTGGGGGCTGGGGTCGGGGGAAGCCCGGGCTTCCCCCGCCCCAGCCCCGCACCTGGGGGGGAAATAATTTTTTCCCCTTTATTTCCCCCCAAAAAACTAGGTACGCCTTATGGGACGGTGCGTCCTATAGGACGAAAAATACGGTAACCTAGAGGTTACCAGAGCATGGGCAATAGGAGTTAGGCTGTTCCTGTCCAATAGGGGCACAGCTGGGCTACCAGCCAAAGCTGATGGAAAACACTGGAAAACTACCTGAGCCTCAAACGACCGCAAAGAATCCAGGAATATCCCCCAAGCTATGTACCTACTCTTTCAGAGGGAGTGTAATCCCATCAAGAGCAGGCAACCTCCTATCCAGTCTAGGTGCCTAAGTCTTATCTGGTTTGAGCTTCAGTTTGCTGGCTCTCATCCAGCCCATTACCGAGGTTATAAAACCCTATAAGGCACCACTTACATTGATGGCATTAATCATGACAAATAATGAAACGTTTTACTGATTCGAGCCACAACAAGATAAATTAATTAATGGAGCATCTTCATAACACCATCTAAATCAAAACTATGGATACAGATCATACCAGGCTAACATTTCAAGTCTGCCTCGCCTGTAACGTTTACTTGGTTTTACACATTTTCACACAACAGCACTGAAGCAGACTTGATGGCCTCACCATGGCAAATTTGCACAGTAAGCATGAGAACACTTCAGATGGAAAACTATGGGACTCTTGGAGGAGCAGCACAAAATAGATGCAGATGGTGAAAGAAGGAAGAAAGGGGCAATTCAGAATGATGACAGCACCCACAGACTGGAAATTATTTCAAACCACAGGTGTTGTTGCTGCTTCTTTAATAATAATAAAAAAGTCTAGAAATATCAAGTTAGGTTCTGAAAATGCTGGTGTTGTTCTCAACTGACTTGGCATGGGAAAAGGAAAGCTATCCGAACAATAACATGCCAAACAAACTCGTAGATCACCCTACAGTTCAAAGTCTAAAATGAACATTTTTTTAAGTTACAGAACAAATGAACTGTACAAAAAGTTACTCATCCTGCTATATAAAAGCTTTTTGTAGAGCTGCTAAGCTAAGTGATCACATACTGAATCTTCAATATTTACTGCAAACCGATTCATCTCATATCAGTGTCCCCACATTTTTTATCTTCCTTTCAAACTGGCTGTAACCCTCAAAAAGACAAACGCTCATCACTGAAGGTTGTTTATTTTCTGCCAAATACCATCAGCACAGAGAGAACGTTCAAAGTTTTGTTCATATGCTAGGTGAACTTCCTGTGCAATTGTTTCCACTGAAATCAATAGGTGTTCTGCTGTTGAGCTCAGCACAACCAAAACAGACATAAAGATATCAATTACGACAGTGTCATTTCTATATATAATAGTAGATTCCAAGTTCCTCACTTCTGCAAAATAAATTTATTGCACTGGTGATTTATGGATACGTCCTTTTCCACACTTCTTCCAGAGCTTATGTTACATTCAGTTACTAATCTTTCTGCCTGTTTCACTTGGTCCTTATTGGATAAAACTGAATTTATCCAACTAAAGTTGCAATCCTAAGCAAGCTTGTGAGTTAACCCCACTGAACTCAATAGCCCTTGCTTCTGAATAAACATGCTTAGGACTGTGCTGTTTCTTTCCCCCTCTCTTCGCTACCCCAGCAAAAAAAAATATATTTAGGGTTTCCCACCCCCCCTTTTATATCTTTTCAGAACCTTGCAAAATAGTGTCATTGTCAAATTGTTAATTGCATGTCAAGGTATTCAGTTTAATTTGAATGATTTTTATTGGCTTTATCTTATGTGTATTTTTATACAGTAAAACTTATTATGATTCTAAACTTTTATTGGAAACCCTCCTTGGATTACCATGTAATGAAGGAAAATATATCTATTATGTTAATAAACGTTTTTAAAATTCATTTCTCTCTGCTAAAATTATTCATTTTTCATTTAATGTAGGCTTGATTACTGTATTGAATCAGCGTGAAATATTAGCCTTAAGTTAATTTGGTCCCTTTCACATCAAAACAGATGGTTTGAATGTTGAAATTGGATTACATTTACACCCTACATTCAGCTACCATCTCCTAAAACCTTCATGGCTATGAGCAGGCTCAGGGATGACTCCTTATCAAAACTAGAAGGTCTGTGTCTTTAACAACTGCATTGCAGGCAAAAATCAATTTTTCATCCGTCAAATTCTACCCATCATGGAGCTCTCATGCAGACAGCTCATGTTTGTAGTTCAATACTATGCATGTTTATTCAGAGTTAAGTCCCATTGTGTTCAATAAGGCTTACAGCCAGGTAAGTAGGCAAGGGATTTCCGTCTAAAAAAAGTTTAAGCAGTTTTAATTGCCAGCATTAACTGAAACTGTGATTGAAACACAGATTACCGTATATTGTGACAGTTGGAACAATAATTCCATCTTTGAGAAAAGCCTTGTCTAGAAGAGGAAAAGAATCAAAATGAAACATCTTGAAGGCTATGCACTCCAGTTTGCAGCCCATTCCTAAACGGGATAGCATTTTTGTTTATACACGAAGGTATAAAACTCCATTTGGCAAAAGTTTAGTATCTATTACATGCTATATGGTGCAATAATAATAATAATGAATGGCTGTTATTATTTATATATACCATTTACTATTCATGTGTTCATGGTGGTTACTCTCTAATAAGCATGCATTGGATTGTAGCCTCAGAGACTTTTTCAATTGACTTTCTTTCAGCATGAGGCTTATGGCTTCTTAGAAAAGTGGGGGGGGGACCCAACTATCACAGTAATACCTCTGTGAACGTCCGCCTTGTCTAGCGTCCATTCTGGCAAACGTCCATGGCAAACCCGGAAGTACCAGGACGTGTTACTTCTGGGTTTGCCACTCGCGCATGCGCAGAAGCACTAAATTGCACTTCACGCATGCACAGAAGCACAAACCACTCCATGCACATGCACAGACGCAGCACTTTGCTCTGCATCCTTTTTGGCTAGCGGCCGGGGCTCCGGAACGAATCCCAGCCACAAAACAAGGTACGACTGTATTTGATTAAAACAGACACTTCATTGCATGTCACTGCAGAAAAGGAAGCAGCCAATAAACAAGACATACATCACTGGTGGAAACCCAGATTTCAGAGTCTGGAGAAGTTTCTTCGTAAGAAGAAATGAAAACCCTATTTACCCTAGACAAGGGATGGGAAGTAAAGACTCCATTTGGTTAAAAGGAATCCCATGCATGTTGGCAGGCCAGCCAGGGAAGGGTCATGAATCTGGCTTCTCTCAGTGACCAGGCCTCTCTGGCCATGCAGAATCCTACCATGGAGAACCACAAGGCGGTGATTAGCTCACATTAATCAGAATCACACTTACTGCACTTCAATGTTTGAGATCAGATCACTTCCTAAACGGCCAAGAGATTGCAGTTTGCCAAGGAGAAAATGGAACAAACTATTTTTAACAGGGTTCATAAAGGACCAGCAGAATGTCACTAGTCACATGGAAGCTAGGAGCATTTCACAGTACTTGCATTATCATCATCAACAACAACAACAACAACAGCTATTGTAGAAGCCATTCAAATAAACCAGTGCTGATCCCGACTTGCAGTAATGTAATCATAAAGTATAAAACCACAGTGGAGTTTTAAAGAAAAGAATCAATTTGAGAACACAGTCTACACATAGGAATCAAAATTATATATCATACTAGGTGGTGTGTGTGTTTTATGAACACTTTTAGTATATTTGTATTGTTTTCATGAATGTTTTATTATGCAATTTTGTATTTTATGTTTCCTGTAAATTGCTTTGGGACTCCGTTCAGTTGTGTGAATTGATAATAAATAAATTCAGTGAATTAAACCACAATGGCATCAAACGACCCTAGTCCCCAGAGCTCCATCTCTATTTACCTGAGCATTTCAATGGCCACAAAAATAGAAAATTGTGTTCAAAGTATTCTAAATAAACAATTTCAAGACCTACTTGCTCTGTTTCCACGTGATGCTAAGAGAAAGTTATGGAGCTTTAAATAAATCTTAAAACTGACCACTTTGTGATAATAAAAAACAGCTGATAGAGTAAGGCCTATGTGAGAATTGATACATAAGATCACTTTAAAGCATTATGGTTCAAACTCTTACTCTGGCTGAGCATACCCCATTTTTGTTGCATTGCTCAAACTGGTGTCAACAGCCTTTCCCACAAAAATTGTTGTTGCTGCTGTTATCTACTTGCTTGTTCTACAATCAGAAGTTTAGACTCATATACATAAACCTTCTGGGGCTAACTACATGTCCATAGCCATTTAATGATCTTCATAACTGAACAAAGATTTCAGCTTGAGTTTGATGAGCAACACACTGACCAAGTTCTTTTTACCTTTGAAAGCTCCCTGACCTAACACAGTGTCAGAATTAACTTGATGCACAGACTGGCATGGCTTGTAATATGCTAATACAAGCATCTATTACTAGTATTTGATCATGCAACAGGCAAATCTGTAACTAAATGGAAGCCTAACTTCCAAGCAAACTCAGAACACATGAAATACTTTGACTGATGGATTTGCAAGAGGGTTTGTGCAGGGAATAGGCATGAGGAGTGGACAGTGGCTGTATAAGATTATCTTTAACTGTTTGTTGTAGTTTTATTTAAATATTTCCTAAATTCTTATCCTGACTGGAAACTCAAATATTTCCTTTTTAGATCACTTCAATTTTGAGATTTAAAATTTAATTTACAAGTTTTGAGATGCAGTAATCATACATATGATCACTCTTCAATACCTTCTTCAGAGCGACAAGGTGGGGTCTGCTTTTTTCATCGCATGACAATTTAAGTCCTTAAAAAAATTATTCACATTATATTAATCTCACCTAATTTTTAAAGTTTTCTATCCCTGACACATGCCATTTCAACACATGCTTCTCTTCAGCATGTTGGAATATGTCTTCCAGTGTACTTACAAATCCAGTCAATTTCAATATAATGGAACACAATACTAAAGACAGAGAGAAAGGATGCTCAGGTAATAGTTGGTATAATGTGGAGCTCTAGTGGCAGCAAAGAAGAAAAGCAGCATGTGTAATAAGTGCAGCTGTATGAAGAGGCTGTGTCTAAGCTTGAAAGTAGATCAGGAATTCTTATGAAGCAACTATAGTGTTTATTTACAGTAATGAATATCATGGAGAGCACGATATTTGAGTTTCAGCTTCATAGAATGCATCTGCATGTTGGATCATACCACTTAAGAAAGTAGTAAACCATGCCTACTAAAAGCTCAAAAGTTTGCTACACACACGTATTAGCCCAAGCCTGACAAAATGTTTGTGTATCTCCCCTGAAGAAGAAAAGTTGTTGTTGTGTATTACCTCTGCTCTTACAAATTTAATGTGCGTCTTAAGGTCAAACAGAATCATAGGAGCAAAATCCTAGGGGCCGAGGTCCCTTGCCCCTCCCCAAATAAAATATTAAGGGGGTTGCCCCCTGCAAAGTTGATGGGCATTGCCATCCAAATGGTGTGCATGGGCCATGTCTTGTGATCAGTTATGTGGGGTGGGGCTTTGCTGCCCTCTCCATATTTTATACAAGTTGGCACCCCTGCAGAAAATACTTCTTCAGACATGGCTATTTAAAGCAACAGCCAGCCATGCTTTTTATTATATACAAACCACTCAACAATGCTGGAGTAATATGATGCAGAGGAGTTTCACATTTTGAACATTTCCTGGGTTAATAAATGGTATCGCCTCATTTGCACCATGCTTTTTGTTCTAGAGAGCCAAAATGGTTACCAAAGCCTTAGCAGCTCTTTAGTTTAATGCCAGTTTAGCTGTCAATGCTGTTGAAGAAGGCGATAAAGAGCTCTGTTCTACTAATCATCACAGTGAAAAGCAAGCCTGTTCAGATATTTCTTTTTAGATATAATCCAAGATATTTGAAGTGCAGTTAAAAAAATGCACATATCTGTTGATAAAACACTCAGTGGAAAACATGGATTTGTCTCTGAGTAATGAACCTTAGCTCCAAGGTTCAGTCATCCTCTAAAGCCCTTTTCATGCATAACTCAATTACAGAAGAGTACAACCACATTTCCAGCCCCACCCGCAGCATCAGCCACTGGCCCTTACATTAGCATGGTCATCTGCAGTGAAAAAGCCTGCATGTGCACAGACTTTCCTACCATGAAGACACTTCTGCGATCAAGTGTCCCAGTTGCATGAAACTTCTGCATGAGCAGGTACTTGTGCATTCATCACAGAAGGCCACACTACTGTATGGTCAGCTGGGGGGAGGGGTTACTAGGCAGAATGCCCAATGCTTCCCCCGGGAATGTGAACTGCTCCCCAGTAATCCTTTGATGCCTACTTCACATGAGTACATATGTGAAAAGGAGGGTCTTATGTTTAAGTGTATCTAATGTACTAATTACCAGGCTAAGATACTTTGTGCCTTATAATGGCAAACCAGCAAATTTTCAAAACCGAGAGTTACATGGCTTACTCATTGTTATCCCACATTAATATTTAAATTAATAGCATTTTGCTTAAGGTGTGCACCCTACATAAATACCTACAACAGTCCCTCATCCTGTAACACATTCCAGTTTCAAGATGCCCAACATAAAACAGCAAAACTTCATATATAACTTATAAAAAAAAACATTAAGGTAAGTTACCTAAGCAGCACTAGTCTTTTCAAAAAAATAGACTGCAAGGATAATAACATTTCACACATTATTGACCCCGTTTTCATAGAATCCACCACTTAAAGGTTTGCTTGCAAAGAATGTCCAGTGAAGTTAATGGATTTCAGTAGTGAACTCATATCCCTTATAATAATATACAGCAGGAGACATGCAGTCACCTGGTAAAATATCCCTTTACAATGATGAAGGAAACAGTAAGGAAACAGTAACCCAAAAGTTTATGTATTATTTAATGCAAACTGAAACCAAACACTAAAATTATTTTTGGATCTGTTTTTTGAACTGTCTGATGTACTTAACATACTTGCTCCTTTCAGAAGAGCCAAACAGCTGCACAGAACTGCTCACAGATGCGATCCTACACTACAGAATGTCAGAATGTGTGCTGCTGCTTGTTAAACACAAACATCTCTGTAAAGCTTGTACTGCTACACGAATACTTTCAATCACATTTCTAACACTTCACTCTTAAATACATTTATTCGAATTGAATCCCACTGATTTGAATGCATCATGCTGAAAAAATAAGTGGATTGACAGTTTGAGCCTATGCATATTAACTTAGAAGTAAGTTCCACTGAATTAAATGGGATTTAAATCTTAGCACATGTGAACAGAATTGCAGCCTTATAACCTTATCAGATGCATTTTGTTCATTAGTCCATACCACTGCTTCCAGCGGGATTTACTACCAAGCAACTGTGTCTGGGATTTCAGGCTCATGGTGCAATCCTGTACAGTTCTGCTCAGAAGGAAGTCCATTGAGCATATAAGCCAACTTCTTCAGCCCCTCCCCAATAAAATATTTAGGGGGGCTTCCCCCCTACAGAATTTGTGGGCATTGCCATTCAAATAATGGGTGGGTGCACTGCATTTTGTGATTATGCAAGGCAGGGCTTACCTGCCCCCCCTTTTTTAATTCAAGTCGGCACCCCTGCCACTGAGTTCAAAGGGACTTCCCCGCAGGCCAATGGCTGTAGACTTGATTTAATAGAGGAGAAGTCTAAATGAATACAATGCAATTAATTTTTTTGGCAAGCACACTTAACATCACACAGCACAGATTAAAAGTACTTAAGAGGCAAAATATTAACACACATTGCCATTACAGGTGACTATCAACTTACACAGGGATTGCATATAGTCAAAACACATTGGCTTCAATGGCGAGTGGGATTGCCAAAGTCTTTTTTCCCAGATGTTGTTTTTTCCCTCCCCCCCCCCACTTTATTTTTTTTCTGATTACCAAGCATGTAAAGCATTAAATGTGTGTAAATTGTGAATTACTTGTACATGGAAGAAAACTCCACTTATTTCTGTAAAACTGACCTTTACTTAGAAAGTTTAAGGCTGCTCTGCTATATTAATTAACATTTCCCCCCCTCTGTTAATCTCAAACTTCAGAAGACAGGAGATATGCTTGTTAAGCCTTTCTCAAACCTTTCTTCAGCACTATCAGCTAATCAAAGAAACCATGTACAAACATTAAACAAAAACAGTTAGAACTGTCCAGGCTGCTGCCATATACCTGGTGGGCAATTGCATTCTGGAGGAGCTTCTCTTGCTATTCTGATTCTTGCCATATGCTCATAGGACTTCTGTAGGGAGGAGAGGTAAAGACAGAAAAAGCAGTAAGCAGCATGTTAGTCCCTTGCAGGAGAAACTGATTAAGAGAGCTGGTGTTAAACATTCTGTGGATCTGTGTTGCATTATGATTTACCTCTGTTTAATATCCTACTTAAGTTACAACGGTCTCTAAACTTGGATTTCAGTCAACTCACATCACTTGTTCACCCCAACAATAGCTAATGGATTAAATGGTCACACACACAAACTGGCTTTCACTTGAATCACCCTTGCGCACGTTTTACCTGTTCATGTGAACACAGTCACCCACCCTTTCCCACATCTGTGAAGCACAAAATAATGCAGAAAACTTGGGTTTGAGTGAATATCTGTAAATTAGAGATGAGAGAGTAATGAATATTTTATATATGAAGGTCAAATGCTACCACAATTATAGGAGCAGCCGCTGCCAATTGGATTCTGGCTGCTGCCAAATGGTCACTAGGGACAGGTCCTGGCAGCCCACTGAAACTTGGATCCACATTTTACAGCCACATGTCTGTATGGGTTCTTGTTGAGCCTCAAGTCTGGAACATTTTTATCTTCCAAAAGATCTCAGTAAAAGCATTTTAAGAGCCACAACACTAAAGTAAAAGGGATTTCTTCTACCATTCGGTGGGAACGGCATCACTTTGAAATACACATGGAACAGTCCTGATATAACAATACAGATGTCTCTTTTTTTCAAGCTATCCCAGGTCTCGTAAGACCATGCCCACAGAGCAACACAGTTCATAGAGCAACACAGCCATCCTGATTTTTAACATCTTGTTCAAGCAATTGCTGCCCAAGGCTTAATTTAGTTTCAAAGCTCAAGTCTGTCTAGACAGCACCCTGTTTGGGGTTTGTATGGCTTCTTTCCTTTCTAATGTTAAAACAGAAAGGAGCATTGTACATGCTCAGAGGCACCCTCTTCATTATTATTGCTTCTCTGCAAAGTAGTGTGTCTGGCTGTTAACCAGAAGGCTGGTGATTTGACCCCATCCAGGGGCGGCTGTGGGCAGGATTCCTACATTTCTAGGGCTTGAGCTGGATGACCTGGAGGGTCCCTTCCAACTCTGCAATTCTATGATTCCATTTCTCTGTGAATAACAATAATGAAGAGTGTGTCTCTGTAGAATTCAAAGCCAACTGAAGGGCTAAGCCATGGGGAGCCCTGTCCACAAATTACCCCAGTAAAACCAGCTAAAAGTCATTCAGCCACACAAAAATGTTTGGCTATTTTCACACACTGGTTTCCTAATATTTACCCAGTTTCTCCCTCTTTCTGTTGAAAGCATGCCTGCACGAACCCCCTACTTCTATTGCCTTTGGCTTCGATTTGGGGCTACGCATGCAACTGGCCTCCATCAGTAAACAGAGAGGCATTCCTGAGGTGGCTGGCTAACTGTCTCTTCCTGGGAGTCCCACCCTCAGCCTCCCAAGGCCACCCCACCTGAGCCAGAAGCCGCTCCACGTTCTCCTTCATCAGTGCATTGAGCTGATCCAAAGAGTAGCTGGGCATCAGTTGGTAGGAAGAAGCAGCAGCAGCAGATCCGTCCCCTTGGGCTGTCTCGATGGCCAAGACCCTGGCCTGAAGGTCACTGGTCTTCATCCCCAGATACACGCAGGAAGCGATGGACGCCACCGAGAGCAGCAGGGCAGCCAACAGCGAGCTGGGGGGCGCCGTTCTGCCGGAGCAGCAGCGCTGTCCTCCCCAGCAGCTGGCCTCCCCGTTGGCACCCTGACCTTTGGCGTCCGGGCTTTTCCCCACCATGCTGGGCTGCTGGCACAGGCGGAGGGCGAAATCCCCTTTCCTCCTCTGGGGAGGAGGGACACTTGGCCCGGAGCTGCCCGCCAACAGAAACGCGAACACGCGCCCCCCACTCGCCACAAAAATAAACTCCAAGTCAAGACCCCCCCTGCCTGCTTGCCAAAGCGCGAGCGGGGCTTTCAAGGCAGAAAGACCATGGCGAGCTTCCTCAGGGCGCCCCTCAAAACTGCCATCCACACGGTCAGCACGCCGCCGCCTCCGTGGAATATTCTCCCTCCAGCGAAGCCCGACAACCTTCCCAGGTGCTCCCCGGAGCCGTTTTCCCCACCCGGCGGCGCGGAGCGGAGACTTGTTGCACCGCTTTCCTCAGGCTTCCTTGGTGCGCTTTTACGCAGCGCCCGGGTCACTTCGGCGGCAAGCCAAGTGCGAGGGGACCCCAGGAAGCGGCGAGCGGCGGCGGCAGCGGTTCTCTTCCTTTCCCCGGAGCGTGTTTGCAGCCCCCTGGCTGCGTAGGCGCCTTCGGTAGCGGCTGTCAGGAACAGTAGCGGCGGCGGCAGCGACTCCTGAGCCTCGCGCTCTCTTCTCTGGACTCTGCACAGCGCACGCCGCCTCCAAGCGCCTGCCAGAACCGCGGGAGCCTCATTAGCATAATTTATTCACCTAGACCGAGGGGCGGGCGCCCAGCGCGCTCCCAGAGAGGGAGAGAGGAGGCTAGGGGGGTTCGAGGGGCATTTGCATAATATATGCAAAGCCCCCCGGCGCCGCGGCGTCACGTTGCTTTCCCAGGCTCGCGGGATCGGGATCGCTTCTAAACTGCAGTTTGCGAGGAAAGCAGAGGGGACAGGTCAGGAGTAGGAGTTTCAAGGGGACGCAAATAGGTACCTACGTTCAAAATCGGTCCCGGAACTTTAGGCAGCTCAGGTAGAAAGGTTGTTCGGTTTTTATCAGTGCTTCACATCAGTGTATCGCAATGTACCACCCTGTGAACATGGGCGTAGCCGGGGGGGGCAGGGGACAGTTACCCCCCTAAATCCTCTAAAAGTATTGAAAAGCATTAAAAATACTCAATTAACTGAGGTTCTGTCCCCCCCCCCAGCAGAAGCCTGCCCTCCCAAAAAACAAAAGCCTGCCCCCCATAATGTCCTCTTTGGGGGGATTTTTACAGGCGATCTCCCCAAAATTAGCTCAACAACTTTTTGGAGGCTCCCTAACAAAAATCCTGGCTACGCCCATGGCTGTGAATGTTTCAATTGTTGTTTCTCTTTTTGTACATCGCTTTGAAACATTTTACAATCCATAAATGTTACAAAATCTTTCTTCCAGGGCCCTTTGGCAACTTATTTGGTGTGTATCCTCACACCCACACCCACTGTCTCTCCTGTGTTGCCCTCCACACAACAACCTTGTAGTGGTACCCTCTGGCTGCTTAACAAGAATGCAAATGACTCCAGGCGCAGCCAGCAGACTCCCACCATACAAAGAAAGCACATTCAACATGCATTTAAAGTGCATGGCTTCCCCCCCCCCCCCCCGGAATTGAAGGCCGAGTTCCCAGCCTCTTTAACCAACTGCAGTGTCCAGGATTCCTAGAGGGAAGCCATATGTGTTGAATGTGCTTTAAATGTATGGTGTGTGGTTCTGCCTGAGCCTGATGCTATGCAAAGTACCATGCTAAGAAATAAGAAGAATGGAGTATTACAGCAGCTAGGTCATGACTAGTGACGCCGTGCTGGTTTGTGCTAAATATAGGATGATAGTCTACAACTGGTTCATCATTTTAGGATCGTGATAACCAATTGTCTTATTTAGGATCACTGTACTGCAGTGATTGAGAGTGCCCAAATAGGATCTGGGAGACCAGGTTTCAAATCCCCCACCAGCCATAATACTTCCTGAGTGACCCTGGCCCAGTCACTGCCTCTAAGCCTAACCTTCACAAGTTGTTGGCAGTATAAAATAGGGGAAGAGTGGAGAAGTCATTCACTGGGCTCCTCAAAGGCAAGGTAGAATATAGATGTAATAAATAAATAAATAATTGCTCAAATGCATTGTATATTTCATGCTTGTGTAGAAATTAACTAAATAGGTTTAGCAGCATCTACACAGACATACTTTCCAGATACACACGTAACTGGGTAGCACTGAACAGATTGGGTGTGCTTACATTTACTAGACATTGGGGCTTTTAGTGTTGCGGCTTTAGTCCTCTGGAATCAGTTACCAATTGAAATTAGACAAATGCCTGCCATCTTAATATTGAAGAAGAAGAAGAAGAGTTTGGATTTGATATCCCGCCTTTCACTCCCCTTCAGGAGTCTCAAAGCGGCTAACATTCTCCTTTCCCTTCCTCCCCCACAACAAACACTCTGTGAGGTGAGTGGGGCTGAGAGACTTCACAGAAATGTGACTGGCCCAAGGTCACCCAGCAGCTGCATGTGGAGGAGCGGAGACACGAACCCGGTTCCCCAGATTATGTGACTGCCGCTCTTAACCACTACACCACACTGGCTCTCTTATTGGATGGCCAGTAAGAAGATAAGAGCCGTAGGCTGATCTAGTCCAGCATCTTGTTCCTGCACCGACCAAATGGCTGCTCATGAGAACCATGCAAGCCAAACCTGGTTGCAACAGCACTATCCCAACCCACGATTCCCAGCAGCTAGTATTCAAAAGTATGTTGCCTGTGATCTTGGGAGGAAAGCATTGTGAAGGCTACTGAAGATATTTTTTATTTAAGACGTGGATCCCAATCATTTTATGGAACACTAGTTGTAGAATTGTAGAAGTATTTTTATTGCTTTCAATTTACTGAGTTTGTAAACTTTTGTGCTTTATCTTATTGCACACTGCCTCAGTAGTTTTTCTCTGGGAAGTGGATTATGATTCTGCAAATGAATGAATGGATAAGAAGATTCATCTGTTAAATCCATTCTAAAAGAGAATTGGGAGCCACCGGTGAGCTAGATATGTTGACAATCTTTTGCACCTAATATTTTGCCATTTGTTTTAATATGAGTGTTGAACATTGCAGCTGGATAGATTTGCCTTATGGACTGTAGCTGTATACAGCTAGTCTATAGCATCTGAGAAGTCATCATCAGACACCATATTTATTGTGGGAAGTCTAAAATGAAGTGGGGGGGGGGACCCTGACAGGTTAATGTAATATTAATAGGAAATGAGAGGATAAAATACCAGAAAAGCCGAGCTTTCTAACAGACAGTATTATTTATAGGACTTTAATGCTAATTTTCAACATCTAAAGCAAAAATAAAAATTAATTAGCATGCAAGAACAGTGAGGGAACAGTTTTGTAGACCGCAAACAGAATGAAACTGCACAGCTCTTAAACTGCACAGCCTGACTGGGATCCCATGTCTACTTTTGAAAAAGGGAACCATACTGGACAGGATTTGTGCATGCTGCACATGTCCTAGAATGAACCTGGCTTAGGTTCCCTAACAGCCTTACGAAGGAGTGAACAGTCATAGGCAGGTGCCTCTACCTGGAAGCAACTTGTCTACAAATACATGCATGTATATTCATGGAGTTACATTATCGTGTCATTTATAAATGTTACATTAGCATTTCATTGAACAATTTGTGCTCACCAGGGCAGTATTTTAAAGTCTAAATTGTGCCTCTTATCCATAGTCCCTAATCGCAGTTGCACAGCCATAAAAATGTCCAAAAAGGTGTGCCTGATATACCAGAATAACTCATGATGATCAGGGTCTGTCCTAGCATTAGGCAGAATGGGGAGGCAGCCTCAGGAGCAGATTTTGGATGTGATGAAATGGCAGCAAACTACTAGTTATTTAATCTTTTATTAATGTAGGTTTACTGCCAGGGTGGGGGAAGAGGCACAAGTGGGATTTTATGTCCCAGGTGCCAAAGTAGCTTGTCGGCCTTGGGAATATGCACCATGGCTTGGAGTGTGGGCACCGGCTGTTACTCCATCTCTGACAGGAAAACCTCTTGGACCAGCCCTAGCACAATACCGTATATTGTTCCTTTCCCAGGCAATGGAGAAAAGAACAGCAGACCTCTTTGCAAAACATACAGGCTGAAGAGTGATATAGATAAAGCATCAGTTAATGTCAATTCAGTGGTCTTTCAGGTGCTAGCTTTTGTGCGCAATAACTGCATCGATTGACACATTTGTTTGTGGCAGATCTAGCCATCTCCTTTCTAAACGGACAGGAAAGCAGGATATTTTCTTTTTAAAATGATGAACAGCAATCCTGAATGGTGGCAGGGATTCTTTGGCAGAGCAACCACCACTTAGGTTTGGAAGCAGTTTGGGAACATGTCAGGGAAACAGAGAAGCTTAAGATCCTGCAGAACTGTGGCACCCCTCATCATCTTTTTGCATGGCATTCATTGTTCATATGCACATATAAAGGCATGAGGCATTTTAGCAGTTTAATATCTGTCATGCATTTGCTTGGAGACTCAAACATGAATTTGGACATTCTGTCATTTGGAACAAAATTTAGAGTAATACAGGGTGATATCCAGAATGAGTCATACTCAGAGTAGACTTACCAGAATCAGTAGACTTAAATAACCCATCCATTAATTCCAGTGGGTCTACTCTGAGTGCAGCTTAGTCACCCATATAAAGTAAGAAAAAATTACTTTTGACTCTCAGTGTTTAAATAGATATACTAAGCAGTAACACATGGCTCAGTTACTTATGCAGTGAAACATATGCACAGTAAATAATAGCAAAGAACAGGCACAAAATGTATTTAGTGTCAGCATTGTACAGTTCTTTAGAACAGGTGCTTGGTTGCTAGTTGCTGCCCTTGTGACTACCACCATAAGGTAAGAAAGAGATTGTTTAAATTAAACATGCATTATTTGCCATTAATCTTCACTCTTGCAAATAGAGCAGCAAGGATAATAAAGTATCGTAAGTGTACAATTTGTAGAGTATAACCACATTCAGAATACTGGTCACATTTCTGTTATTGAAATAAATGGACATAAGTGTTCTTAATTATCTGTTGGGGATTTGGTAATTATTGCAATTCTAAAATATACAATATAGCAAAAATAAACACATAAAAGAGCAACTAAAATGAACGGGAAGGGACACAACACAACATCTCTATGGAGGAAGCCTTAGGAGACGACTATAAAATAATAAATGGATGTTTGGTTCTTATCCAGCAAGACAATTCATATACATTGCTATGTTTTCCTACAGAGGTAGCCAAAACATGTTTTTGACAGGGTGACTTAGGTAATGGAAATTATTTCTGTTTCTATCTTCTTATGTTATATGTGAAAAGCATCATTCATAGACCATTTTTGTCCCAATGGATTTAAATGTATGATACTCACTATGTAAATATTTATGCACACACAACCCTCTTCCTTCATATCACCATTCCAATTAAAGCAATTGCTCATTTAAGTAAAAGTTCTAAATCCTAAACCTTCCCTGTCTTGAGGGAAATCTTCAGGAGAAGAAAAGGCTAAGGCGTAAATCCCACAGAAATCCAGAGTGGAGTCCCTAAGTTGGTTGGATGGCACCTTTTACGCCTTTTTCTGACAACTCCTGCAGCCAAGCTCATGCCAAATGTATTGCTCTGCGAGGCCAAGATGTCTTGTCGTCTGGGCAGCCCAGGACCTCCATACACACTGCCAGACTTGCATCCTAGAGAGGTCACTTCTGTGCTGCTAAGGCAGCGGTTTGACTTCACCCCTAGAGGCACACTCCATTGTCTCTCGAGACAGATGAATGTCAACAACAATAATAACAACAGTCTGTGTTGCGACAATTTTAATAGGTTGGGTTTTTGATACACAAGTTGGCATGTTGAACTCAAAAAGTGATGAAGACCTAAAACTGCTTCCCACTTTTTTGCACCTGTTGCAGCGATGGCTTTCTTGCAGTGCTGTTACGGCTGCTTTGGTGCCATTCTTTTTACTTTGAACATGTCTCCGCTATGTGATCCAAGCCAGTCAGCAATCATGTAATAAATGCAATGATGTCCTGGCATCACATAGCCAATCAGATTCGGATCTGTATTTATGTCACTGAGGGAAAATTAAGTCCTTCATTGTCCCAATTACAGCAATGCTCCCATGTTTCTCTGTACTGGCAGCTTCATTGCCTTACTAGCACCGCTCAACAAAATTTCATCCCAATCAAGCTCTAGTCACATGTAGTTATACTGACTAGTTGGAGCAAAAGGGGAAAGTGCATCCCACTAGATTTCAGTTATGTCCATTATATCAGCTTTATCCTCTTAACACCATGAACTCCAGTTTATCCATCTTAGCTTAGAGGCTTCCATCATTAGCATATAAACATTTACATACAGTGTCTTTGGCTCTTTATTTTTGGCCTTTAGTAATTCAGCCTCTCTGAATTGCTATTCTATGTCTTTGCATTCTTATTGCCGAGTTCTATGCTCTTCCCATTTAAATTTTCATCATTTTTAAAAACCGTAATCCCAGGAACATTTGATCCAAACCAGACTCTCCTCAGGTCCTGTCAATTCTCTTGCCTGCCCACCAAGTATTTTGGTGTGTCAGCTAACATTGAGCAACCTCATCCCCAATGCTAATTTAAAACTGGGCTCAACAAACCAAGTTGTGGTTATTATTTTACATCTGAAAATTGCTTGGTTAATTCTAATCCCAGTTCAGACCTGGTCATACTTGCAATTATATCCAGGGGCACAATGGTGTCTGATACAATTCCTCTAGCCTCCACCCACACACCACTGTAGCCTGCCTGCAATTTCTTCCCCACTTACTTCACCTAGTTTGATGAGATTAGTGGTGATGGGGGGAGATATCACTGTAGGCTTCCCTGCCTGCCACTTGCTAGAATGTTACAGTCAATCTCAACATGTTGGAATTCTATACAAAAGACTGTAAGAAAACTACAGTTCAATCACAACCCAAGCCGTAGAATAATTCCATAATGCTACCCTCATGCTAAAAAGGAGCCTTATCTTGTTCTGCTGACATAAACACACACAAACATACACAAAATGCATAATACCAAACAAGATGATAGACCCGCATTAAATTTATTGATATTATATTGAAAATGTAGTTTCAAACCAGGGAAAACCACCCAGATGGGAGGTGTATGAATAATATAATTGTTGTTGTTGTCGTTGTTAATATTTTCTATTATTATATTATATTTCTGTTGCTTTGTACTGTAAGCTGCTTTGAGTGTTATTTCAATAGAAAAGCAGGGTATAAATATGACATCTAAGGTAATAATCCGGTCGCATTTATGCACCTGCTTGCAACAGCTCTAGCAGTTATGTTTATTTTTTAGGGAATGTTTTCAAGCGTAAACTAGAATTGGTCCTGATTGCAGAGAGGAAGTATGGTTACCTGGCCTAGTCCCTCCCTCTAAAATTCTTATTCATTTTCTGTTGCTTCCTCCCTACTTTAATGTGGCCAGGGTGGTTCGTGTTTGTTGGGATGGAGGTCCTTTGTACAGAGTTACCAGACTCTTGGCACTGTGTCTCAGCAATATGATCTTACATTTTCTGTTCTTTGATACAAGAACTTAGCTTTTACTGAAATTGCTTCTAGGTTCTGGTTTGTGGAAACACGAAGGCGAAGATAAAGAGTTATCTGTAGCCTGCTTTTCTTTGTGAGAGGGTGTAGACTGCAAAACATTGTATCTTTCATAGACAAAGGCCTTCACTTGTATTTTGCAGGCTAAGACCTTCACTTGACTCACCTTATGAAAGAGGACATTTGCAACACAGAACAGAAATGGTCAGATGCGGAGAAGGAATACCTGTGATGTCACAGGTCTCCAAGGCATTCCTTGGTGCTAATGAGCTGCTCTTTCTGGTCTCCAGCCTTCTAAAATAATGCTGGAAACACATGAACATCAGCTTTGAAAGCTGTCTCCATTGCCTCACGAGACCAAGATTATGTGTGGGCATTTGGGACATGTGAATGCCCCCATGTGCATCTGATCAAACACTTCATATTAGGCTCCCTGTATAATGAGCTTGGGGAATTACAAGGTTTTGCACTCAGATTTATATAATGTTGCAGCAGGAGAATGGGTGATAATATTGCACTGGAACAGATTATCCGGCCATGACTTCCACGTGAAGGGCATATAGAATTGTACAACATCATTTAGTAGCTTCCAGAAAAAGAAAAGAAAGAAAATGCCACTGAATGCTGTTTGAGAGCTAGGAATCATTGGCAAGTACAGTGATCAGATGAATAAAACATGAACGACTCAAACAAAATGATTCTGCTTGTTAAATCATATTTTATATTACAGGTCTCTCATGGTTGGGACCTATCCTCTTCTGATGGGTGAGAGAAGGGAGGGAGGGAGAGGGAGGGAGGGAGAAAATGAATGACGTGGGATGAGGTATAAGAGGTTTCTATACAGCTTTGTCCCCATCTTTTGGCTTTGCTCCTAATCACCGCCAGTGCTGGCCCTACCCATCACTGGTAGGTGAATCCCAAACATTTCCCCTGAAGGAATGCAGCCTTCAATTGCCCACCAGCATTGTAAAGCGCCATGCACATTGATGGTACTGTACAAAGGACAACACTCCATAGTTCCCTCACATCTGCAGAGCACATCTAATTGTTACCAGTCATATCCGATTAAAACCTTGGGTCTTCTCACATGTCCACTAGGTACGTGGTGATGCTTTGAAATTGCTCTGCAGGTTGACTCCCTGCCCATTGCTATCCAGTCATGTGTGACTGCTGCCCCGTGCAGAATCAAGGTTTTGCCTGCATCTGCAAATAATCAGAGAAATGACAGTAGCGGTTATGTGCAAAAAGCTCAGTTCTGCGTGTGGCTGTGGCTGCACATGACAGGCGGGGGAGCTGGCATGCTCAAAAATCTCAAGCAGCTGCCCGACTGGCCCAGACATTAGCCTAAGAAAGCAGAAGGCACAGCCATTGTAAACAATCTATTGACTGGTTTAAACGAAAGCATCTTCACTCTGCTCTTTAGCTAAAAAGATAAGCAGTGAGAATGGTTAGGCTGATGGAACATAACAGATACTGAAAAGTTACCAAGAAGAAGGCATAATGGTAGTATCAATCATCACTGAGGAAGTGAATTTGCCTACATGGTTGGAAACTCCTCTCTCTGGCAGCAGTGCTGAAATGTCTTTCTGCCAAGGTTTCATCATCTGTACGATGTGATTTTGTTATGTGAGTGTCTCTTCTGGAAGTAATTTTTAGGAAGTTTACCCCCTGGAATAGCCAACCATATGCTTAGAATGAAATTAGACTTCTTCTTTTTTTTAGTAGATGCTAGAAACAGCTTTTATACAATAAGAAACTTTGTATTTCTTTGTGGGTTTTGCACAGCTCGTTGGGGAGAAAAAGGAAATCAAGTGGTAAGGGATTTTGCCTTCTTGTTCGCTTGCTTTCTGTTCAGGCAGATTTGGTGGATGTTCTTGCTTATTCATTTGCAGAGCTTCGGGTGAACGTGCCCTGTGTATTTTTCAGTACACATTAAATGCACCTGAGATAAACAAGTCACGTATTTTCCCCATGCCCTGTTATATCTAAGCCTATTCACCCCTTCCTTCATTTACCTCCCCTCCTGCCCATCCCCACTTTCCTCTCTGTTTCCCCATGTTGAATTTTAGCTCATGTAAAGCGACAGGCACACTTATGGTGTTCTGTTATGTAGAGCCATAGTGATGTAGTGACTAGAGTGTTGGACTAAGACCCGAGAGGCCAGGCTTCAAATGCCTGCTTAGCCATGAAGCTCACTGGAAGACCTTTGACCAATCACTGTATCTCATCCTAACCTCCCTCACAGGGTTGTTGTGAAGATAAAATGGGAAGAGGAAGAACAAAGTACACCACATTGAGCTCCACGGAGGAAAGGCAGGAGACAATTGCAATAAATAAACAAATAATACAATAACATCATCAATCATTTGGGTTCTATTGTTCTTAATAGACTTTCATATAAGTTGCTGGTACTCCGAATAACATAAGAAGAGTCTGCTGGACCAAGCCAATGGCCCATCAAGTCCAGCATCCTGTTCTCACAGTGGCTGAACTGTGGAAAACCAGCAAGCAGGATTCAAGCAGAAGAGGTCTCTTCCCTCCTGTGGTTTCCAGCAACTGATATTCAGAAGATCTTTCCTAGTGACCGTGGAAAAAAATATAGGTTGCATTGCCCAGATACTTGTAATACTACACTTCTAATATTAAGCATTCTTATATTTGTTTCAAAATTTGCTTCCCCGATGATGTGTTATTGGAAATGTATTCAGTGGCAGCGGGGAGGAGGGGATGTTCCTTGCATGTTTGTTATAAGTAGTGACCTATGAAAGATCAACTGCTTCAATACAGTGCAGTTTACTGTTGCAATAATATACAAAAGTTGGCAAGAATATTTGAAATAATAATGTATTGCTTTTGCTCTCTAAGCTAATGAGCACCTTGGTGGAAGGTTACGGGGAAAGGGTGAGGAATGCTGAAATAATACAATACACTAAATGGCCATGTCAGGTATAGCAATGTGCCATGAATGCAGGTGAATTTATTGGTGTTAACTTCTTTCATCCCATCCCTATAGATTAAGCACCTATGATTGTCACAACTGCTAGGTTTGAAAGCACCCAAATGAATTGGCTTCCAGCTACAAACTACGAACGTGATCTCTGCATTGCCTAGTGGAAATCTGAATTTCCAAACTTCTTATTTACACTTGTGGATTATACCTCCAAGCACTCAACTGTAAGGCAAATCCAGCTGTTGGGGTTAATTGCATCTTAATCCATAAAACTCCACATCATCTGTGAATTAGCAACCTACCACATAGAAATTCTCTGTAGACCTGGTCCTTTTATGTTTCCTTTCTAACCGTGCTGAAACACAGAAGGGGGAATGGGGGTGGAAGAGCTTTTGCAGTTGACTACATGCTCTGATTTTTATGAATAAACCCTTTGCTTATTGATGCAATTCTTTCAGGGAACTGAGAAATTGTAAAGAATGCCTTTTACCACACACAGTCACACCATCTTAAAAAAACACACCCCACACACCTACTTTTAGGCAAAACCTCACCACTTCCACAAATGAACAAAACAGGGGCTTTAATGGGGGCCTCTGTCCAGGTGCAGACAGTAGTTCACAGCAGAATGTGTGAATGGATCCTGATTTATATTAACTGAGAAAGATATCAGCTTCCCCTAATGTATGTGCCAGGGGTGAATGCAATGTGTGTATGGTCACTCCCTTATTTCTGAAAAAGGTATTAAAAATCCATATTGGAAGAAAGTCACAGCTGAAGTATAAAGGTAAAGGGACCCTGACCACTAGGTCCAGTCACGGACGACTCTGGGGTTGCAGTGCTCATCTCGCTTTATTGGCCGAGGAAGCTGGCGTACAGGTTCTGGGTCATGTGGCCAGCATGACTAAGCTGCTTCTGGTGAACCAGAGCAGCGCACGGAAACGCCGTTTACCTTCCCTATTTATCTACTTGCGCTCTGACGTGCTTTCAAACTGCTAGGTTGGAAGGAACAGGGACTGAACAACGGGAGCTCACCCCGTCGCAGGGATTCAAACCGCTGACCTTCCGATCGGCAAGCCCACCACCCAGGTCCCACAGCTAAAGTAGCCCTCTGCTAATTCTGAGTGGCAAGTGAATGCTCCATATCCAAAGTAGTAAGATGTAGTAAGTAGTAAGATGATGAGGAAGGCTTGCTCCAGATATTTACATTACTAAAATTCTATGGATCAACACCATACCACAGCTATCTATGCTTTTGCTGTCTTATTACTAGGGCACTTATAAAATAATAATTCTAAAGGGAATCCATCTTTTCACCCTCCTATATAGCAGTGTAGCACTGCTCCAAATTTTATCATTCTTGGTGGAATCCGTGGAAGATGGATCTCTACTTAAGAAAAACAAAATGCCCAAAAGAGTGTTTCCCTCCTTCCAGATACTGTTGCCCATTTGAATGATAGACCAAGAAAACAGGCCAATTCATAGTGAGGAAGGTCCTCAGACTTCATAAACTGACAGAACTCATTTAACTCTGAAGCACGCTTTTCTTGCAATATAGCCTCTTTATTTGATTCTAAACTCAATAAAGCATGTTAAATGGGGAAATAAATGACTATCCCCTGTCTGCAAAAGTGCATGCAACCTTCCTGTGTCAGATTTACAGCATACTGAGGTAGAAAACATTTTTGGCAGCACATGACAATTTTCTGGCATCTTTGCAGATAGCTGTGGTAGCTGACCTTGCAATTCCTGCCCCATCATAATTCTTTCCTTAACACAAGAGAGAGAGAGAGAGAGAGAGAGAGAGAGAGAGAGAGAGAGAGAGAGAGATCTGATGCACAGCTGATGTGAATTAGCAGAGATCAGTTGAAGATCCTTCCTTTATGGAGGTTTTTATCAACCATTCTCCACACTGTGGGGAGGGGACATTTGCATGTAGCTCCAGCCTAATGCTAGGGAGAAGACAATTATACACCAATTGGGAGTGAAGGTCAAGACCTAGAGGCCAAGAGCAGCAAAGAATTCCACATTTAGGAATAATTTCCACAACAGTGTCAATGCATCCATTTTGTGAAGGGTGACTTCACTAAACACATAGGAAGGGGAAACTGGAGGAGAGCAAATGGCTGTGCCTAATGTATGAAATCAAGGCCTAGAGAAGGTAACCTGATGGCCAGAAATCCTATAACTTGCAAAAGCACTACAACTGCTGAGGAAAGCAGCCCAGACATGGGTCCCAATAGTGGGTCCCAGGTCCTGACATTGACAATACATGCAAGGCTGTCCTTATCTTGCTAGCTCAGTGGCCTGTTCAGCTATTTAAAAAGTGACTATAGTTGTGAGTTGGGGGGGCAGGGGCGTAGGAAGGGGGGCAGGGGTCAGGCCGCCCCTGGTGCTATCATGGAGGGGGTGACACATTATCAAGGAACAATTACTGCCCTACTAGGGCTGTTCATTAAAAAACTCTTTTTAAAAAATGCCTGCTCCAAAGGTCTTATCTTACTGCACTAGGGATTATATAGCTATATATGAAATTTCATGCATATCAGTTAATATCTTGACCCTCCTCCACAAAAATAGCTGTTTACTTGGCCATTTTCCTATGTCGTGAAGGCTGAAATTTCAGTTCAGTGGAGCAGGGTCTTTGTGAGATAGTGTCAAGCTCCTTCAGTCTCCCAAGGAAATTTTGGGGAAATAGGCAGGAAGGGGGAAGCTGTTTCAATGTCTGCTCCTTTTGGTGGATGGACACTATTTGGTATAAGCCTAAGACTAAGTCAACAATTGGCCTCGGTCCAGTATATCTGAAGGAGCGTCTCCTCCCCCATCGTTCTGCACGGACACTGAGGTCCAGCTCCGAGGGCCTTCTGGCGGTTCCCTCACTGCGAGAAGCCAAGTTACAGGGAACCAGGCAGAGGGCCTTCTCGGTAGTGGCGCCCGCCCTGTGGAATGCCCTCCCATCAGATGTCAAAGCGATAAACAACTACCTGACATTCAGAAGACATCTGAAGGCAGCCCTGTTCAGGGAGGTTTTTAATATGTGACATTTTAGTGTATTTCTCATCTCTGTTGGAAGCCGCCCAGAGTGGCTGGGGAAACCCAGCCAGATGGGCGGGGTACAAATAATAAATTATTATTATTATAAATTATTATAACAATTGACCTGTAAAAGCAAAATGAAAGACAAATTGAAAATAACATCAGAGAAAGGGAAAGACTGAAAGAAAATTAATCATTGCTACGTATCAAATCAAACTATTGCTCTTGAGGCTCTTCAGTTATATTGCTGGAATCCACCTAAAACCAAATGCAATACATCTCAGCGCTTGACTTGAGTACAGTATTTCTCAGCTTGTATAATATTCACATTTTCGCTTCATGATTACTGCAAGATATAATCATAATTCATAAGTTTCTTACATAACATGCCTGGTTAGCCCTGAATTGTGTAAACAATATGTTTTTAATTCCCACAATTATTTTCCATTGTCTGCTCCACGAGTTGTTGGCCAAAATTATTTGTTCTTCAACTGAACGTTACAGATAAGAAAGTGGTCACTTACTCCCCTCTTCTTGCTGCCTACTAACTGTTGGCAATAAAAGGAAGAAGCAATAAAAAGAGAATACATTATCCCTTCTGAAAAATATAGAGTGGATCATGACAAAATAAGATCGTTAGTTATTTTGTGTAGTTTGGAAATATATCTATTCCCAGGAAAGGGAGATACATTCAGTTTGTGGAGCTTGAGAAATGTACCCTACAGTATGACCAATGAAAGGTGAACTAACAAGCAAAGAGGCAGCATTGACATCAGTGACCCACACACAGAAATGGCAGTGTTGACACTGCAGTGAAGTCAACATGTCCATATCATATAGCCC
This sequence comes from Podarcis gaigeae, assembly GCF_964106915.1. Lineage (NCBI taxonomy): Eukaryota > Metazoa > Chordata > Lepidosauria > Squamata > Lacertidae > Podarcis > Podarcis gaigeae. Next base: position 55,797,199 of record NC_139685.1, on the reverse strand, counting down.
AGGTTTTCAATATCCCTTTTATTGTCAGCGTAAGGAAAAAGACAGGACATAGATGAAATTAATATCTCTTTTCAGAAATGTAAGGGAAGTATGATCTTGGTTATAAAGGTCACGATTACCCTATGACAGACGAAAATATCAAAGTGGAGGCTAGGATGGGTCAAAACTGAACCACCACATTTTCCCAAGGCACCTGAATCACTGCATGTCTACTGATACAAATCATGCACCACCATCATCTTCATGTTGCCCACAGAAGGGAAACACTCATGAAAATATCATCGGTGACAAGCGGTAGCTTCAGGACTGAAATCCAAATCATAATCTGTGTAGAAGGTGGGCTGTTATCCTCCTGAAAACAAATAATCTCCCCTGCTTTACCATTCCCATGCAGCTGAATTCTAAACTGGAAAGTGCACAGCTAAAATGTGTTAAAGGAGACGCGCAGTGCTCCATGCGAGGAAAGGTTTAGCATGGGCTAATTCTTTAAGGGCTTCCTGCTCTCTCCAGTCCACTCCTTTAAATCCCCTCCTCCTCAAAATGTGACAGCTCACTCATCACATCCTCAGCTGCAAGAATAGTCAAAATACCAGTAGGCTGCCTATCCTAGCATGAACAGCAGAACAGCTACACTTTTTGCATCCGGAAAGGTGATCCGGGGAGAAGAAGACACGTCAATGCTGTAGAGCAACCATATACTCTCACGGAGCACATTCCACCAGCATATATTTTGTACAGGCATCATCAAAGGATCCACAAAAGAACATGATGCTTGTGCCATTATTTCAGAGACACGACTCTGACAATTGTAGCTGACATTCTGATCTGTTGCTAACATGGGTCAATGCACATGACACTTCCAAGCTGCGGCATGCGTGATTTTTACTGGCCAGCCTAGGCTGATTTTTAGCTTTTAGTTCCAAGGGCTTAGCTGGTTATGTGTGTGCAGATACAACTCATGGAGGCAGATCAGGTTTCCACACTTGTTTGGAAGTACAGATTTTCAAATGACTTTAGTCAGATGTATGAAGTCCACCCATTCTTCCCTCAGCATAGCATGTATGCAAACCAATTCAATCCACAGTCGTATAGCTAGATGTCCTAAGGTTTACTTTCAAAATGGACTTGGACTGGGCAGTCTGTCATATACAGTGGTACCTCAGATTAAGAACTTAATTTGTTCTGGAGGTCCGTTCTTAACCTGAAACTGTTCTTAACCTGAGGTACCACTTTAGCTAATGGGGCCTCCCGCTGCCGCTGCGTCGCCACCGTGCAATTTCTGTTCTCATCCTGAAGCAAAGTTCTTAACCTGAGGTACTATTTCTGGGTTAGCGAAATCTGTAACCTGAAGAGTCTGTAACCTGAAGCATCTGTAACCCGAGGTACCACTGTAAAGGACTCATTCAAACAGCCATTCAGGTAGAGGACAGTCTTCTGTCAATGCATGACACTCTAATTTCAACATGTAGTAATGGGGCCATACATATCAGTTCCACACAGGCTATTAAACATGCAAATGCTTTCCATTGGGTAACTGTATAAAAGAGAATTATATCAGAGATCAGTCTTTCAGTCCTGATTCCAGGTTTGCTCCAAAGTTGGAAGAGGCCGACAAAATCCAGATGAAAGCGATCTCTTTTAAAGTTACAGGCCAACGCGGACATAATCTCATGGGGAAAGCCTTAAGTTACGCAAGATCATCTACTTCAAGATGGCTGGCATTTGTGACTCAACATCTGGGAAAGCAGCTCCCAGAATTGTAGCTCTGCTTACTTCAAATGCAGCCAGGCCTGCTATTTTGTTTTTACTCTGAGCACAAACCGTGGCTAACCTAATCTGGGATTCTGATGCGCGTCCAAAGCCCATAGCCTTGACCCACAGCAAAGAATGCAAATGTCTCGAAATTTAAACAAGATTAACTATTTCAATTGTATTTAAATAGAAATGCTTGGCTAAATTACATGTGCTTTTCCATTCTGTCATCTCTTTTCCAATTCTAGATATTTTTCTGTGCACTTATATGGTAAAGTTGTCCAAGACTGTTGTCATAGTTAAGAAATAATCCTTGCTGTGGCTATAATATGATGCAGTTGAGGTGCTGCTATGTTCAGTGCGTATAGCGTGAGACTGCCTTGTAGGATATATTCATGCTCAACACTCCTGATCCTCAGGCCAACTGCATGGCACCCATTTGTCTACGTGATGCCCTCAGTCTCCAGGGCACTGTATATGTTCCATTCTTGTGCTTCCTGGCAGGTGGTTACCAAGCAACTACTGTATGTCACTTCAGAGTTTTATTGTCCTTTCATCCACTGGGCGACTGCATGGGTCACAGCTGCTGCTCTTAGGAAGGGAGGAAAAGGGGAGCTTTGGGGAAGACAGCCACACATATGAACAGCTCCGTAAGAACCAGAATATTTCATCTCTCGTGGCCAAAATATACTGTTAGTGTTTGGAAGTGGGAAAGGCATCCACTGCTAATAAAACAAGAAGAAAAGGCTCCAGTTCCAAACCTTTACAAACAACTAAAATAAGAAGGATAAGGTTGTATTATGGCACATAGATTTCTTTGGAGAAAACCCTATCTTCCACAGAGAGGGATAAATAAAGAAACAATGGCTTTTTAATATGCAGAAAGGGAAACACTCATAAAACAGGGGGGAAAAACCTGTCCCTAATTTTGTATTATTATGTTATTGTAAGAATTTCAGTGTGCATCAGCTGACAAGGAAAATTATGCAGTTATGGTTTACATTCCAAGTGTCTCTTTCAGTCTCCTTATTTGTCTGGCAGAGAAGGACGGCAACGTGATTGTAAAATGTGTTAATTCAATGCAGGAATTTTTCCTCTTGGACCCTGTCCTTTCTCTTGGGTTTGTAACCAAAACCTTATTCATCTTACTCTCTGTTTCATTTCCATGTGTGTGTTTTTTTTTAAAAAAGCCCCATCCTGTGCATGCAATTGTTCATTTCTTAATGCTAAAAATATCACATTAAATAAAGTAGGTTTTCAGAAAAACCCACCATCCTGAACTATTATAGGAGTTGCTTAGGGCTGATTCTGAGATGATCGTTTTCATATAATAAGATGCTCTTATTTATTTATTTCAGGGACGCAGGTGGCGCTGTGGGTTAAAGCCTCAGCGCCTAGGACTTGCCGATCGAAAGGTCGGCGGTTCGAATCCCTGCGGCGGGGTGCGCTCCCGCTGCTCGGTCCCAGCGCCTGCCAACCTAGCAGTTCGAAAGCACCTCCGGGTGCAAGTAGATAAATAGGGACCGCTTACCAGCGGGAAGGTAAACGGCGTTTCCGTGTGCGGCTCTGGCTCGCCAGAGCAGCGATGTCACGCTGGCCACGTGACCCGGAAGTGTCTCCGGACAGCGCTGGCCCCTGGCCTCTTGAGTGAGATGGGCGCACAACCCCAGAGTCTGGCAAGACTGGCCCGTACGGGCAGGGGTACCTTTACCTTTACCTATTTATTTATTTAGTCAAGCACAAGGCCCTATTATTCAGTCAAGTAGACTCCCATAGCAGCATACAGGCAGTAAAAAAAAAAAAAAAGACAATCCCACAAATTTACAGTCTAAAGGATATGGCACAAAAGGGAAAGGGAAGGGAGGTGGGGGAAAAGCAAACTCAAGCACTAGTTCTTAAAGCTAGAAAGTTTTTTAATAATGATCAGCTATGATGCAAGCCAGTGAAAGTCAAACTTGGCCCTCCAGATGTTTTGGGACTACAACTTCCATCATCCCTAGCTAACAGGACCAGTGGTCAGGGATGATGGGAACTGTAGTCCCAAAACAGGTGAAGGGCCGAGTTTGGCCATCACTGATGTAAGCAGTTCAGGTAGCCTGGTGGAATGGCAGCTGAGGGAGGACCAAAGGCAGAGCCAATGGAATTGTCCTACTTCCTTTCTCTTCCTTCATCTTGAAACTGATGTGGTACAGCCCATTCTGGCACTGTCATAAACTGGCAGGACGACAGGGAAGTGGAGGAAGAGGATCCCAGCAAGTGGTGTAGCCAGGACTGGGACACACTGGGGCAAGCTGGGGATGGGGGAGGAAGTACTTGCAGGGTGATGGAGGACGACGAGGGGATGGAGGTCAGTGCACAGGAACCAGAGCAGCAGGACGCACCACCAGAGCCAGAGGGGCCCCTGTCTCCATGAACATGGCAGGCTCTGAGGTGTAGGGAGCTTCAGGAGGCTGAGGCAGGCAAGGACCCACAGCCCAGCTCCCAAGCTGGCCAGATGGGGCTTGCTAGCTCTGGGAGGAGGAATGTGATTCCTCAGATGGATTAGGCTCAGGACAGGTGAGGCTCACGTGTCTCCTCAAGCCCAGATGCTGCAATCAGCATGCAAAGTACAAAAGGGAAGCAGAGCTGAGGTGTGCTGTCTGCTCAACTGCCCATGTTGATGGATCTTGTCTTGGATGCTCCTGCACCTCTATAGGACTGTGCTTCAGGTTTGACTGTATCCTGACTGCAGGTCTTCAGACTTGGCTACTTGGATAGACCCTGAGCTGTGTTTCCTGACCTTTGGACTTTGGATTTGAACTTTGCTTGTGTGGCTTAACCCCTGGACTTTGAGCATGACATACTGACTTGATGCCAGGTAGGCCAGGGGTTCAGGACAGCCACCTTTTTTCTGCTGTATGTGTAGCTCACGCCTGGATTCAGTAGGGTTCACTCCCAAGTGTGTATAGGATTGCAGACAGAGTGTGAACTTTACTCAGCTGTTTCACTTTACAAGAGAGATCATTGGAGGCCAGGTCCAAGTGACAGTAGGACAAAACTCAAACATCTGGAGTTGCAACAAATGAGGCAGCCTAAGGTAGAGATGGGGAACAGTTCCAGCCAGCATGGCCAAAGGTCAAGGATGATGGGAGCTGAAGTCTAACAAACATCTGAAGGGCCACATAGTCCCTATCCCTGGCCCAGTGAGTGAGGAATAAATTGTCAAGGGAATTCCTTACATGCCCTTCTCAGAGAGGTGTACATACACCCTGAATGTCATTTTCTGTTTTAAAAAGTGTTTTGAGCCAGTCTTAATTTCCTGGCACAAATGAATGATGAATGAATTTCTGACTTCTTCCAAGCAAAACAACAAACAGATCAGTGTGTTTTTTTCTTCACCACTGGATAGAATTTATGCTCTGAAAGACATCATCTTCAGCTCAAACGTGTGAATAATCAGTGCTTCTGTGATGCTTCCCCAATATTACCTCATAATTACAAATTATATAATTCGAGGCACCTTGACTACATGAACATCATTTGATGTTTATAATGATCGGGTGGCAGGGATACCCAGATCTCTTATTTCCCCATGCAAAGAGACCATGATTTAAAATGTTGCCTATGTTGTATAGATCTTTGCTTGCCGTATTGAATTGCAATGCACATTCCTCAAACCTATGTTCAATTTTACTTTATGACCATTTAACATCTCCAGGAAATTTCACATGGAACCTCTTGGCCTACCTCTGAAAATATCTTAGGATAATTACTCAAGGGGCCTTTGAAAAGTTGTAGTGCTACATGTGTTTACATGGGAACTCGACATCAGAAAGCTTGGCAAAGCAAAGCAGAAGAGGAATATGATGAGGTAATCTGGTTTATCATACAACTCTTAAGCACAAAATGTTTGCATTTTCCTATTTTGCTCTTGTGCTACTTACTGAAATAGCTGGGCACTGATAATGCTATATTCTCAAAGCATCTTATTAGATTTAAATAAACATGACCAGAACTGCTCGGAAAAATTATGTTTTCTGTTGATCAGATGAACACACATGGGCCCCTCCAGATTTTATTGTGTGTTCATACTGGTATTGGGTGATTATACATTATTCTACTTTCAACAGTGTTAGGGGAAGGGTAGTACTACCTCTGGTGGGGGAGACCAGGATGTGTGGATCAGGACAGTTTGCATTGATATCTGCAAAAAAACCAGAGTGTTATTCAGTGCTAGTCCTATTACCCATTGATGGTAATGGACATGGCTAATTTAGATCCATTAATTTCAGTGGGTCTACTCTGAGTAGGACTTTGTTGAATACAACCTCAGTTCCTCCACCATTATTACTTCTGGTCATTTGCATCCTTGTCTCTGTGTTCCAGAACCCAACTACTGATCTGCCTTTAACAGCACAATTTGGCTTTTTTATGCTTTTCTGCCTTTGCCTCAGCTGCATCCCAACTCTGGACCGACAGTATTCCTTCTAGAAGGAAAGCAATGGTGTTAAAATGACTGTCATAAATGATCTTGTATATGTAATTGCAGTACCCATACAGTCTTCTCTTCCTTCGTGTCACGTTTTGATAAATAATGAGGCCTGTATATTCAGACACACTCAGCACTTTCAGACAGTTTTGATCTTAATAGGAGCTGAGAATATTCAAACCCCAACACAAGACACTGTTTAGAGCTGAACAGATAATGGCCAGGCCACTAGTGAAGGCTAAAGTCCACCTGACAAGATCAAACACAAATCGTATCTCCACAGAAATGTGCCTGGTGTTGCTCTCAGGCAGTACAAAACAACTCATTCTTTCTGCCACAAATTCCAGCAGAATCAGATAGGCCCTTGAGCCACCAGCTGCTCCTTTACTTTGTGGCTCAAAGAATGCGTCTGAATTTGAAAACTTGTCACCATGCTGAATCTGTGACACACCTGTCTCTCTTGTCTGTCTCGTTCAGAAAAGCCTTACAGGGTAAGGCCGTAAAATTGAGATTTAACAAGACATCGCAGAATGCTAAACGTAACATACAGAACATGCTCCATATGCCCCACAATGGGAACGTCCTCATGTGTTACAATTTGTAAACAGGGACAACAGCTGTGGAATGCCATTGGCGGCCCCCCATTAATACTGAGAGGGCTGTCAGACAAAACATTAGATGAACTTCTCTCTTTTTTTAAAGGAACCTGAGATTAACCAAGCATTTGTGTTATTTGGCATCAAAGAGAAGACACCACCGAGCATGAGCACCGCAAATCATCAAACAGAAGAAAGAAACATCAGTACGTGCAAGTGAATTTTGTGTGCTTCTGACACTTATTTCAATGCGGTGGGCAAGATTGAAATGGTAACTTGAGAGAGGCTTCAGGGAGAGTCTCAGGCTGCTGATAGCCAGAGGGAACTTCAAATAAATGGCCTCACCACCAAGGACATCCCTTGTTCATTATTTTGTTTATTTAAGAGCACTTACATTCTGATTAATGTTAGAAAAGAAAGAAAAGTCTAAGCAGTGATACAATATTAAAAACAAACAATATTATTTAAGCAAAAAATACAGCCTAGAACAGTAGTCTAAAAGCACAGCAAAGCATGTAAAAGCAAATTAAACAATAAGTTTGAGGGAGTCAAGCACATCAAAGAAGGTCCAGTCTTACAAATGAGGAAAAGCCTGGGCAAAAGGAGAAGGTTTTACATGATATCTGAAGCAACTGGTGGCTGCCACAGAGGGAAGAGCATTTCATCACATAGGGGCAACCACAGCTATAGGCCAGTGTGAATCAGGTCCTGACCTATAGATTCATAGAATTGGGACCACAAGGGTTATCTATTCCATCCCCTGCAATGTAGGAATCTTTTGGCCAATGTAGGGCTTGAACCCATGACTCTGAAATTAAGAGTCTCATGCTCTACCAACCGAGCTATCCCTGGTATACAAAAGCTTATTAAGTCAGATTTCCTTGCTGATATGAACACCTAGAAGATTCTGGTCCTCGTTGCTTCTTACAGGGTTGCCATATACCCGGAATTTCCCGGACATATCTGGAACACTGCCGTCTCTAGCAGGTTCCAGGCAGAAATCAGTAAAAATGTCCAGGAAAATCCAGACAAACGGCACCCCATGTCAGCAGTGCCAATTTTCCATAAAAATGGCTAAAAAACAGCAAAAAAATATATTTTTTTTGCTATTTTGCAAATCAACAACTTTTCTGTCCAGATTTTCACTGTTTGAAATATGGTGACCGTAGTTTGCAATGTCTGACGGCAACATTTTGTAAGGACTGTTCCCCTCCTCATGCAACTTATTCTGAAGCAGGATGGGGCACACCAGTTATGGCTAGTCAGAGATTTCTGGATTCTCAGCAACTTTCCTTCATTGCCCGCAAGGTACTGCCATCAGAACAGGGTAGGAAATCAGAGGGGCAGTTGGGTTACAGGGAACCTCTGAAACTCTTGCGTAGCAGTTCCTCTTCCTATGGCGAGGAAAGCCACACCTCCAGTGGGGAAGAGGGGAAAGGAACAGAGGAGGATGCTGGGAGCCTCAGCACTGCTCCTGGCCAAGCCAGCCAGGAGGGAAGCACACCCCTTCCGTCGCCCACCCTGCGCAGAGGTGTAAAATGCAAAGAAAGAAGGAAAAGGCTGGGGGTGATGAAGCTCTTATGTTGAGGGAGGTCCCGGAAACAACTACTCCTGGATTCTGCTAGCGATTGAGACAGACATGAACTTGTGGCTCTGCACTGTAAATAGTTTTGGGCCAAAATAAACCCTGTAAAAGACAGGTCTGAGTCCCGACTGATTACTCAAGAGCAACCACCACTGCCGTCTGACAATTGCCCTTCATTTTGGCTTCTTCTATCCTGAATGAATTGTAAGGTTAAATATCCCACTCCCTGGCTCAGCAAAATAACATCAGCACAAGACCTTCCAGCGAAGAGTCTGACAACTAATAGCATCTTGAGAATAGGCATGTAAGGGTTCGAAAGTCCTAGTCTCCAGATATTTCCAAACACTTTTGAGATGAAAGTTGTTCAGTGGTGTGTGTTGACTTGTACACCCACACAAAAGTGTGTTTTTTTAAATTTGTTCTCCTTCCATAGTAAAATTTGCCAAGAGAATGATGGCTCAACATGCAGTAAATCCTGAAAGCTGTTTTAAGAAAAGTTTATTCCCCCAACACCCTGTTTATTCCGAAACAAACTTATTTGTTCTGTTTAAAATACTGGCAGCATTTGTTTAAGGAGTACCATCAGACTCACGCATCACATCATTTCCACAGTCCAAGCAAGGAAATTAAAAGTTAAAGACATAATAAATCTCCTGCTGTTTGTAGGGACAGCTTGTGAATCTACACAAAAGCCAGGTCAAGTATTTGCTGAAGTACTGTACCAAAAGTATCCAGAGACAGCAAAGGACCTCGGCTGCAGAGATAACCATCTGGTTCTGGACATTAGTAGCCCTGCATTCTTCCCTTTTTTCATGTGTGTCCAAAATCACAACACTGCTGCTAACTGGAATTCTAATTCCACTGTCAGTAGCCGAAGAAAAGTATTGTTATTTTTTATTAGAGGGGTGCTATCCAAGATTCCAGGTAAAAAGCCAAAATATGCATTTGCAAAGCTTTTTAGCAATGAATTAAATACAAGTCCTTCCTATAAAGCTTTTTTGTAATACAACAAGTCCACCACGCACAGGATTTCACTCCAAGTAAAATCCATTATTTATTGCACACTTGCTATAACAAGTTAGTACTCAGTTTGAATTACAGAGAAGAGTGCTGCGCTGAAACCCTACACCTCCAAAGGTTTTCAAGAAAGGATATTAAAAAGGATTTCACACTTACATTAATCACTCTGCACACTCTAAAGAGGTAAGTCTGGGATATATAAAATGAATGACGGGGGAGAAGTGGTCTTCATTACCCCGTTGCCCAAATATATTTTTGGAGGAGGGAAACTGGAGTCCTCTCAACTCTGAGTCTAGAATTTGCAACAGCTTTGCCTTGGAGTATCTGTAAAAAAGCAAAAAAAAAAAGCACAGTGCATTCTGGGTATACAGGCATGCAAATATGTACGCCCAACATAATTATTAATAGAAATACAAAACAAAGGGCTCTCAATGGAATTGAAGGGATCCTATGGGTCAATTGTGGGCCCAGGAGGAGGAATTCTGGGGGCTTGAACTTGACGCATCAACAGTCTCTTACACAATAAGTCATTGTTCATGTTTCCCAGTGATGGCCTATATATTAATAAATGATGGTGTGTTTGCTTTGGGACTGCCCTAGAAAATGACACAACTCCAGAACCAACCCCTCCACTCTGTGCAAAGGAAATAAAAGAATGAAGTGAGGAATCAGTGCTGCTTAGTGCTGTTTGCCATTGTCACAGAAGAAGATATGGCATGAATTGTACATTAAGGAAAACCACTTAAGTGTGTGTGCCTCACTTGCCCATAAAAGGAGTGGGAGTGAGAGAAAAATTAAATGGTAACTAATCATACAGCGACTCGGCTCCCAGATGTACCATAATCTCTGCTGTGGCTTGTATCTCCTCTTCCATCTTAGTTAGACTGAAAGGAAAGAGATTAGATACAATTGAGAGATGGGGGTGGTGAGGTTAGGTCACTTCCTGTATTACTTTGAAAAGCAGCTACAGAGTAGGCTAACAGAGCGCTACATGGTGGCAATTTTGCTTGGGGCATATTATAATGACTTTATGTGTGTGTCACTTCTTTTGCATATTCTGTACATATATGGTGCTCAAAGCAATTCACTGGAAAAGTACAAAAAAATAGAGACTTGCCTATGGAATGGTGACTATTTTCAGGATGAAACACCCATTGGTTTAGGGTGCTTCCAGACCGTCAATATCTTGTACAAGCTATTCAAGTGCATACTGGTCATTTATGTTTGCCCAATGAAAGTGGATTAAAGTGCTCTGCCGCCCTAACACAACGCATCTACTTTAAAAACAACTTTTTGCAGTTAGAAAAGTGAAGGGGAGAATGCACTGCAAAGTGCAGGATGAACGAATGATGAACAGGTGTATCAGGATGAATGCTCATTGTCATATAACCTTCCCTGTAAACAAGTAAGAATGAAAGCTCAGTAAAAATTGGACATAATCTACCAGTAACTACTGCGTAGGCTTTCTAGAAGCAAATCAGGATGAATGTTCAATAAGCAGGTAATATGAAGAACCTTTAGCTTGTAAGCAGCAGATAGGAAAGTTGTCAGCTCTGGTGATGGCAGTTTCAGTTCTCAATTTTCTAAAAAGCCATTCAACCAAATGGGGATGTTTTATGGGCTCTCCCTCCATTTCCTCATTTGTTTGATGTTTGCTACTAGACTGCTAGTAATACACGGCTCACAATGAGCCCTCTTGTGGATAATTTTAGAGGGGATGCCTTGATGCTTCCCTCATCCATCTTTCCCCGACACCCAACTTGACTGTTGGACAGATGACAGAATACAGAAATTGTAGCTAAGTGAATATCAAAATGCAGATACTAAATCACTGCCCTTATTAATACTGTAATAATTTAGAATTGGGAAACAACATCATTTGGCAAGTGCTGCGGAATGAAAGTGAGAGAAACTCTTGCAGCAGTTAGGAGTTAGGAGGTCAGCAAATGCCAGTCATATATTCCAGCACAACTTGATAGATGAGCTGGAATTATGACAGTCATGGAATGCTGAAGTGTTTGCACGTTTTAAAGGAGAGCAAGCGCTTCCTGGGTTTTGAGGTTAAATAGGAAGAATTCAGCTTACCCATTAAGACTTCTGTGTTGTTACATATCTATTTGTGTTTAAAATGTACCCCATCTATAGGACTCAAACTGAGCTCTCAGGGTGGCTTATAATCCTTTCCCTAAATCTTCAAAGCACCACAGATTTGTTATCTCAGCAGCTCTTCCGCCAGCATATAAAATCAGCTGTACCGTATTAGCCCGAATATAAACTGCACCTTTAAAATTCAGGGGGGGGGGGGCGGGGAGAGATAATACCCAAATATAAGCCATTCCCTTAAAATTCTGCAGGCACTCAAACCCGTTCTGTTTTATCGTATGTCTGTTTCAGCAGCAATATCATTAAAGCAAATTTTTGTAAGGTTGTGAATTTAAGCTGCACTTTAACTTTTCACAGTCAGCATTTGGGGGGAAAAGTGAGGCTTATATTCAGGCCAATACGGTAATTGTTGTTGGCATCTCAGGAGACAATGGAGTGTGCCTCCAAGTGTAAAGACAAACAGCTGTGTTTGCAGCACCAAAGTGACCTCCCCAGGGTGCAAGTCTGTGCAGTGTGTATGGAGGTCTTGGGGTGCCCAGATGACAAAACCTTCCTCTCGGCCTCACTGATGTGGTCCAAAGGAAAGCGGAGAATACCTGTGGTATGAGCTTGGCTGCAGGAGTTGCCAGAAGGAGGTGTACAAGGCACCATCCAGTTGTCTTAGAGACTCCACTCTGGATTTGTGTAGGGTTTACTCCTTGACCTTTTCTTCTCCTGAAGATATCCTACAAGGCAGCAGAGGTTTAGGACCAGAGTTCTCGTTCTAGATGCGCTACTTTCCCAGGTTGGTGAACTCCATCTGCCCCTCATTTCTCTCTACAGCACATGCGGAAACTGTCTATTTGACTGTTGGACCCACAGAGGTCTGTTAACTTTGGATCCTCCCCTCCTCTATTTAAGAAATCACTGTACATGGAAAGAAAGCAATCATGAAAGAAGATGAAATAGAAAAGGAAAAACAAAAATAAAATCTATATCCAGTTCCATGGGTTAAGATGCAGTTGAGTAGAACAAGGAAAAATTAACCCAACCACCCATTAGTATTAATTAAACTACATTCAGTCTTCATAACATAACAAATCTATTTTAATCAAAATCAATTTGTATTCATTTTTAATCTATAATGTGTAATAGCTCTTCTCTTATAATAGTCCCTCCCCCCGCATTTTGAACAAAGTGTTCCAATGGGTTTGTCATGTCTAATCCTGACCTTGTGACAGGAATAGAGTCCTTGGAGGATGAAAGGGACACCCCAGAGGTCAAGGACCCTGATGAGTAAGTAGGGCCCCTCAGAACAATCCTGAGGATCTTCTCAAATGGTCCCAAGTGTTGGTATCTGAGGAAGAACCTCTGGATGCAGCAGAGCAGGAGAGCTTTGGTGCCTCCCACCACTCCTCTGCATTCAGCCTGTCCATGACATGCAGGGAACGGACTCCGGTTGAAGGAGGTGGCCAAGGACCTTGGGGATTGGTTGCAGATGTCAATGGTTTGGTGGTGAGCTGGCCGAGGTGGGGTCTGGCTCAGGTGGCAACATAAGGCATTGAGTTGGATCATTAGCTGATCAGGGATCTGGGAGGGGAGTCTCTGACTGGGAATCCACATGGGAGCCAATGGGCCATAGCACCTCTTACAGTGGCAGCCCAAGCAAGATAATAGCATCTGGTATATGTCAGGGGTGATTCTCCAGCTCTGGGTTGACCCCAGCTTATTTATCAACCAGCATGTTGGTTGCTTGATACTGGATCCATACCCAATGCCTTCTGTAAGCAATAAAAAAGTTGTGTTCCATTTCAACCCATTACAAATCTCCTGTGTTTATTTCTATGGTTCACCCCTCACTGCACTGCAGGCATTATTCACCTTTGATGGCAATGGCAAAGTTGCTTGCATCTATTTTACAAAGTGTAATAACAGTAAATTCACAGCTACTAATGGATGCTGCTACTCAGCTCACATAAACACCCCACTGCACAAATCCACTTTTGCAAACACTAGTAAGATATTTACCACAACAGATGATATAAAGCAATGACATTTACAGGGCAGCGTCATAGATTGCCATATATTGGGGCTTCTGTGAACTTGCAAATGTTGGTTCAATAAAAAGTACGGGGAGAGAATTAACTTTGAATTATTTTACATATGTGAGTTTAAATCCAGTGTTGTTGTTTTTAAATATCCTTTTATTCTTATCTGCTAGTTGGTGAGTGGGAGTATTGTTTTGTTTATTGTGTGTGCTGTTGGTTGTTGGAATCTGTCTGTCAAGACAGACAATGGAAACAATGGAGGAGTGAGCCTTTGGAGGTAACGTCAAACTGTTGGAAGGCTGCGGTGTCTGCTGTGGCTGTAGAGACCAACATGGGGGAGACATGTTTTGTTGCAGCTGGGGCAAATGAAGGCATCTGGTTGTGCTGCTGCAGATGCACCATGGTGTTTCTTCTCTGTGTGCTCCTCCCAGTGGTCATTCTTCCTCTGGTCACTGCTATGGCTGCACAACCTGACTGCCTGTCTCCAGGCACTGCAGTAGTCTGCAAGGGATTCCCACATGAGAAGGTTGATGTTGCTGGCCTTCATGTCACGATTGCAGACATCTTCATAACACAGAGTTGGTTTGCCAATGGGCCTGGTGCCTGAGCCAGCTCCCCATTGAGCACATCCTTGGGGATCCTGCCATCTTCCATTCCGTGGACATGACCAAGCCTGTGTAGATGTCGCTCAGACAGCAGTACAGACATGCTGGGAATGTTTGCTTGGGAGAGCACAAGAGGGGCAGTAGTAATCTGAAGCCTGGCAGCAGCAACAGATCACCAGCCTTCCCCGAAGTTTTTCTTTTTCTTTTTCTACAACAGCATTAATGTGTGTCAGCACTGCTGTGAACAAGATGTTAGGCCAAAAGTTGGGTGCATTTGATTAAAAATGCATTTAGGTCTCGCTTTCCAAACACAATGCATTCCTAGGAAATTGTTCATTGGGTGAACGTTTGCATAAAGAGTCCACAGTTTCCATTATTTCCTATTTCTAATCCATGATCTCTCTCCCATCTTCCTCCAGGGTTTCTTCCTAAATTGCTGCAACCAGCCAAATAGAGACAAAGGAAAAACTGATTTGTCTGATCTCTCCAGATCCCTGATTTGTGCAATCTCTCTCCCCACTCCCATTCTCCATGGTTTTTGCCCCAAAATGGCTGTTGTTGTCCAGAAAAGCACAAACAAGTAAGCAAGTGGGCAAACTCAGCCTGTTTGGATATGTGAATCAGCTGTGTGTGTAGGCATAATTATTTATGTATAGATAACTGAATTTGTGTATAATAAGTGTTCTGACAGTGGGACCTGCATGTAAACTGAATTTAAAAGAAGACATGGGGTGCATTCTGAGACATGGGGAATAGCACATTAGTTTTCCTGATTGTAATGTTAGTGCTTCTGTCCTGTTTTTGAATGTTCCTTTCACATTGTAGTGCCTGTAGTATTATGGAACTAGCTTTTTGTTTGATATACAATGGTACCTCAGGTTACATACACTTCAGGTTACATACGCTTCAGGTTACAGACTCTGCTAACCCAGAAATAGTGCTTCAGGTTAAGAACTTTGCTTCAGGATGAGAACAGAAATTGTGCTCCAGCAGCACGGTGGCAGCAGGAGGCCCCATTAGCTAAAGTGGTGCTTCAGGTTAAGAACAGTTTCAGGTTAAGTACAGACCTCCGGAATGAATTAAGTACTTAAACTGAGGTACCACTGCACCAGCATGTCATGCTAAATTTTATTCACAGCAGTTGCCATGGTGTGACACAACAATGAACATCATTGGACAACATCACTCCTCCTTCACTCTTTCAATACGTGCATACTTCTCTTCCCCCATTATTCCCCCAAGAAAGCAGCCAGAAAACTATATGCCACCCCAAATTTTGTATGCCACCCCAAATTTTGTCACTTTACTTCCATGATTTTCACCATGTGAAAGCTCAAATGCAATGCAGAAATTAATAGATAGGGAAATGTCTGGGAAATGGAATAAGCTGCAGCCAGTGAAATGAACATGGTGGGCAGAGTCTTTTAGGTGCATTTTGGTTAATTTTCATCATAACACTTTATATTTAAAAAATTTGCAGTGAGATTTCAGGAAGACAATTTATTATTCCCAGATTCTTGTGAAATTTTCACATGGGATTTTGAGGACGGTAAAGGAGTTTAAGAAGCAACCATCAAATCACACCTGCGTTACAAAGTGTGGAAATTTAAGTTTGAAGTAATACAGTACGTTGGTGCTGCTACGCAACAGGCCAAGGTGATCTGAGTTGTTAAATCCAGGAGGGAATTCAGAAAAGGAGGAAGGGAGGTATGGAAACATCCTACCCTGAATTGGATACTGAAGAAACACTTGGGTCTAACATGTTTGTTCATGTGAATGTATTGCCATTCATTACATGCTTTACAAGGAAATACGTTTTCCTTCCTAGACACCTCTTCTCATCTCTGATGGGAAACATCTGTCCCCTTATATGAATGCAGTAACGGTAATTAAACATCTAGAGATCTGCATCATAATTCTTTCTCAAAAGAGGCTTGCTCTGCCATTTACCAGCTACTTGAAAATGTGTACTAAATATTCTTATGTAACTTCTAGTCACAAAAGAATCATAACAACATTCATGCTGACAATTCTTATGCTTTTCATCCAAGTCAATCTGTTGATTTTCTTTTCAGTTCGGGAGGGGACCATACAAAAACAACTGATTCCTTCAACACGACATCGTAGACAGTTCATTCAGGGAGTGACAGATCCTTTATCAAAGTATGGCATTTGCAGTGCTAATAGTACATGGTTTAGTTGCAGTTTCCATTAAAAGCTACATTTTCCATGTCGTCCATAATGCACCACTAATGTCTTTGGGCAAGGAACAAACTTTCTTCTTAAAGCCATTGCATTGTAGCTTTTAGTGAGTCAATCCATAAATTTAGATTTGGATGTTCTTAGGACAATCAATGTAGAGAATAATTTTGTTGTTTTAAAAATGGTTTTGCAAATGTCTTCATTTTGGGGGGAGGGAAGCACAAAAACTTTGTGGGCTAAAAGCAAATGTGCATTAAATGGCAGTACTTCTGAGTGATATAACATATTTCAAGTGTTCAAATGCTTCTCTTATATCAGGGGTGGGCATCATGTAGGCCTCCAGATGTTTTTGGGTATGAACTCCTGGCATCCCTAACTGGCCGTGCTGACTGGGGTTAATGGGTGCTGGAGTCCAGAAACAGATTGTCCAACTCTGACTTACTTCATCTCAATAATTCTTACAAAGGATTGGAGCATGGAAGGCCAGTATGATTATCTCCGCCAAGGTCTGCACCAGGCATCATATTGCCTGAGCTGGGTAGAACACCCCAGTGCCCTCTTCTCCTCTGTCTTACAAGAAGAAGAAGAAGAAGAAGAAGAAGAAGAAGAAGAAGAAGAAGAAGAAGAAGAAGAAGAGGAGTTTGGATTTGATATCCCGCCTTTCACTCCCTTTAAGGAGTCTCAAAGCGGCTAACATTCTCCTTTCCCTTCCTCCCCTACAACAAACACTCTGTGAGGTGAGTGGGGCTGAGAGACTTCAAAGAAGTGTGACTGGCCCAAGGTCACCCAGCAGCTGCATGTGGAGGAGTGGAGACGCGAACCCGGTTCCCCAGATTACAAGACTACCGCTCTTAACCACTACACCACACTGGCTCTCAACCTTTGGCAAGCCCAATGCAATGTTCTGGGGTCCTTCCTCAGGGTGAGGCATTGTGTACAAGGTCACCCTGTGCCTGTTTAAAATACTGCTTAAATAGCATTTGCTGCCATTGCAGCAAAGAAACTGTGGCACAGCTGCTTTCCAAGGTGATCACAGCAACAATGGGCATGATCACGCCTTCCTGAGAGTGTCTGTGCCTCCGTTGCTTTGCTGACAGCCAATCAATTGGGCGTTAGCATCAGCAGGAGTGGGGAGAAGCAGTTGGTGGCCGCAATGGTCAGGTGACTGGCTAGTCACTTGCCCTGTTGTGGGTGGCCCAGCAGACAGTGGGGGGGAGAGACACTCAAACTGCCACCCCTGCTGATCTGTGCTGAGCATGGCTCATGGTAAGGCTGGCTTCATACAGTAGTTGTGGGCTGAGACTAAGAGAATAGCCTCTGCCTAGAGAGTTTGTGGATAAAGTAAAATCTGAGCAAGGAACTTTCTGGTTCCTAGCTCAGGCTTGACCACTATGCTTTGCCTGCTCAAAAATGAATAGCAGTACAGTCTCATATAATGAAAAAGATTTTGAAGCAATGTAAACTCAAGTAATGTAATGAAGCAATGTAAAATCAACTCTAGATAGCATCTAAGTTATCAGCTAATTTTAACAATTTACAAGAAACAAAAAGTAGTCCTGCCCCCCCCCAGTTGACTAGCAAACTAATTCTAGCATCACTTCTATTGATTAGACCTAGTTGATGGCAGAACAGTCTTGCTATATGCATTTTATATAATGATGTCAGTCAAGTTTTTTTGGTACGAAATACAAGATTTGGAAATTTTGTAAAGTCCGCCTGCAAAATGTGGTGAGCATTATTGCCCTGTAAGCTCCTCTCTGGCTCAAAATTGAATATGAGACTGATAGTAACACCTTTCTCCCTTACCTGCCTGCTACCCACTGCATATTGTGTGTGTTGGCTAAAAATGGACAGTGCCCATTGACTACTAGGATTTGGTTTTTGAAGAGGCCTCTTATTCACCTGACATAATTATGGCGAGGAGGAGGAAGATAAAGATGAGGAGTATATACTTGAGTGGCAGAAGGGGTAAGTTGAACTCTTCCTCTGGAGCCATGAGGAGCCTCCTGTTGTTATTTCCCTGCAGCCTTCATTGGAAAATAGGATTCTGACTAACTCGGTAGCTAATCATAGCATGACATCAGGAGTATATAAGCCCCAATATTGGAACACAGCTCAAAAATGCAAATAGGGTTGCACCAGTCTTCCCTTATATCTACAGAACTATGGGCACACAAGTGAGAATTCTGGTGATAACTGTACTTTTTTAATCATCTCTGTGACAGAGGAGCTGTCCATCAGGATGGAGAAGGTAGAGTTGCCACCATTGTTGATATTCAGGAGTGCTCAACCAATCAGGAAGATAAGGTTAGAATGACCCAGGCAACAAGGATGTTGCCTAGCATACCTTCCATCCATTGAAGCTGTGAGTAGCACACAGGTTGTTTGCAAGCTACTGCATGTTGGGTTTAGATTGCCAAAGGATATGAGCTGCAATCAGGCTGGGTGGTGGGGCTGCAATAGTCATTTATTGCCTTCACATCTTCCCCTCTTAATAATCATGAGTTAGATGCATCTCTGACTTAAGGTGCTTTGTTGGAAATAATTTCATACTTCACTTTGGGGTTATAATCTTCAAGTTAGGGCGCATGTAATAACCCCTCTTCTTCTAGACATTTTGAATTTTGGGGATTTGCCTATTAGAAGAAACTAATTCAAGGTATCTTCTTCTTTAATGCATTCCTCTTTGTTTGTATAGCATGCTTTAAATAGCTACTGAACTAAAATATGAGTGATTTTTGTAAGACAGAAACCACTAACACAACTTTGACAAAGTGTGTATAGCATGTGCAGGCAAGGAAGGCAATGAAAGCCACAAGCCATTTAATCTGAAGGAGTCCCACTGATGCCATTTGGACTCCTCTTAAGCAAGTGGCTTCTGGAATGCATCCCAAATATGCTTTGCAAACATAAACCCTGCTCACTAGTACATATGGAGATTTTCGACAAAAGAAACTATGAGGCATCACTGTTTTATGTTGATGGTGTTTCATTCTCTCTGGAATAATATCTGCTCATTGGAAAATCCTCAGTTATAAGTCATGCTGTAAAACTGATACTCATTCCATGATATCTGTAAATGAAATTACCAGACCAGAAGCTACTGCCAATATCCTCACTCCTTAAATGTTTTCATGCTAAGATAAGAGGACCTGTTTTTAACTGTTTAAAGTCCCAGGGCTCAGCTTTGTGCTATCATGTTGTTAGGAGGCCTTGCTAGGAAGCAAGTGCATGGAATTGGATAGCCAAGGAGAGACCTAAAGGATCTGAAACACAAGTGGTTTGAGCACAGTGGGGTAGCCTTAAAGACGCTGGCAGAAGACCAGAGAGCTGTTTGCGGTAATAGAGGAGAGACTCCTTACAAACTCTCATCCTCATTCCAACAGAGCAGTTGGTAGCTGTTAAGTATACACAGAATGTAAAAGGAGAACAAAAAGTGGCCGCACTGAGCCGCGGGAAGAATGAATAAAATGCATTAGGTCTCTAGCACAGAAGAATTAGAAACCTATATAAATAAAATAGAGAGAGCTCCAAATGAGAGCAGGGTAACTTCTGTGCAACACCGCTGGAGTGGAAGTTAAGGGTGTGCTGTTAAGTTCTCCAACCAATCGTGCCGCGCCTAAGGTTGTGAGACCTATAGATCTATAAATATAATTGTCATTATAGGTGTCACTGTATACAAACTATTGGCTGGATTCTTACCCCTTTGCTTTTGTGGTTTTCGGGTGGGGGGGGTAGGAATACTTGCTCTCTTTGAAGCGGCTGAACAGATTGTTTCTTTTCTTGAATGCAGAAATGTGCTGAATTGCTCTGTGAGATGTGCACCTAAAAGGAGGTGTGAACAATTACTAGGGGACCCTCCAAGCATCCTTTTAATTCAGCTTTCATTATGTTATTGGGGTGGACATACTGCTTCATTTCAAAACAGTGCGTGCCCCACAATGTCCTGCTGAAATCCTGTAACTTTATATACCACAAACACAATTTTTGGTCCCGCCTTGGTTGTGCTTCATAGCACAAGATTACTCCACCATATGGCAATAATGCTGTAACACTGGGCATGCGTGGCAGAACAACTAAGAAAGCTGAATGACATATAGACAGTCCAGTATAAATTCACCACTGATACACTATTACTGCATCAACGCCATGTCGCTGTCTGGAGAGGCTGAAACTCCTCCCCAACACTTTGCTTAAGAATGAGCAGCACATATTTCCTCATCAGCTCTTCGGTCCTTGACTACACTTTATACTCATCAACACACCAGTTTGGACTGTTGATTAGGCAGGAAAGCTTTCAGGTCTCCCCCTTTATTTCTTCTAATTTGCTCCCCTTCTTTAATCTATGTTTCAATACTGGGCTATGGAGTCAGCAGTGGAGGGACACACAGAAACCCCTCAAATTGAGGAAGACCGTGTTCCTCAGACAAAATCCCAGCCTGAACCAGAATTCTTCTATACAATTTCTTGGCCGGGAGAGCCCAACAGCCACTTTGCATTGGGTAGGCAGAGCGTGGGGATATACCATTGCAAGAAAGATGTTCCAAGCTGCATTTCTGATAGCTCATCACACAGGTTAGCCAACAGCTCCTGCTAAACTTGAATCAAGTCTTATTTCAGCTTGGCAAAAACATTTGGAGTGCCTAGAGGGCCAGTGAGAGTATAGGGAGAGTGTGTGTTCCACTGGCCAGAATTCTAGAGGGTCACATTTGGCCCCCAGGCGTGATCTATTCTGTCTCCCTATCCATTATGAAAATCTATGGCTTCTTTCCATATCCTCAACTAAAGTATTTTTTATTCTCTAGTCACGCACTGCTTTGGACTAGAGCACTTTCTCTCGCCAATATTTAGGGCCCCATCCAGACTGTCGCTATTTTGCAGGAGGGATTCAGTTGCATACTGACAGTTTAGGTTCATGCAATTAAAGCATTCCTGTGGCAATGGACCAAATTAGAAAAACCTGGACTTTTTGCGGCAAGGAAAGTGTTGGGAAGTAACGTAACCACCATGCAAATCAATCAGGATAAATGCTCAATAAACAAGTCATCAGGAGACATCCAAGAACTCTGTCGCCAAAACCATTAACTTCTCTCAGATCCCATTCACAACTGCAATGAAGCCTAAGTACATGCCAGAATATTTGCGGAGATCCATCCTTTGTTACAGTTTTCCCTTGTCATTTTCCACACTGTCTACATTTATGGGTCCAGCTCTGTGAAGTCTTTTAATTTTTACTACTTGAATTCAACTTTGTCACTTTCCCCTCCCCCCACTTATACACACCAGCTTCTACTGATTGTTTGGAGGACATGCGTCAATCATTGTTTCGTAGGATTTCATCTTCTGCAGAGTTATTATTTAAAATAGTTAACCAGGTTTATATGGTCCCAGTAAAAAGGTAAAGGGACCCCTGACCATTAGGTCCAGTCATGACTGACTCTGGGGTTGCGGTGCTCATCTCGCTTTATTGGCCAAGGAAGCCGACGTACAGTTTCTGGGTCATGTGGCCATTGTGACTAAGCCGCTTCTGGTGAACCAGAGCAGTACACAGAAATGCCGTTTACCTTCCCGCTGGAGCGGTACCTATTTATCTACTTGCACTCTGACGTGCTTTTGAACTGCTAGGTGGGCAGGAGCTGGGACCGAGCAACGGGAGCTCACCCCATCGTGGGGATTTGAACCGCCGACCATCTGATCGGCAAGTCCTAGTAGCTGCCTTAAAATAAAGTTGGTTGTCTTACTATGCAACTTTCCAAGCAAACGTGGAATGGTTTTCTGTAGTTACAGTTTATTGCCAGGAGCAGGAAAAGGATAAATTGATAGCAAACTCTATCCTTTCAGAGACCACATTTAATCATGCAGTTCTTTGAGAATAAAACCATGTGCCTCTTTGCAGGAGAATGCCACCTATCTTTACACTCCCAGGAACAGTAAGGATCCACAGGTGTTCCTTTCGAGACTTACTGACTTAGATTAGTGCCCTTGTGAATCTGCATGTTAGTGGCAACACAACCAGCCAAGGGACTTTCCAAGTTTGACACTTGTGGATCAAGTGTCCATTAAGCCCTTTGATGAAACTGTTCTGACTGCTGTCCAGTCATTTATGGACCTAGCTGAAATGTTTCATCAGAGCTCCTCACATACCAAGCTTCCTTCATTTCCTCCTTCTAATCCCTCCTTAAATACATTTCCTTTCAAAGCCTTCCAATGTCAATCTCCTGGCCAAGAGCATCTGTGCTGATTTCATGACGACCTAGCAGTCGGCT
The DNA here is from genome assembly GCF_964106915.1 of Podarcis gaigeae. Classification (NCBI taxonomy): domain Eukaryota; kingdom Metazoa; phylum Chordata; class Lepidosauria; order Squamata; family Lacertidae; genus Podarcis; species Podarcis gaigeae. The sequence continues at coordinate 55,774,575 of NC_139685.1, read as the reverse complement.
AGAGCTTGTTTCGGAAACAAGCAAGAGATCTGTGATCTGTGTTTACCAGTACTTTTTAGCACCATAGAAAAGCCGGGGGGGGGGGCAAACTACACAGCATTGGTCCGCTTGAAAGGTCAAAGACACATACAGTGGTACCTTGGTTCTTGAACGTAATCTGTTCTGGAAGTCTGTTCGACTTCCAAAATGTTTGAAAACCAAGGCACAGCTTACAACCGGCACAGGCACAGCTGCATTGGACGTTCGGCTTCTGAAAAACATTTGAAAACCAGAACACTTGCTTCCGGGTTTTCAATGTTCGGAAGCTGAAATGTTCAAGTACCAAGGCGTTCGAGAACCAAGGTTCCACTGTACACTGATGCAGCAACTGCAGACTTGAGAGCACAGAGTCTCCTCCTGTTCACTTCAGTGGAAAGTGCAGGTCTGAGCAAGTGTACTATTGGCACAGAAATGGAAACAAGAGGAACTATCGACGAAAGAAGAATGGCAGACAAAATGAATGGACTATTCAGAATCATATAAGATGACAGGAAGGATTCGAAACCTGCGGGATCAGAGATTCTCAGAGGACTGGAGTAAATATGTGAAGTATTTGAAAAGCAATTGTAATCAACAGATTACGCCAGTAGGATTGCAAGAAGTTTTGTAAGGAGGCCTATGCAAAATATTGCAGGGGAAAGTATGAAAAGAATTATTAGTGGACTATTAAAATTAATGAAATGCAGATTAAGTGATAAAGACTGAAAAATCTTCAGATGTGGTTGATGGAAGTCCAAAACATTGTATAAGATAAGAAAATATGTTATATGATTTGTGGAAATTTTATGTAAAAATCAATAAAAATATATATTTATATATAAAAAGGAAAGTGCAGTTCTGCCTGCTTCTGCAAAACAAAATGGCAGTAGGCAAACATTTCCCATCAGCCACCTACTTCCTTTTGAAACATCAGCCTCCCTGACATAGCTACACTAGGACTGGAGAGCAGAAGGGAAGGCACTCGCTGGCTTCTGCTATTGGCCAGAGAACCTAAGGTCACCGGAGGTTGCATTCCATGTTTCTGAGAAATGGTATCAAGAGTGAGTCTAACCTAGGGCCACTCATGGACCAGAGAAGGAGCAGCAGCAGGGTAGTTGAATCTCCCCTCCTTGTCCAAAAGAATACTGAGGTATGACTAACCTGTTGTCCCTGGACAGTGGATGCAAGAGGAATAATATAATTCCAATATTCTTCAAGATGTTCTTTTAATTCAAATACTTTCCCTGTGTTTGTGTGCGTTCTGAATACTATAAATTAAACCACAGCTCCACACATGATTTTCTATACAGTTGTCCTGGCAATACCCCATTCGTGTTTCAAAATAAGAGGTGAGGAAATAATATTTTTATTTTGGAGCAATGTATTTTTAAAACCTTCACCACTGGCTAAAACCATGCCTCTTTACCCTGGCTGCTGATTATTGTTTATTCCCTGAATTGCATTATATTTTAATTAAAGTTTTATTATGAATGTTGTTGCTTCATTGTATAGGTTTGTACATTTCTTTCTCCTGTTTTGTTTTGTTTTGTATTGTTTAATAGGTATTGTGGGCTCCACAGCACATATGCTATTGGTGTGCAACAGCAACCCCTAGTGGACAAATTCACACTTCCTTGGAAATATCCACTGAAAACTGCTTTTCAACCTGGGAAGGTAAAAAAAATCTTACAAACTAAAAAAGTATGAAGACTATTTATTTATTTGATAAAGTTTACATACCGCTAGAGTGTAAAACACACACACACACACACCCTCAAAGCAATTTGTTAGACCACCCATGTATCCCTAGAGAAGCTACAGTGTGTCCCCTGAAGATTTTCAAATTATGTCCAATACTTTTGTTATTATTTAAACTGGCTTTTAGCAGCTGCTATGGTTTTTGTTGCCTTTGTTTTTTGAGTGGGAAACATTTTTAAAAAATTGTTCTCACTTTTTAAACACCAGGGCACTGCATCAATGTCCAGAACCTCTGAAGAAGATACTGAGACAGCGTTGGCTTAATATGCTGTGTCAACAATGGTGAACAGTTAATCAACCAAGCTTTCTTTAATTGGGTGGCTGCTCTAGAAGTAAGATGTATCCCAAGCCCTGAAGTTGCATAAGACAAAGCTGAAAAATGTGCACATTCCCGTGGGCCGCTGGTACGGCCACTCAGCCAAGTTTTCCTTTGTGCTTCTGTTCAGATGGTTGTGTTGATCTCTCCCACGTTGATGTCTGCTGGCTACAGGGGCGTAGCAAGGGGGTGCGGTAGGTGCAGTCCGCCCCAGGTGTCCCCACTGAGGGGGGTGACAAAATGCCAGGCGGCACTCACCGTGGGGCCTGCAGTGCGCCCGAGCCACACATCTCCCCTGGGAGTGACGCAGTGGCTTGAGCAACCGCAGGCTCCATGCTATCCAAACGGTCCGCCTGTTGCCTCCCCCTCAGCTGTAGGGCAGCTGAATGGTAGACAGGCAGACACCTTGGAGGCCCTGCGGTGCCCCCGTGGGCGGCTGGCCCCACCCTCGGGCAACCGGTCCACTTGCTCTGCCACTGGCTGGCCATGACCTTATTTGCACTGAAAGCCTTAAATCTGGCTGGGAAACTTTTTCAGTCTGAGTTCTACATTCCTTTCTCAGGCCACACATCCACGACAGGTGGCAAAAGTAGGTACAGAGGCAAAAGTGGACAGAGCAACAAAAGTCAATTTTACCTTTGTCCAATAAGCTAGTTTATACATGCACACACTTTCCTCTAGCCTTCATCCTCTCAAGGAGGCATTGCCAGAGTTCCAAAGAGACATGCCAGCTAGCCACTCAGGATGTGAAGCAGCAGTGTGGCTTGGGGAGAGTTCTGAGGGCCAGGTAGACAAGCCTGAAGGGCCTGCAGTGGTGGTGTAGTAAGCCAGTGTGGTGTAGTGGTTAAGAGTGGTAGACTCGTAATCTGGTGAACCGGGTTCGCTTCCCCGCTCCTCCACATGCAGCTGCTGGGTGACCTTGGGCTAGTCGCACTTTTTTGAAGTCTCTCAGCCGCACTGACCTCACAGAGTGTTTGTTGTGGGGGAGGAAGGGAAATGAGAATATTAGCCACTTTGAGACTCCTTCGGGTAGTGATAAAGCGGGATATCAAATCCAAACTCTTCTTCTTCTGCAGTCCCCCTTCCCTGCCTTATATATTTCCAATGTTCCACAGGTCGAGGCCAAGATTTATACAAAGTCTGAAAGTTGTTACTGGTCTCATTTGTTGGTATGCTCCATTCGTGGTTTTGCATTTGTGCATATAAGCCAGCAGCTGGCAACAAAAACTTTCACTAAACCTCATGTCAAGAATTAAGTTTGTTTGGAGAAGGTGCCTAAAATTTATGGAAAAACAATACTAACCCTGATTTTTTAAAAAGAGAACTAAGATAGAAAAGGTAGGATACAGCTGCACCCATTTCATTTCTCATTGTACAGCAAAAAGGGAACAACACCATTGAAGCATTATGTGGATCAAATAATTGCCTGAGTATTATTCTCTCTGGATATTTTTTTAAAGGAAAGGAAATATTGTGCAGCTGGGGGAAAGGTTTACTGGTATTGATTAGAAACATTTTAGTCAAGTGCTTACATAAAATCATCACGGATTTAGCATTGCTTGAAACAGGATACAGACAATGTATGGCTTGATAAGTGTGTTCATATGTTGCTGGCTGAACAATGCCTTTAATTGTATATAGGCTGAATAGCCAGATCATGCTAATGTGGCCACATTCATTATCAATGAAGGAAAAAATGGATCTGGGTTCATATGGAATTTACTTCGGAGTCTGGTGTTCCTTCTGCCAGCACATCTGGATTTCCTAGATGGTTTTAATCACAGGGTGAATGCTACATATGGAAGATAATTTATGAGGCTTTCAAAATAAATGCCAAAAAAAAGCAGCAAACCACAGAAATACATTCAGCTACCGCTTTCTTATAAAAGAGGAAGAATGGGAGGGGGAAGTTCAGCACGCCAGCTTCCAGAGTCGTGCGGTTTTGTCCCTGATTTGAGTATTTTGTTTGGGGGACTGGAAGGTCATGGATCCTCCGTATTTGTGCCTTGATTTTCTGTCCCTGACACGCCTCCAGTGTGCCCCCTCCTTGGCCCTACTGATGTCAGAGCTCCGTCTGCAGGGCAAGAAACGAGGCACCCGACGTCTTAGTTCTCTCTTCCAGGTCAGGCTCCTTTCTGCGGCTGGATTGCACCACTCCACACCTCAGGTGGGGAAGTGCGGATTTGAATGCGCCTCCTGTCTCTATATCTAAAAGCCGTCTGCGAGCCCGGAAAGTCAACTCAGCAGTTGTGGAGGAGCTTTAGTGAAGATTTTTCGACTGCTAGCTTTCCATTTGCACACATCCACAAGAGGAAACAGCAGTGCAATATATTCCAAAATACGACCCACCCACCTGCCTCCTGAAGCGGCGCGCTCCATTCCCCCAGCAAAGCACCGCCCCTAATCCCGCTTCATTCCGTTACCTGCACGGATACAGGTGCAGCCCTCCCTCCCCCTTTCAAACAGCGGGCCTTTCCAGCAGGCATGCGCGGAGTGCCCTGAGCTGACGGCGAAGAGAACCGCCAAGAAGTTCCAGCGCGAATCTTCCCCGTTGGCGGAGGGAAGCGTTCGCGCTGGCCGCCGCCTCTAGGGGTCGCTGTGGGCTGGGGCGGCTGCTGCTGCGAAGGAGCGGCGCCGGCGGAGACGTCGCGCGTCGGTTTCCGAGGAACGACGTCGCGAGTCCTCGGCGCGTTCCTCTCAGAGTCGGTTCCGTTGGAGGCCTTGCTTCTCCTCCGGGCCACGCCGCCGCCTTCCGGAGTAGCCGAGGAAGGGGAGGAGCCGCGCCATGTCGGTGCCCCCGGCAGGGTTCCCCCCGCCGCCCCTCGGCTCCGCCGGCGCCTCCTTCCCGGGAGGGCCCAGCCTGGGGCCCGCCAGCCTCAGAGCCTCGGGCGGTGTGGGGCTGTGTCAGAACGGTAAGGGAGCAGCGGGCCCAGGACGGCGGAGAGGGGCTGAGGCTGAAGGGAGCGCGGGGCCTGGGGGGGGGGCATGAGGGGTGGGGTCGGCCCACAGTGCAGGGGGCGAAGGTGGGAAGTGGGGGGGGGCAGCTGGGAGGGGCAAAGGCAGCTCCTGATGGGAAGGGGAGGCGTGCCAGGCTGGCGGGAAGGGGTGATGCAAGGAGCCCCCTGGGTTGGAGCAAGCGGGTGGTGAGTGGCGGGTTGTGGGGCAGAAAGAGGGAGGGAGGCTGACTTCGAGCGTGGAAATGTTAAAGGCTTTCAGGGTATCATAATTTCCATGGGGGTTTCTTTGGTGGTGGGATTTGCGCCCTGCTTTTGGGATTCTCCGCCCCCCCGTCCCTATGCACCCCAAAGTTAGGTTCTGCACCCTGTATTCAGCAGTGGCAGGGCGGTTGCTTTTGAAAATGGAACTGGCAAGAGCAGGAAGGCAGGGCAGAAAACGGTATTGGAAGGCTTTGCTGGCTCAAGGCATGCATTCATACATACACGTTTATTTCATGGGATCTACACGCTGCTTGATTGTAACAAAACCTCAGAAGGGCCTTTGGGGCTGTAGAAGGGAAGACTACCAAAATTTACAATATGTACAATACGGAGAGGTTCCATTTAATTGTTGTTGCTAATAGCCATTGGTGGTGCTACCCTTTGACATTTTCTAATCTCCCTTTAAAGTCATCTAAGTTGATGGTCACTGACACACCTTTTGAAGTTAATTATGCTTGGGATAAAGATGTACAGTGGTACCTCGGGTTACATACGCTTCAGATTACAGACGCTTCAGGTTACAGACTCCACTAACCCAGAAATAGTACCTCAAGTTAAGAACTTTGCTTCAGGAACTTTGGTTTTTTAAAAAGTGCTTCAATCCCTCAGTAATTTTTGTGAGACTTTCTTGCACCTTTTCCAGGTTTTTGGTGGCCTTCTTGACGCAGTACAGTCCGTGTTCCATATTGCATCTACACCATAAATTTATGGAAAGACATATATCTCTTACGTACTTTTTAATTTGTTTGCAAAACAAATCTCTGACATCAACTTTTTTGTGCTGTTCTGTTCTAAATGGACGCATTCATTTTCTTTATTGTGTAGATCAGTATTACTTGGTATGTGTAGAATAAAGTTATTTGCTACAACAATGACAACAAAAACCATTTAGAGGGCTTAGTAAGATAGCTACAGATTTATATAGCAATCGAGTCCCCAGCCCCATTTTGGGCTGGGGAGATGGTGTGAATCTAGTGTCACTCCGCATGAGGGGAATTTCCTATTCTGCCCACTGAACCAGGGTGAGCAGCATGGCTGTGGATGATGTGGTTGACCCACTGCTCTATTAAGCCTCACTGCTGCCTGGCCAAGGTTTGGATTTCAGTGTAAATTTGTCAATGTTGCCAAAGATTTGTGGAGTTTTCTCAAAGCTTTAAAGAAAGTATTTATGGCAAAAATACAAGTTTCTAAATACAGTTAAAATAACTTAAGTGCTGCTGACAGTAATGTAAGTTTGTTTGAATAAACAAACTTATCTAGAGCAGTTTACTCACCAGATATGGTGGTTGAATAAATCTGCATGAACAAAAGAAAGTCTTTAGCTAACATTTAAAAGAGTAAGCCAAACCATGTATTTCACATGGTTTATTTCAGTTCAAGGATTTTTGTCAGGATCCTGAGGATTCCATTATTTTATAGCCCTCATTGTTGCAAGCAGGTAATGGCAAAGACTTCTCATGTGGTTTTCATTTTTTAATTATTTTGGCTACCCTTGGAAGACAAGACATTGTTAAATGTATGATAGTTTTTAGATACATGGTCTCAAAAGTATGGTTTTAGAAAGGCTTGTTGGCTTCTTGATGGACACGATTCTTGCTTGGTGGCAAATCATAGGGCATCACGTTACTGTTGTTAGCAGTTCTAATCTGTGGGGCCTTTGCCAGAGGTGTGGGAATGCTGTGCCTCTTAAAAATAAACTTTTGAGAGTAGGATTATGAAGTAGCTAGAGCTGAGGTTTTTAGATGTCATAAACCTAGGCTGAATTCACTGTTCCTCCATTAAGGCAGAAATAAGGTGACTTGCCCAACATACATCTCAGAGGTCTCAGCGTAAGCAACTGACTGACCAGTATACATGTTCTTTGGGTAAATTGTGGGTTACATGTGACCAATAAACACATACCTGTCACTAAACTTAACTATTATTATTGTTTAAGAGTAGTGAGCAAGCTGTGAGTTCTTTATAGTTTCATGCTGTAGCAGATGGTTGAAGTTCCTATAGGTTATGTGTATACCTGCCCAACACAATTGTTCTATGGTAGAGTCTTCCATACCACTCTGGGGGGCGGGGGGGTAGGGACAGTACAAGTTATATACCTACCCTCTTCCATTACAATTTATCAGCTCTTCTTGGCCTGTAGATGAGCCAAGCATGCATGTGCACTAGCTATAACTGGTTGTAATGAAGGGAATCAGGTTTGCTTGGTGCAGAATCATATTGCAGCTGTTGCAAATAGGGCTGAGCCAAATGCGGAATGAATGTGTATCTTGGAGGGGGGTGTTAGTAATGGGAGAGGAAGTGACTTGTTTGCTTTAGCGATAAGGCAATGCTCCCTGTTTTGCTGCATTGTGACAATAAACTTACTACAGTGCAGCAAAATGGTAAGCGTTGGCCCAGGTGTGCAGTTTGGTTGTGCTTCAGAATTCATATTCTATCAGACAACTCATTGAGAGAAATATTGCACAAGCAGATTGTGGGCCCTTTTGGATGTAAACCTAAACACTAGTGTAGCATTACATGAGGTTTCTGCAAACCTCAACCTCATGTGCACACACCATTTGCCAGGGGAGGAGATTGGAAACATCTGCTTCCACTTTTTAACTTGGGTTTCCTCTTATGTCCAGATTTTGGGATCTCAAGTTAAATGACAGGATCAAATTGTAGCTTATGATCCTGGGGTGTGGACTAACCACAGTTAAAAATAACTAGAGTCCCTCAAGTTCAGACATAATTGGGAACTCTCATTAAAAGTGGAAGCAGATGCTTCCAGTTTCATTCTCCTTGGTCTACAACAGAGGATCTGATTCAAGTTGACTGTCCTAGGTTGCTAACTGACATTAAGCCAGAGTTGTGTGATTTGGACATAATAGGAAGTGCTAGCTTTAATGCAAGCCAAAATTTCTGTGCCAAAGCTGGTGCACTAGGCTAGAATGGAGTGGGAGGTGTGAGAAAGCCATATACAGTGGTACCTCGGAACTCAAATGTAATCTCTTCTGAAAGACCGTTCGACTTCTGAGGCGCGGCTTCTGATTGGCCGATAGCTAGGTTTTTGCACAGTGGAAGCCACGTCGGATGTTCGTGTTCTGAGGAACATTCGAAAACCAGAGCACTTACTTCTGAGTTTTCGGCTTTCAGGAGCAGAAATGTTTGACAACAGAGCCATTTGAGTTCTGAGGTACCACTGTATTTCCATGGTGCCCACCTACAGCTAAATAGACTATGATTTATGAAGCTGTGGGCAAATATCCAAGTGTGGCCATTGCAGATGAACAGGTGCAAAAGATTGAAGAGGATGGTAGTATGTGTTGGGCTTACAATATTCCTCAAAAATAAACTGTGATGAAAAATGAAGAATTTGGTGGAATTCAAATACTTTATTACTGATCAGAGTACTTAAGCTTGTTTCTCTGGACTCCAAGATAAAGTCCTGTTCTTAAAATAGTATGCCTGCTTAGTCCAACAGCTCCCTTAGGGGGCTTTCTCACTATAGGAAAAGAGAATGGACTCTTTCAAAGTTATAAATGATATTTCCATGTTGATGTAGCTAAATAACTGAAAAGGTATATTGGCAGCAATCTACAAATGTATACACAATGCATCTCCTTGTACCTGCCCCTCCCAGCTCTGATAAGTAGCCCTTCCCTTTTTTCTGCCTGGAGTGAAGGTGTCAATAAGGATGAATCTGAGGCTGTCTTTTAAAGTTTACTATTAGTACAAAGTCTAAAGATGTAGAGATGCAGCAACCTGGAGATGCTTCATGGGGAGTTTTGGAGGGTGTCTAATTTGGTTCTGTACTAGTTTGGGGGCATGCTGGGCTGAGCTTCATTTAAGTGGCAGGTCAGGGCTGTATATTTCTCTCCTTTAGAGAGGCTTCTGTGTCAGATGAGCAGTTTACAATTTTCAGAATGCTTGCTTTAGCCTAAAGAGTAACCACTCCTTGTAAAATTGCTTAGGTGGTTAGAAATGCAAATAAAATGTTATATATGCAGTACAGTAAGCAGAAGAGCCCTTGTTAAGTGAGTGTTCAGTGTCTGTTAAACCCTGAACCTATCTATGCATGTTACAGATAGGTAGCCGTGTTGGTCTGCCATAGTCAAAACAAACAAAAAAAATTCCTTCCAGTAGCACCTTAAAGACCAACTAAGTCAGTTCTTGGTATGAGCTTTCGTGTGCATGCACACTTCTTCAGATACACTGAAACAGAAGTTTCCAGACCCTTCTATATAGTGAGAAGGTGGGGAGGGGTATTACTCAGAAGGGTGGTGGGAATGGGTGGTTGGCAGATAGCTGTGATGAGCCTGTTGACGACTCTTAACGACTGCAATAGGTCTTACAGGGAGAAGCAAGGGGTGAAAAGGTGAAAAATGGCTTTGTCATGTATAATGAGATAAGAATCCAAGGTCTTTGTTCAGGCCAGGTTTCTCCATGGTTTTAAGTTTGGTGATAAGTTGTAATTCAGCAGCTTCTCTTTCCAGTCTATTTCTGAAATTCCTTTGTAGTAAAACAGCTACTTTGAGATCTTGTATAGAATGTCCTGGGAGATTGAAGTGTTCTCCTACTGGTTTCTCTGTCTTGTGATTCCTGATGTCCGATTTATGTCCGTTTATTCTTTGGCGTAAGGTCTGGCCTGTTTGTCCAATATAGAGAGCTGAAGGACACAGTTGGCATTTGATGGCATACACAATGTTAGACGATGAGCAATTAAATAGTCCCGAGATGGTATGTGTGATGTTGTTGGGGCCAGTAATGGTGTTGTCCGGGTGTATGTGGCAGCAAAGTTGGCATCTGGGTTTATTGCAGGCTCTGGTGCCAGTGTCCGTGTTAGGTCTGGTTGTAGTATTATTGTGGGTTAGGAGTTGTTTAAGACTGGGTGGCTGTCTGTAGGCAATGAAAGGTCTTCCTCCCAGAGCTTGAGAAAGAGAACTGTCATTGTCCAGATCTCTGATGATACGTTGTACTGTTTTAACTTGGGAGCTGTATGTGATGACTAGAGGTGTTCTGTTATTTTCTTTTTTGGGTCTGTCTTGCAGCAAGTTCTCTCTGGGTATCAGTCTGGTTCTGTTGATCTGTTGTCTAACTTCATCTGTTGGGTATTTTAGTTCTAAAAAGGTTTGCTGTAGATCTCTTAGGTGAGAGTCTCTGTCTGTAGAATTGGAACAGATGCGGCTGTAACGTAGTGCTTGGCTATATACAATGGACTGTTTGGTATGTTTGGGATGGTAGCTAGAGGCATGTAGATATGTTTGTCGGTCAGTTGGTTTACGGTATAAGGTGGTGTCTATGTGCCCATCCTGTATTTTTATAGTAGTGTCCAAAAAATGTATTTCTTGCATAGATTGATTCATAGTTAGGTTGATTGTTGGGTGAAAATCATTGAATTTCTGGTGGAAGGTGTTCAGGGTCTGTTGACCATGTGTCCAGATGATAAAAATATCGTCAATGTATCGCAGGAACAAGAGAGGTTTGAGTGGGTAGGAGTTTAGGAAATGCTATCTATGCATGGTTCCTCAGAAGTTCAGTGAGACTTATTCCTATGTAACTGTGCATAGGATAGTGCTCCCAGTAGGCTGCTTGTAGTGAGCCCACGTCTGAAATCAGCAATAGTTTAAAGTTTGGAAATGTTATAACTGGCAGATTGTATCCTCTCCTTTTAATAGGAGTTTTAAAAATAAAACTTGGACAATTCTGAAAGCCCCAAATGAATCTGATTTCATCATAACTTCTGAGTAGAAAACAAACTACTCTAGTGTTTCCAAACCTCATGGACAGCGATTCAGTGATCATACCTTGAGAAATAGACTCTAGTCTAGCCTATAAAAACTCATGTCACAAAAAGTTGGTGGTCTTTACAGTGCTACAGGACTTGTGCTTTTTGAATAACAGTTGTGGGCAGGGAATTAGACAATATTTATATGTTCCACATATCTTGGGTTTTGTTCAAGAAAATATAATTCATAGAGTTGGAAGGTACCTCAAAGGTGATCAGTACAAAGGCCATTTTTGTTCTTTCTGATGTTGGACTAAGTCCCGGTGGGGAAGCTCCAGTCCTTGAGCCTAATAAGGCCTGCAAGGCAGTTTCCCCTAAAATATGGTTGTGTGCCCAACACTGGATGACATATGTTACATAAGGTGTGGGGCAGGTAAAGATGTGACTTGTATTGGCTGCACAAGAGAGTTCCCATTGGGAACTCTGTAAAGGTAAAGGGACTCTATTGCAGAAATTTATTGGGGCTGCTTTTGGTGCTGAGCAGCTAATGGGCACTTAGATGGGGCCCCTTTTGAAGTCGGTTGGCCTCCCTCTCAGTGCCCAGCACATAATGGATGGTGAGAGGAGCTCCTTTTAGGGTGGTTTTTCAGCTGCTTGATGTTGATACTGACATCTCACCTTCAGTGGAGCTTGCTCTCAGTGCTAATCAGGTGATGTGTGCTAAGATGGAGCAATTTCAAAACCTCTGTGATAAGCAGCAGATTGGTAGTGTCATAATCATTTTAGCCAGTGTTTTTAGCCACCATTGGTGTAAGGTGACCTTTAAAGTACTTTCTCTTAACCTGTACTAATGATCCTTATTTCTCTAGTTATTCAGTATGTAATTGCTGGGACTGACACTGAAATAAGTTAGGTGAAATCCCAATTTCTAGGTTCTTTTAGTCGGATAAAGATGAATTATGACTTCAATCCAGTATACACTTAACTGGGAGATGAGTCCTGTTAAATACAATGGGACTCAGTAAGTCTGAGAAATTCCATGTGTGAACTAAGCTTATGTTACTAGTACTAGTAGTATGATTGGAGAGAAGGCCATAGCTCAGTGATAGAGTACATGCTTTGCATGCACAAGGTCCCAGAATCAGTGTCTGGCCTATCCAGGTAGGGCTGGAAAAGAGCCATTTCAGAAACCCTGTAAGAGCTGCTGCCCATACTGAGCTGAAGGGACCAATGGCCTGACTCTGTTTAAGGTAGCTTCTCTCCTAAGCATCACTTATAATTAGTATTGAGACTATCAGGAGCATGGTTTCTGAAAGGAGGTTAACAAACTTACAGCCTGATATAAATATTTACAAAGAGGTCACTGTCTGTCACTGAGTAAGTCCTATTAAAGTTGGCATACTTGTTTCTGAGTAAATTATGCATAAGCTCAGATAACATCATGTAAATTAGCAGCGGGTCTAGCTGATCTTCATTAGCTCTAATAGAAATGGATACAAGTCATAGCTGGTTACTGTTGTTTTACAAAGCATACACATAATCATGGTTGGAAATTATATATTTCCCACACCCAGGACAGAGCCAAGCTCACCAAATACCCCTAGTCCAGATTTTTACTTGTTTGTTTTAATTAAAATATTTATACCCTGATATAGGTTCTTTTGTCACTCTGGCTCTTGTGTGCAAAATAGGGTGTGGAATTATAAGTATACATCTCTGGTTCTTATTACAAGATGGCCCAGAATTATAAGCTGCCTTTGGCACCCAGAATAGCTGAATAGCACAATCTGCTGCCTTTCTGGGAAAACTCTTCACTGCATAGATGCCATTCTACAGTATAACATCAGTTATATATAATACTGTTTTTGATACACATGTGACACATGAAATTTCAATCTAAACTGCTTTAAGGTTTACTACTTGTGTAATTGCCCAGGTTGTTACAAAAGTGTGTGTTTGTAACATGCTGCCTGCATTGTTACTGCTTGGATGTATTCCAGATGAGTGAATGTATTACAAAATGTTACATTTTTAAATGTCATTTTTCCCAGGTTTTTAGGAAAACTGAATCTTGATATGCTTTTATGTAAACCACTTGATATTTTAAATATGTATACTGTAGTTAAAATAAATAGTAAAAAGCCACTAATGATTTTTAAGAGGTGTATATCATGACTTTTAAAATTAATTTTTTTAACACTTTATGTACCGCTTAACTACCATAGTGTCTTTAAGTGTTTTGACATCATTTAAAGAGATGATCCCTGCAACTTTAATATACTGATTTTTATCCCTTTCTCCCCAGGTCCAATGCAAAATCAGATACCGTTCTCTCCTGGATATGGATCACATCCTCAGAGCTATAGTGCTCCATCAGGACACTACTCACAAGTGCCCAATAACATTATCCCTTCGCAGCTGGATAACCACTATGGTGCTGATTATTATTCTGCCCACTATTCAGCACAGGCACAAAATGTTAATGCATCTTCTATGACTCCCAAGATGTTGAGCATGCAGGGATCACAGTACTTGTACAATAGAGAACCTCATATTGTAGAATCATCTGGACCTGTCCCAGGAATGGTTTCGTCAGCGTCCCAGTTACATACCAGCATTTCACAGTCATATTCCTCGTTTGGTAGTCCCTATAGTAATTCAGCCTTGCACTCTGCCAGCTCTTCAGTTCCATCTCAGGGATTTGTTGCTCCTTCTGGTCCCTATGCCACACCTGTTGCCTCTAGTGCTGCTTATCCTAACGTTTCATATCCTTCTATGTCTGTCGGCAGTCCATATGGGCAAGTGACTGCTTCTCATAACATACCAGCTTTTGGACATCCAGTAGAGGCAAATGCTTATTCTTCCAGTCAAAATAGAGCACCACCTGCAGGGCAGCAGAGGGTTCCTTTGAGTCAAAGTTCTGCAACATGGTCTGCCCCAGAGCTCCAGCTGGCTCAGAAAAATCATAGCGGAAGCTTTGCAGGATCCTTGCCACAAGCAAGCAACCCGGCAGGCACAGGTATTGCACAAGGAACCAAACTGGATATGACACAGTACATTTATCTATTCGTTTATCTGCACCATTCATGTTTAAAAAAAGATTGGGAGGGATCTACTTTTTACAACAAAAGGGGTGTGTTGATGAAGAGAGCTGAATCTTACCCATCACTTTACCTCACCAAGCTCCATTGCCCCAAGCACTTTTTCCATCACTTTTTTCCTTTGCTTAAATAAAGATCCTTTCCCCCATAAGTCCAGGCTGAGCTACGCCAGATGTGCTTATTATGTACTTTAGGAGCATGTTCTGGTTTGTGCAGTGTAAGAATACTGTTTAGCACATACGTACAGTCATGTTTTTGAATTTGACTGCTTCCATGCAATTAATTTGTATTTTTTTAAAAAAATCTGATACTAATAAATCATATTGCCTGGAATAGACAAGGCTGATGTATGTATTACAGTGACTTGATTGGTTCATATCTGAGCATGTAAGAAATTCAGGCAGTGTTAATTTTAATATATAAGCAGCAACCATTTTTAGGAGCATCCAAATTACACAAAATCGCTAAAGCATGGTTCCTTTCAGACCCGCAAGATGACAAAATGGGGTCGGAACAGGGCATGCTTTTATATGTGCTTCACTAATGTGCACGGGGACTAGAGACTAGTTCTTTGTTTTCTTAAATGCTTGTCCTCAGTTCTGTGTTGTATTTCTCTTGCCCCCTCTCATATACATATGCGTGTGTAACTGTAGGGCATGATAAATTTTTCAACTTTCAAATTCCAAAAATGAGGGGTGCTAAAAAGTTGTAACATGCCTTAGGATTTCAAAAGATATTTTGGTTAAATTAATATAATTTAGGTTTGCTTGGTAATTAAAATGTGTGTAAAGTTGCATGGAAATCACTAAAAATGATTGCCAAGTAGAATCATAGAATCATAGAATCAATAATAGAATCATATATTCCAAATCACTTGCAGTTATATATTATCATTATTGTTATATATTATTATTATTAAGAATTACATGACATTTTCAAAGGTAAAATTTAATTTTCTTGGTTTTTCAAATGCCAAGGAATTGTGCTTCTTCATCAAACATAGACTTACCAAGTGAAATTTGCCCAAACACAAAAATAATACACCCAAAATGTTTTAAAGGACACCCCCCCAATAGTAAATTTGCAAGCATTAAGTTTCACTCCCTAAAATGACATGCCCTGGTATAAGTAGCTTGTGGTTGTGCATACTGATGATCAATCATCATAAATCTTAAAAAAAGGGGGGGTGAAGTTAAAAGGAAGACTACCACATGAACTTTCTGGACTAGAATTCATCATTAAGTTTGTTTCTGTTTGTTTAAATCTCAATCTAAACAGTGATCTCATTAAAAGTGTTTCATTTAGCATAGTAATGCTAGGAAGATTGTGTTTTAACCTGTTAACTCCTGTTGAGAAGGCTCACTTTATTTGGCATGCATCACATACACTTAATATAGAGTTGTCATGGCAGTTTGGCCAGCAGTTAACAGTATTTTTCTCAATCGGTATATGTCCATGTGAATCTATATTCTTGCAAACCGAGAATAATCATGTACAGTGGTACTTCGGGTTATAAACACCTCGGGTTACAAACACTTCGGGTTACAGACTCCACTAACCTGGAAGTAGTACCTCGGGTTAAGAACTTTACCTCAGGATGAGAACAGAAATCACGCGGCGGTGGTGGCAGCGGGAGGCCCCATTAGCTAAAGTGGTACCTCAGGTTAAGAATGGTTTCAGGTTAAGAATGAATTAAGTTTGTAACCAGAGGTGCCACTATATCTGATAAAGTTCTGTGCCTCAGTAAATCTGTTAGCTACAAAACTTTCATTGCTGCAGCAGACTTACATGGTTTCAACTGTGAAATCCGTTAATCAGTGTAACTGTTGCCAGTTACATTTCAAAATACAAAAGTGCATTTCCCACTTTTTGGTTCGTATTTCAGGGTCACCGCATCTTGTAAACCAGAATATTCAGCATATTAAACCTGCCCAGGGAGCGTCTTCAGCTGTTACTTCTTCAATAAGAACACCTGTTGTGGAAAAGACAGCGAAGCCCACCACTTCCTCTTCCCTTACACAACCATCTGATCCTTTGCTTCAAGAAGGTATAAAACTAGAAGATGAATTAAAGTGTCTACATTTTGAAATTGCCCTACAATTTGAAATTAATGATTTCTAAAGAGTTCATTTTTCTCGGTTTTATGTGCTCATCTGTCCTAGTGCAAGTAATAATTTAATATTAATTCTAGCTAGCACTTCTGTAAGATTTGGCTCTTGTGTTTTATAATATATACACTCACACTGTATGCAAGCTGCTTGAGAAAGCATCTTTACTTTCGCATTCTCATTTCAAGGTGAGCACAGATTCCATTTGTATATCTAGAAAGATATGTGCAAGACAACCTACTCAGTTGTCAAATTACAATTGCAAGAGGCAGAATCATTCAAGTAGGAGCCTTTTACAAGGATGATGTATGTATGGTAAATTTACAGAAATATAGTCGAAATATATTCAGAAATCAGTAGGCTTGGCTGAATGTGAGCCTTTTAATGGGAGCTCCAGGGACCACCACATAAAGTTTTAAGAGTTTGTTGCCAGTGCTTTGGTAAATAGTAATAGTCTGACTTTTTAAGTTTCTGAGGGAGAGGTATTGATAAGACAGCTACAAAGAATGCTGCTATACAAGTCCTACTATGTCTTAAGAAGGTGCTGTTTTGATTTTGGAGATTGTAATGGTGTAGAGGGGTGGAGAGCATGGTAATAAATGGCTTCAAATCAGTTAGGGATTTATAAGTCTGTATCATTACCTTACATCACTGGTGTAATGTGTTACTGGCAACCTGTTCTTAGTATTGGACAGACCATGGCATTCTGCAATAGCTAAGACATCCAAACAGATTTAGAGGGTAGTATTTTTAAGTCACCTCTTTGCCTTACAGCACCTCAGGTGACATACTTAATTCTGTAACTTGGTGTCAAGGTTTCAAAGGTATGAATAGTAATTCAGCCTAAATCTGAGAAAAGGGGGTCACAGGGTTTCTTTTTTGTATTCTCCCTCCCCTAGTTTCATCTGAGTTCATTGTGAGCGACTTCGGTATGCAGATATAACAGATGTGCTGTCATAGCTTAGATTGATATATCAATAGTAGAAAAAAAAATACCAATTTCTTAATTCTTCCTTATTACCACATTTATATTATAGTTGTCCACTCTGTGTTTTAACTGGTAAATTCCTTTCCCATCCCCACACCTAATCAGCTTGATTATTTGCAAATTCACTCAGGAGCAAGTCTCATTGAAGTAAGCACAGCTGAACTGTGCATGTGTTTGTGAACTTAACCCTGGCACGCTATAAAGCCTTTGTGTTATGACTCTTACATGTACTATTCATGTAGAGACTAATACGCTGCAAATATATTAAGATATTAGCTGAAGTTTATTTTATTTGTAAATCCCCTACATGTAACATCCACAATAAAAACAAATTTGGATCCAGTACAGATACAGATTGAGATAAGAATCTCCACTTAAAAGGCTTGTTGAAAAAGGAAGGTGCTTGGTAGGCATTGTAAAGGCAACAGAGATGACACCTTTTTGATACTTAACAGGAGGGAGTTCCAAAGGGTAGGTGTCGCCACACTAAAGGCTCAATGCCTACATCATATGGACCAGATCTCTTGAGTAGGTGCTCTCTGCAGGCCTCCTGCAACGTGCAGTCATTGGTTGGGTATATGAAGGTTGAGACTATTGTTTAGGTATCCAAATCTCACAGTCTCAAGCTCTATATTTGTATAGGTTCTGCTAAATGAAAACTGACTGGCAACAAAAAATATTCTGTTGATCTTAGAAGCACTTTAATAATACCTTTGTTTTATGGATATGCTTTTTGCCAGCGGTGTATATATTCATTGTATTCGATCAAAAGGTTCCATTCTATAAATGGAAAGAGGTTCTGTGACCAGAAGTGGCATTTCCATTCACTTATGGTCAGTTTGTGAATATAAGTAACTTTTCATAGAGAGAGAGAGAGAGAGTCAAAAATTCATTTAAAGTGTGACCCTTTATGTGGAGCATCGGTGATATCATTTGGAAGTTTAAGTTGTGTGGATTAAGGAAAAATAACACTCATTAAGTATTAGTACTTTTGAAATTGATTTTAGCACTATATGCTAATGATAACTAGTGAAATCTGTTTTTTCCTCAATGGGCAATTAATATCATGGTGTCAAAATGTGAAATCCACCCAACTTTTTAAAAAACGGGTCTCAAAACTACTTCAACTACTTAAAAAAATTCTCTTAATTAAGAGAGCTGTTTCACTATCTCTGGAGGATGAACTGTGTGTTCTAATTCTACTAAATTTCTTTGTCTACTGCTAATAATTAACCAAACTACTGCAATAAAAAAGTCTGTTTTTCCGTAAAGACAAAACTTTCCTGGTATGGATTGGGTAACTCACTTTTCATGTTTGGGTGTCTTTTGTAATGCCTGGTTTTGCTGTCACTTAATGCTCTGATTTGTTCTTTCAGTTTCTCACCTTTTCTGTGTGTCTGATTCTTGTATTTGTGCTTTCCACTTCACAGGCATGCAGTATGGTGGATATGTTAATAATCAAGCTAGCTCTCCAGCAACTCCCTTGTCATCAAGTTCAGATGATGAGGAAGAGGAGGAGGAGGATGAGGAAGCAGGTCTGCTTTAAGCTTTGCACCAGTATTTCTCACTTTCATACCCAATTTTGATAACATTTATTCCATTCCCTGAACAAAAGTACATAAAACTAAGTATCCTGATTCTTAAACAGTCTAAACAATTGAAGGAAAAATGCATTGCATTTCGTAGCTAATAATATAGGGTGGTATGCAATTAAGATTTACTCAGAGTAGATCCACTGGAATTAATTAACCTAAATTGGTCATATTAACTAATTTCAATGGGTCCGCTCTGAGTAAAACTTAATTTGATGACTAGGAGTACAGTAATATGTTCAACTAAACTGGCTCAAGCAGTTTAGAGCATTACAACTCTTTTTTTATTCCATGGATTATGGAATACCACTCATTAAGGAGTAATTGGACACTCATCAATAAAGTGTTGTTATTTAAAATTGCGGACATGTATAACATACTGCGTCCAGATTGTCCAATGATATTCATTTGTCCTACTATAAACATAAAACTACCCCCTTTATTGTTAAAAAAACTACAGTATTTTGTCATTCTTCATGTGTGAGAAAGTTACAAATAACCAAAAGACAGAACACAGAAATACTTTTTGAGGCCATTTGTTGTTTGTTTTCTTGTGCAGACAAACATTTCCTTAACATACCTCCATTATGGTAACATATTTGCCAAAATATTTTGTTTGGCTCTCTTCCTGTTGCAATGAATATGTAGTGCAGAAATTTATTTCAGATTTAATAAGTTTTGGTTAATTCCTTTTTTTTAAAAAAAAGGACCTGGAGATGCTTGAAACCAAAAAGGTTATTAAACTTCAAACTACCAAAGTTATATTGTGGTATATAGAATGGCATGCATACTATTGAGATAGCTGGTAATTATGTTGACAGTAATTTCAGTAATAAACATGTTGTTTCAAAGTCTACATTTTTTTAAGTACCACAAATTAATAAATGAAAAAGAAATGGGTTTATTTTAAAATCTGGGAAGTAGTGTTGTTAAGCTACATGTGTACGGTATGCTGCATGTGGTGCATGGAAATATTGAAAACATGAGCAGATATGCCTTTAATAATTTGTTGGTGGTTTGGGGACTTTTCTTCGTTATTAATGCTGAACATGGATTTTTCAAATGGTATTTCTCCTGTATCAATCCTCACAAATACATTCCTCATTTCAGTATAGCAAAAAGAATGTACTGCCTGTCATTGTCCATTCTCTATTTTATTGTTATACAGTAAACCCACAACTTACGCAGGGGTTATGTTCTGGGGATCCTGCCTAACGCCGAAATCACATACAGTCAAAACACATTGGGTTCAGTGGCAGGCAGGATTGCCAAAAGGTGTTTTTCCCCCTTTTAATTTATTTATATATATTTGCCAAGTGCATAAAGCTGAATGTGCATGAGTTAAATGTGTGTAAGTTGCAGGCTTACTGTATATGGCGTCACTATAATGTAGAGTTCTCAGTTCTGCATCTTAATGTGGCTTGAAAGTTTTTCTGGATGAAAAAGTAGACTTATCACTTTGCTTCTACAGTTGATCCATCTCTGTACAATCCATTTAAAGCAGATTAAAAGCTTAAAGCTAATTACTATATTTCAGGGCTTTTCTGGAGGCATTCAATCTCCTGAACATAGCAAATTAGGGGATATTCAAGCAATTCACGGCTTAGAGAAAACTAAATAAGAAGTTTAACATTGGCATCTGTACGATTAAAACATATTGAGCTGCTTGTTTTTAAGTTTTCCAATGATGTACATTTTATTTATGTCAAACTTCAGAAGCAAATGGCAAAAGGGTCGTGAAATGCAAGAGGTACAGTCTCGGACATTAATATGCAAAGTTCAAATTCTGCGTAGGAAAATTCCAAGCCACTGTTTACAAAGTGCTTTTTTCTCTATACTTTCTTAGGTGTTAGTTTTTCATGATGCAATAAAGGTACAGGGCTGGATCCAAATAGAAAAGGAATCTTCAGCTCCAGTCTATTGTGTGTGTGTTAACAGACTTTAACTTAGCTGTTCTTCTGGTATATATCTTACTGAGTAAAATGGGAACCTTGTGTGAGTGTATTTAGCAGTTGTACCCCACAAATGTGTGCTCCTGAAGTAGACTGTTCAGATGGATTCAGGAAGCAAGAGAATTTGCAGTAAGCAGGAACCCTGGCATCATCATCAACATTATCCTCCTCCTCATTTATTGATTATTAAATTTATTCGTTGGTTTTTACAAAAAAAAGTCTCAAAGCAACTTATAAGGTAACATAAAATATGCAGAATCAGAATATCAAATAAATTCAAGGTGCTTCCATTAAGTGCTGAGAGCATTTCTTTTCCCTCTGCCTAGACTCTTCTTACAGTGCCTCCAGCCTTTTGTTTATGCTTGCAAATGCTTTAACTTTGAAGTAGAATTGTTTCCAAAGTCCAGCAATGGAAAGTCAGGATATGTAAAATGAACTATAATCACCAAAAGCTTCTGAGGTTATTTTTTTTTTAATTGGAGCTTGTCCAATTGGAGTTTGTCCTTTATAACTCCTTCCCCCATGCATTTTTAGTTCAGTTTGGCAACTGCTATTAACAAAGATTAAGACTGAAATCCTATGTTTGATGAGCGTATGAAATTACCACTAAATACTAAGTTCCTAAGGGTTCTTTACAGCTTCTTATCTGGCATTGATAAACATTTCTCAATGTGCAGATTTAATGCCAATTTAATGAATATGTGTGTGGGTTTTTCTCTTCTAGCTATTGACAGCTCTTCCACTACGAGCAGCGCATCTCCCGTTCTCAACAATTATGATAGTCTTGAAGGAGGTGGCTATCCAGGTGAATCATGCTTTTGTTTGTTTAATGTTTATTTTATTTATATTTATATACACACACATATACAAATGCAAGGTTGAGAAGCATCTGTAGTACAGCTTCTATACATTGTTTGCTCAGAGTAGAGATTCAAATACAGCACAGTGTATTGTTCAAGTGACTGACTCACTTCTGCTCCTCAAGTTGCATATCAATTCAAACTGATAAGAAGTTCGTTAATATGTAGTAAATCTTGAATATGCTTCATTAGAGGTAAAGCCATCTGATTTTAGTGGGATTTATTCCTGTATATGTGGATAGGATTGCAGGTTTTCATGTTGAAAATAAGCAGTTCCAAGTAAAGTATTCTTTAAAAAATACACCTTTGACATTTCCCTATATAACATGGGGTTTTATTTCACATATTTCAGCTTCTGATGAATTAACTATTTAATTCTGGTTGCATTTGAATGCATAAAGTTTATTGGACAACTGCATTCAGAAGGTTAAATATGTAACAAAGTAGATATAATTACTTCATTTTATTTGCAGTGAAATTTTTATTACTACCCTGTTTAAGAATTATTTGATATTTGTTTAATAGTTAGAAATCAATACAAATTAAGCATGGGCTTTTATTTACTCAAATGACAGTAGTTGTGTTACTAGTTATTTTATTGTTGTGTGTTAAATACTAATTTACAACAGGATATTTAACTGAAGTTCACTTTCCTGCTCTGTTAATTAAAACACTTACTATACTACAGGCACATAATTCTCTCATAAGCAACAGTTTGCATTTTGATGGTTGCTTTTTAAAGGAATAAATACTGTATTAAAGCATTGCTTTTCTGTTTAGAGGCACGTTCTACAACAAGTAGTCCAGCTCCTGTTCCCTCAGTTCCACAGACGTCTAAAACCTCTAAACCATTTGGCTATGGGTACCCAGCTCTCCAGCCTGGCTATCAGAATGTGACACCACCACTTCCACCTTCCAGTAACTCTGGATATAATTCTGGATTTCCTCAGTATCCACAGGTTAGAAAATACTCACAAACTCTATATTTGATGTCATAGTGATAGATTAACTGAATGAGGGAGCTTAGTTACCCATGAATCAAGGTTGGAATTGTAATTCTTTGATTATTATTTTTTAATTGTACTTCAGTTAAACAGGTCACCAGAGTAAATACATTTGCGTTTGTCTATTGTTTTGATTCACCTCTCGGTAGGGAGTTCAGAACTGTGTCCACAGGTTACATCAGTACAGTACTTACACATAGACTTATGGTGGCACTATGAAATACAGTTGAAGAGAAACCAGTTGTCCCAGGCTTCTTCATTCCACATTTTCCACCTTCTCATACAGCAGGGACCAACCTTGCTGTTCTCCACAGACATGAATGTGACATGTAGGAAAGATCTAATATATTCAGTCAAGGAGGATGATTAGTCAGTTTAATTGCTATTCTTGTAGTGGAAGTGGCAAATCCTATTGAAAACAAATGTGGCACTTCATGGAAGTTGGATTGCAGCCATGACTGGTGAAAATTGCAAAGTTATAGGGCAAAGGTTGTTTTGTTCCCCTTCTTTGCATAAGAAATACACTTTTGCCATGACTGATAATTTGCACATCTTATCTGATTAGAAAATGAGAAGACCATATGCACCGTATGAGAGCCAGTGTGGTGTAGTGGTTAAGAGCGGTAGTCTTGCAATCTGGGGAACCTGGTTTGTGTCTCCGCTCCTCCACATGCAGCTGCTGGTTGACTTTGGGCCAGTCACACTTCTCTGAAGTCTCTCAGCCCCACTCACCTCACAGAGTGTTTGCTGTGGGGGAGGAAGGGAAAGGAGAATGTTAGCTGCTTTGAGACTCCTTTGGGTAGTGATAAAGCGGGATATCAAAGCCAAACTCTTCTTCTTCTTCACTTGGTTGACAATAAATGGTTAATATTGATAGTTGTTTGTGTTGGTGTTTTTAATGATACAGTGATTTTCTCAAAGCATGTGACTTTCAGACAGTTATATATGAAGATTATACACTTCCAGTAAAGTCATATGAATAAATACATTCAAGTTCATGTACATTGATTAATAATAATAATAATAATATGCAACTGTCCTATATTTGTGTGATAGAGTTGTGTGACATTGGGTTGGATCCGATGAAAAGCTAGTGGAAATCTGCTCATTCACTGTAGCTTTCCTGCTCCCTCTTCCCCACAGCTCCCTAGAAAGGGTCAGGGATACACCCAGAATGACTTGCAATATGGCGGGCTATTGTGGGAAGAGAAAAATAGGGCGGTGGGGGACTTCTTAAAATACTCCAAAATATCCCTGTAAATATGTCACTTGGTACTCCATGCTATCTTGAATGTTCTTAATGTCTAAGGAACGGATGAGAGATAGTTAGCCATGTTGACTGGTATTGATGGGAGGTGGTGTCACACAACATCTGGAAGGCCACAGGTTTCCTATCCCTGATTTAAGTCACAAATTATATTGAAATAGAAAAGGCTGGTGATCTGCCCAAGATGGTCCCAGACCACTTGTGCTAGTAAATTGATGTTTTTAAAAAGCAACACTGATCCATAGATCACCCCACAGAAGGGGCAGAAGTGAATGTGCCTGTTAAGAGAATCTATCAAGAACCTCATATGCCTGAGTCAGATGCATTGCAAATATGAATTTGGGAGGGGAAATGGAGACAGGAGCAGCTTATGGAATGAGGGGGATTCAAATGATATAGTATAGAACTTAGTTTAGTACAGAACCTTGTAAATAGTTGAATTTGCTTACTAGGTATTGCAGGGTGGGGAAAATTAGGCAGATACTGTTCAAGCAGCTAATGCTATAAAATAAATGCTTCTTTAAAATGTTATTTTTCAGCAATACCCTACAATGAATCAACTGTCAGCTAGTCTTGGAGGACTAGGTATTCAGCAACCAGAGAGCTTGCGACCGGTCAACGTTACTCAAGATAGAAATATTCTGCCTATTGGTCCAATTCCAGCTCCTGTGCCTAATTTGAACTCTGAGCTGAAGAAACTGAATTGTAGCCCTGAGTATGTATAAAGTTTCTAATCTTAAGCATGCTTTTAGACTTGTATTCTTTTTTTATCCATATCTCTGTGTGAGTCAAGAACTGGTATCCTGATTCGATTGTTATGGTATAGGTTTGGCAAACATACATTTCAGGCCTTGCCTTGTAATGCTCACATTTTGCCTCTCTATGAAATGTTGGAAAGTTTTAGCAAATGAAGTCTGCTTCTGTTGTACTCATCCCTGATGCAAATATGTTGACACAAATGGTTCCATTCATTGCAGCTATTACAAATGATGGGAAGTTATGATTGGCTCAAGAACTTTTCACGCTGGGTTTATACTAGTGTTTCTTTTGGCAAGGGTATGGCTCGTTGCACTGCTTGCCCCATATCAGTGAATCTATGTGTCATCAAACTTTGAATTTTTCTTTTACTACCTGGATACTTTCATGTAGAGATGTGGGTGGTGAATTTTGGTGAATATGGGCCTCTTTGATAGCACAAATGAGTCATAATCTTTGAAACTAACATTTGCGATTTCACTTTTAGCTCATTTCGATGCACTTTGACAAATATTCCACAAACTCAGGCTTTGCTAAACAAAGCAAAACTTCCTTTGGGATTGCTTCTACATCCCTTCAGAGATCTGACGGTAAAATGACTTTTTATTCCCAGAATTTTTATTTAGCCAAACTTGAATAAATTAAAAACATCTTTCATATTTTAAACTTGTGGATGCAGTAAATAATTGTGAATCAGTTGTCTTGAAACCCAAACACAACACTGGAATCGAGAGAGAATATTTACAATAGATAATTACTGTTTTACATATACACCACTTTTAACTAAATTTACTTATGTGCAATTAGCACAAATTTCAGCAACGCTCACTTAGAAATAAGTGAGTTTAATTGTAGCCTTTATACCCTGATCATTATTAATGGAATTCTTCTAGGCTTAATTTTAATTATGGAAAAAAAATTAAAAATTGAATATTTTTTCCCAGTAGTAATTTTTGAAAAATGCATAGAAAACATGAATTTGTTGTTTAGAGGTGAAAAATATTATGAAATACTTCAAAGTTTTTCTTCAACTTGACATTTTACAATGTTCTTTATTCCTCAGCAATTGCCTGTGATAACATCGAACACCATTGTGAGATGTAGATCATGCAGAACATACATCAACCCTTTTGTTTCTTTTATTGACCAAAGGAGATGGAAATGTAACCTGTGCTACAGAGTTAATGATGGTGAATATTAATAAAAATGCCACTGCCTAAAGGAATGAATGATGATCTGCAGCACTTCCTTTGTGAAAGCAAACCACCCCTGGCCCTTGCATGGCAAGCAGCTCTCAAAACATAGGGTGACACAGTCCCCTTAGTGCAAGCGTAGGATATTTTTTTCAGATGATGGGCTGAATCCTTATCTCAACTAACCCCTGTGGGCCACCTGTCAATAACCTGACAACATTGTTATGTCTGACCATGACTTCAGATTATCTTTCTGTGAGTGCCAGTCAGCTGATGGGTACTGACAACAAGACCCTTTAATGTTCTCCATTTGGTGGTGTGGGCCTGGGTTCAGACTATGCCTGCAGATGGACATTTTCCCTTTGCAGACTGGCAGGTGGTATGGGTATTGTTCCTTGGCACGTGGGGCCTGCTGCCCTAGGGTTTAGGGAAGCTTTTAATGTTTGTTTCGGGAAGCTTTTAATGTTTGATGGATTACTGTATTTTAATATTTTGTTAAAAGCCGCCCAGAGTGACTGGGGAAGCCCAGCCAGATGGATGGGATATAAATAAATTATTATTATTATTATTATTATTATTAGAATGGTGTGACCAAGTTTAGTATTTTTGCACTCAACAATGGGTAATATATTTATTTTATAATCATTTAGTTCCTGAAGAATTTATGTATAATCCTGTGACACGGTCCTATGGAGAGCCGCACAAACGGCCAGAAGTCCAAAACTCTACAGTGGAATTCATTGCTTCCTCAGACTACATGGTAAGTATGTCTGGAAAAAAATATTGGTTAAAATAAATATTCATAAAACTTCGGGAATGGAGGGTTTTGAATTTAGAATTCACTTCTGCTGTTCAGTCCCTTATCCTCTTTTCAAAGAGTCTATGCAGATGTAGAAAGTGGGGCTCATAGGAACATGCGATATCAAAACTATTCATGATTACAAATAGAATATAAAGGATTTTGTCAGTAAGCTTAAAGTCCAAACTTTAATTTTAATTTACAGCTTCGTCCTCCTCAACCTGCAGTGTATTTGTTTGTGTTGGATGTATCCCACAATGCAGTAGAAGCTGGATACTTGTCAATTGTGTGCCAGTCTCTGCTTGAAAACTTAGACAAGTAAGAACCTTCTTGTTTTGTTGTTGTTGTTGTGTATATTCATGGTCTGGATACAGCAGCCATTAAAATAATTGTCAATGTGGTCCTGCTTTGATCACATGACTACAGTGCTTCATAAACCACAGGAGGGGTGTGTGTTCTGGTGCTTGAATCCTGCTTGCTGGTTTCTCACAGGCATCTGTCCAGCCAATGTGAAAACAGGGTGCTGGACTAGGAGAGCCATTGGCCTGATCCAGCAGGCTTTTCTTATCTTGTTGTGTAATAGTCCCATGATTAAGCAGAGCCAAATCATGGGAGCATGAACGTCATGTATCCAGTCATCTCTCTCCTCCTCCCCCCCCCCTTATTCATTGCAATAATAAACTATGCATATTTTAGAAAGCTGTTGCTAACCCCTGTGGGTTAAATACAGAGCTGCACTAGGCTGTATTTGGGGCATAT
Source organism: Podarcis gaigeae (assembly GCF_964106915.1). Classification (NCBI taxonomy): domain Eukaryota; kingdom Metazoa; phylum Chordata; class Lepidosauria; order Squamata; family Lacertidae; genus Podarcis; species Podarcis gaigeae. The sequence continues at coordinate 55,747,179 of NC_139685.1, read as the reverse complement.
GTTGTCTTCAAGCATTGAAGACTGTCTCTTGAATAATTTTTTTCCCTAACATTAGAACAAGTTAAAGGCACAGCAAAAGATATCTGTGCTAAACCAATGCATCAGGGTCATTTTTCTTTTTAATCTTAAGGTTGCCTGGAGATTCAAGAACAAGAATAGGCTTCATAACGTTTGACAGCACTGTTCAGTTCTACAATTTGCAAGAAGGATTATCACAGCCTCAGATGCTAATTGTGTCAGAAATTGATGGTAAGAGGGCTAATTGTCTCAGAAAATGCTTGTGAGATAGAGTGATTCAAGGAGATAGAGTGATTCAAGGAGAGGAGACCATATTTAGCAGACATTTTATTGAAAGTAACAAAAAAATTAAAAATAGTGCTGTGGAAAAGGAAATATAATCGTGCTATGTTAAGTATAATAGAATAATATCTGCCTAGAATTCATTCCTGCAAGATAAAATGAGGGCAAGTTGGTGTGCATTTGACACACTGTCTGGGACCATTAGTAACAACATGAAGAGGTACAGATAGAAAGGAAGATTGGCGAAGTCCTTGTGCATGTGTGGTGTAGTGGTTAAGAGCGGTGGACTCGTAATCTGGTGAACCGGGTTCGGGTCTCTGCTCCTCTAAATGCAGCTACTGGGTGACCTTGGGCCAGTCACACTTCTCTGAAGTCTCTCAGCCCCACTCACCTCACAGAGTGTTTGTTGTGGGGGAGGAAGGGAAAGGAGAATGTTAGCTGCTTTGAGACTCCTTCGGCTAGTGATAAAACGGGATATCAAACCCAAACTCTTCTTCTTCATGTACAGAAGTGCTTTTAACTTATATTGCTGCATCTCTTTGCACCCTAGCTATGGTGTATCCTTTTAAGTACATAACATAAAACTATAATACCAATATATGTTTTCTTCATAGATATTTTCCTGCCAACACCTGATAGCTTACTTGTTAATCTGCACGAAAGTAAGGAGGTAAGGTGGATAATTCACAGAAGAATTAAATCTTAAAAGTGAAGATAATTCTTTCTGACTTCTCTGTCCTTGATTAAACTGCTTTAGAACGGGGATGTTAAATCTAATTCTTAAATCACAGCAGGACTACAGCACTTCCAGTCCTGCTCCCACCTTAGAATTTCTTCTGCTGCTTTTGCTTTGCCTCCTATGACACATTGTGATTCAGAAGAACAAAAGAAGGCTGAGCAGACAAGCCAAGGCCTCTGCTGTCCTTGGAGCTGGACTTTAAAATCAAGGTTCCACGTAGGACAAACACGGAGGCCAGCCTGAGAGGAAAGCAATCTAGATATGTCAGACTGAGATGGAAACTGGTGATGACCAGTGAAAATTGAATAGCGGCAGCCCTTTTCGAAGGCGAGACACATGACTACTATGTGGACAGTAGGGAAAGAGGACAGCCAATGGGGAAGAACTGAATAGCCTTTATGTCCATGATACCAAGGAGGTTTTAGATTAAAGGGTAATGTTTATAGGCTCCAGTTACGTGAAAGAATGTGACTCTGGGCATAGAATCATTTCAGCTTCCTGAGAATCTTGCCTTTCGTTTTTAGAACGATCAAGTGTTTGATCCCAGTGGTTTCAAAGATTTATTGAAATGAATTTATACACAACTTACTATTTCAAAGATCTCTAAGCTTCAGAGTGTGCGCATAATGCCTGCTGGGAATCCCGGAATCCATAGAGAGGTGGCCAAATAAGATTTTTCACTGGCTAGTGGTGGGACTTCAGCATTCTTGCCACTCTGGAAAAAAAAATGCAAAATATTTCCTTCTAACACTTTAACAATTATTTTACAGCTAATTAAAGACTTGCTAAATGCACTACCAAATATGTTCACTAACACAAGAGAAACGCACAGTGCATTAGGCCCAGCCCTTCAAGCTGCCTTTAAATTGATGTCTCCAACGGGCGGGCGCATATCGGTGTTTCAGACACAGTTACCATCATTGGGCACGGGACGTTTGCAGTCCAGGGAAGATCCCAATCAAAGATCAAATGCAAAGGTACTTTGGACTTTGTAGTGATTATGGATCTAACAAGCTTCTGTGGTGGCTGGTTTTTTTGGGGAGGGGAATTGTTTTTATAATGTTGTATTTTCATGTTGTGTGCCACCCTGAAAATCTTTGGATTACAGAATGGGTTATAAAAATAAGCGTATCTGATTTGCATTGGTATAGCTTGGGCAACAGGTACTTGACCATGTTGGCTGGGGAATCTGTGGCCTTCCAAATGTTACATATTACAAACAGTCTGAATTTTATTTGCATTTTTTTTAAAAAAATGTACTTGTTTGTGTTGCACTCCCAACCTTATTTTTTTCTTTGTATCCTAGGTTGTTCAGCATCTTGGTCCAGCAACAGATTTTTATAAAAAGTTGGCACTGGATTGTTCAGGACAGCAAACAGCTGTGGATTTGTTCCTTTTAAGCTCACAATATTCTGATTTGGCTTCTCTTGGTAAGAGCTTTTAACTTGCAGAGCTACTTCATAATTAGCATGTGTTGAGAGAACAATTTTTATGTTCAGTTAAAATGGCCAAGGAAAATTCTAAAGCTCAAAAATACTATTTGCTTAGATGCAATTTTTTAATGGTTTTTAATATTTCACCCACACTTCGGAATATGTCAAAGTACTAACTGAGTGACTGAACTGTAAAATGGAGATATTTCCATCATGAAATTATGTACTCTTGTTGGTTGGTTCATGACACTCTATTTCATGAGAGCTCATATCCTGTCAGCCTTGTGTAAAAGTTGTACCAGTTGATGCCCCTATATGGGAGCTGATATCATTCTTCAGAAAATGTGCAGAAAATGGTAGCAGGGCCACTGCAGTCATGCAAATTGCATGGGCTGCATGCACAACATACACCCGTACCCCAGCTGAGCTGATTAATGCAACTCTACTACTGTGCAAACACTGGGCGCCTCTGAGGCTGTTAGTGGCCCTGCATACGTCTGGAGTGATTGTATGGGAACAAGCGGCAATGTGAACCAGTGCGTAGTTGACTTGTTTTTTAAAACATGTATTTAGCAAACATACTGGCTCCTTAGGAAAGTGGTCTGCTCACTTGTTCTTTCTTGCCCCACTCGTCTTGTTGCTTCCTTAAGATTCCATGCTGCAGTAGTAAAATATTTATTTCAGTGACACTTCTGTAATTCAGTCCAAAATAAGCATTTTTAGGATCTCTGGCTTAGTCTAAACTTAGGGCACTATACAAGTGTAACCTGGCTTTGCTTCTAAAGACACTATGTAACATATGTACCTTGCTTTTAAAAATGGAAAATTGCTTGAAGGTAATTTCTGAAAAGCTTAGAATCATAGAGTTAAAGGGACCACGTGGATCATCTAGTACAACCCCCTGCAATGCAGGAATCTTTCATCCAGCATGGGGCTTAAACCCACAGCCCTAAGATTAAGAGGCTAATCTACCACCTGAGCTGGCAAATGCCATTCTTTTTATGTATTATTTGGCTGGCCTACCAATCTTCTAAGAAAATACGCTGATTTCCTTCATTGTCTGTTTTTACTGGCTTTCCAGAAGCTCTATAAATTCAAATTAGATTTTTTAAAAAACTCTCATCTATATTTGGTGTGATAGAAGTTACCCTCTGGTAATTTTTAGACTAGACTGGTATAAATCACTTTGAAGTATGCCTTTGAAGACTGTCAGGAAACTACCGTTATTTCAGAATACAACTACAAGATTGCTAAGTGAAACACTAGATGCTTAGCTTGCCATTGTTTAAACAGCTTCATCGGCTCAGGGTCTGTTCTCTGCATTGCAACTGTTTTAGTGAATGAATAACAAATTTCTCTTTTTTTCATCCTTGCCGAAAGCTTGCATGTCCAAATATTCTGCTGGATGCATCTATTATTACCCATCTTTCCATCATACCCACAACCCTATGCAAGCAGATAAATTGCAAAAAGACCTTAAAAGGTATCTTACACGGAAAATTGGATTTGAAGCAGTCATGAGAATAAGATGTACGAAAGGTATGGTGTGGTTCTGGTTTATTATTAAATGTACCCAATATTGGTGAAAATGGTAGGATTTGTTTGAGACAGTGTTTTCTCCTTCCCTTCTACCAAAGGTGCTATCATCCCTCTTTCAGCAACTCCAAGCAAACATGAATGTATGTCATTCAAAAAGTGTGGCTAGGGCAAAAATGGTACACGCACTTGTAGAAAATGATGCAGGGCATTTCATCAGAGGAGTCCTTTTTGGGAGGGTGATTCTAGCACTGTAGTAGCAACAACGTAGAAAACAAACAATCCATGAATGAAATTTCTCCACTACAAAATTACAGGAAATAGAATATAAGTATCTAATGGGGGGGAGGTCCTGCACAAGGGCTGCATTCTCTTGTCGGGACAAGAGAATGTTGCCCCCACATGTCTCCATGTTGGTGTTGACTACGCCAGATAAAAAGTGTGCAGAGCAACATATCTGACTCCTACGTTGGCATAGTTGCCTATATTCCAACCATGCAAAAGTAAGAGGCTTCTACACATGCACACACGTCTCTTTCCAGGAAAGCAAGAGGCATGGTGACAGTTCAGGAATGTGTTGAGAGTGCAAAGCAAGGCCTTCAATGGGTGTAGTTTGGGGAGGAAGCGTGGTCTACAAAGTGTAGAGTTCGAAGGTAGAGAAACCTGGAGGGGCTGCATTTTGCCCCTGGGCCTGAGGTTTCCAACCCTGTTCTAGCATATAAATTGTACTCTAGCCTAGGCCCTTGCCCCCAGTATATGCTACGTTGGGTCCCAGAGGGATTCTGAGGAAACAAATGTGGCACTGGTTGCTGCAGTGGCCCCCTCTCTCAGCCTTTCCCCCCTCAGTTCTTGACTGAGGTGGCATTAGGTAGCTAGAGGCTTGTTCCATCCAATTCCTGCCCTTTCCTCTGGCAAAATTGATTTGGGAAGATCCAGCAGGGAGTGATTTGGAGGCCCAAAGGAGGCCTTGCTCAGGGTGCTAGACTTGGGGTTTCCTGTCACTGGTGTACGAATAGCCATAGGTCTAATTTTTTAAAAACTTGGGCTGCAATCCTAAACATGCACACTTAGGGAATAAGCCCCATTGAACTTGACAGGACTTCTGATTAATTGTGCTTAGGGTTGAACTGTTAACTATGCTTTTTTAAAAAAAACAAAACCTTGCCATTTTAACTTAAACATTACCAATTTTTAGGTCTTTCAATTCACACCTTCCATGGTAACTTCTTTGTGCGATCTACTGATTTGCTGTCACTTGCCAATGTCAATCCTGATGCTGGATTTGCGGTACAGATGTCCATTGAGGAAAGCCTGTCAGACACATCTTTAGTTTGTTTTCAGACAGCACTTTTGTATACTTCCAGCAAAGGTAACTTCACTTATGATGTCTCTTCTCAACATAAATTTAAGAAACAACCACCCACAAAGAACAAAATCAGATGACCGGAGGTTTTAGCCAAAAGGGGGGCGGGGGCGGACATGTGAAAGTGGTTTTAGCAATAGCTTTGGATAAAAAGCTTAAGTATTATTCTGTTCTGTTTATTCTAATGCAGGTGAACGGAGAATCAGAGTGCATACGCTTTGTTTGCCTGTGGTGACTTCACTGGCAGATGTTTATGCTGGAGCAGATGTACAAGCAGTTATATGCCTCTTAGCTAATATGGGTGAGTTGAGAATTAGCATTCAGAGGGTTCTCCATTCCCCCAAAGTCATTTTGTCCCTCTTCCACCTGTAATTAGAAGAAAGCAAAAAATGGTGTGTTTAGTACTGTTGAAAAGATAGAAATGCAGTGTGGATGCTTGCAAGGTAGGTGTGGGGAACTGGCAGGCTCCCAGATCTTTAGATCTGGCCTGCAGTTCACCTTCCTTCGGATCTCTCCTCTCATGTGGCACTTGGGGATTAACCCTTTGCTCTGTGATTCCCAATGCCCCCTTCCCCCAAAAAAACTCCTAAGCAGTACAGGGATGATTGGGGGACTTGATACATGGAGAGCGAAGGATTAACTTTCATTTCCCCATTCTATGATACTTCTTCTTCCCCCCAAAAAGCATGTTAATGCAATGGGGAGTAAAGTGATGGATTTGTGCAGTCAGAGTGTGTATGTGGGTCTGACTCCACTGACACACAACCCCTGAAATGTACATGAAAGAATACAGCCCTTTAGATGAAAAATAATGCCTTCTTTTGTGTAGCAAATAGGTCTAGTGAGAGCAGAAGTTGCTAAACTGTTATTTTATTAAATGATTTATACAAACCAATAAAATCTAAAACTAAGTTCTCGGATGGGAAACCTCAGAATTATCAGGGGGTTTTTTAGCCCACTTTTGTTTCCCAATTCAGAGTTCATTATCCATACAGGTAACAGAAACTAGGGCCCTTTTTATCCTGTTTTGTAAAATTTTTGTGCAAACGGAAGGTTGATTTGCTGGGATGTTTAGTACTTTCAAGGTTGTTTAGAGAAATGAGAATGTACTGGCCAGTATTAATGTCTGGAGTGGTATGCTGTTTGTTTCCCTTTTTTAATATGGTTCCTTTCATAATTATTTACTGCTGCTTCGCTTCCATAGCTGTTGATCGATCAGTTTCTTCAAGTCTGTCAGATGCAAGAGATGCCTTAGTGAATGCAGTGGTAGATTCACTGTCTGCATATATGTCAACTGCATCAAATCTCCAGCAATCTGCTTTAATTGCTCCAAATTCCCTCAGGCTGTTTCCTCTGTATGTTTTGGCTCTCTTCAAGCAGGTACTTCATATGAATAGCAATTGTTATTGATGTCAGGCAATTTTGAAACTTTGATTTAGTTACAGAAACATTGGTGAATTACATGAAAATGCATAGTTTAAAAGCCTACCTTCTACCTTCTTTTTAATGTGCAGCTTAAATTTGTGGGGGGCACTGTATAGTGTAAAGAGCCTAGATGCCAGGTTGCTTAAAAGAACTTGCAAAGATGTAACTATTGAGAGAGTTTCACATATGTCTGTTTTTAAAGCTGAGTACTTATAGATAGTCTGTAACACTTGTTTTGTCATAAGAGGCATTTGTAAGAAAAGGGTGGAATTAACTATTTTTGAAAGATTGCTCTTAGCTCTAGTTTTGTTTGATTTCTTTAAAATCTAGTTACCTAGTCACTGCACAACTAGTTCCATATCCCCAGAGGAAGGCTGGCTGTGTGTTTCTAAAACAGAAGGCGCCATGCCCCAGACAGACCTCTTTTGAAACTTAGGGTCCTTTCATATTTTTCATATGATTGAGGTGGTAGCTGCCATTCAATGAGTGGTTGAAGCAAAAAGCCACTACTAGCCACTCCCCAGACCTGCCCCCCCCCCCCAATTTAGCTACAATATTCATCTGATAAATAAAATAGTTTTTTGTTAAATGATAACTTTGTTTTTTTGTTTTATAGAAAGCATTTAGAACTGGTACAAGTACACGCTTGGATGATCGTGTATATGCTATGTGCCAAATAAAAAGTCAGCCTCTGGTTGGCTTGATGAAGATGATCTATCCTAATCTATATAGGATAGACAAGCTTACTGATGAGGTATGTTACAATTTTTATTGCTTCTGGACAGAGATAACCTGTCTGCTGTTTTATAGGTTCCGGGAATGTTCCGATTAGACACCTCTATTAAAAATAACTAGGAAAATTTGATTCACAGTATAGCAGTTAGTTTTCTTACTGGGGCTATTCATATAAACATCTTGCTGGAGAGCTGCACCATTTTCCCGATCCATTTTCCAACTCAGTTTAAATGCTGGATTCTAGCTTTAAAGCCCTTCATGGTTTGGGACCCAGGTGCCTGAAGGATCAGTTTCTGCCAGTTAAACTTGCCTAATTGTAACACATTATCCATGGCTCTGTCATTAGAAATTAGGTAGGTGGTGAATGCTCTCTCCCAAGAGATTTTCCCTAGCACTGAATCTGTCAGCTTTTAGGCTTCAGTACATTGGGAGAGTAGAAGAAATACTTTTTGTGGTCTTTAATATAGTGTGAATGTTAGGAGTTACAATGTTTTGGTATTCTATGTATTAAATTTTCTGGATGTATATTCTTTAAAGTTCATTGACAAATTATTTAACAGTGCAAGCATAATTATTTAATTATTTAACAAACTCTACATTGATTGTAGAAGAGCTTCAAAGCAGTTTACAAAAAAAAACAGTAAAATTATCACTAAAAAAATTTACAGCTGTAATTTAAAACCATACAAAAGGTTAGAACCACAGCAAAATGGATTAAAACAGTTAAAACTGCTACAGACTTTCTAAACATCTGTGCAGGTTTGTCTAAATAAGAATATATTCAGCAATATAAGCAGCAGAATCTAACATTTGATGTAACAAACCAGAAATGGAAGTTGGGGGAAGTCAACAGGGAGGGGGGAAAGTAGAAAATGGATGTTAAATGATGATATTGAATAATTGCTATGAGAAAAGAAAATCAATATTATTTTTTTTAATGTATTCAGCAAGCGCCAAAAGGAATACAGTGAAGGTGCCTGCCTGCTATCAATAGGCATGGAGTTCCAGGGTCTTTCAAGTGCTGCTGCACTAATATCTGAATTCTATTAAGAGCCTCCTCACAATTAGCAGAACTAATGGAGGCCGTTTACAATGTTTCCCAAAGTTTTGGTATTCTATCCCAGACATCATACTTTCTTAGGCTTGTTCACAGACTGGAATTTACTAAACCCTTCTTTGCTGTTTGGACTTAGTGACAACTCTGATGTTCCTTTACATGAACAATAAGCTCAACTTCAGTTTCCTCATTTATTGTGTTGCATTGTGATTTATGTTGTGAGTGCATGTGCCCAGCTCCTAACTGTTGAATTATTGCTGCAGTGCTACTGAATTGTATATCCATTTTCATGTAGACTTAATTTTCACCTCCTTGTAGGGTGCTATACATGTCAACGATAGAGTTGTACCCCAGCCCCCTCTTCAGCGGCTGTCTGCAGAGAAGTTGACAAGGGAAGGTGCTTTCCTTATGGACTGTGGCTCAGTAAGTTGCACAGATGGGGCAACATATGATTTAGTCACTATCTTACTTAATTTGTATCCCACCCTTCATTGCACAGTAATTTTAGATGGTTTTATAAAATGTTGCATTATCATTTTTTAAAGGGGCTATAAACTTAACAGTTTTTAATAAGGAAACTGTCATGTTTATCTGCAAGCACATCCTCATTATGTAAATTGTCGCAGTTTGCATATTTTTAAAAAGCAATTTCATTCTTGAGAGAATCTTGGTTACATTAACCAGATGTGTTTACTTTAATAACATTGTACCTTTAGATATTGTACCTTTGGATTGGAAGAAATTGTGCTAATAACTTCATAAAAGACGTCCTTGGATGCCCTAATTATGCAGCTGTTCCTCAGAAACTGGTGAGGGTTAATTTTTTAAAAATATGTATTTTAAAATAATTTTATTTGTAATATTTATATGAAAATAATAATACCTGAAAGGAGCTACACATTCTTATGTTAATGTTGAAATCGAGATTAGATTTCCTTTTCCGCAATGCAGTCTGGTCATGTGATCTACAAGGTGTTGAGCACCCCTTTCTTGTGACCAGCTGTGGGGCATAGAAATGTTGCACTTCTGCCCCTATATTCTTGTTTTGGAATTGATAACCTTAAGCTGGATTCCCAGGGGGCATCATTTTCTGGCTTGCCTCAGGCACCATAATGTCTTAGGCCAGCCCTGATTCAAGGCATGAGTCTTGTTGTGGTTTGATATGGGGTGGTCAGGGTATGCCAGTCCACTGGCTGTTCCTTCCTCTGTCCTTTGGGGGGACTCCCCAGTTTAGAGCATACCTTGCACCAGTGTAACTTTGTCCTACACAATAAGCAGTGGATCATGCAATAATATTTTTTTTTTTGGTTTAAGGAGCTTTTTCTAGCAACAGATTATTTCTGAAGCACATCATTGCTTGAAGAAAAGCCATTTAAACATTTCCGTTGTTCCTTAAAGTGGCTTGTACATATCTACATATACAAATTCAGTATTTATAAACATGAGATATAAGCAATACACGTTATTCCCTGCTCCCAGTCCTCCTCACAAAACAGTTATCTAGTTTCATTTTGTATTATTAGCATTTTAGTCTGCCTTGAGAGAGGCAGGATATAAATAAATATACAGAATAAAAATAGATAATGGAATAAATAAAGAATTCAATTGTTCTTATGTTATTTGAATTTCTGAATTATGCAACACATCATTGGTGTTTAATTGAACTTTAACATAATCATGCTATTGAATTAAAGATAATAAATAATATTTGAATTCTTCTAGACACAGCTTCCAGAATTAGATACTCTTTCTTCGGAGCGAACCAGGTCCTTCGTATCCTGGCTTAAGGAAAGTAAATCTCTAAGCCCAGTACTTCAAGTAATAAAGTAAGTATCCACTTACTTACTTTAGTAAGTAATAAAGTAAGTATTCACTTACTTTATTAGCAGATTGATCCTTGACTGACTAATAATATTTTAATACACAACAGCTCTTTGTTTCTTCTTAATAGACATATTGTGCTAATTATATCTTGTTATAAAATAATATCTATCTCCACTGGATTCTATTGATCCAGTGTGTGTGTGCTTAAATGCACATAGCAATCTAATATTCTATTGATTGGAGAAAAACATGAATCTTGCCAAGTACTCACAGATACTAATCAGTGCATAATAATGTCATAATTTTGATTTAGAAAAGGATGGAGAACTGATACTTAGTGTCAGCTGGGGCCAGGAGTGGAGAAATCAAGAGGTTTTTCTAGAAAGAGTTTGTGAAACAGGGACAGGGAACCTGCAACCCTCCAGAAGTTGTTGGATTCCAACTCCATGGCTGGGCCATCTGTCCCAGCCCACATGGCCAAGAGCCAGGGATGGTTGGAGTTGTTGACATCCATCTATCTCGAGAGAGAATGGAGTGCGCTTCCGGGGGTTAAGTCAAACCACTGGAGAATCACAGCGTCTCCTATAGCTACACAGACCAGTAACTTGTAACTGCTGCTTCCCACATTGTTTTTGCTGTGTTAGCAACACTAAAGTAACCCCTCTAGGGCACAAGCCAGGGCTGTATGTATGGAGGTCCTGAACTGGCCAGATGACAAGACACACACCCTCTCAGCCTCGCTGATGTGGCCCAAGGAAAGGCAGAGCAATACGTTTAGCACCAGCTTGGCAGCAGGAGTAACCAGAAGGAGGCATACAAGATGCCATCCAACCGCCTTAGGGACTCTACTCCAGAGTTGTAGTTCAACAAAATCTGGAGGGCCACAGGTTCCTCATTCCTCGCCTAAAATCATTTGATGAGAGTGGAGTGGGTAAGGTTGCCTTTTTATCTGGGCTTGACACTTGGTACCTATTTAGACATGTTTCTCAGAGTTAACAAGAACAGCATGTGTTTAGCAAAAAATAGAGGAGATGATAGTTTTGCAATTTCAATAGCTACAGGAAGAAACATGAGGTGCAGTGTTAGGTGTAGGGAAGCTTGCTTATGGAAATGGGGGCTGAGACATCTTTGTGCTCTTGTCCTTGTCTGGTCTCACCCCTAATATAGGGCATATAGGATGATTGGCCAGCTGTCCCTTCTGTATTCGGCTGGTATTAAGTGCCAGATTGGCAGGGAGCTACAATATTATCGACTCATAATCTAATACAGTGGACGCTCGGGTTGCGAACATGATCCGTGCGGGAGGCATATTCGCAACCCGCAGCGTTCGCAACACCGCAGTGCTGCGTCTGTGCATGCGCAGGTCGTGCTTCTGCACATAGCACAATTTAGCATTTCTGCGCAAGCACCGAAACCCGGAAGTAACCCATTCCGGTACTTCCGGGTTCGACGCGGTGCGCAACACGAAAACACGCAAAGCTGAAGCATCTGTAACCTGAGGTATGGCTGTACTGAAAGAATTGGCTCTTCTGACTTCTACTACTGAGAGCTGACTGGATGACACTTGGAATATTGTATTGGCTGTGCTGATTCCTTCCAGGAATTCAGTTTTGCACCAGACTAGGTGGCAGTTGCTGTTGTCGGTTCCCTGTGCTCCCCGTGAGCACTTAGAATTGTGAATTAAAGGGCCGTAAGTAATGTACAAATGTTGGAAGAAACAAATACAAGGTGGGTTGTTGTTTTTTTTCTGTTTCAGAGATGAAAGCCCTGCAAAGGCAGATTTTCTTCAACATTTAGTTGAAGACAAAACCGAGGCAGCATTCTCTTACTATGAATTTTTGCTTCACATTCAACAACAAATTTGTAAGTGAGAAGGAAGAGACTGAAATAATAATAATAAAAAAAAAACATTTCTGGACTTATACAAATGTCAGCTGTGAAAGAAGTACACTGGAGATGATAAACAGACATGGGTTCTTCAGCATCCATATCTAAAGCTTTTCAGCTAAGAGGACAGAGTACACGTTTCCAAAGGAATTTTATGGTTTTGCTTCAGTATAAAAATGATGGCTATGATGCAGTTTTAGTACTTTGTTTTTAAGTTGGTTTGTATGCGTTTTCAATAGTGCAACGATATGGTGCTTCTGTTTCAAGCTGGTGAACTTACATAGCGATGTGGAATAGTATTTCTTAATGAAATCTAAAATTGGAGAGCTTCCCCCCCCCCTCATATTTACTATGGTAGCCAGATTATCTCCAGCAGAGATGCCAAAGTGCAGTGCTCCATGCTGTTTATATGAATTTGTAAGAGAAAATTCGTATTTGAAGACCACCATTTTCTCTGTGAAGACTGTAGAATTTCAATACAGCATACATGAACTGTAGAAATGAAATATATATAGTGTACAGAAGTATTAACATTTGTAAAGAAGTTGTAAAAATGTAACTACAGACTATGAATTGGTTAGCGTGCTGCAGTGTTTGTGATTTGATGACAAATCACTATCAGTTAAAGAATAAAGATGACTAATGCATATTAAATCTGAATCCACATAGAAAAAATGCAACTTTGTAATCCATTTAATTCTTTTATGTGGATTTATTTATGATCAGCTAATTAAAAGTATTTTGCTTGATCATGTGTTTTTATATCTACATGATTACTAAATTTTAGACACTAATATTGAATTTGGCTTGCTGTATTAAAGAGAGAATGTTTACTACTTTATTGTATAGAATTCTGGGGAAAGGATAAGTGGAAATATGGCTGAATTTGGATTGTGTAAAGGATATTGCTGACTTGTGACACTACCTGGCATTTGATAGTGTCTTTTAACTGGTTTACTTTATGTACTCTGCAACAATTGTGGTCCTGGATCCTTTATTTTCTCTTGCCACCATGAGACATTAAAGAAAATTTATATTTCACTTTAAGCTGGGAGTTTCTTCAACACATAATCCAAGTACAGACTCACATTTATCTTGGTGTATTTTTTTACTTGAGCTCTTATGCACATATGGAGAGAGATGTCTGTTTGGGCTGCTGCATCACAAATTAGGTTTTCTTTAATTTTTCATGTAATAGTAATGGGACATTATAATTTTTCAAAGCAATGCATTTCTTTTTTAAAAAGATGACAAATACACTAATGCACTCACTAATATATACCTGTGTCCCAGTATACTTTTCATCTGTGCACAATTTGTATATGCAACAAAAGTTGTGTTGTTATTTTACCTTTGCACCTTTTTATTTTATGGATAAGTACTTGTGGCTACATTTTCCTTAAGATTGAAAAAACATGCCAAAGGATTTCATAGAAGAAAAATCATCTGCTTGTTCAACTTTGTTTATTGCACATTTAAGTCTAAGAATGTTTATTGCAGCAAGAAGCCGTCACCTAACATTTTAAAGTTAGTGTTTCCCATACTTGACCTGAGAGAGGGGAGGAATAAAATGAGTCAAATTTATTTTGGTAAAGAAATCAGCTGGTAATATATGTCATATGGAGCCATAAATGTTTCAGATGTATTAGTGTGATCTTAACAAACAATTAATTTGAAATAAAATGTTGCTTGTGGAGCTTAGTTTTGATAAGCCATAAACATCCAAAGCCATGATGTATGGTAAAAGATCTGTAAAACGATTACTTAAAGCTCTATTATTCTATATTTTGTATATAAAAAATGCTGAATTTTTTTGGAGATGTTTTTGTTTTGAGTAAGGTGCCTGTTGCCTGTTAAATATCTAGGAATAGATGCAGAGTTGTTCAATGAATGGAAGAGCTTTTTCTGTTCACAGATGGGATTCTAGCAGATATTTGCACAGGAGGAAGTTGGGGCATGATTTTTGCCGATTCCCCCCTTCCCTCTGCAGCCTTAACAATCACCTTCAAAGAGCTCCCCAGTCTGCCAGAGCAACTTTTCAGGGGGCTGAAGAGAGGATGAAAATTGGTGAAGGATGGGAACATAGGAGTTTGCCATACACTGTTAGAAGAAATCAGTATAATTCCTATTTTTAAAAATCCATTAAGTGTCCAAAGATAAACTGAAACATGGTTGATTTTGTGTTCCTTTATAACACAACGCTGTGTGTGTATACCTAGAAGTGAATTCAATGGGACTTCCTTGGGAGTAAATAGCTGCCTTACTTCCCCTCATGCAATGCTGCTTTAGCCACAGTCACCAGTTCTAATATAACTTTTGTTAGGCTGCAGGAAAGTTCTGAAGTTCTCAAAGAACAGCCTTGATCACATCTCAAAACTAGTTTTGTACTCTAGATGACTGAGAAGCCCAGCTGTGATTGACATCTATTACAAGCTGACCCTGCTAAAAAGGATGCACTGAGTGTGTTTCATATTGTTCGGAAACTGACAGATTGTTCTGAAATATAGTACCAGTGTCCCTGTTTATTTTTTAATCAGTCTTCTAACTGCTTGATTCTTGATGTTTGCAAACACCAAAGTGTCTCAGGTATATGCTTTTGTATTTGCATAAGGTTTTTGAGAGTTGAGAGCACTTCATGTGCATAATCTTCTTGTAATCCTTAAATCTTGTGTGAGTATTATTACCTGCTAATACTGTCTCTGTACAAAGAGCAACTGTGAGATACTGCATGAGTGAGCTTAGGAGGCATTTTGTAAATGTTGAAATTCCTGCCAGGACCCTTAAGCGTTATTGCTTCTCTGGCAAGAACTATATTTTAAATGGCTCAATACGATTTCAGCGATGGATTTAGTGCAGTGCAAACACTCTGCAATGAAATGAAGTTGTAGTCTGGTTTTCTATGCAGTTAATCTTAGAAAGTGAGGTTGAATGAGATTCAGATTGGTATCAGAGAAGAAGAGAAACCAGAGAGGGGAGAACAGTAAGAGATGGAGGTGCAGTTTGACAGAAGGTGTGTGCATACAAACCGTTATGGACTTCTTTTTTTACATGCATTCCTCCTCAAACCACCATCAAAACACAGATGACATGGACTGAACCAACATATCAGGAACTCAGCATTTTACAGAACCGTCATGGCACAACAACATGGTTTTTTTCAAGGGATTCCCCCACAATTGATGCTTTTATGCCATGGAGTGCTGGGAATGTCAGATCAGAAATTTTTACTGCAAGTCACGTTGCCTTTTCAAAGTTTCACATGTGCTCATGGGCCCCCAAAGCTTACACTACTTAGGCTCTCAATAATTCTCAACCATAGATTATTATGTAATAACTCAATCCTTTGCTTACATATGTCCCAATATGTTCAGTAGCTATTACTCTCAAGTATATTGCTTAGACAAGTTGCTAAATGTTTATTTTTAACAACTGAATCCATTAGATTCAACCTATTGTAAATTAAACTTTGGCTTAAAATGTACAGTAAAGCTGCTATTATAGGGTTGTATTCAACTAAGCTTAACTCAAGAGTAGACCCATTGAAAGTGATGACCCTAACTTAGTCATGTCCATTGATATCAAGGGCCTACTCCATGCTGTATGTACACTGAATCCAACCCATTGTTTTAGATGACTAAGGTGATGTTGGATGTTAATCAGTGCAAAAAAAGAAGGGAATGCTTATTGTAAGGTATTGAGCTGTCTTGAATGCTTTATTTTCTGATTTCTGTGTAGTCTCCACAATTTATCACATTCTGGCTGTTGACTGGAAGTGGTGGCAGACAAAGCTGAAGTTGGAGGGAGCGGAGAGCACAGCTGCCTAACTTCCTGTATTAATTTGTGCACAAGTCATGTGATTTGCCTTTTGCTGCAAACTGGACTCAGCATGCTCTGGAAAGAGAAATGTCATGAAACAGTGTGTGGCCTATTAATGTTCAAAAACCTCTGGCTGGTGGAAAAAGCAACACCGATAATGCTTTCTATAGTAGAATGATCCCAAAGCCTGGCAGGGAGATTGAGAAAATAGACACAAGTTTGTCATGAATCAGATGAGTTTGTTTTAATTTGTAATTTGAATTGAACAGATGAGGAAAAATTGTATGTGGTGGTGATATGAAGGGATTGAAGAATGTTGTTTTTAGTGCAGACAATTGTAGGGTTTTTTTGTTTTCAAGGCAGGCTTCTAGCGTTTATACATATGACTTAAGGTAAGTTCCAGACTGTTCTGTGCCTGGTGAATCTGCAATCATGGCAGATTAAATTTCCAGTACCCATGAGCCTTGCATCATACCCATCACTCACTAGCAGAAACAGAATACCGGTAATATGTACAAAATTTAGCAGTCATACAGTGGTTTTTGGAAGCATTTCACTTACCTTATCTTGTAATTCTTTGAACAACCCTAGCAGGTAGGGTTGCCAGTTGTCAGATTATGGCCCCAAGATGAGGTTTTGGGATTAATTCTCGGGGAACTGTTCCCTTGATGGCTTCTAAATGTGCAGGTATGCTAGACTAGCTAGTGGATTCTCCTGGCTGCAGTGTTGCGAACTTGCTGAACAGGATAAGTGGGAGCATGCATTTTAAAAGTATCACAATTCTGAAGAAATTTGCTCTCTTCCACCCAACTCCCCCCACCCCCAAGTCTGTTTTCCTACTTCCTCTCCATTTCTGTGAGCCTATACATCACTAACTTCCTCGCTTTCATGGCTGGTCCATGCACCCAGGCTCAACCCATGTGTTTGTTCTATTGTTGACTCTTCAGAATGGACAACATGGTAACATCACCAAGATCCATATCTGGAGCTGCAGACATTGGGGTGCTGGAGAATTGGTAGACTTGTATTATCCTCTGTCGAGCAGTTGTTTCGATTGGGGCAGGGTCCTTTGTGCTCATACTTTGTAGATCTCCTGGCCATAGCTCTGTGGTTGAGTGTTGACACAAAGTCCTAATTTCAATCCCTGACATTTCTAGGTAGGACTGGGAGATATCCCAGTTTGCAACCCAGGAGAGCGACTGCCAGTCAGTGAAGATAATATTGAGCCAGATGGACCAATGCTGTGCTCGGTATATGGCAAATTCCTATATTCCTTGTTCTCTGGTGCCCACATTAACATTTCTCCAGAGTCAGGTTTCTCTCTTCCCAAGCATTTAATTTATTTTGCATAGCTGCGGCTTCGATACAGCCTTTCACCCAAGCATGGTGATCACCAGTTAAATCCTTAACTGACGAAGAATCGCATGAAATTTGTGCTTGCTGGGAGGGTGGCGAGTTTGACTTGCTACCAGTCATGAGTGTATGGTCACCTGCAATGTTTCCGCTCTTGGCCTTTTGTTTGTTTTTACTTGCAATCCATCATATTCAAACTGTGATGTTTTCAGAGATTGTGGAGTTGGAAGGGACCTAGTCCAACCCCCTGCAATGCAATAAATAACCTTTTGCCTCATGTGGGGCTCGAACGGAGGACCCTGAAACTAAGAACTTCATGCTCTCCCATGCCATCTTGTGCCTAAGAGTAATTTTAAAAATAATAATAATTATTATTATTATTATTATTATTATTATTTAATATATTAATAATAATTAATAATATTCAGATTGAAAGCTGTGCAGGGGAGAGACCTGCACCTCGTAGCGGGCACAGGGCGCTGCGCTCTTCGTCTCTCTCGCGCGCGGTTAGGGCAAGGAGCAGAAAAATACTCTGCAGCTTTTGCACGAGCTGCTTTTTGGCTGTTGCTGCTGCTTTTCTTTTCTTTTTGTCGGCAAAAACCAATGTGACTGGGTGAGGGAGGGAGGAGGGGAGAGCCCGACGAGCGGCAGAAACGCCTTCCCCTTTAAACCCGCCCTCTGCTGCTCACTCCGAGAGCTCGCGCCTCCTCACTCGCACAACGGGCTCCTCGAGTGCTGCAGGCGCCGCGCCTCGCTTTCCGCGCGCGCCCAGCAGCCGCTTCTTGCGCGGCCGGGACGGCGACGGCGGCTGCGCGCCCCGGCGCCTCTCAGCTCCCTTCAGCGCGGAGAGGAGAAGCCGGGGAAGGTGGTGAGGATGTTCCCCGCCGCCAAGCAGTTGCTCCGGGGCTGCAGGAGAAGGTGGCGAGCGCCTCAGCCCCTGGTGCTCCTCGCCGCTCCACTGAGAAGGGAGAGCGGCGGCTTTCTCCCAGCGGACCGGCTGCAGGTGAGTGGCGGACACGGCTTGCCCCCAGGCGCAGGCGGCGACCCCGTCGCTCGCTGCTTCCTCCTCCTTTCTTGGCTCAGGCCTGAGGAAAGAAACTTCTTAGCGCACGCGCCACCCGCTCCTTCCTCGGCAAGGCAGGGCGAGGCGGGCGCTTGCCCGGCTTTGGCCGTCTGTTGCTCCACAGCCTTCCTGCCTTGCTGGAACTTCGGCCGCCCGCCCGCGGGGACACGCCCGCGAGACGGCGAAGTATAAAGTTGCAGCTGGGCGGGGAAGAGAGGAAGGAGCCTCCCTCTTCCTCCTCCTCCGCCTTGGTCTCTGTCGTCTTGAGTTTCAGGCTGTAATTGTGTTTTCCGGCTTGGGGGCGAGGGAGGATGCTTACATTAATAGGGTGGGGGTGGCGGGGTAGGGAAGGGTTCCCCCACCCAAAGTTTACTGTCACTGCTTTGGATCCCTTTTGCTGATCAGATCCATCTGCGTGCAAACTCAGGACGAGGAGGTCTCCAGGCCGACTCCAAAGAGGGAATATGAAAGCAAGTCCCATTTTTAAGTCCCACAAATAAGTGCATTAAATTTGTTGTTAGCCCGGTTTTCTGAACTGGGAAGGCTGGAGTATAAATTTTATTATTATTATTATTTAGAGCAAAAGCAAGAAGCCAGACACTTGAATGCTTGTTAACCTATGGTGTAAGCTTCCACATGATTTACACGTTCTGATCCTAGGTGTATTTACAGGGCAGTAAGTCCTGCTGCGTTCAGTGATAACTGTCCTCCTTCGAAATGCCATTTTTTTGGGTAGACTTCAGTGCTGTGAACTGGGAATGTTGCTACTGTCGGAGGAAGGTTACATGCACGCTCAGTCGTAAATAGGAGAGCATGTGTACATGCTGCCGGGGTTTTATTCTCTTAGTCACCAATGGGATTTCAATCCTTAGGTATTAATAGCTCATTAATCGCCCATTCACTAAAACCATTTTAAAGCACTAATGGCGTCCAGAATCCTATCCTGCCCTGTTGGCATATGTGCACCTTACAAAATGTCGGTGGAAGGCAACCTTATTACATTGACTGTGAACATTAAAGAGAGGCTGCAAAGTGCTAGCCTACCAGTGATATCTCAGAGTGCTCTTCTGTAATCCTAGAAGACTCAGTGTTAATCATTCTCCTGCACAGTTGTGTTTCATTATTAGGAAGCCTGTGGGGATGGTCCCATAGGAGACACCAATTAGTTCAGCTAGCTGAAGCAGTGGTAGATAGCTTCTTATTCTTTTCACCTTGCCTGCCACTCTTTTTCATACCTTACATTACAGGTTGTCGAACAGGCTTCCTAGTGGTCTGTGCCTCGAGAGAGAAAGAGAAAAAGGTGTTGGTGCAACAAATAATATAGTATTAAATTAGTATGGAAGTTAGTGCTTGCTACCCAGCCCCCAGCACCAGTATTACATACAAATCTAAGGTATATATAGGTAATTATATACCTTGGTGTTCTTTCCTTAAGATAAGAGTTTCGTGAATTGCGAAAGTTGCTGACAGATGTTTAGCCACCAGCTTTTTTATATCTGTGCAGCTAGTGGCTTTTCATTCCTTGCCAAACCTTTATACAGGAGTAAAGGATTTCTCTCTTTGGGAACCTCTAGGCATATCTGAGACAAATGCATTTGGCAGGAGTTATTGCATTGTTCAGGGAAAACGGTGATGATAGGAGTCAGTGTCTTGTTGCTTGGAGGCAAAGTCTTCCCCTATGACAGGCAAAACAAAGAAGGTCTTCAAAATCCGGAGTTGAAAGCCATGACCTCCCAGCACTTTTCTTCTTCTTAACTTGTCCTAGTTCTGAAAGGGTAATGAATCATCCATGGAAAGCGTTTTAAATAACACTTGATTTAGCACAGCTGCACGCTTTTTGGGTTGAGTCTGGCACGGAGACAGTGTTGTTTGGAAAACAGAAAATTTGCATAGAAATGAATCCTGCAAATAAATATGCGCTTCATAAATCAACAGGGTTTGGTATACCTGTCATTTACAAGTGCCTGCTTTTAGATGCTGCAAAACATCTGTCTTCATTACCATAATTTCTGGTACTTTTAGGGCACATATCCCTGTAACACAATCACTTTATATTTTATGGACAGCGCAGTAGCAATGTAGACAAGCAGTTCTAATATTCCACCCCGTCTCATTTTGTGTACTGTACAGTTAAGTGAATCATAACTATTCATTTACTTCTTAATGTGTACCATGTGGCAAGGTTATCAGTAACTTCGGTGTTACTCCCTTGGAAAACGGAAGCTTGGGCATCGTTTGGCATCGCTTCTAGTAAACACCTTTTCATGGATTTGTATTCAGAGACACTTGCTTAAAAATATGCTGTGGGAATGCCAAGGGGCCTTGACGGTGCAGGGTATAAATCTTTAAAACAATAAAGTTCTTCATCAAGTGGTTGTATTGCTGCCTCCCATATTGAGGGCCTCTGAGATGACTATAAATCTGCTTCATTGTCTTGCAAGACAGATTATTTAAAAACGATCTGTAGTATTCCTATAGGGAAGATTATGTGCTTGGTTTGCAATAATATTGTGTTGAAGTGCATAGGGTATAGGAAAAACTGCATGCATGAAAAAGAAGATTGTGGTGCTTTTTACTGTATATGCTGTAATTGAAAGATAAAACTTAAAATTGTAAATAATAGCAAAATATAACCAACAGTTGCATTAATCCTCTGTCATGGTTAATACTAGCAATCCACTTTTCTAATTTGACACAAACGTCTGCAGCAAATCCATTTTCAAACAATTACGCTAGATTTGGAACCATTAAATGTGCTATTACTGAGTTGCAAATGGGATTTGGAAAAACAGAACCTGGTAGTGACATTGGCTGTTCGGTGGAACTCCTCCAACTTTTCTCTTTGTGCACCCTTAAATCTGTTCTGGGGGTTCCTCCAATCATCTGGAGCAGATTCAGGGGTGCCATGGGAAAAGAAGAGGGACAAGACATTCCTTTGTGTAGAAATCCTTGTGATGATGAAAACATTTCGTTAGATACTGCCCTCTGAGATTTTGCATTATACCCAAAAGCACATGCATAAATTGACAATTACCTATGTTTAACCTTTTGCTATTACTTTGGAAACAATTGCTTAAATTTGATATCCAGCCCAAATTTTTGATTGCATAATCCTCCCTCTCCCTCAGCTTGGTGGAAGGGAGAAGTTTGGCTTAAATGGTTTGCCCAATTCCATGTAGATTGCACATCCTGTGATGATTCCACTGCTATTTCTTTTAGCCAGGTGTGTGTTGGGTAGATGGGAAAGATGTGGCAGAACAAGAAAGAAGTACAGAATGAAATATCAGGTTCAAGTGGATTGTATTGCATTAATCAATCAATTCATGAATCAATCAGACCCTCTTCCCTTTTGTGGATCTGCCCTGGCCCACTTTGCCTAAAATGGTAGATTTATATTACTTTTCTCCTACATAATCATTATTACTTTCAGCCCCTCTCAGGAAAGCTCCATGTATAACTAGGAATTTTGAGGATCCAATTTTATTTTAAAACTAGAGCAAGGAAGCCTTCACAAGATCAAGTCCCAAATTCTTCTTCATTTCGCCTAAAGGTGTGTAATGAAAACACCAGCAGAACCTTCTGGGGAAAGCATTGCACAAATGGGGAGCTAATGCAGAAAAGGCCTGTTTCTCATGTTGCCACCCTCTGAACCTCTGTTGAGGAGGCATACGAAGAAGGGCCTCAGAGGATAATCTTAGGGTTAGGGTAGGTTCATATGGAGAGAGGCGGTCCTTGAGGTATTGCGGTCCTGAGCTTACCTCACATCATTGTTAGGGGCATGGGTCCCCTAAAATGAGAAAGCAAGTTATAAGAACAGTGATTTTGTCAGTTACCCAACCAATTCAGCCTGTTTCCTAAAGGGAACCTGAGATGCAATTGCTTGGTGCACTTGCAAACATTCCTCTTAATCCTTAAACACAATAAAGCACATTTTTCAAAGGCATGTAAACCAGCTTGACTGCATTTCCTCTGTAGCTGAAGCAGGAGAATGTCTAAGTCTAATGGGCAGTGGAACAGATTCCCAGACTTGCAGAGGCAAGGAAAAAAATCCATAATATAGTATATATGGTGTGCCACTACAGAGGAAATAATAGGTGGTTCTCCCATTATCCCTGACCATTGACGATACTTGGCTGGGGCTGACTGAATCCAACTTGTTTACTGCCAACAAACAATGATCTGGAGGTTTGAAGCCCTTCATTACAAATAAACCCAGGACTCTTCCTTAGTCACAATTTGTTTAGCTATTCTGTTGGGTAGTTACTAAGCTTTGAAAACATGAGGCAAGAAAAACAAATCAAACTTTGCAGATACAAGCTATGGCTTGTTTGTTCATCTGTGGGATAATTTGGGGTGAACTCATGGTTAAACCACAGAGCCTAGGGCTTGCCGATCAGAAGGTCCCCATGACAGGGAGAGCTCCCGTTGCTTGGTCCCTGCTCCTGCCAACCTAGCAGTTCGAAAGCACATCAAAGTGCAAGCAGATAAATAGGTACCGCTCCGGCGGGAAGGTAAATGGTGTTTCCGTGTGCTGCTCTGATTCGCCAGAAGCAGCTTAGTCATGCTGGCCACATGACCCGGAAACTGTACTCCGGCTCCCTCGGCCAGTAAAGAGAGATGAGCGTCGCAACCCCAGAGTCGTCTGTGACTAAACCTAACGGTAGGGGGCCTTTTACCTTTACCATGGTTTGTTAAACCATAGCTTAAGCAAACCATGACCCAGGGTTATGTGTGAACCAGGTCTTGAGACAGAGCAGTAAAAATAACAGCACCAGAAGATAGCTACAAGGAATGACAGTATTATTGAAGTGAAGAAATAAGTATAAAGCTGCAAGGAAATGAGCATTTGTGAAAGGTTGCTTAAGTCTTTGTTTTTTATATTGATGTTGTATAAATATATAACACAAATGCTGCACAATGAGAGATAACATTTCTTCTACTAAGGTTTTTGTTTTGTTTTTTTTTAAAAAGCAACCAACCAACCAACCAAACAAATAACTGCGGTTGTGCTCAGAATCTTGACAATGGCCTTGGCTTTAATTCTCTTCTTCCACATTCTTTTCTTCCACATTCAATTGAAGGGGGGAAAGTGTGTTGAGTGATTTTTGGAGGTTTTAAGAACCTGACACTCAGTGATCAAAGTGAAAGATTGAAGATAGAAACTTAACATAACAAACCCAAGACATGCTTCAACTTTCTACTTCCAAAATTCTACATATCATTAGCAAAGAAGTTTGAGAGCATTGTACCAGACATCCAGTATATTTGACAGCAATATTGTATTTTCAAGCTAATGGGCATCACACATTCTTTCAGCTGAAGTTTACGCTTCCCTACCTTCTATGATAACATACAGTAATGCCAGTTCCTTGCGGCAAACTTGGGAGCCAGCCTTTAAAATTCTCATTCAATATCCTCAATCTGTCTGCTTTCTGGAGCAATCAACCCCCGCCCCATCTCAGATCAAGACTACATAGAATTTTCTTCAAAATCGGGACTGAAACTCACTCCAAACTATGGTTTCACATTTTGCATTTAAAGGAGATCCTGGTTAAGCATACCTGTAATTAATAGTGCTGATGCCAGCTTTATGTATATAAATGTCTGTATGTCTCCTTTGTGGGCTAACCCTCCTAAGAGTGCTTGCATCATAGTGATACAGTAACCAATATTAAAATATTGGGCATCTCATAGGTCTCTGGTTTGCCACTGTAAGAATAAAGTACCGTATTTTTTGCCCTATAGGACGCACTAGCCCATAGGACGCAGCTCGGGTTTTTTTTGGGGGGGGGAATGAATAAAAAAAAATTATTTCCCCCCCAGCCCACAGAACAGGCTGCTGCCCTCAAGCCTTGCGAGCCCACGGGAACTTCCCCTGGGCGTGCAAGGCTTGTGGACACCTACGCGAAGCACGGGGCGTCCTCCAGAGGGCGCCCCATGCTTCGGGCTGCAGGTTGCTGCCCGCAAGCCTTGCAAGCCCGCGGGAACTCCCCCAGGCTCGCAAGGCTTGCGGATACTTCCTGATGCCTGGAGAGCGAGAGGGGTCAGTCCGCACCAACGCCTCTCGCTCTCCAGGCTTCAGTGAAAGCCTGCATTCGCCCCATAGGACGCACACACATTTCCCCTTCATTTTTGGAGGGGGAAAAGTGCGTCCTATAGGGCGAAAAATATGGTACTGGCTGAGAAGGACCTTTATCCTGATCCAGCAGGATAAAGGGGGGCGGGGGTACTGTGGTCTAAACCACTTAGCTTCTTGGGCTTGCTGATCAGAAGGTCGCAGGTTTGAATCTGCGTAACAGAGTGAGCTCCCATTGCTCTATCCCAGCTTCTGTCAACCTAGCAGTTTGAAAGCACACCAGTGCAAGTAGATAAATAGGTACAACTATGGCGGGAAGGTAAACGGCATTTCCGTGCACTCTGGCTTCCATCACGGTGTTCTATTGCAGGTTTAGTCATGCTGGCCACATGACCCGGAAAGCTGTTTATGGACAAACGCCGCCTCCCTCGGCCTGAAGCAAGATGAGCGCCACAACCCCATAGTCGCCTTTGACTGGATTTAACTGTCATGGGGCCCTTTACCTTTTTTTACCTGATCCAGCAGAGCTTCTCCGTGTGTGTGTGTGTTCGCATATAACAAAGTTTTATTCATATAGCATATAAATAATATCCCATATAAATGATGCAACAGCCATTTAAAATGAAGGCAAGCACTGTGTTTATTAACTAAAACATCATTAGAGCAGTGACAGCAGAAAACAATGCAGAACACTTAACTATTAGTTAAA
Source organism: Podarcis gaigeae (assembly GCF_964106915.1). Lineage (NCBI taxonomy): Eukaryota > Metazoa > Chordata > Lepidosauria > Squamata > Lacertidae > Podarcis > Podarcis gaigeae. Next base: position 55,721,863 of record NC_139685.1, on the reverse strand, counting down.
AGCCAAAAGGCCTGTTTAAAAATAGTAAAAGGGTGCATTGCTTAAAGGAGGAGGAATTCCAGGGATAATAGCGTAAGCAGAAAAGATGCTCAAAGGCCCATCTAGAATCATAGAATTTTAGAGTTGGGAGGAATCATGTGGGTCATCTAGTCCAATCCCCTGCTATGCAGAAATCATTTGCCCAATGTGGGGCTTTGAACCTACAACCCTGATACAGTAATACCCGGGTTAAGAACTTAATTCGTTCTGGAGGTCCGTTCTTTACCTGGAAGTGTTCTTAACCTGAGGTACCACTTTAGCCAATGGGGCCTCCCGCCACCGCCGCACGGTTTCTGTTCTCATTCTGAAGCAAAGTTCTTAACCCAAGGTACTATTTCTGGGTTAGCGGAGTCTGTAACCTGAAGCGTCTGTAACCCGAGGTACCACTGTATTAAGAGTCTCAGGCTCTACCAACTGAACTATCCTAGGTCTATTCCATCCTTTGGTTTCCCCAGTGCCTAAACACACTTTTAGGAAGCCTGCAATATCGTTCTCCCACTCCTAGTCGCCAGCAAATCATTTGGAGGCATTCTGCTTCTTACACATAGTAAATTTATCTATTGTGACTTCATAACTTTATTCTCCATGAATAAGTAGCATATATTTGGAGACTGAGTACCAGTTTACTTACCACAATAAACAGAGCTATATGCATCAGCCATTAGTGGCTAACATTGTAGCTGAGTTTGGTTCTTCTCTCTCTGCCTTGTGCTCAAATATTCTTTTACTTATTTATAACCCTCCAGTAACTGAGAATTGCCCACTCACCTTAGCAAGAGAAAGCTGAGACTATTTATCCAATTTTAAGTTGTTTCCCGACGCGTTCTGCTTTTGGAATAAACCCATCTGTGTACAAGAATCCAGTTCTGAGTATTGATTCTTCTGAGTGATTTTATAGGAGCAGTCTAATATACAGTGTATTTTATATAGCCTGTTACCACACTTAATATTTTCCCATAGCTTTACCCTTTGTAGTTTGCAGCTTTAAAGCTGGCTGTATAAACTTCTTAAGTGGGTTTACTATCAGCAGGACAAAACTGGTTTTAGCACAACTGTGCTGTTCTGTAAGTGATTTCTGTGAAAGTCTTGTCACCGATAAAGCCTTTATTTGTGACAACAAAATAGTCTTTCAAAATCTATTTGGGTAGAATGCTTGAGATAGAGATCTCATGTGGGTTAAAAATAAATTTTACTGTTGTTGGTCTGTCAGTGTATCACTCCAGAAATAACATTTTTAGGACTGATATTAAAATGGAAATTCACAGTTATATTTATGATTGCAGCAAAATGAAGCTTCAGAGGCCCATGGCAATATGCATCCTTCACAAATGATCAGAATTAAACAAAAAAACAAAAACCCAGACTCTAAAACTTGTTATAAAACTAAGTTTTATATAATTTATGCTTTGTTATTTACACAAATGATTTCTTCAAATACATATAACAATCCATTAAGTAATGAAAACACACATAATCTTGAAACTACAGAAGAGTTGCAGTAGACTAAGACAAACTTGAAAGCAGCAGGTCACAGACTTATTTAAATGGGTGTTGGAGGTTCATACCCAGTTTCAGTGCAGGAAGAAAAGGACTAAGACTCATCTCCTCAGGAAAGGTATTCTAAAGTTTCAGTGCCACTACCAAAAAGGCCACATAGCTCATACCTGTTGAATCCCAGTGGTGATGGAGAGTAGAGCCTGTGAAGCTTACCTTTGGGTGTAAGTATTGTTTTAGGATAGGGGTGGTTAACCTGTGGCCCCCCAGTGGTTCTCAGTGATCAGGGATGATGGGAATTGTATTCCAATAGCATACAGAGTGCCACGGATTAGCCACATCTGAGTTAGGAAAAAGTGGTTCTGAATATATCCTGGTTCAAGGCTATTAAAGTTTGGGCTTTTTTATATATCAGCAGTTTGTTCTGCAAATGAAGGAGGAGACAGGGAGAACCCGAAGCTTTTTCCACCTTCAATTTACCATGCACTGTGGTGTCATTGTGCCATGCCTGTGGCTGGGACATGTCTATGAAAGAGTCTATTCCACTGGTTTTGTGGAGTTCAATTCTCGTGGCTGAAGGAACACATGAATATTTTCTACGTCCCTTTATCAGATTTCAAGAGCTTCAAGGATTTAGTATTTTTTTCAACCTCTATGATATTGCAAACCTTCCAGCCAGCAACGTAAAATAGCATCACAACATCTTTGAACAAGATTCAAATCAAGGCACGTTTGTTACTTTCTGCCATGTACAGAGAGATGCAGGCAGGCAGAGCAAAACTATTTAGATGTCTCATCCAAATGTTCTGATTTCTGATCCTGTAGCTAAAGCCCCAGCATAAGTGCAAGTTTTGCTTTGCAAATTACTCTTGTCTGTCGTTGCCAACAGACTGCTATCATTCTTGACAGTTTCCCTGCCTGGAGGTGCCTGGATGACATAAATTCAACAATGCAATTGAATGTCTCCTGTCAGGTGAGCTCTTCAGTTGGTGTAGAGCACAGAAAGGGACACTTTCTTAACCTACTTAAAAGCTTTGTAATAGATCATGCCATCCCCCAGTACATCAGCAGCAGCTGTAATGAATCATTCCTTAGCCTTGGAGAAGAGCTTTCCAAATATATCTCGCATCTGTACAGCTGGCATCTTATTTATGTTCCTTTGTCTCATGAGGTTAATTTCCTTGGTGATTTTGCCTGCTACACAGTAGGCAGGCAGGCCTGAATCCATGATATAGTTAGATCAGAGACTGTGAAGAAAGCATTTTGAATTTCTTGGAATTCACTTACATGTCCTTGACTTTATGCCCTCGTTTTATGCCATGGAACTGGCAAAAAAACCTAGGGTCAGCCTACGTATGTACACCATCATGTGATAGACAACAATCCCATGACTGCAGACACGGGGAATGAATCTCCAACAAGGTAGCCTATAGCTATGTATGTGCTTTTTTCTTACCAGGAGAGAGCACTAGGGCCATGAAACTGCCTGTTACTTCCCAACGGAAAGATTCTCTTCTCTCCAAGGGATTTAGTGGGTAGTAGATACACAGAGAAGTCCCAACAGACACTAGTAACCTGTCTTCTGTTATGATGTGTGGGGGAAAGAATTTATATGTGCCTTTTCCTCAACTAAATTTGTCTTGTGCTTTCCTTGCCCCCCCCCCCGATAATTCCAGTAGTAGCATATCTTACAAACATGCCATGTATCCATACGAAAGGTAGGTTAATATGTCCTACAAAATGAATATGTTCTAAAGTTTTGATCCAAGATTATAAAATCTACCATTTTCTTTTATTTGAGATTCCTCCCCCTCTCACAAGAACACTTCATCGCAAAAAAATTCTTGTCTAAGTCAGAAAACGTTGTGTGAATAAGCTCTAGTCTTGGCTTGTTGATGTGCACAAGTAGAGCTTCTTGGATCTTAAAATGCCAATTTAAAAAGAGAGAGCGAGAGAGTCCATAGAAGGCCAATAAAAGGCAAGACATTTTGTGGTCCAAGCTTGTCATCTGTTTTGTGAATATTGCATTGCAGAGTCTGGAGAAAAGCCAGGCAGATCCTCTCATCCCTATTACAAGGAACTTGCCTGCCTCAGCACTTGTAACAACAACATCCATTCTCTTGCTTTCGATTTTGGTTCAGTGCCAATGTGACATAATGGAATTGAGAGTGGCATATTGCCACTGTAGTATTTTGTTTGGCCAAGGGGCTGGGTTATAGTTGCTACTTTCAGATTAAGGGTAAAAGCTTATTCAGAAGGTTTAATTATGGAGTTAGAGCTCCTATGTCAACCCTTTCTGAAATTGGGCTTTTGGAGCAACAATTCTGCTGAAAATGATCTCTGTTATAACTTGCTACTGCAACAAAATGTTTCAGTTTAAGGTAACCACATTTTACCTTAAGTCAAAATGTTTAAGGTAACCCCACATTGTATGTGATGGTCCCTAATACCATAAGTCTACAGTGGTACCTCGGGTTACAGACGTTTCAGGTTACAGACTCCGCTAACCCAGAAATAGTACCTCGGGTTAAGAACTTTGCTTTAGGATGAGAACAGAAATCAGGCGGCGGCAGTAGGAGGCCTGGTTAAGTAGGAGGTACCTCAGGTTAAGAACGGACCTCCAGAACGAATTAAGTTCTTAACCCGAGGCACCACTGTACTAGTAATCTATATAGCAAACAAAATGAAGCTAGTCAGAGTATTTCAAAACCATGCTTTATGTTGGGGAGCAAGTAGTTTATTTCAGTACACAACAAACATTCACCCACTTAAATCATTTACTCTTTCACATGCTTAAGCTTGATATTATAAGGCAGATGATATATTTTGGGCAATAAATGTTCTCTACTTTTTATTAACAATCTCCTTGATTCAATTTACTTCTCTTAGCATATATTAATTCTAATGCGCTGAGTCAAGTATTTTTGTGGTGATGGTTGCAGCTCTAGCAGTGATTGGGTGAGCTGCTTTAAGTGTCACAGATGTGGTTACAAGAATCTCTGGTTGCCATTGAACTACCACCCCAGGCTTGAATTTCAAACTTTTGTGTGAAAATTTCAGTAAAATCTTTGGCTACAGGTTTCTAGACACCCTGCTGTTTTTCTTCAGTTAGATCTTTATATATTATGCAATATTTGCAAATACTGTGTAATCTTTGAGATCTGTAGGGAAGCTTCAGAAGTCTTCTGACAGCTTTGTAGACTCTTCCTCATTCATGTTGTAACCTGCAAAGTGGCCCTGGATCTAACCTTCCCTATCCAGAAAAAAGGGAAAAGGAAATAGCCCACTGCAAACACAGCTTGCAAGCTAAACCCAGCAAACTGTTATTATGTATAACTGGCACCTGGGAGATAAGGCTTCAGTAACGTGCCTTTAATTAGAAAGTCAAGTTTTCAAAAGAAATCCCGGGAAAAAGGGAGGGGGGAGAGTGAGCTTTTCCAGTTCTACAATCAACAGGTCTACTTAATGTAAAATCCTGGGAAATGAAAAGCTATCAAAAGATTTAAATAGACAAAATAGACAAAAGCATAGCAGAAGAGGAATTAGCTTCTTAAAGCATCCATCCTCTAGAAATTTAAATAGCCTTTTGCGGGGGGGGGGGGGGGAGATAAAGCCTGTGTTTTTCTGAACAGTTTGCATGCAAATCCTTACTGAAATGGAAATGTGGTTGTATTTTTCTTTCTTTGAAAGAATGGTTGTATGAAATTATTCTACTTTACAGGAGAGGCAGCTGTCATGTAACAAGGGAATGAATGCACTGAAAGCTATGTTCCCTTGATGGATTGCATGCTGAAGAACCGACTTTCATGTCTTGTTTTCTTTAGCTACAAGGATCAGGTAGCAGCTGATAGTAAAGACATCGTGCTTGAGACCCTGGAAATCCAGTGCCTGTCAGAATAGACACTAGTTGGACTGAAAACAGTTTCATATATTTGAGGGTTGCCAGAGTCTTGAAGAGGGATGGGAAACCTGCAGCTTTCCAGACATTGTTGAACTATAACTGCCATAATCTCAGACCATTGACCAAGCTGGCTGTGGTTTATGGGAACTGGAGTCCAACAACATTTGAAGGATCACAAGTTCTTCTACAGCAGGATTTCCCAAATTTGAGTCTCCGGCTGCTGTTGGACCAAAACTGCCATCATCCATAACTAGCAGGACCAATGGTCAGGGGTGATGGGAATTGTAGTCTAAAAAGAGGTGGAGACCTAAGTTTGAGAAACCCTGCTCTAGAGCATGTGTAGCCTACATGGTGCCCTCCAGATGTTGTTGGACTCCTACCATTTTTTCCAACCAGCTTGGTCAGTGGTCAGGGGTTATGAGAACTGTAGTCCAACTGGAGGGGACTCTGTGTTGGTGTTCTGTGCTCTATAGAGTGGTTGGTATGAAAGCTGTAATCATATGCCTACTTCGTTGGGCAAAGTTTGCATTGAAGTGTGATTGAACTCAGTGGGACTTACTTTCAGTAAGCACAATTGCACTCCAAGGCAAGGTCCATGCTCTGGTAACCTCTAGGTTAGATTACTGCCCAGTTTATGCTTTGCTGCTTTGAAGATGGTTTGAAAGCTGCAGCTCATGCAAAATTTTGTGGCCAGATTATTGATTAGGACCAGGCGATCTGAACATACAGCACTAGTTCTGGTCTGTCATCACTGACTGCCAGTTTGTTTCCAAACCCAGTTCAGAATGTGGGTTTTGACCTTATAAAGCTTTACACAGCTTGAGACCCCAATATCTCAAGGGCTCGCTCTCTGAGATTGGCAGCTGGCCCCCTCAAATAAATGTTTAGGGGTTGTACCTAACACCAATATCTTTTCAGTGCCAGGTGAAGACTTATATATTGTGCCAAGCATTTGGATAACAATAATGGTTGGAACAACTGATTGGTTCAAAATTGAGAAAGGAGTACGCCAAGGCTGTATATTGTCTCCCTGCTTATTTAACTTATATGCAGAATTCATCATGCGAAAGGCTGGGCTGGAAGAATCCCATGCTGGAATTAAGATCGCCGGAAGAAATATCAACAACCTCAGATATGCAGATGACACAACCTTGATGGCAGAAAGTGAGGAGGAATTAAAGAACCTTTTAATGAGGGTGAAAGAGGAGAGCGCAAAATATGGTCTGAAGCTCAACATCAAAAAAAGAAGATCATGGCCACTGGACCCATCACCTCCTGGCAAATAGAAGGGGAAGAAATGGAGGCAGTGAAGGATTTTACTTTCTTGGGCTCCATGATCACTGAAGATGGTGACAGGAGTCACGAAATTAAAAGACGCCTGCTCCTTGGGAGAAAGGCGATGGCAAACCTAGACAGCGTCTTAAAAAGCAGAGACATCACCTTGCCAACAAAGGTCCGTATAGTTAAAGGCATGGTTTTCCCAGTAGTGATATATGGAAGTGAGAGCTGGACCATAAAGGAGGCTGATCGCCAAAGAATTGATGCTTTTGAATTATGGTGCTGGAGGAGACTCTTGAGAGTCCCATGGACTGCAAGAAGATCAAACGTATCCATTCTGAAGGAAATCAGCCCTGAGTGCTCACTGGAAGGACAGATCGTGAAGCTATGACTCCAATACTTTGGCCACCTCATGAGAAGAGAAGACACCCTGGAAAAGACCCTGATGTTGGGAAAGATGGAGGGCACAAGAAGAAGGGGATGACAGAGGACGAGATGGTTGGATAGTGTTCTCGAAGCTGCAAACATGAGTCTGACCAAACTGCGGGAGGCAGTGGAAGACAGGAGTGCCTGGCGTGCTCTGTTCCATGGGGTCACGAAGAGTCGGACACGACTAAACGACTAAACAACAACAACAATGGTTGGGTTTGAGTATCTGCTTTTGATGTTGGGTTAACGTGGATATTTTTGTTTTGAAGGATAAACATATTTAGTTTATTTGTACTGTGTTAATTATCACTCGTATTCCTGTATCTTTTTGTGTGTCACTTTGGTACTTCCTTTGGTTGTGGGAAGTGTTGAACAAATGACTAAACTAAAAGTAAGGCGGCCATCATGCTTGCTTTGGTTCCTTTTCCACCTTTAGATCATGGAAATTCAGCTGTCCTAATTACTACCAAAAAGTTGAACCATTTATTGTAGTTGAATAAATTTGAGTGCTTCTTTTTTCAGGTGAGGAGGGAGCTAGGAGAAACCTTCCTTTTTGTTGCAAAATGATATAGGTCCATAATGCCAACCCTAAAAACAGCCTATTCCATACAGATTTTGGTTGCTACCATAACAAAGAATAAAAAAGTCAGGGGTCACTTTCTGTGAAGTTTTAAAGATTCTACTTATTCTTAAAAAAGAAGAAATCTCTTCTGCTGCTGAAATCTTTCACATTCACTGGTTTTCATTTTGTATTCATGTGTGTTTCCAATATATAGCACAAGCAATATAAACACTTGTATATGTGATGCTTTCTTTAGTTTTTCACATTAACTACAGAACCAGCAAAGCTAACCTCCTTAGTCAAATAAGTGCACTGTATTATGTTCACCAAATCCAATGTTCACAGAGAGGAGTGAAAGTAAGGCTGAACATAAGTTGGCAAGTCTGCCTGTTAGAAATTGCTAACCGTTGCAATCTATACACTGCTTCTTTGATCCATTGGGAGTTGGCTGCAGTGTTGTACCGCATACTTTGTGAGAGGAATGTGAAAAGCTCTCCTGTGGCTTTGAAGGATAAAGGGGCAGAGTTCAATACTAGTTGTCACTTTTGAGAAGGCAATTGACTTTTTCACTTCTTTGTCTGGTAATGGTGTCATTGCTGTAGACTCTCTTATTGTGCTGTCCACTTTCTTTTATTTTAGTAATAAAAAAGCTATCTTCGCATTGCTAGAACTGGACTCTCCCCACATTGGGGCCATTTTCATGCCCTTTCTCACCTGCTGTATACAAGTGGCACGATGTTGCTCAAGTAGCAAGTGGGAGGGTAGGTACACTGCAATTTAGGATACAGAGATAGCTTTCACCTGCTTGATAGCTTTGTTTATGTCTCATTATTGAAAATGTTTTCAATGAAAACATTTTCATTGAAAACCTTGTCTCTTTCTTGAGATAGAGTTCAGCTATTCATCTTGCTTGGCTAAATAAGAGTTAGTGTTGAACGATTTCTGTCCTGTGTATAAACATCTGTGTTTGTTTTATGCATTTGTACCCACTTCTCCACTGAAAAGACTCTGAGTGACTTAGGACAGCAAACAATACAACCCATCTTCCTATTAACCTATCCTTAGTTAATGTCTTTGACGGCGGACAGGAGTACAGAAGTCTTCACTCTGGTCCGCCGTCAGAGGATAATAACCAGCTGTGCATGAGTTCAGTAGCGCAGCTGGCAAAAGATCAAGTCACTCGCCCATCCCTAAAATGCTGTTTCTTTGCCTCTTGTGTGATAACCTTGCTTTGTTTCCTTATGCACCTTGTATGATGACCTTGCTGTGGATGAAAAATGGTTGCCGTATTTGGGACCGGGAAGGAATTTGCTTGTAAACCATTTTGGCCCATTTGGAAGTTTTGCCTTCCTCGTAGAAATCGTAACAACTTTTGGTGGATAAGGCATTGGGTGGAATCTTAGTCCAGTTCTGGGTTCAGGGTGAATTAGTGCATTACCCCAATCACAGATTACCTGTTAATGGGGTATAAGTGGAAGTCTCTGTCCCGAAGCCAAGTGAGGTGCAGATGGGCCATAAAGCTTTCAGCAGCAGCCTGGGATGGGAGGGGGACCTAAGTTGACCTTCATTTTGAGGGGGTCCATATTCCCAGGCATGACCCTGCTAGAGGTAGGGCCTGCTTCTCATATCTTCCTCACAGTTACATGCTTCAGATCTCAATATGTAGCTAGTCAGTCAATCAATCAATCAATCAATCAATCAATCAATCATAACATGCTTGTTTTAGGTTGTGTATCTATGGAAAGCTGAATCACATAGTAATGCTTTCATAGATCATAGAATTATAGAGTTGGAAGAGACCCTGAGGACCATCTAGTCTAACAGCCTGCAAAGCAGGAAAATGCAGCTGTTCCAAACGGGGATCGAACTTGCAACCTTGGCAGTATCACCACCATGCTCTACTCAACTGAGCTATCCAGGCTTGTGGCAAGTTTGAGAGTTTAACATAGATGTAGGCATATTTTTTGTGAACCTTCAACAAATAGGGGAAAAAAATGCTTTCTTGCTAATGATTTTGCAACTTGAAATTTTGATGAGGTAGAAAATTATTTTTGAAAAAGGTAGCAGCTCACTTTCATTTAGTGACCCTTGAGGTGTGTGTGTGTGTGTGTGTGTGTGTGTGTAAGTAAAAACCACCCCAACCACTTCCCTGAGATTCTTTTAATTTGCCTTTTGGGTATTGACCTTCAGATGTAAGGTGCAAAAATGGTTTAAGGACCCTGCATATGAAGTTTTGTGCTTCCAAAAATATTCCCCTCAAGGTCAAAATACACATTACAATATGTCTAGGTAAGGAGAAAGTGCAATGTAGTGCCTTAATTGCGTGCGAAAAAATGTCAGTCGTCAGTCACAGCCTGTCAACATGTCCTGTACTTTCACTGCAACATTTACCTAAACTCTGCAACCTTTTCCTCATCTTTTGTCTCCAATGGGACTAACTTGCTCTCACTCTCCATAATTTCGGTCATTTGTTGGTCCTTTCCTTATATATTTCATTTATTAATCTCTTTCCTGGTGTGATTTAATGTTAAAAACATCAGCAATAAAAACCTCATATAAAAATCCAACTCCATTGCTCATATGGACTGGGGTAAGAATCTCCACTTCAAAGTAAGATCTTCAGTAGGCACTGAGAATATGATGATAATATTTAATGGGAGGGAATTCCAAAGGATAGGCACTGCCACACTAAAGGCCCGATTCCTACAGCATTTGGAAGCAACCTTCCAATGTGCTGATATTTGCAGGAGGCCCTATTCTGCAGAGCACAATAATGGGTATATTTTTAAGGCATTCTGATCCCATGGTGTTGTATAGGGTTTTATACTCTAGTACCAGGACCTTGAACTTAGCCTGCTAGCTAGCTGGCAGCCAATTCAATTCTTTCAACAGTGGTATAGCATGCCGATATTTTGCCCTAGGTGCAGATTCCGGGCCAACTTTGCAGGCAGCCACACATCGAGTGCATTGCAGTAATCCATTCTGGAGGTTACTGGTGCACGAAGAACTGTGGTCAGGTTATGCCAGTCCAGAAATGGCCATAGCTGTCTTACCAGCTTGTTTTTAATTAGTCCCAACTTGCTTGAATTGCACACCCTTTCTACCGTAAATATCCTTTGAAGGTTATTTTTTTGCTAATTCGGCAAGTTAATCATACTGCTCTGGGGAAGTTTCCTTGAGAACAAATCTTTCCTTCTGTCTTGTGAAAATACAGATTGTACTCTGGATGCATCCTAATCAGGCCACAGAGAGTTGGGGCAGATCAGCCTGCTCTGGCAAATAGACTCTTGTTTGCCCCAGGCAATAAAATCCATCCAAAGATAATTATAGCTCCGAGAAGGAGAGTGCCCTGGATGATTATTTGTCATAGGCATTTCCAGTTCTTTTAGCATATGTCCTTGGGAGAAAACTCTTTTCTAATAATAAAAAATCAGCATTCTGTTAATCAAGTAGCTTCGAAGTGAAAGCTATTTGTTGTTGTTTTTTAAGAAAAGAGTCCCCTGTTTATTTCTTAGCTGAAGCTTTTATTCCGTAAAAGAGGCAAGAGGTAACTCTGTTGGTCAGAATTCAGATGCTCTCCTTGCCATGTTACACTTGCTCTGTGCATTAAATTTGTATGCAAGCTGATGGCTTAAGATTTGAGCCTGCTTGATTTTGGTACTAGTCACGTGCATCCTCTAGGGGCAGTTGAGGGAGAGGAAGCATATGCATTTATCCTGTACCAGCAAATGAGGTGTGCAATGTGGCCTTAAGTGTTTACTTTTTTTAAGTGGCTTGGCTAGGTACAAAACACCCTAAATGTGCACTGAAAGCAAAGTCACTGGAAGAATACAACAGAATACTGAAAGAATACAACAGTGTCATTCCTGCATTGGCATTTCTTAAGGGTACAATCCAAGGGGCTGGGAATGTCACTACAGAATGGGATGTGCTAGCATGAAAACCCTTCTGGGAACACTGTTTTGGCAAAAAACTGTCCATGCTAAATTCTTTTATATTTCACTTTTTAATGAACCCCTTGTACAATTATTAGTCGCTATTTAGTTGCAAATACTATCAGATATTGTTTCCTGTTGGACACTGAACCTAATTCAAAGTTGATGAGGAAAGTGGGTCTAAACTGCAGATGGAACTGTTTATTTCACTTGCCCCCTTTCTCTTAAACAGAAACTGATTATATTTTTTCAGCTCTCAATATCTGGAGCCAGTTTTGCAAATTTGCATTTATTCTTTTTTCAAACACTGTAAACTTTTTACAGATCCTTGTATGGCTTGTAATCCCCCTCCCCCAGTTTATAAATAACTGAAAATAAACTCATTCTGGACTCCCATTTTCTTCCCCACCAGCTATTGAATGAAATCAGGCTTATTATGGTTTTTTTTCTTAATAGCATATGTATCTCACCCTTCTGCCAAGAAGCACTGGGCAGGAGATAGCAGTAGATGGTTTATTTTTCCACAGATGGGCACAAACATGTAAGGTAAAAGAACTAAGGCAACATCATGTTAGCAAAACTACCCAACAGATAGAGAACATTAAGCTAATTTTTAAATGAGGAGACTTTTTTTTAAGGTTATTTGGTGCTACACTCAAGTGAAATTCTAACATTGGGAATTTGGTAAATGTTCCTCTCTGTGCCCACTTTACAAATAAACTGTCATTTAGAAAATTATTTCCTCCTGTGCTAAGAGCTATATAATTATATTTTCTTACACAGTATAAAAGATGAGCAGTGGCACATCTAAAGAAGGTAATTACTGCAATTACGTTGCTAATGGACACGGATCTGTCATACAGAATTTGCTCTGGTCTCTGCAATGGCTTTGTGATAGTCTAATATGCTCTAAATGTGTGTCACTAAAGCACAATAAATTTAGTATTGCAGGAAAGGAGTAACATCAGATTTGCAATGGACTGCGATTAGCTATTCATCTGGCCTGATTAAAATGCATGATGGGTACAACATGCATCGATGTCAAAATACATTAAAACCATATCAGATTGCAGTTTCAGATTTCGCTTGATGTGCCTTCAAACTAGCACAAAAAAAACCTTGCAGACTTAATAACAAACTATATAGTATTGCTCAAAAAGCGGATGTATTTTTAGGCTGATATTGATGCAGCACACAGATGCTTTGAAACCTATTCATCACTATTCTTAGCATTTGGTTATGCAGTAAATAACACTCCCTTTCCCCAAGGAGGTTCTGGCATGAAATGTGACCATAGGCATTCCCATAACTTGAGAGGTTTACTGACAGCAATGGGGATGGGCAGAGTCTAGTGGATAACATTGGAACATAGGAAGCTGCCTTATACTGACCATTATTCCATCTACCTCTGTATTGTGCATGTTGGCAGAGGTTCTATAAGATTTCGGACAGGATTCTATCTCAGCCCTGCCTGGAGATGCCAGGGATTAAATCCAGGACCATCGCTATACAATGTAGATGCTCTACCACTGTGCTATGGCCCATCCCAAACCTTTTCATGTGCTGTCCAGTTTTTAGTGGTAGAACTCATTTGGTGTGTTGTGTCTCAGTTACTCTTTTTCAAGTTAGAGAATCAGAAAAGAAAAAGAGGGGGCGAAACAAAACAGAACTCTGCCAGTTCAGGGTATTGACCCACCTGTACTCAGTTGATGTCCAGCATCACAACGGAGGAAATGAGATTAAAGAGTCAAGTTGCACACACACCACACTGGTAAGATTTCAGGGCTCCCCACAGGGAAAGCTGAGTTGTACCTGGAAAATAAAACAATTGGGAGCAAGGTACGTGTCTTAAATGTCATGCAGGCCTGCTAGAATTCCTGAGCTAAGTATTTCCCAGTGAAATAAAATGCTTGCTAAATAGAACTCATCAGAGAACTAGAAGACTTGGTGATGCCCCTTTTCTGTAATATCACAGATAAAAAATTGCATGGCTTAGTGAAGGAAATGTTTGCCTGAAGTGCTAAAATGCCCTTTCATGTGAGAAAAAATTGATACTAGTCTTGCATATGCATTCATGATAATCGACTAAATGAAATATGCTGGCTGCACAGTTTGGAAGGAAGAACTTTCGTTTCAGGGGCTGAACTTACACTATCATCATAGCCTTACATTATTTGGACACTACTTTTCCATGGTAAACCATCTCCAGAGTGGCTCATGACATCATAAAAATGTGTATAATAAAAGCATAACATTTTAAGTTAACACACTGACAGTTACCTAGGTTAGCATTTAAATAGGCATACAAATATGGGATGTTTTGATTAAGCTACTAATATTAATAAGCCTACACCCAGATAAAACAAACCCACCAGTAATTAATAAATCTTAGCAATAGAAAAACAGCCCCTGAAACAGACTCTGCCCTGAGAGTTATCAGGCCAACCTTCCCTAACCTGGTGCCCTCCCAGTGTTTTGGATTACAATACCCATTAGCTCCAGCCATCATGGCCAGCCATCGTTGCCTGAAATTTCTGAAGGGCATCAAGCTCGGGGAAGCTGTTCTTGGGCCTTTCAGCAGCAGAAACAGTCTTTGTAGCTGGAGCAGGTCAGAGCCCTGCTTTCTTGGGCACAGATAGCGATCAGGGACAAAGCCTTCAAGGACTTGCACTGTTCCTGTGCACTGGGCTTGCACTATTGGGTTATAAATAATAGTTCGTCATTATTAATCTTAAGGGGATTTCAGCTTGGATGGTTTTCATATGCCTAGTGCTGTATAGTTCATTCCTACCTAGAGGGTCTTTTCACTGGAAAGATGTCATTAATATTGGGATTTTGACATTTGGTTGGCAGTGGGGGAGATGCTTTACTCTGGAGAAATCTGTTTCTTAAAAAGAATTTGCAGTCAAACTTACAAATCACTACGTGTATATATTTGACTTTTAGTTGACTTTTAGTGGATTTGTACATATCTTGAAGATGAAACGGTCTCTGGAATTTTTTGTACACAGTGCCCCTTATCACATTTGCAGGCACATGTGGGTTATTCAGTTTGTAGAACATGAGATCTAAGGATTGTGGAGCTGAGCCCCCTGTTGGGCAAAAGATTCCTGCATTGCAGAGGTTTGGACTGGGTGACCCTTGTGGTCCCAATTCTGTAATTCTGTGCACAGAGGAGTCATCCTGTAGGAAAACACACTTAGATGGCACATCATTTAAAAGCTGTTTTTGGTGAGAGGTGCCAATTGGAGCATATTACTTTGCATGTATATGTTTTTGGGGGGCACTCCTTAAAACCCCCCACTGTTATTGTGTCTAGCATGTAAGAATCTATCCTTTGTTCCATTTAAACCTATGAGACTACATTGATTTTACTCTCTGTACTCTTTACCTGTGATGTGAATGTGAGGTGTTTGGAATGGCCCAAGAGATCTTCAGTGTTTTATAGACTGATGCCTGGCTTGGAAGGGTCATGGTTATGAGAGCTTGCTTTCTGAAATATTTCATGTGGAAGTGTTAAAGGGGAAAGTTAAAGTGGCTGTGGCTGGAATTTATGAGGCACAATTAAAGACATGTGTTTTCAAATCTGTGATCCAAACATGAACATTAATCCATTTTGCCCATAAATTTGTAGGTGCCAAGTAATGCAGAGGGAGCTATAACTGGGAGGGATATAAAATGAGATTTCTAACAGAATATTCTGAACATGTGAATATTCCAAGAATGGGACGGTTCACACATAATTTATTAAACCATGGGTTAGTGTTGTGTGTGAACCCTGCCCAGCAGATTAATTATGACTTGTTTACTAACAACAAGCCACAGTCTGAAGCAATGGTTTGTTCTTGGCTTATTAACCTTGGTTTCTTTTAACTTTTAACCTTGATGTTAGGTGCAAACCCATCATCCTTCCTCAACCCTGTGGTTTGCTTGGCCACTCCAGACTCTCACCAAGGTATACAGGTATGAGGCAAGTGTAGCTACAAAAGAAAACAAACCATGCTTTTATTTGATATTCTGTGGGGCAGCTCATGGTTAACTTAGAATCTGTTAAACAAACCATGGCTTAGATTTGCCATGAATTAATGTTAACCATTTTGGGAAAAATCATAAGAACTGCATTACTAAATACCTTGAAGGTCCATTACTGTAGTTCTCCCTAAGAAAATCTGTTCTATGCTTCTGTGAACAGAGGTGCCATTCTGAAGAATCTTGGCATTCAGAAAAAAATCAGTCCTAGTTTAACACAATGAAATTGTCAACAGAAGCTGCTTTTGTTGCTCTTATTTGTATTTTGAGTTGTTATGGTTGTTACTCTCTGAAGTAACTTTGTTTCTGTTCTGAAAATGAAACTACAGTATTCAAATACATGGAACCCCAAGTCATATCCTGTTATAACTATTAAATGTAGTGTCAGTGTGGTAGATTTTAGGATGTTTTTGTGCTAACCATTTCCTGTGGAAAAAACCATACCTTGTTCACTCATTTTTTACATGGCACTTACGCAACATTGTGAAGAAAACATCCTCTGCATGTTTTATCTGTTCAGTTTCCTTCCCCCTACCTCCCAGCTCAGAAAATCCTAACTTTTTTTAATTCAGTGAAATAACTGCAATTTTCTAATAATGCTGCCATTCATTCTGCTGTTCTGCCCAGTAGTGACCTGGGCATATTGCTATTGCCATTTTCTCTTCTGTGCTCCATTTCTCCACTCTGGCAAGCGACTTTACCCCTTCCAAACAAAATGGAGGAGGGAAAGGCGTATTTAAGGCTTCCACATTCACAGTGGTTCTATTGAAAATCTCCTTCATCCTGTTGAGGGAGCTGACTGCCCACTTGGCTAGAGAGTGTCAGAAGTCTGGAAGCAGAATTTCTATTCCTTGTCCAGGTAAAAGCAGGCCAACACCAATTGGGTGTTGCTAAATTGTCCATGTTTCGAAGTACAGTGGTGCCCCGCAAGACGAATGCCTCGCTAAACGAAAAACCCGCAAGACGAAAGGGTTTTCCGATTTTTTAGCGGCTTCGCAAGACGAATTTCCCTATGGGCTTGCTTCGCAAGACGAAAGCCCATAGGGAAATCTCCGGGGACAGTGGGGAAGCGCAGCGCGCCTTCTCCTCTGTTCCCGGACCTGTCCTAAGGCTTGCGGTGGGAGGTCCGGGAACAGAGGCAAGGTGTGCAGCGCTTCTCCTCTGTTCCCGGGGCTTGCGGTGGGAGGAGGGTTTTTCCTCCCCACCGCCAACATTCAGAACAGCATTCTGAATGTTGACGGTGGGGAGGAAAGCCCTCCTCCCACTGCAAGCCTTCAGGACAGGTCCGGGAACAGAGGGGAAGGTGCGCAGCGCTTCTCCTCTGTTCCCGGGGCTTGCGGTGGGAGGAGGGTTTTTCCTCCCCACCGCCAACATTCAGAACAGCATTCTGAATGTTGGCGGTGGGGAGGAAAGCCCTCCTCCCACTGCAAGCCTTCAGGACAGGTCCGGGAACAGAGGCAAGGTGTGCAGCGCTTCTCCTCTGTTCCCGGGGCTTGCGGTGGGAGGAGGGTTTTTCCTCCCCACCGCCAACATTCAGAACAGCATTCTGAATGTTGGCGGTGGGGAGGAAAGCCCTCCTCCCACTGCAAGCCTTCAGGACAGGTCCGGGAACAGAGGGGAAGGTGCGCAGCGCTTCTCCTCTGTTCCCGGGGCTTGCGGTGGGAGGAGGGTTTTTCCTCCCCACCGCCAACATTCAGAACAGCATTCTGAATGTTGGCGGTGGGGAGGAAAGCCCTCCTCCCACCGCAAGCCTTCAGGACAGGTCCGGGAACAGAGGGGAAGGTGCGCAGCGCTTCTCCTCTGTTCCCGGGGCTTGCGGTGGGAGGAGGGTTTTTCCTCCCCACCGCCAACATTCAGAACAGCATTCTGAATGTTGGCGGTGGGGAGGAAAGCCCTCCTCCCACCGCAAGCCTTCAGGACAGGTCCGGGAACAGAGGGGAAGGTGCGCAGCGCTTCTCCTCTGTTCCCAGGGCTTGCGGTGGGAGGAAGGTTTTTCCTCCCCACCGCCAACATTCAGAACAGCATTCTGAATGTTGGCGGTGGGGAGGAAAGCCCTCCTCCCACCGCAAGCCTTCAGGACAGGTCTGGGAACAGAGGGGAAGGTGCGCAGCCTGCTGCCCCGCGCGAGGGGCGCTCTTAAGCAGAGCGCCCCTCGCGCGGGGCCGACATTCGCCGCTTGGAGAGCCCTGCGGGGAAGTCCTGCAGGGTTCCCCAAGCTGCGAATGTCTGCCCCTCACGCGGGGCAGCAGGCTGCTATCCGCAGCTTGGAGAGCCCTCTGGACCTCTTCTGAAGGCGGGTGGGGGGCAAAAGTCTTTGTCCCCCCTGCCTGCCTTCCCGGGGGATTTTAAAATGCTGGCGGGCGGCAGCGCTGCTGCCCGCCAGCATTTTAAGATCGCCCCGGACAGCGGAGAAGTCTCCGCTGTCCCGGGAAGGGGGGGGAAGCAAAGACTTTCGCCCCCCCCCGTCGGCCTTCAGAAGAGGTCGGGGGACAGACTGTCCCCAAACCTGGTCTGAAGGCGGTTTCCATAGGAACGCATTGATTGATTTTCAATGCATTCCTATGGGAAACCGTGCTTCGCAAGACGAAAAACTCGCAAGACGAAAAGACTTGCGGAACGAATTAATTTCGTCTTGCGAGGCACCACTGTATCATTCTTTCTCTGTGGTAGTTCTTAAATAATTTTAACTGTGACATAGTGTTCAGTCTTTCAGGGCTTACTCCCAAAGCCTTTCTCATGCAAGGCAAAGAAGTATAGGATCAAAGTTTTCCTTCTCCTAGATCTTGTAATTGGACCGTTGCCCCAATAATCTCTTGGCCTTTTATCTTAAAGTATAGACTTACCTTGTTGACTCCAAAGTGTCTTGGTTTTACTTCTCATGCGATCCCTCTAGCAAAATTATATGGCCACATTTACTGCCACTGTGCAGCATTAAAAACGTAATGTATTTTGATGTAGCTTAATAGGAAAAGCATTTTTCAATTTAGTCTGAGCAATCACAGGAGAAGAAATGCATTTTCCATTAATTTTTTTCGTGTCCCTAATTGCCCCTCTGTGGCATTATTATGAAGGACCCCTAGTGTAATGATGATGAGGCAGAGGCAACACTTCAGTTATCTTGGGCAATGCAATCCATTTTCTCGCTGTAAGTATAATTGCAATTTCAGTTTTATCATTTATCATATGTACATTAACAGTATTCTCAAACATAAATTAATATGTAGTTTAGCACCAGGTTAATGGGAGTGCAAAATCGAAAACTTTCAGAAGGCTTGCTGCAGAACCTTCTGGTTCTTAAATATTCAAAATATTACAAATAATGCTGCAAATATTTTCTCCCATCTCCCAAGCAGAATTGTGCAAGAATCAAGCTATGATATTTTCATCAGGGCATTTTCAAGATTAAATGTGGATTAAATTTGTACCTTGCTGTTCCCCCAGGGAGGTTTGCCTTCCTAATTATATTGGAATGTGGGTGGCGCTGTGGGTTAAACCACAGAGCCTAGGGCTTGCAGATCAGAAGGTTGAGCTCCTGTTGTTCAGTCCCAGCTCCTGCCAACCTAACAGTTCGAAAGCACACAGTGCAAGTAGATAAATAGGTACCACTGTGGCGGGAAGGTAAACAGCGTTTCCGTGCGCTGCTCTGGTTCGCCAGAAGCGGCTTAGTCATGCTGGCCACATGATCTGGAAGCTGTACGCTGGATCCCTCGGCCAGTAAAGCGAGATGAGTGCCGCAGCCCCAGAGTCGTCTGCGACTGGACCTAGCGGTCAGGGGTCCCTTTACCTAATGCATTGTATTTGGCTAAGTAAGTTTGTTGATCAAGTTCCTCTCTGAGTAGAGGTTTATGCTTGACCTGCCCACACCATTGTGGCCTAGCACATTAGCCACAAGTGTGGTCATTGTTGATTCTGGCCATCATTGAATATCTGAGCAGCTTCTGTTGACAGAAGTGTTGACAGTGTATGTTCATATTCACAGCCAATAGATCCTAATCCCACACACTTTTGTAGATGGCCTAACAAATAGGAATAAACTTAATATTTTTCCTTTCCTGTTCAGTAAGACTCTTATACTACCCTTAGCTTGTTTTCGGAACTGAAAATGCTGCTTCAACTGTAATGTTAATCAACTTAATGCTTAAGTGTGTTCTGGCAAGAATGAAATACAGTACAGATGCTTCGTATCAGCAATGCATAATCTCAATAAGCAGCCAAATGAGTAAACATTCACCAAGGGCTTTTGGCGGGGTGTGTAATTTAAACACTTGCTCAATTAAGGAATTGGATTTAGGAATTTTTTTGCACCAGTAGTAGAAAAGTTGTCAAATGATCTTACAGTATTTTGCTTTGTATTCTCAGTGGTCTTAAATTAGAGGGTTCTGCACTTTCTGTGGTTCTTCAGTAGTTGTTTGCTTCCCAAGACTCTCACCGGCTTGTTTGGGGTTGTTTCCTAGAGGTTTTAGAATGCTTGAAAAGGTATAGGCAATGTAAAGATCTATTTAGCTTATGTCAAAAGTTAAGCAGTTGCAGTATAAGGAGTCAGCAATTAATGCCATGAAATGCTTCTTTTTAAAATTCCACAATGAGGTTTTATTCTTTACAATCTAAAGAAAACTTAACAGTTCATGAAAACCAAGTACTGCATCACTTCCCTTCATTGGTGTGTTTGTGTGCCAAAAAAGAAAAAAAAACAGATGGCAAATAAAACTAGTCTAGTTTGATCATTTTGCCCTCTTTCTCATGCTGGGCCAACTACTGGAACATCTAATGTGAAATGTAGCATAACTTTCATGTAGTACATTGTTGTCTTTTCCACTGTGTAATAGTGTAACTTAAGTAATGGAAAGGAACAGATGCTAAGGATCATCTTGTCTTTTCTGGTTAAATGTGCAACTGGTAAGTCAGTAGGAGCTAAAGTGGTTTATGCCAGTTGGAGTTACTACAGTGGTACCTCGGGTTACATACGCTTCAGGTTACATACGCTTCAGGTTACACACTCTGCTAACCCAGAAATAGTGCTTCAGGTTAAGAACTTTGCTTCAGGATAAGAACAGAAATCATGCTAAGGCAGCAGCAGGAGGCCCCATTAGCTAAAGTGGTGCTTCAGGTTAAGAACACTTTCAGGTTAAGAACAGACCTCCGGAATGAATTAAGTATTTAACCCAAGGTACTGCATTAAGATACGGTACTTCAGATGCATAAGCTTAGCAGAGTTAGAGAATCTGAGGCTAAATTGTAATCTATAGAGTGTTACATTTCTTACTGAAGAAATAAAATAAAAATAGCCAATTTGAAAGTATGCCTTATGGTACTAAACTGTCTGTGGCGATTCCTACCAAAAGCAGAAGTTATCACTGTACCAAAAGAAAGCTGCATTGAAAAACAGCTGGTGTTGTAGCTCCTTTTTAATCAATATTATTAATAAGAACATATTTGATACTGAAATATGAGAGTTTAGATACCAAGTTTATTTCAAAGTCCAATGAAACACGAAGGTTTGGATCCTAAGAATTGTGAGATGGGTGTTTGGCATGCAGAACAGGGCTTTGCTGCTGGCTGCCTCCTTTCTGCCACAGTCTCCCGTGCACCCTTTAAAGCTGTGGAAAAGTGGGCAAAGGAGTCCACTTGAGTCATGTGAAATATTGTGGAGAGAAGATTTAAAATTTACGGCTTGTAGTTCACTTAAAGAAAATTATATGAAAATGATGTACCGATGGTATTTGACACCAGTTAAACTTGCAGAAATGTCTAAAAACTCTCCTAAAATGTGTTGGAAATGTAAAGATAAAGAAGGTATTTTTTTCCATATGTGGTGGGTTTGCAAAAAAGCAAAGGGCTACTGAGAAATGATATATAATGAATTTTAAAAAATGTTAAAAAGATAACGTTTATTTAAAAAAACCAGAAGCCTTTTCGGTTGGAATAATAAGTGTTCAGCTGCCAAGAAAGCTAAGGAGATTGTTTATGTATGCTGCTACAGCCGCTAGAATGTTATTTGCCCAGAAATGGAAAGAAGAAGAGGTCCCAATGAAAGAAGAATGCATAATGAAAATGATAGACAATGCTGAAATGGCTGAACTTCCGTGAAGATCAGGCATCAAGATGAGAAGAAATTCAATCAAGAATGGGAAAAATTATAGACTTATTTTAAGGAAAACTGTAAGCATGTTAAAACATTAGCAGGATTGATGTAACATTTATGAAGTAATTCTATAATTAAAAATATTTGAAAATTAAATGGAAAAAAGTAATTATATGCAAGGAAAAAGAAAGGAAAAAATTTGGAAACCGGGGCAGTATAGGAGGAAGTCAAATAAATGAATACTGTATGGTGTTATTGTGAATGGAAAATTGTTGTTATATTGTAAAATTTTAAAATAAAATATTTAAAGTTGTGGAAAACTGTGAACTTCTCTTTGCATGTCTCGGAGTGCTTTCTGCTTGCAGATCTGCCCTGTTGGATCCAAGCCATGCCTTCAGGCAATCTGCTGCTCCGTAATTCTGATCACTGGAAGTATATTGAAGGAGCAACATCAATCTTGATAATAAAACGATTTACTTAAAGGACTCCTGCTTGAAGGGAAGCATACACTCAAGGCAGGTCAAGATGGAGAACCTGTTTCGCTACAATGACTGGGCCATAAATTGCTTCTTGTGACGCTCTCAAGAGCGATGATCAATTGGTGAATGAATTTGTCTGGACTTTCCTAATGTGTGTTCCCGTCACTTTTATATAATAACATGGACATTTCAGATACAAACTGTACTCACTTCTAACTAATAAAGTAGCAACTATATTGCCTCTTCCTCCCTTCTCCCCCCTTATGTACAGAATGGAACGCATACTAAAGAGCTAACGCTAATAATGATTCTTGAATTCTTCATATTGTATTAAATGGCCCCAAATTGTAAACTTCCTAGCTAAGAGCAGGGTGATCATTTAGCATTTGATAAAAATTCGCCTTTTGCCATGAGAATGCCTTTCATATTGCCTTCATAAGAATTCTAAGATGTATCTTATGAGGGCATTGCTGCGGCATTACAACATTAATTACAGAACAGAGATGACTGAAGGCTATACATCATTCCTTTTTATGTTGAATAATGTTGGAGAACTCTTACTGATTACTTGGAAATTGCCCGTGTCCTCCTGCCAAAAGAGTTTCAAAATGGCAGATGTGGGAATTCAGCCATTAATCAGATGTTGAAAGCCCTGGGCTGTAATTTGGTAGGGGAAAAAATCATATCTAATGTAATGATGGGCTTGACTGTGCTGGTGAGCTAGCTTGCTTGTGCTGTAAAATGCAAAAAAGCTTGATAGCGGTAATATTTGAGCTCTAATTATAATTATTCCATGTGGAGCCTTTCAACTGCTGCCCTTTTTATGGTCAAGTATCATTTATGTGCCCTTTAATCATTCACTTCAATCTTTAATCTTTTAAAAGTATAGACTTGGCCATGTTAGAATCAATAGTACGTAAATCAGGATTTTTTAAAATGACTATTTTTATTCAAAGAATTTCAAATATGCAAATAACAACCATAGTAATGAACATTAACAATTCATAGCACAACTGTTGCAATAACTGTACCATGTAAAGTTAAACATGTTGACTTAAAGGGTCTCGGCAAAAATCACTAGGAGTTGATGGAAGAATTATAGTGTGGCTAGATTTAGTCACATTATTTAAATTGGAATTGTTTCATGTAAACCTAAGCATAACTCTATGAAGCCTTGTATCATAGAAGGATGGATAACAACTCTTCCAAACACATGCTACCAACATTATTATTATTATCTTATTAATATCCTACCCATCTAGCTGGGTTTCCCCAGCCACCCTGTACTGTTTACAGAACATAAAAACATATGCATATGCAACTCACTAGAAAGAATATTTTAAGTTGTATGTGTGAGATGTCCACATCAGGGGTAGACAACTTCTAGCCTATGGGCCAGTCTTGTCCTGCGAGGGCATTGTGTCCCCAAACCATGGTCACCTGTCAATGAGCTGATGTTGCTGGTTAACATCAGCTGATGAGCAGGTGGTAGGGTTCAATTCTGCATTGGGTGTGGGATGTGCCACCTCTGCTAATCTCAGTCCAGGTTGGCTAATACAAGGAAAGTTGTTCCATTAGATACTTGGTTGCCAAGCCTTTTAGGGCTTTGTGTATCAGTATTAGTATCTTAATTTGGGTCTGGTTGTGTTTAACATGATTGCACACAGCATTCTCACAACCACAGTCTGCACAAGCTGTAGGATAGACTGTCTTCAAGGGTTAGCTTTATGTAGAGAGTCTTACAGTAATTAAGATGCAAGGTTACTAGAGCATGTGAAATTATCTGAAATACTTGCAAGGTTGAGCAGAATCAAGAGCAGAGGTGGCCACATGTGGCAGGGAAATGGGTATCATTGCAGTATCTTTGTATAAACCAGCAGAAGAGCAGAAAAATAACTCTTCCTAAACAAATCTGTTTAATTGAGTTATTTGTGGCTGTATGCAACTTGCAGCCAAAAAGCAGCTGTTATAGATGTAGCTATCTCTCTGGACATTTTTGTCTGTTTTGATTCATGTTTGCGCTAGTCTGTGACTCTCAACTTCCATCTGCTACTACCCTATATTATTAACAGGTAGTAGCAGATGGAAGTTGAAAGCCTACTGTAAAAGTCTGATCATTCAGTGCAGTCTTACAAATCTGAATGCAGAATGAGATTTTTAACCCCTTTCTGGGTGATAAGCACAAATTCCTTTATAAGGTACAGAGGAAATTGAATGAGAAATGAGCAGTAAGCCATCTTATACTTTCCCATTCCCCTTGGAGAATATTTGATCTTATCAGTGTAGATGCTGTACAATGGTTTCTCTGTGTCTGTAATAATTTGTTACCTAAGTTACACTTGAGTTGCTGTAATGAAAAATGATGAACTGAGAATCATCAGGCTTGCAGAATGCTGAAAGACTGGGGCTGCCTTAAAACCTAGTTGTCCAAAGTATGTTGCATGTATTATTGCTATTATTTATTTATTGAGAAAATGTCTTACCTGCCTCACAGCCTCCAAAGGGCCATATGAAGAAGCTTCCATAATTTAAAACACAAATACAGTAAATGCTAAATAAAAAAACCAAACAATCTCAAATTAAGTGAAATTTAACACAGAGAGTCCATAAAATGATTGAGTCATTTTAAAGTACAGTGCCAATTCACTATCTTTGAATATTACATCATTGTTCATATATAAATACTGACTAGTTCTACTTTAATACTTACTTTTTGACCTACTTCTCTGGAAGTGTTAGCAGATTTTTGTCAGCTTTGTATTATAAGGCTTGCCAGCCAAATATAGAGGTTCTTAGGATTCTGTGCTCCTGTAAAAGGCACTCCATAGAATGGCCAAACCATGTCATCTTTTATAGCTGTCATGCAGTACTTGCATTAAACTTGATATAATGAATTTCTTTTTGCATTCCCATCCCTCATTCCAAAAGAAAAGTGCTTGCTAAGAGACAGATATTATGGTTTGTGCTATCATACAGGCTTTCCTAGGACTGAAAAGTATAATGAATTGATATCCCTGTCTTCCCTCCTTTCTAGACCTCCTCCCATCTTAAATTACTTCCAAGTGCAATAATACCCTACTGGATAAGTTATGAAGAAGATAGCTGTATTTTTTATGTTTAAGATTTCCTCTGTGTGTGAATATGAAGACATTTCCTACATAATCAGCTTGCTATGAGCAGGTGTGCATTCATCCATCATTAGAATGTTTTGTTACGTATAATGGAAAGGTAACTATTTTTCTACTTCATATAATACAAATTAGGGTAGAGGCAAATATATATTTTTAGTCACAATATTCCTCACACACACACACACATTTAGCATAAACAGTTGATGTGGTTATTATCACTTCATTCCTCTAACGGCTATAATTGCTTCCTTTTCAGGCCTTCCCGTTCAGAAAAGGCAGTGATTATTAAGAAATAGATTAACTGTGTGGTTGTGCTAATAGTGAAAGTAGCCTTGTGGCCACTTAAACAGCCCAAACTCCCAAATCTACTGACTCCTCTACCAGTGGAGAAGAGCCAAGACACCTATGTGAGGAACTGGAAGAAATGTAGCTCTGTCGTAGGATATGATTATAAACATCATGTGCTGTGGTCTGGATGGGAGCAGTAAAGATGTATGATTATTATTCATTAATTAAATTTATTGGTCACTTTTTCTTGTCAAAGGCAAGTCGAAACAACTTACAACCGGATAAACAAAGTCCAACTTGTAGATGTAGATATGTGTAGTTCAGGACTTCACTTGCAATCTAACGAGTTCAGGGATTGTAGTTTCGTTTGCAGCTGTTTCCCACTACGTCCCACTTCATAAATTAATGCACTCATCTCAATATTATGAGAATGAGGCTTCCTGTAGAAACAATAAAACCCAGAGGCATATGTTATGAATACTACCTGTGCAGGAGAGTGAGCCGTTGTGGTGATTTTCAGCTTATCAATTTTAAAGCAATAATGATTCTTTGTTTCTCCAATACTATTTCATATGATAATCCTTCCCTCCATTCAAAAGATGAAATGGTTGCACTCTGTCGCTCAAGCTCAGAAGGCCTCATCTGCACCTTATTCTTCTTAGAGTCAAAGACTGGGGAAGGATGGAACATTTACATCCACAATAACCAATGCAGTCTCATATTGGTTTATATTGAAGCTTAAATTGCATTTGAGACTCGCTCTCTTTGTGTTAATGTAAGAGAGTGGTTAATGTAAGAGAGGCGTTTGTAACTCAGATAAACTTTCTGGCTAGTATGGGGTCTTTTTTGGCATTAGAAACTTGGAAGGAAGCAGGAACCACCACAAGCTCTTTTGTAAGAATGCTGTTGCATGCAGTTATATACCTTCATTACCTTTTATTTCTTTCACAGCATGCTGACAACAGGCATTAATTTTCCTCCAGAGTTTAAAGCAGCTTAATGAGCCAAGTGGGCATATTTAATGTCTAGCTTAAGACTGAAGAAATACAGCTAACCAAATAAGCCTCATTTTCCAGGCATTCTTTCCCTGGTTGGAAGGGAATAGTGTTGACGCCAGCAGAGTACTAGGTAGAGAGCAGGTGGGATTTAAACGGTAGCCCATTCAAGTCAGACTGAACCTGATTGTGTTCAGCTTGCCGGCATTCGTGCAGAGATGCTTACCTAGTTGACTGCTCCTGCTTTGAATGTTTGCCCAGTTCCTAATGTGAACGGACGCTCTACTGGTAAGTGACTTACATTTTATTCACAGCTGAAGCTAAGTGGTGGATCAAATGCTTTGTATGTACTGGGTCCAAGATTCAATCCCTGGTATCCCCCAGATAGGGATGGCAAAGACATGCCTGAAACCTTGGAAAGCTGCTGCTGTCAGTTTGAACAATATTGAGGGCTGACTTGATATGAGATTAACTTTCTATAAGAGCAGCACTGGACAAAACAGGTGAGACTTCTCGCAATTCTTCTTCATGTCAGATAGTATGACAAAGGCTAAATTGAAACACTCTACAGTGGTGCCTTGGTTTTAGAACAGCTTAGTTTATGAACAACTTGGAAATAGAACGCTGCAAACCTGGAAGTAAGTGTTCCTATTTGCGTTCCAGTTTGCTTTGGAAGCGGAACATTGAGTGTGTTCCGTTTGAGTCCCAAGCAGCAATGCAACACAGAGGTGATATTTGGAGCTTTTTGTTTTTCCTTTTTGTTTTTGCATTTTTGTTTGTCTGGCTTTTTCATTTTTTTGACTGTGACTTGTTCTTCATTTTATGGGACTGACTTGTGACTGTGGCTTGTGACTGAGTTTTTGTGACTATCATCAGTGCACGTAAGAATTTTTTTTTAAAAAAAGTTTTTTCTCATCTACAATACTGTCCTATTTATTTTATAGTACAGTACCTTGATTATTGCTTTCATTTTATGGATCAGGGATCTCGTTAGATAGTAAAATTAATGTTAAATTGCTATTTTAGAGGTTGTCTGGAACAGATTACTCCATTTTGCATTACTTTCTATGGGAAAGCACGCCTTGGTTTTAGAGCGCTTTGGTTTTGAAACAGACTTCCAGAACTGATTAAGTTTGGGAACCAAGGTACCACTGTATTTAGTCCTACAGCATCATAGCACTGACAGTTCCAAAGTGGCAGGAGACTGTGGAGCACACACTGCCCTGAAGTCTGCAGTAAATGATGTTTGATGCACAGTTCCAAATAGGAAGATGGAGGAAAAATATACGAGCTCCTCAACTCATTGCCAAATAGATACCCCATGGAATATTCTGTTCAAGTTTTTCTTTGTGTTTTTAAATAAATTATAGCACAGATAAACCTGTTGTGTATTCTACACTTGGGAATGCAGATTTTCCAAGCGCAAGTCAAAACTGTTCTTTGTGGGGGGGTTTTGTTTTTGAGATACACACACACACACACACACACACACACACTATATGAAAGGCACCATTTCCTTTTTCTTTCTTTTTTAAATTGCAGTAAAGAATATAGGGGAAGCTGGAAGCTTCTGAGAGGAATTACTGGCTTCCTTGAGCTCTGTTTAATCTCCTTGTGTGTCCTTGGGGAACTTAAAAGAGTGGGCAGTAAAACTGTCTCGCTAGTAAAGTTGCCTTGGAACTTGTGTTTTCTAATAATGCTTTTGCCATTGGTGACTTTATGAAACAGTACTAAGAGTTCTAGTCATCTACAAGTAGGCACAAAAGATGTATAGTACTTCAAAAGAGAAGGCAGAGAGTCGGATGAAGATTTTATTTCATAAAATAAATTGCACAGGATTAAGACATAATTCCGCATCAGATTCTGTACTTCATCCTATATCTTCAGTGCAGAGGCTCAATGCAGATCAACAGCAAACCATGAACAACACCAGCACTACCATTGCAGGTGTGTTATTCCTGCAAATTCAGTTGGGCATTCTTGTTGATAAAGTCTAAGGCTTGGTGTGCTATAATTATTTAAAATCAAATGTGGTTTTCAACTCCAATTCTGAATAATTATAATAGTGGAATTCTTGGCACTTTGGGCATGATTTTTTTAAAAGCCTTTTTAAATACACTAGGTATTATAACACTGTTGGAAATGGTAATGCAACATACTTCTCCCATGGAAATTTCAGTACAGTGGTACCTCTAGTTGCGGACTTAATCCGTTTTGGGGTACCGTTTGCACCCCGAGAAGTCCGCAACTAGAGCTCCTCTTCTGCGCATGTGTGCGAAGTGATCGAGCGCTGCTGTGCATGCGTGAAGTGAGCATATCGCTCATTCGTGAAGCGTGCAGGTTGCTTCTGCACATGCGCGGGTGGCGAACCACGTTCATAAGCTGAAAGTCCATAACAAGAGCGGAACACAACACAAAGTATGACTGTAGATTATAAATCTCTTTTGTAGATCAGTGCCATATTTTTCTCATCTGTAGCCTTGTATTTTCTTATTATTTTGAAAAGATTCATTTGCTTTTTTAATTATTTGCTTAGCCATGCTTGTCGTACACACCTTCACTTAAGCGTATCAGCAAGGTGCTCCCATTCATTTCCAACAAAACTGAAGGGAGCATTTGCTCATTTGCCAATAATTGCTGCTTTGGGAATTTTAATGTTTTGCTACAACAGATATCTTAAATTATGTAAACTGCTGCTTCCTGTCCTCGATACTCATTTTGTCCCTTTTAAAGTCTTTTTTGTTGAATTTCAATTAATTCAAAGTGTAAGAGGAGTTCTGTAATGGAAAACAAGTGCGCTGAGTTTTCGATTGGGACATGTGGTTTACTGATGCTCAAGATCGGTCCTTGCATGCTAATTGAGCAGTTAATAAAGTGGATGTTGGCAAACCGTCGATACCTTTTTTGGGAGAAGTTTGTGTGTTGCCATTACTGTGCTGCTGGCTCTTTGGGCTTTCCTCATGCTGGTCCTGTATTCACTGTGTTTTGCATTGTAGTCAAGCAGAAATCAACAGTTTGGCTGTACTGCAATCAATAAAACCTGCTGAGTGTTAGCTTCTTGTTCTTTCTTTCCTGCTTTAATTTAAAACCTTGGTATGGGTCCTCCCTCCCTGAGGACTATTTTTGCAGTGTACAGTCTTCTGATTTGTCTTAAAGAGACAATATGGCATTTCATTTCTCAAAAACAGCATGTATAATAGGAAGGGACTCTTGAGGCATCAGCTCTAGTGATGTATTGGTGCCATTTCATAGGTAGTTAGAGTACAGAATCACAATCTGATAATACTCACAACTGCAAGCAGCTTTTATTGGCTGGGCAAAAATTTCATTTTACCCGCAGCTGCATTTTGCCGTTTTAGAGCTGGGAAAATGCAATTTCCTTGCAACACATGCCCCGGGTGGATGATTGCAATCTGGATCCTTTTGGGATAAGGGTTGCAACCACTGTACGGTCCCTAAGAGAGAATAATTTAAGCTCAAAAATATCCAAAGAGCCAGTGCTAGTGTCTTTCTAACTAACAAAAGGATTGAGGAGAAAATGAGTGGATAATCCAAATTTGCGTCCTATGGTATCATTGTAGGTGCCCAAGCATTTACTGCTCCTTCTGACCGGTTCTGGCTTGAACTGTGCTATTCGCTGGTGTTGTGAATGCCCAAGAAATAGTACATGTCATAGCAGCATAGGTCTGCTAGACTGCTTTTTGGGACCAGGCTTTATAGTTTCTAGACCCAGTTTTTAAAGTACCTTTTGAAAGCCCTTCAGGGCTTGGTGTATCTGCAGGATCGCTGTCCCCATATATGCTTTGCTCTGCTTTGAGATTCTCCTACCATCTAAGGTGCTTGTTACTCCCGGTGAGAGGGCCTTTTCATTGGTAGTGCCCCAGCTTTTCAATTCTCTCCCCAGAAAGGATTACGTGGCAGCCATTCTGATGTATTTTGGGTGCCAAGCAAATACCTCAGTTCCTTTAACTCCTGTTGATCTGTTTTATTTGCATTCTGCTTATGTAGAGGTGCTGCTTTTGGGGGGTGGGTAAGTCACTCTGATAATGTATATGAAGCGTAAGGCGAAAATGTACCTAAGTGACAAATACTTTGAAATGCCGCATAGTTTGCGCACCCTTGCTGAAAGAGAGCGTTAAGACCAAGGTTTGAGTGCTGATTTCATTGTCACTGACATTTAACTTGGAAAACTGCAAACTAAGGATTGAATGCAGAGGTCAGGAGAGGCAAATGCCTACAACAATTAGACTTAAAACTTGAGTTTGATGGAAGTAAATGAGAACTGGCAATACTGTTTTGCAATTGCTTCTAACAATTTGATCTGCCAACAGAACTGCTGCTTTTGGCAGGTACATTGGTGACAGATGTATAACTTCTACAGTGATGAAATGTATTTCATTACATTACTTTCAAAACTGGTAGGTTTTGTTGGGTGAGTGTGGAAATGCTACAGAATGACAAGCAAATTCTATTCAGCATTATAGGCAGCTTAATCAAGCTGCTAACTAGTCAACTTGTTTATACTTGATTATACAGAGACGCCAGGTGACGCTGTTGTCTAAACCACGGAGCCTCTTGGGCTTGCCGATCAGAAGGTCAGAGGTTCGAATCCCCACAACGGGATGAGCGCCTGTTTCTTTTCCCAGCTCCTGCCAAACTAGCAGTTCGAAAGCATGCCAGTGCAAGTAGATAAATAGGTACCACTGCAGTGGGAAGGTAAACAGCGTTTCTGTGCTCTCTAGTTTCCGTCACGGTGTTCCGTTGCACCAGAAGTGGTTTAGTCATGCTGGCTACATGACCCGGAAAGCTGTCTGTGGACAAACGCCACCTCCCTCGGCCTGAAATGAGATGAGCGCCACAACCCCATTGTCACCTTTAACTGGACTAAACCGCCATGGGGTCCTTTACTTTTTTTTTTTTTTAACCTTACTTTATTATACCCAATACTATGGGCAACATCCAATGTTAGCCCTAGTCAGAGCAGACCCATTGAAATCAATGAACAAGTTAAGCCATCCTTTAATTACCCCACCTTTCTCTCAAGGGTTGATTGCACCAAAGTCAAAATCTTAGGCCATTGCCAATGTGTCTTTGTATGGAATAAAGGAATTGTAGGAGGGCAGGGGAAAGAAAATTTGGCTTCTGTTGCACTTCCACAGCAATCAGTTTATTCATTTCCTGCAACCAGAGCAGAATAAAATGTGAGAAAGGAGCTAGGAATCTTCCAGCAGCCCCCGTGAACTTGAAGCATTTAGATTAAAGACCCCTGAGGCTGCAATCCTAAAGAGACCAATGGGGCTTTCCCCCTACCACAAACCAATTGTGTTAAGACCAGGTATTAGGCAGAAGGGCTCGTATTCAAACATCACTGGGTAACTGGGAAGCAAACGATGTACATTGGTACCTCGGGTTACATACACTTCAGGTTACAGACTCCGCTCACCCAGAAATAGTGCTTCAAGTTAAGAACTTTGCTTCAGGATGAGAACAGAAATCGTGCTCCGGCGGCATGGCAGCAGCGGGAGGCCCTATTAACTAAAGTAGTGCTTCGGGTTAAGAACAGTTTCAGGTTAAGAACGGACCGCCAGAATAAATTAGATACTTAACTTGAGGTACCACTATAGTGGGGTTTGTGGAAATATTCCTCCCCTTACCACTGCTCCCTCTCTCTCGGACTTCAAGGTCAGATACCTATAAAAATGCTGTGTTTTTGTTGATTCAATCTCAGTCTTTAATTTAAAGATACACTATGTATAGATGCTAAAGCAGGGCCAGCCCAGTACATTTTGGTATCTGAGACGAAGCACAAAATGGCGCCCATCTAATACGTGGTAATAAGGGGTGAGTGAAGATCCAGATCAGGAACAAGTAGGGGAAGAGACCAGCAGCACCTCCTATTTGCCTAGAGGCTGCTGTAGAGGCGGCCAGATTCGGCCTCCAAGAAGTTGGCATCAGTGGCAGTTAATGCATTCCTTGGAGGATCTTTTGCCCCTGTGAATTCTGCCATCTGATATGGTTGCCCCACCTTCCCTCATGGTTGAGCTGGCCCTGTGCTAAAAGCAGCTTTGAACTGAATGGAACACTTTAACTCTTTATTCCATTTGTTTCTCAGATTGTAATCATCCCATTTATAACACTCCAATAAAAATATTTATAAACAACTATTATGGGTTTAGTTCTGATTATTTCTTCCCGCAGTGTAGATGTTGCACTTCTGAGGGTGGCAGAAGTACCAAGAGAGCCCACTCTGCTGATTTTAACACCAAAGAAGGTAATTGGGGATGGAGGCAGTTTTTCAGATATTTGGGGTCTAAACAGATTTTAGAGTATGATCAGACTTCATTTTATTCATTGCCTTTAAAAACGGATTTGCTTCGGTCAAAGTACCAGGCTTTTATTGCTAGAGAATGAAGGTAGACTTAAAAATTGAGACATAAAATGTGTCTAGCAATCGTTACTGTGAAGGGAATCCAATCAATCTTTGAAATGTCCAATACTGTACTGAAACCTATAAAATACCAAGAGTAATTTAAAGCCTATTCAGAAATTATGCTAGTAGGCTGGAAGGGACATGATATAGAAGTGATCCATGGAAGGTGTCAATCTGATGATGAGACTGGGAGAAAAATGAGTGAGACAAATGGTAAAACAAATAAATGCTATTAACAAACTTAATTGCTTATCCTTCATGTAGTGAGGATATGGAGTTATTTGTTCTGATGGATATTCTGTACTCATCATTTCGTGGAAAAATATTTGAATTAGAGGTAAATGTTTTTGGAGTAGCTTGTAGGAAGCTTGGACTGGGTTCTGTGCAACTCCTTGGTTGCTGAAATGTTTCCCCCTTCATGAATTCTGCCAGAATTCAGTGTTTAACATTGCACATGTGTGTGTGTTTTAAAGGGGTATAAACAGAAAAATTCTGAAATTACTTGAGCTGTATTTTAAGCAAGGAAACGTATGAGGGTTGTTGTTGTTTGCGTAAATGTGGCTCTCTTAAGTTTCACCCCTGAGATTTGTGCCTCTGGATTACTGTACCTAGGTACAATTGCAGCTTCCTTCTAAGAAAGGACAGCTGCTTCAAAGTTAATAAAAGTTAAAAGCAAAGTATTTAACAACATAAAACAAGAAGCCTTCATTCTAGGAAGTACCTTCAGTGTTCTTGAAGGGTTTGGCTGTAATCTTTTTCTGGATTTTCTTGCCTGTATAGCAGTGTTAGTCTCGTTCTTTATAGACATGCTATGGGGAAACTTTCCTGATATAAAACCTTCATTTATATAAAACATCCTTCTAAGAAATGAAAAAGTTTGTTCGATATCTATTGTACAGATATCCTGCTGAAACCTGAAGAATTTTTAAAAGGGGCAGTAAGAACAACAACCCAGTGGCTTGGATCCAAACAGCCTGCTGTGTAATCAGAAGGGACTTTACTTGTTTAGTGGAATTTTTGGAACTAAGCCCATATTTACTTAGCAGCGTGATGAATTATGTCATGCATTATTTAAACTGGTTTTAACCACCCATACAGCTTTTCTTCTCTTTGATTTCTCTGAGGGCAAGATAGTGAGCTTGTAGAGGTTTTACCAATGGAATTGTTATAGCCTGTATTTCAGCAGAGTACTTGTCAGATTTCAATCATTATTTTCCCACTATTGCTTTTGTTGCCTCTTATATGCGGGCACCACTAGCTGAAGTAATTTTGCTGAATTCTTGATAGTGTTGTGAGTTTGATGGGGGGGGCTCAGTCTATATGGTGCTTAAATACCTTCTAATCCCCCTGAATTGAGCAAGGGTTAAAATCTAATGGAGGATTCCATTGTTGAATTAGCCATACAAGGATCATAGTTGCCACCTAAGTATGATCATTAGTATGGCAAAGGAGGTCGTTCTGTGCCAGAGGGCAAAGGAGTGGACCCTCTCCCTCACCCCTCCTTCACCTGAGAAGGACATTAGCCAGGGTTGTGTGTGAGAGCTGGGCTAGAAGCAGGCGGAAGTGGAACCATGCTTAATTTCGCCTTGAATCCAAACTTGTGACTATGGGAAGCAAGACCATCTTGGGGTGTTAAGGCTCTGAACCCCTCCATCATAGGCTGAAGTTGTATGTATGGGTCATTCCACTACTGCCGCCATTGTGCATCATGATGTTGATAATATTCTTAGCTATATTGCAACGATGTAATGAAATAGAAAACAGTGTAGAATACTTTCAAATGGAATAAAGGTAAAGGTAAACGTACCCCTGACCGTTAGGTCCAGTCGCGGACGACTCTGGAGTTGCGTGCTCATCTCGCTCTACAGTTCGAGGGAGCTGGCGTTTGTCTGTAGACAGCTTACGGGTCATGTGGCCAACATGACTAAGCCGTTTCTGGCGAACTTATTTGTTTTTAATTTATCATTCAGGTTTTTATTTTTTTAATCTTTCAATTCCAGAACTGTAATCATCAGTTCCAAAAAATGAAGAGAATGTATTTTAATAAAAAATAATGTTGGTCAATAAAAGCAATATGTAACAATTAAATACAAAGTTTAAATTGTTCTAAAATTAAGAGAATAGATTCTACTTGTTGCATTTGATAGCCTCTATAGAGGCTTTAAATTACAAGTCCACGAAACAAGTCCTTAGATGGTTGAATCAGAACTACAACAATTTCAACTTCCATACTAGAGAACCCATACTTTCCAAGACAAACTGGTATTTTATAGGCAGCTCAGGGTCATGTTTTCTGCAAACTCAGCAGTAATCACTGATAAAACTGGTATCCTACCATGCTCTTGTTTGATACATCAGCCAAAATGCTCTGTAGAGGCTCATTCCAGATCAGTCTTCAGCTCTTGAATCATGTCACTCCTGCCTTGAGTGTGAGATTAATTTTTATTTCCTCCAATTGCAGAAAGCTTGGCTCCCAGCACACACTCATTTATCTGAGGAGCAGTTCAACATGTAATTGCTGGTTGCTGGAGTTTTGTTAGTCATGTTTTTAAACAAGAAACTTCAACCTATGTAGGATGCAGAAGAGCATTGTTTGTTCAAACAAACAAGCTCTAATGAAAATTATAAATGGACACAGATCTGACATAAGAAATGACAATAGTAAATAAAAAGTAGTGAAGCAACACTTCATTCTCCCAGGACACCCTGTATGTGTTCTTATGTGAACAAAGAAACTTCAGAGAGAAACTGCAACCTGAAACTGCTGAATTACAATTCGGCAAGAGATCAAATTCTATGAACTGTAGCTTGAACTGGCACAAAGGTTGTTTTTTATTATTATTACTCTACATGTGTAAATTAGCTTAAGAATACCAGGATGTCTATTATCAACAACTTTTGCCAGTGAGTATTGTTACTATTGCTACCTGTACTTTTTGCATTTCGTTTTTATCTGACCCAATTATTTACACCCCTTCCCCCCCCCAAAAAAATACTTTGTGTAAATACCTGTATCTTAGGATAATACTGCCAGCATCTGTCAATTTCCATAAAAGCCCTTACCGCAATAAATTTGCTAGCTTTCAAGGTGCCACAAGACTCTTCGTTGCTGTTGTTTTGCGTAGCAGCCTAACATGGCTACCCCATGGGGGGGATTAAATTCTGACAATATCCTAAGTAATATTTTGCATAAGCACTTTCTGTACAGTACATAACCAAATAATATTTTTTTATTTAAAAAAATGTACTATAATAAACTAAGTAGAAACTTTTCCTGTGATTAAGTGGAAACACGATCATACCATAAATTCACTAAAGATTGAATCAACCAAAAAATCACTGGGCAGGAATCTTCTCCATCATTCTTGATCCCAGGGTGGGTTACAAATGTATAAAAACAATAAATGTTCACAGAATATAATAATACACAACAAGAGCAGATAAAACCAATACTCAAGCCAGTTAAAATTCATTCCTGTGGATGGTTCCATTAAAATCTTTAAGGGTTAGGAAAATAAGTTTTGAGCATGCACCAAAAGCCTGCAAACAGCCTGACTTCCAAGGAGAGGGTGTTCCACATTCAAGATCACCACCACTGAAAGAGTTAATTTTCATGTTGCTACATAATGCACCAATGCTGGATACAGGACACAGCAGGTTGTAGAAGGATGTGGATCCTTTTCGTAGAACAAAATTTGTGTGCCCGCACAACAGGTTCTTGCTTCTTTGGAGCCCAAATTGATCATGCAATGGTATTAACCAGAGATGGATAGCTCCCTCCCCTGCCCCCTAAGACATTGGTGGCAAATGTACTTGTTAAGTTGTGGGTGAACATATCAGACGACACAGCGATTCTTCAAACAGCTCTTGTTTATTCACAGGCCAGAACAGAACTGAACTGAAGGGTTCAGCCAGCCTGCTTATATAGAGCTCCAGTACAACGTAACTGTAACAACTTTCTCCAACTATCCAATCACTAAACATCACTTTTGATCCCTTATTTGCATATGTGGA
Source organism: Podarcis gaigeae (assembly GCF_964106915.1). Classification (NCBI taxonomy): domain Eukaryota; kingdom Metazoa; phylum Chordata; class Lepidosauria; order Squamata; family Lacertidae; genus Podarcis; species Podarcis gaigeae. The sequence continues at coordinate 55,684,777 of NC_139685.1, read as the reverse complement.
CCTAAGTAAAAACTATCTACAGTATCCCCCTGCTGGCCCAGGGTGAGAACTTCAGTACATAACAGTACTGAAGAAGGGCAAAGACTTTCTGATGATCCTACTATTTATGCACTGTGACTATTGGAAAACCTAATTAAATGAACTAAAGGAGACCGGTGGCTCTTTCTGTCATCGCCTATCCCTTAATCTACTATAGTAGTAAGCACTGTATGGTAAACATTGGGAGTTCGTGTATATCATAATCCAATATGCTCTTGGCAGATTGATTGTGTTGAGCAAGCATTGGCACTGTTCACCGTTAGCCTCAGTTTATCTGCCAAGCCCCTGTATACCAAACAGCATTTCCCATTAACCAAGCAGTTGGCATGATAAATAGTTGCAGTGCCTGATTGCTTAGCTGACTGCTACTTGCTTGCACTCAATTTCTAGCATCCGCAGCAACCTTTTTATTGCTTCACAATTCATTTGTATTGGGGGTTGTAAATCAAATTTGAGATGATGAAGAAGCAAATGTGCTGTGTGGGGGGGGGTTAACGTGCATCAGTTATTTTACAAGCAAAGAATAGGGGTGGCCCTCACAAGCACTTGGGCAATTTCAAAAGCAAATGAGAGTATTAAATTGATTACATGGAGACAAGGTTATTACTCGGAAATTTGGCTAGAACTCTTTTAGCATAATGAAATAAAACTCTACTAGAATTTGGCAGCAGGGTATAGTAACCAGAACCACAAATAATTGGATATTGACTGAAAGCAGAAATAATGGGTCATTGGTAGAAGTAAACATTTCCTTTAAAGCAGACTTTGCTTGTTTTTGGTAATTTCCTAGTTTGTTCTATTCTGTTTGTCTTGCTTCAAAACAGACTCATTCTCAAATTTGAGGTGTTCGCTTTTGATTATTATTGTTTTTGTAAGGTAACTATTCTAACCAAAGTTGCTATATGTGCATTTCTTAACAATCAACATAAAAGCTTTTTACTATTTTCAGCACCTATGCCATGATAGTACCCACATCCGTAGTAGTTATGGCTGCTTGAGAGACCAGGTTCTCCTTTGTGTCTCTGTATAGCTGTGCTGGTTGTGACAGATATATTAAGAAACAGGAATAAGAGTAGTCCTTCATGCCAAGATTTCTAATTTTTTAGTGCAGCATGCATTAGTGTTAAGGTTATTCATTTGAAATTCTTGTCTCAGTGTCAAACCCAGTTACATGAATGACCTCCTCTGCGTGTCTGTCTAGTAATCAATTTCTCATGGGATCATGTCATCCCTTGTGAACCACTTTTGCCCCATGGGGGTGCATGTGAAAGTCCAGATTGTCAATTTAAAATGCTTGTGTGTCATAGTTTGTTGGCATCCATCTGTGTGTCATAACTTTAGCATTCATTGGCAGTGGAGAGGGTGGATTTAAAGTAGCATTTTCACCTCACCGTGTTTTTGTGTCACCAACCTTGTACAATAATTGCTGTATATTACCTAATGTGCATGTTTTCATATATTTATTCACATTTAAATAGCATTTTTCATGTTTTTTAATAAATCCTCTGAATGGAAGTATAGGGAACCTTATCATTTAACATTGTAGGCTTTCTTAACAGTTTGCTTTCCCTGCCTTCCCATGAAAGTTGGTTATGTTCAAAGAAAGCTTTGTCAGTTTCACAGATACCAGGATGACCTCAGCCATCTACTCCTTTTCTCTGCTACCATTTTCCCACCCAAAAGGGCATGCATGTTTACCTGTATAGTGAGGTGGACTAGAAGGATTCACCTGTATTCAGTGTAGTGAGAGTGCAGAACAGAACGGCTAGCATTTTTTAACAGGTTGGTCAAAGAGTGTCTTCTCCTATGCTAGCTGAAGATGTGTGGTGGCATTATGGAACTCTTAACAGGATAACCTGTGAATTGTGTTTGTGTGCATTGCATGAAATAAGGAATCTTCATCAGTAGTGATTAGAGAGCACGTATCAAAATTGCATGTATGGTTTTTGGCCTTCCACTTCTGCAGTCCCAACAAGTTCAGCAGCATTTTGCTGTAGTGCAGTTTGTTTGCTGATGTTTGAAACACCATGACAGGAAAAGCTTGCAGAGATTTGGAATAGTAAATGTTGGTGGGGATAATGTTAGGCATCTGCCTTTCTCCTGCCTATATATATCACTCAAAATGAGTTGGCACCAAAGCTGCTTTTCATAAGAAAAACCAACTGCTGGGAGCTGAAATTCATAGCTTGTTTATGCAAGTTTATTTCAAAATTTTAGCTTAGTTTGGCTCAGGTATTTCTTTTTAAAGCACATATAATTTTTCACTACAGGGTCTTGCACAGTGTTTTTTGCATGTTTTGGAATTTGTTATTAACACCATTTTTCTCCTGAATTTAAACCTCTTATATTCCTATTTAAGAATTGTGTGTTTTCTGTGCCAATTTGTCAGTGGTAATAACTTTGCCTGATATTTTAGCACATCGCAGTCAGGGAACTGTTCCCACTTCTTTTAGATTACTTTTCAGGAGTCTTCACAGCCTCGTGGACAAAAGTCATTAAAGAGCTTTTCATCTTTAGAGTTTGTAGTATTGTTGTTGACAACAATATAATTGAATGCATGCCTATGCCTGTGCATTGTATATATTATCTAAAATCTGGACAAACTTGGGTCTAAACTGGAGATATTCAATAAATATCTTGTCTTTTTCTCCCAGTGGGCTCTTCGTGAGGAAACCTAGGTATGAGAAGTAGCCCTTACATTGAATGTATTCAGCTGAGAACTCTTGACATCTAATCAATCTTCTTTACAGATGCTTTGCCTGAGACAATCTGGAAATCTAAGACATCACAGAAGAGCACTTTATAGCACACTAGTGCCATCTGATGGTAAGCTTTCTTATCAGTTACTGTTCTCATATCAAGTGATGACATCGTTCACAGTGTCTGGGTGCATGCATATCCAAGAATTTCTCTGTTTTTATTCTGGACAATTGAAAATCTTCAAAATTTTAGGTCAACATATACCCCTCCAGTGCTTCGGACTTCTTAGTATTTTGCCCACCCCAATCGTATAATAGTATCCTCCTCGTGTGTTATGAGATGCCCGTGTATTTTGAACTCCTAAGAATAGTGAATGGTGCTGCATTTGGAGATCTTGTTGCAGGTGTGGCAAAGATCAGTAGTGTTGGGGCTTGATAGTTAACAAGTCTCACAGGTTCTTTAAATCCCGGGTCTCTTTGGAGCCCATTGTACCCCAAGCAAAAGCACTAAATTCTTCATGAATTCTGGCAGGGGGGGGGGGGGTTGCAGGATTTCAGTAGCATATTCCTCCTTTAAGCTCTGTTTGGCCTGTACTGCAGAGAGTGCCTTTCCTTCAACCACTTTCAGTTATTCATATCCTGTAATGTAGATATACAGGATTCTGGATATACAGCCTTCTATCATATCATATACACTTAGTAGCTACCCATTCCACTTTTGGACCTTCTATTTAATATGTATGTATTTGTTTGGTTTTTATCACATCCTTTCTTCAAGATCTTCAGTGCAGAGTATATGTGGCAGCATATAGTAAGGTGTGTCATGTCTTTGTTTTCCCCAAGCTTTTCAATATGTGCTTGTAAGTTACTCTGTTGTCATCATTTTTTAAAAAAAAGTTTGAGTGATAAATCAATTAAAATGCCCTTTTCTCCCCCAGAAGTAACTGTACATTATAAACATGGATTGCCTGCGATAACTCTGACATTACCCTCGAGAAAGGAACGCTGCCAGTTTACAGTCAAGCCGATGCTGATGACTGTGGGAGCCTTCTTGCAGGACATACAGAGAGAGGATAATGCCATTGAAAAGGTAGAAGTCTTCACAGCAGGTACTAACACCACTGTCACCTTGAAAGTAAAGGACATTCTGTTCCAACTCCTTTACATGCAAAGCAGACTTTTGGAAATTTTTGTTAACTGTACTACTTTGGGGGTGTGGAGGTTTCCCCTTCAATGAGATGTCTAGCACAAGAGTGGGCAGAAAGTAAACTGGTAGATCTCTGTGGCTGATCTCCAGTAGTTCCATAAAGATTTCTGATGCTCAGTTGCTTAACAATTTTTGTTGTTTGTTGTTTAGCTGTTTAGTCGTGTTCGACTCTTCATGACCCCATGGACCAGAGCACGCCAGGCACTCTTGTCTTCCACTGCCTCCCGCAGTTTGGTCAAACTCATGTTGGTAGCTTTGAGAACACTGTCCAACCATCTCGTCCTCTGTCATCCCCTTCTCCTTGTGCCCTCCATCTTTCCCAACATCAGGGTCTTTTCCAGGGAGTCTTCTCTTCTCATGAGGTGGCCAAAGTATTGGAGCCTCAGCTTCAGGATCTGTCCTTCCAGTGAGCACTCAGGGCTGATTTCCTTCAGAATGGATCGGTCTGATCTTCTTGCAGTCCATGGTACTCTCAAGAGTCTCCTCCAGTACCATAATTCAAAAGCATCAATTATTTGGTGATTGGCCTTCTTTATGGTCCAGCTCTCACTTCCATACATCACTACTGGGAAAACCATAGCTTTAACTATATGGACCTTTGTTGGAAAGATGATGTCTCTGCTTTTTAAGATGCTGTCTAGGTTTGTCATTGCTTTTCCCCCAAGAAGCAGGCGTCTTTTAATTTTGTGACTGCTGTCACCATCTGCAGTGATTATGGAACCCAAGAAAGTAAAATCTCTCACTGCCTCCATTACTTCCCCTTCTATTTGCCAGGAGGTGATGGGACCAGTGGCCATTATGTTTTTTTGATGTTGAGCTTCAGACCATATTTCGCACTCTCTTCTTTCACCCTCATTAAAAGGTTCTTTTATTCCTCCTCACTTTCTGCCATCTGCATATCTGAGGTTGTTGATGTTTCTTCCGGCAATCTTAATTCTGGCTTGGGATTCATCCAGTCCAGCCTTTCACGTGATGAATTCTGCATATAAGTTAAATAAGCAGGGAGACAATATACAATCTTGTTGTACTCCTTTCCCAATTTTGAACCAATCAATTGTTCTATATCCAGTTCTAACTGTAGCTTCTTGTCCCACATAGAGATTTCTCAGGAGACACATGCTGTTGCTTAACAATAGCAACAGCAAAATGTCTTTTCCCACCTATATTAGGCTTCTGGGATTAAGATAGCTAGGCAGGAGGAGTGGACCTCTGTTTGAAAGGAAGAATATGCGTTCAGTTGAGTTCTTGGACTGAAAACAAATTGTGAGGCTCAGAATTTGCTCAAAGGCCCCCTGATGTTTAATTCTGACTCGTAATGTCTTTTGCACCTGGCTCTGATTGGTACATCTTGAAGTTCAAGGGGGTAAAAGGGAAGCTCGAACAAGGCTGAAGTCTGAACAATCTTGGGCTAGCAATAAGCAGGACTAGCATCAGGGATTGGCATTGTTGGGCTCCTGCCAACATCTCAACAGAGGATGCGATTTCGTCTCCAGAAAACAAATCATAGTTAGTTCGTTTGGGCTGTTTAAAAACCCCACACATTGGCTAAACAAACCATCACTTGGTGTTATGTGCAAACCAGGCAAGATGTTGATGGTTGACTTTTATCTCTTTTAATGGTGTCACTAATTGAAGCCACTTCATTTTTTGGATAGGTATTACTAACTTTTTAAATGAATGAATATAGCCAATCATACTATTAGTTCTATTACAATTACTCACTTTTTAAAAAGTTGTCATAGGTGTAACCAAATGGGAGGGAATTCTTGGTTTGTTGGCTGGAATCATAGAACTGAAAACCTTATTATGCTGATGGTCAGATCAATAACATAGTTTAGTAATATCCTTGTCAGCAATCTATAACTGAAGAGATTATCAGACTTCTGATGTTATCATTCCCAAAACATTTGCAGCATTTCTATTCTGCATCTTTGCATAAGCTGAGATAACTACCAACCAGACTTCACTTTATGCAACATTAAATAGAAAATTATCTTGCAGACGACAGTTACAGTTAAGAAGTGTACTAGAGAGACTCCTGTATTTGTTCTCCTCTATCTTTTAATCTCTAGGGCGATGTGAATTTACCATTGCAAAAGTGTCTGTGTGCAGTGCTTTCAGAGAAATATTTCCTTTTAAAGATACCACCCCGCCTAGATTTCTTTCCCCAAACCTAAATTATGTTTATATGAGAATACTGAATCTTACTTGCACTTAACATTTATTAAATCGGCGTTTTTGTGTTGTTGCATTTTTTATTTATTTGTAGAATGCCTAGTAGCCGACCCATAAAAGTTAATAGCAAAACAAAGCAGCGAGAATAATATTTCATATAAATATTTAATGTTCCCCCCCCCTTCCCTCCTTTGATAAATGATACTGGGCCAGATGGCATCCCCAAAAGAGCGGGTGGAGAAGAAAGCTGCTGTACTTGGTTCATTGCTACTGTGATCAGAAGCCCAGCATGAGCCCAGATGACAGAATTCCAGTCAGGATATGCCAGTATGCCTTTGCTAACAGCACATTACTTTGAGTCAGAGATAAGACAGAGAGGCAGGCCAAGTTCCAAGCTAGTAATAATATGTTTTATCAGAATCTCTTGTTGTGCTAGTTTTAAAGAAGCATTAGTGTACTGACGTTGCACCTTTTGGATGAATGACCAGCTCAGTGCTAGAACACATGCTTTGAATGTAGAAGGCCCCCCATTTCCATCTGGCATCTTTGGTAGGGTCCTTCACTATGCTCTTTTCAGCACCTGCTTTAAAATATCTTTATTTTAGGCCATCCAGACATTTAGAAGTTACAAGCCGAAAGGTTTTAATATATCTGCTTTTTATCAATAATTTTAATGTTTTATTTTATATTCTTTAAACTGCTCGGAGGTTTCGTTACAATCAAGGGGTATATCAATATTGTTAAAGAAAATAAATCTCCATTTAAAGCAGTCTGATAGCGAGAAGGATCTATGATGGAAATCCACTTGCCATAACCTGCAAATGACAGGAGGACAGCAAATTATGGTAAACAGCTCTGACCATATGATGCACAGGAAGAGGGAAACAGGGAGTGTGAGCAGGCAATCACTACACTGTTCCTTGGTTTGATAAAACCATAGGAAGCTGACTTATTCTACTGAGTCAAACCATTGATCTATCTTTATCAGTATTGTCTATGCTTATTGGCAGTAGCTTTCCAGAGTTTCAGGCAAGAGTCTCTCAGCTGTACCTGAGGATTCCAGGGATGGAACCTGGGACCAATGGGAGCCGAAATACGTGTTCTGCCATTGAGGTATAGCTCTTCCCTAACCCTGGCCACATTGGTCAAGAACCCCAAAGCAAAATGCTGCTCCTAAAAGTATTACATTGGGAAGAAGATAGGCTTTTCTTAGAGTATTAATCCATATGTGGATGGATACAGTGGTTCTAATCTAGATGCGAGCACATAGGTGGTGATTCTTGGCTTACTAACTTTCAGAATCTTCGGACCAAAGTGTAGATCACACTAATGGTGTGCATGGATGCATGGTAGCTTCTCTTGTTTTTTCCAGGTAAATGGCAGGATTGGAAAAGTAGATTTTGGGAAGCAGGGTGTTGTAAACAAAATCTGCCCTTTTCCCCTTATGGGGTATCCAAGAGCCCATATAGACTCCTAAGGGTTAACCCTTTCTCTCCATGCTATGATTTCAGTGACGATTGCAACCATCTCCCTACAAGATTAGTCCTGGGAGGAAAGCTTCCATTGCCTTGATGTCATGTCACGTTTTGAGTTTCACTAGACATGACAAGAAACGGGAAGCGACAAGACATGGGCCTATCATAGAAACAACCTAACTCAGTAATTGTTGGTGTAGTAAACCTTGCCTGCATTGAACTTCATTATCTGTGATCAACACAGTACTGGTGCTTCATTACTTAATGAAGCATTTTATTGCTAGTATTGAGGTATTTGCTTTCTTCCTACAGATGGCAGCATGATTTCTTCTTCAACATTGATGGAGGTTCTTTTGATGAATGATTTTAAACTTGTCATCAATGGTGCAGAATACAGTGTTCATCCTCCACTGAAAGGTACACAATTCCATGACCAACGTGAAATCATCTGGAGACATATTTAATATATTTAAAATTAATTCCTTCAAAAATTAATTCCTTCATGCTGGCTGAGAAGTTAGCCCCATTGAGTTCAATGGGACTTACTCCTAGGTAACTGTGAATAGGAGGATTGCAACCTTAAATCACAAGCGGTCAAAACTGACACTTTATTCTGTGCTTTAAATGACTAGGATGATAGAGCTGTTCCTTCCTTTTGCAAACCCCCAAGCTTAATTTGAATTCTGTCTCTTGAAATAAATGGTGCCTATTGAAATGCATGCATGTGTTCTTGTTCTTGCATAGCCCTGCTTCATTTGCATTATTCTGAGCTTGAATAAGAGGTGAAGTGGGAGAAAAAGAAATAGCAGGAAATGCTTGGGCAGCTCAAGGCAGCCTGCAGGAGAAAATACAGTGTCCCTGCAATTTATGCTCACTTTACATAGATCACAACCTTATGCAAGATGGGGGTGGGAAGAGTAAATAAAGATGATGTGAAGAGTTGCTTACCAGTCTCTGGGAGCTTCCCAGAGGCCTAGTACCTCCTTACCAGAGACCAGTAAACAGCCCTCTGCTCATAGCCCATGGGGTTCCTGACTTTGGTGATTTTGCCTTTGCACAGAGACTCCCGGAATCAAACCCTCATGTAAGTGGCGGGTCCATTGTACCTGCCCATTGCCCATATCCCTGAAAAGGTATGGAATTTCAGGCCTCCCAAAAGCTGCGCTGGCATAGTGGTTCCAGTTTCTTTCTTTCTTTCAGATCAAATGAGCACAGAACATAAACTGGAGATGGATGACATCAAGTCTATGGTCCACAAGTTGTTTACAGCACTTCATTTAGAAGACCACCAGACAAGGAGGGAGAGGGAATTAATGCAAAAAGTGGAACTTCTGAAAGAAGAACTGCTGCCTCTGGAGCAGGTCTGGAAAAATATTTCTTCATACATTTCATATTGTGGAAATCTATTTTGAGTTTAGCAGGTGAAGTCTATGAAATGTGTGGCAGATTTTCCCACTTCTGCCCCCATTTTTGACTGGTTCCAGACACACTGGAATGGGCCCAGTACCTGATTTTTGTTACCCCAGTTCAACACAATTTAACTTATCAAAATGGCAATACAAGGCATCTTTCTGTTTTTGTAACATCCTTCAGAGACAGGTCAGATCTGCATACTGAACTGGTATATTTCTACTCCCCATTCCCTATATTGAACCACTAGGTTTATGTTATAAAAATAATACTTTGAATTGGCTCAACTTAATTAATCCACCTTTATAGATAAGTAAAGCAAGTTGTATTTTAACATTGAAACTCTCTTAGTATGCTCAGATGTGAGCCAAACACATTCTTGTATAACTTAGGTATTGATGTCTATGTAACTTCTTTCCAGATACACTTTTTAAAAGCAGCATGTGGTTTGTATTTGATGTAGTTATTTTAGATGTTTTGCTTTGATGATAGTAAACTATATTTAATAATTGAAAATTAAAATTATTGCAGAAGTTGCAGTGTATGTATTTTGGACATATGACTTAATCAATTTCTTTCATGGATAGTTTGTGAAATGGAGACTCTTTTTTTTTGATAATTGAGAAAGGATAGCAAAAATTATCTCCTTGAAAGCAAAAATTGAGTGTAAATATCCCTTCTTTAAAGCTTCTTTTGGTCTTTCATTTGGGGCCCATATCATCTTTTGTTTGCTGCCCAATTCTAGCCTTGCTGATTAAAGTAATTGTGATTTAATTAGGGTTTCTCAGCTCTGCATCAGTAATGTTATTTTATAAGGTTTTTGTGCTATTTATCTTTTTATCTGTATTGCTTGCTTAAGTTCTATTAAGTAAAGGAAATGTGTCTGCTATACGCCTGAAAATTTCTCCTTGAACACTAGATTTTTCTGTGTGCTAATACTAAGGAGACTAATCCGTCTCCCCCTGAATGTCATAGATGTTAATGAAAAACTACGGGTACAGGGCTGTACAGCGGTACCTTGGGTTAAGTACTTAATTTGTTCCAGAGGTCCGTTCTTAACCTGAAACTGTTCTTAACCTGAAGTACCACTTTAGCTAATGGAGCCTCCTGCTGCTGCTGCGCCACGGGAGCAATACTTCTGTTCTCATCCTGAAGCAAAGTTCTTAACCCAAGGTACTACTTCTAGGTTAGTGGAGTCTGTAACCTGAAGCGTATGTAACCTGAAGCTATGTAACCCGAGGTACCACTGTATACAAATTTAAATAACAACTTAATTGTCAGACTCAACTTCTGCTACATAGAAATCAGGCTTAGATACATCCTCTGAACAAAGCAAAATGGTCACACCTGCTTTATCAATAAGAAAGTAGAACAGGCTTGCAGCATCAGACCAAGGTCTACAAAATCCAACATTCTTCTCCCAAAGTGGTTAGATTAGAAGAGTGTTCAAGACCATCTAAAAGACTAAGGAAGAAGGACAGTGCTTACTGTTAAATGGCTTCTTGAAAACAGTTGAATTGTTGTTGGCATCCATCTGTTTTGGGGGACAATGGAAGAGGCCGCCTTTATAAGTGAAGTCAAAGTATTGGAAGGTTGCAGCACCTGCTATGGCTGTAGAGAGTGATGCAGGAGAAACATGTTTTGTCTCCATGGAAAGGCCTGGCTGAAGTCATCATTTGAGACTTCTCTACACTCCACATAGTGAAATATTTTAATTTATTTATTAATGCACTTTTGCATACAAGGTAATCTGTGGTAGTGGGTGGGGCATGCTTGAACAATGTTGTCTCTTCAGTCTTAACATTGGTTCTCTCTTCCTAGCTTAAAGCTGGAATTACTACAGATGTTGATGCTAAGACTTCTCGGCTTCTATGGATTGGCTTAGCCTTAATGTCAACCCAAGGTGGAGCCTTGGCATGGCTTACCTGGTGGGTCTATTCATGGGATATCATGGAGCCTGTTACTTACTTTATCACCTATGGAACTACCATGGCGTTCTATGCTTACTTTGTGCTTACTAAACAGGTGAGTCTCTGTAAATCTGGAGCTGTAATGTTAGCAGAATCTACATGGTTATCATAGTGAGAGTCTGCAAGTACATATCTGTGAATCTTCTAAAGTATCCTAACAAGGAGGCCTAGGATTTCTTTAGGTTGTAAAATGTCCATAGACCCAGGTTGGCTAACCTGCAGCCCTCCACTTCATTGGATTCTATGTCCCATCAACTCCAGCTGGCATGGCCAATGGACAAGGGATTGTGGTAGTTAGGGTCCTTCAACTTCTCAGGTGGGTACAAGTGCACTACCAGGTAGGTGTTTTTATGCACCACTCACTTGAAGGTGAAAAACACCACCCATTTGACTGGATGCTGGCTCCTCCTTTTCCTTGGGGGGGCAGTTTGTTTTCTGCCTTCACTTGAACTAGACCTATTTTGGAATAGACTGTCCTATTGTTCTGATCTCCACGGGGTTCATACAGTTTTGTGGATGCTGGTCATTGGATCTATAAAGCTTCTATGCCTGGGGCTACATGCCTGAAGGGTCACCTTCTGTCCTTCAACATATCCACAATCAACCAAGAGTACTTGCCTAAATGTGAAATGCATGCATCTCATCCATACCATATTGAGTGCTTTTTTCCCCCAGTGGCTGATTCACTCTGTCACCTTGGGAGAGTCATTAATGTCTTGGGACTTTGAATCAATCTTCTATAAAGGCTAAAATTAGTTATATGAAAGAGTCACAGTGAGGTGGCTTCACCTTTCAGTCTTCATGTGAAAGTGGCCTTGTAAGAATAATCCCATGTGATAAACAGCACGTCGCCACATGCTGAAAATTACTCATATTTGTAACATGCATTTCATGGTGATTATTTCTACCTCAAAAGCTATCATGAAATGAGCCCTTAATATTTTTGAGATCTTTCTGTTTACTGATTTCATGGAACTAGGAGTCTAATAGATACTCTGTCTCTCATATGCTACCTTGTATGTTTGGGTTTTTTTTACTTTTTTAAAGGGGGAAATAGGCTTGAAATCTGAATTGATTTTTTATTTTTTTTTAAAAAAGCACTTTATCCACATTTAATGACTGCAGCTACAGTAAAATGGACAGCTCTGCAATTATGATCTCCTGGTTGAAAATTTCAGAGTACTCCCTTATATTTTCTTTTTCTTTTCTTATGCAGGATTATATTTACCCAGATGCTCGGGACAGGCAATTTCTCCACTACTTTCACCAGAAATCCAAAAGCCAGAACTTTGATGTGGATCAGTATAACAAATTAAAAGATGATCTTGCAGAGGTTAGTTGCATAACTTGCTTTGAGTCAATATACTTAAATTTTGTCATGTAACATAAAAGTGGCTCCAAAAATGTTTTGAAATCCCAACATTGGCCCCCACTTCTGCAGCTGGCACATTTCAGGGAGTAACGCTGTAGTCTGTCACTAAACAACATGCATAGAAAGTACACTCTTGTAGCCGTATACAGGCTTCCTTTTTGAAAAGTGGGTTTAAAATGCATATTGACAGCCACTTGACAGGTGAGGAAGAAAAGTAATAATCTTACTTTGGAGGAAATGGGTACAGCTTCCCTTTCCATCTGCTGCAGCAGCTGTGATTAGTGTCAAGGAGATGTGAAATGGAAAACTCTCCAGCTCCAAAGTAAACAAACCCTTATCTCCCTTGCTGTCTCCAAAAGCTAATGGAATGCTTCCCAGCTACTTCAGTAGGCTTTAAAACAAAAATGAATAGTGTTGACCTTGCCAGGCCAGCTCTGCTCAAACCTTCCAAGTCCATAGAGAATTGTTTGGATTATGGACTTCATTGCTACTCCTCGGTGACAATTTACAATGCACCAGCTGCAAAAGAGAAAGCCAAATCATAGGCCTGCCCACCTTCTATATCCTCTCTCAGAACTGGCGAGACATTGCCATAGTCACCAGGTGCAGAAGATGACCCTGGCAGAGTGTTGTGATTTGCAGCTGCTGCCAGCGGCTGCTGCTTTCACTGGATTTGCCAGCCAGGAAGAGGATTCTGCCATCCTAGATGGCACATTAACTTGCTTATGTGATTGCCAGGAGCTCACTGTCAATATAGCACAACACAGTTACAAAGCCAATAGCTTCCCTTGCTATTCTCAGTTCTTCTTTGTCCAGTGGCCCTATTGGCATCTTTCCCTCCCTGTCCCTGCCTCTGCTTACCCTTTCAGATTTCAGGCATCCTTGGACATGTGTTGCAACCCATGGGAGTCCCAGGCTCCAGATCTTTGGGGGGGGGGGGTTGACCTGTAGCAATGTGTAAGCTGAGGTACAGGTTTTGTGTTGGAAGACATCCCCATTAAACACTTGACCACTGTTTGATGATTAAATAAATTCTAACACTGGTTGCTCAGTGGAAGAATGCTCATGCTGTTATACTTTAGTATATATACTTACACTAAGTAGATTTGTTTATTGCATTTATATCCTGCACTTTGCCCAAGGGTACTGAAGAAGGGAGTGCCCATAAAAGTCCGTGTTGAAATGTCATGCTGTACGATGGCCAAACCAGCTTCCTGATTTTAGTTAATTGAACCATACTTAATTCTAATCAGAGGTGGGAGGGACACACGAACCTGCAGGGTGCTCTTGGTTGTTAAACCATGTAACTAGGCAGCGTGATGTTTGAGATGTATATTCCATTTGTTCCACACAACAATCTGTGAGATGAGTGATCGGCTCATGGTGGACATCTGGATTTGAAATGTGGAAATCAGTCTTCTTTGCCACCATTGTGTCTGCTCAGTGTCACAGAGCTAAGCTTGCGCAGGTGTTGAAAGGCCTCTTACAATCTGGCCAAAGCAGGGAAGTGATAGAACCATTGATGCCTGCTGTGAGCATCATGCAAGACCTTTTGCAGCTAAACTCTCCTTGCATAAGTTCTGATTTGGATTCCACTTTTTGAAATGAGTTCAGAGAAATGGACAGACTCCTTGAAGAAATGAAACCAACTGCATATATGCACCTAGACCCTGGCCCTTCTTGTGCCCTTAACGTGACAAGTTTAGGCATATCCAGTTGGGTCCCAGAGGTAATCAGTGCCTTCCTTCAAAACTCTGAGAAGCATTCCCTCTCTTAGGTAAAGGTAAAGGGACCCCTGACCATTAGGTCCAGTCATGGCCGACTCTGGGGTTGCGGCGCTCATCTCGCTTTATTGGTGGAGGGAGCCAGCGTACAGCTTCCGGGTCATGTGGCCAGCATGACTAAGCCACTTCTGGCAAACCAGAGCAGTGCACGGAAACGCCGTTTACCTTCCCGCCGGAGCGGTACCTATTCATCTACTTGCACTTTGATGTGCTTTCGAACTGCTAGGTTGGCAGGAGCAGGGACCGAGCATCGGGAGCTCACCCCGTTGCGGGGATTCGAACTGCTGACCTTCTGATTGGCAAGTCCTAGTCTCTGCGTTTTAACCCACAGCGCCACCCGTGTTCCTCTCTTTAAAAGGCTTAAAATTACCCTTGTCCCTGATGAAGCTAATAACTGTCACCATGCATCCAGTCTATTGTATCTTAATGCGGTAAATTCATGATTGCTCCTTAGCAGCAGGGTTTTCTAAATGACAGTGATTACTTGGATCAGTTCCCATCTGGTTTTAGAGCAAAGGAGCAAATACCCTGATGCTAAGTGATTTGGCAGTTTTTGCCTTCCACTGCTTTAAAGGTTGGACATGGCTTTGAAGCTTGTCTCCTTATCATCCTTAAAAGCAGGGCTGGGGAACCCTTTTCATTCCCTTCTGGCCAACCTTCAGATGGGGCGTGGAGAGGCACATGCCAGTGGTGGTTGATGGTCAGAGCCAGAGGCCAAAGTGGGAAGAACTTTTTACCTTTGTGCTACAGGCTAGTTTCTACATATACTCTCACATTCCCTCTTTCTTCCAGGCAAGCAGGAGACACAATCAGACTTCAAGGATACATTCTAGCCAAGCAAAAACAGTGTGGCCTGGGATAGAGTCCTGAGGGCCAGATAAACAAGCCTAGAGGGCCACGTTTGGCCTTCAGCTTTAGGTTCCCCACTCCTGCTTAAGATACTAGTCCTCTGCTTGCTCACCAGGCTCTGCAACCTAAGCTAGCCTGTTACTTCTTAATGCTATGATTTTTAAAGGAGTGACTACCCCTAAAATTGTCCCAGCGATACCTGCCACTCATTCATTCATATACAAGTGTATGTGTGCACACACTTAATATTCCTCTTATTACGGCTTACTGCCCTTTGTCCATCGTTTCGAGTGGTTGTAGACACAATGAATTTCCTTCCTTGGAATTAAGTGGCAGTTAACTGGGGGAAACAGTTTGGATGCATGCTGTGAGATTTAAAAATTCAGGAACCCCACATGTAAATAACCACAGGGTTCCCTGCAATGACAGCAGATTACCTCCATGCCTGTGATATATAAAAAGTTCCTCTAGAAGCCAACAATTGGAGTACGTTTTATGCTGACAGGTGGATGCAGTTAAACTATCCAGTTCCTTAGGCCTAGATGGGGAATCTGTGTCCCTCCAGTTGTTGTCAGTCTCCCAACTCAGAGATGGTGTTTCAGTCCAGAAATTACTAGAGCCCACAGGTTTCCCACCTCTGCCTTAGGCTCAAGGTTATATAAATGTATACAACTACTAACCTAAGGGCCAGAACTATATGTTACAGCAAGCACTCAAGTGCAGTGAAATAATTGGTGGGAGTTAATAAAACCAGTTCCTGGTTTATTCCTCTCTACCTATGCCCCACGGTTGTTTTTCCTTCAACTAAACAAATTTCTAATCTTAGAGTTAGGGGAGGTGGAAAACATTGCAGAGATTTTTGGAGGAAGAGTTGGACCACATGAAAAATAAAGGCTTTTCAGTGGTATCTGTGGAATGGTGTCCTTGAGATGCACCTGGCTTTGTCCTTGTCAGCATTTAGGCACCTGGCCAAGACCTTTTTTGTTTATTCAGGCCATTGGTAATTAAGTTGCCTCCTAAGGCAGTGCTTCTCGTGGTCCTTATTGGGTGAGCATTTTGTGTATTTTGCATTGCTTTTTCTGCTTTTGATTTGCTTTTATTTGTTGTAGTTTCCCTCTGAGGAACCCCTTCTTTGCCTTGTAGCATGACTGAATGCCAACAGCCATCCAGATGGCATTAACTAGGCATCAGAAAGATTCTGAAGGGGTTCACAACTGCAAGCTCACCAGTTTATATTTCTCTCTTCTCACTGCTAGGTGGAAGAATCCTTGAGGCGGCTGAAGAATCCCTTACAATTGCGTCTTCCTATCGAAGAAATAAATGACAAACATTAATTTTTTTCATAATAATTAGCCTTGTTGAATTGCCTCATAAGATTTGAAACTGGAGTATTCTGGACTAATGTAGTCCTTCTGTTTTTGAAGGGGTTTGGGGGGTGAAGAAATCTACAAGGAACAGCTAAAACTGTTCCTGATAACAGATTTCTTTTTCATGTTTTACAAAGAAATTCAGACTCCCCATGTATATAGTTTGTTTCTTAATACTGTTCACAATAAAAAGAAACATGTAGCAGCTACTGTTGAATTAATAATGCATACTTGATTGAAAGAAGAGACAAAAATGATTTTTACAATTTTTATTTTAATCTGGAACCCCTCTATTTGAATGTAACTTTATAATAAGGTAAATAAAAAAATGCATTGCTGTTTGGGGCTTATTTTATTTTCTGAGTTAAGATATGTTCTGCAAAAAAGAGCACCTCCTACGTTTTCAGAAATCCTCACATGCACAAATAGTTTCAGAGTCTGTGGCTTTTTATAAACATATAAAGTTTCTTGTTACATTTAAGATGCAAAGTCCATGAGGCACAACTCACCTGTACAAACATCACCACCCCCAACATCAGAGAGCAAGACAGTACATGTCCTAACACCTATAAAACAATAGCTAATGGCCTGCAGTAGGTCAAGCCACTTAATAATAATTTTGAACTATAAATGGGATGCCTGGAACTCTTTTGACCGTACTAGCCAGTTACACCAATCAGTGGCAGTTGCACAACAGAGTCTGACAGTGTTCAAATGGTATTTGCCAGGCTAAAGTATGGGGATGAGGTCAGATAATGGAAATTATCCCTACAAAAGCATTATTGTATGGGAGGGGGGGAGAAAGTACAAAATCTAAAGTTTCAAAATGAAGCTTGCAAACTCGTGCACTTGAAAATGCAATTGCTTCTTTCTTGCTCAAATGTAAAAAGAATGACTCATTTTCCAAAATTCTCTGAGGTTGGGTAAGTATAATGTTGATTTCTAATCCAATAATTTCTAATGCAGTGCATAAAAAGTACTTCCGGTTTAGAAATGTTGAATTTTATGGAATGTTCAGCATTGTACAACTTCCTTTCAAATTTCTTTTTGCAATTTTTCTAACAAGTTAAAAAAAAAAGTCTTTCAGTTTTTGAAATTATCTTACAATATTTACAATCACTTTTTTTTAAAAAAAAAGACCTTGCTGGTTGTAATTTGGTTACTTGGGTCTTCCATTATTGCTACTTTGTAGTTTGCAAATCGTCTTAGTTGATCAAGAAAAACAAGGGTGATTTCTTAAGCAAACTGAAAGAGTGCACACTGACAATGCTTGACAGTGCATTTCCAAACATCAGCTACGCAGAAGCAACCCCATTGAGTTCAGTGGGGATTACTCCCAGGTAAAAGGGTACAGGATTGCAGCCTGAATCTATTACCCCATATGTCAAGATTGTGGGTAGTTTGAGATAACCTCTCGTTACTGCTCTTCAGTGTTATTTTGATTTTGGGTAGAAATGCAGCTTCTTAGTCAACATTGATGCAAAGCAAGGAATCTGCTTTTTCCCTATAGCATTAAGATCTTTGCACATATCCACTCTGCGGTGAGCCACTTTCCTGTTAACCAGCGTCAGTAGCTCTGTGAACTCCAGGGAAGAACCATGTTTTCTTATCATCTCACACAGATCTTGAATGTACCAAGAGCCATTTACAGTCTCGCGATGAGAATAGTACCCTATTGCAAAAAGGGGGAAAGGGTATTAAGTCTTTGTCATGTCTGCAGAAAAGCCTTCAATCTGAACCTGCATTCAATTATTATTTTTAAACTAGCAAATAGTAATCTAAGAGATTATTAAACCTAATTCCATGCTTTAGGAAAGCTGAAAATAATCACACACCCTGATCTAAAAACATGTTTCCTTTGTCATCAACTGAACTTTTTAAATAAATATGCTTAGGACTGCAGCCTTAGTTGGTCTTGAGGGATATTCATTTGTGAAGCAAGAATGATTAAGGGCTTAAAAATATTTTTTGCACTATTAATGAGTACACCTTGCAGCAAGAATCCTAGTGTTCACCTTCAACAGCAGAAGACAACAGGTGTACATCCACTTTGGACAAAGCTTTAATCCCAAGGCAGGTACTTAAAAACTCTGAACTGAGGTAACCTGCCTAAAGCAGTCTAGTCTCAACGCTTCAGAGATACCTCTGAGCTACAGAGGGTGTTTTTGGTTTTTTACTTTCTCAAGCCAAATTTTTGAACCTTCCACGAACAACTCCTATTAAAGGAAATGGGTGGTTTTTGCATACATTTTTTCTTATCGCAAATATAGCATGCAACCCTGCACATGGCAATAATACAAGTATACACAGAGACTAACTTCAAGAAAATTGTCTCTTTCTTTTGTAGATAACTGCTATTTCAAGGAATCAGCAGTTACAGACAGCCTGGGGGGGTGCATTTTACCTTCTGCAACCGAGTAACACATGAGGAAGTCTGCACCAGCAGGCAGTGTATATACAGCAGCAGCATCGACTAGTGTTTCATTGATTTCTGTTTTGCTATCCACTGTGTCACGATGAAGGACTGGGTCATCATGCCTATCTCCTCTGCATGCCTGTGGGAGGAGAAACGGTTGGAAACGAAGTCTCACAGCTGGACACCATTCCAACGCAGAACCCTTCAGAGTTCTGCCTTTGTTGACATACACTGAATATATACTTAAATATTTGGTTACGCTTTGCTGAGTCTTTTGGTAGGATAACTCAGTTTAGAAAGTGCAGCAAACACTGGAAAAAGGGTGTGTTTTTCACTTTAGAATTGAGTTTAGAAAGAAGCATGCTTTGTACTTCCTATCATATGCATAAACCAAGGCAATACTTAGAAAAGCAAGGGAATAAAAGGTGTCTCTGTGATACCAAAGAGTTTTCCATAAACTGACACATGAAGTTCTGTCTACCCCGAACTGAGGGCAGGAACTGCAAGAAGCAGCAGATAACTGGGCCATTGCCTATTCAGTTGGAGGAGGGGGTTTTGTGTTTCCATTTTTTCTTTATTTCTGTATTGTTTCCAATAAAATATGCAACTGTCTCCTCGTGCCTTCGCTAGCCTGGCGGTGACCTGGCTGGTACTGGTGGGAATTCCAGCCCAAAACCCCTGGAGGGAATCATGTTGTGGTTTAATTCACGAGCTCCACTTTCTCACCTGAATTATAAATACTTTTGGTTTCCCAACTAGGCTTGGGCATTTGTCTCCTCTGAACATCTTAGTTAATTCCTGTATCTTTATTTTAGCATCGTAGGCATAAACGTGATCATCTTCTCCATGGCTCAGGAAAATGCACACGAAGCAGTCTGCATCTTCATGCTGGTCTGTGGATACTGCGAAACAATGCCATTGAGAAACCTTATTTTAAAAGCAATGGTTGGTAAAGCAGTGATGAACAAAGTACCCTGGGGTCATGTTGGAGCTGAGCTTAGCAAACCCAAGCTATCCCCACACCCCTAAAAGGGAAAAATAGCTCATGCTCTTTAATACTAAGATGGATTGAAAATATGAACCATATTTTGCTCTCGATTGTATCATTGGAAGTCTGCCGTATCCAGCACCTCTGCAAATTCCTCATGGGGCCCTGAATCCTGCACAGCTGCCCTTTTGTATTCCTACTAAACCTCAAAACTAGAGGTTCTTGACAGAAAGTGTTCAGAATGAAAGGGACATGGGCTTCAAGGTGACCTTGTTGCCTCCATCAGGCCGGATTGATAAGCATCCATTCTAGGGACTCGGGTACCCAAAAAGCTACTGCTTGGGCTATTGCTGTATCTGGATTCAAGGTAAGGAAAGGAGGCTCCTTACAGGCAGAGACTATTAAGAACTATGGGTGGAGCAAACAGTGCTTTCTTCATAGTGTGGGTGAGTACTATGAATGGAACAAGTGCTTATTTAGAGTCAGGTGACTTAATTGGAAAGGCTATTAAACTACTTCGATATTGCCTGCTAATTCAAAGATACATTCCCACTCAAATTCTAGTACCTTAGGCTGCAATCCTACCCCCGCTTTCCTGGGAGTAAGCACCACTGAATTCACTATGACTTACTTCTAAGTAGACACGATGAGACTGTGCTGCAAGTCTCTTATCACAATTTTGCTAGAGCCTACTTGGTGCATTCTGGCTGTTCTGGAACTGCAGTTCAAACCCAGCTTTGTTTCCGACTTGATATCACTGCTGCAACTTTCCAGATTTAAGTCAACCAGAGCAGCAGGTTTCATTCACTGAATATAAAACACGCTCCTTTACATTGTTGGAAGGCTATCTACTCCAACGTCCTGCTGATGCTGGAATACACTACTAGAGAGCATCCCTGATGTTGGTCATTCAGTCCCACTATGTAGTAGGAAACTTACTCTAATGGAGAGTAAGTCTCCCACTATCACAACACAGTTTTCCACCTTTCTTCCTAATGGTGAAACAGAAAACATGAGTGTTTCCATCCTGGTGGCAGCCTTTCAAATATTTGGCCATCATATCTGCTCTTACTTATTGCTATTGTCATAATTCAGCTATTGATTTGTCGATCTGGATCAGGCATAGGCAAACTCGGCCCTCCAGATGTTTTGGGACTACAACTCCCATCATCCCTGACCACTGGTCCTGTTAGCTAGGGATGATGGGAGTTGTGGTCACAAAACATCTGGAGGGTCAATTTCGCCTATGCCTGATCTAAATACTTTGGATCAGTTCAACTCTCATAAGGAAACCAAGCAACTCTGACAGTTTCAAAAAAAATTTTTTTTTTCCTGTAACACATTTTTATCAAGAAAGGGTTAAACAAAAGGTTTTAAGTTGAACACGTTCACTATTAAAGCTGTATAACAATCATAACAGAATTTACTCAAGTAAATAAAGCAAAGTCACTTACCGTTGTAAATGTTTTGCAGCACTTCAACTGCTTTAAGGTCATCAAAGCACTTCACTTCAAACCCAAGCTCTGTCAAACTAGTATAAACAGGAACAAGAAAAGTTTTACAAGTTGAATTTGTTTCTTGATTTTTCTCTTCTTGAGAAAATGCAGTATTATAAATGTGTGGGGTACTAATAACTAACCAATTTCATATGACATGGTTTCTCCAATACAGCAATAAAGGAATAGGCAAGGAAACTACTTTTTTAAGAGAAAGCTATCCCAACTTGAGTAATCTGCTGGGAAACAGTTTACGAGTGGCTTGATCTTAATTGAACAGGAACCAGGGGTTCCTTTCGAAGCTTTCTTGGGACTTCTCAAAGCAAATACTGGATCAAAAAAGCATATTGATAGCTTAACACTCTGCCCTCTGCACCCCATTACTGATCTGCCATGTAATTTATTGGTTGAAGGAGAGAGGGAAAATAAAGTGTTTTCTCTCCTACAACTCTTAACAGGTTGCTCTGTGTACTCCTATCCTAAACTCAAAACTGCTTAGAAGCCATTTTTGGCAAGTAGGTGGTCTATAAATTAAGAGAAAAATAATGTGCAGCCAGAAGACTGGGCTGGGTGTCTTCTAAGGTACACTTTCAGTTCATGTGGCGTCATGCTTATCTGCAAAACACAGGTGGCTTGTGACAGACAAGTCAACATGGGAAGGGTTGCCATAGGTTTGAAAGCTACATTCAAAGTGCTTTATATATAGTCATTCTTTGAACTGCACCTGTAATGTTCACCTGTATATTGGCCAGTGGGAAAAGACTCTGAGTCATAATGACCAACTAAGAAGAACATGTCTGAGGCAGCATTTGAACTGTGGACTTCACAGCTCATGCTTTTTTAGTCCTTATAGTGTACTCATTGTCAGGGCAAGTCCCAAGTGGGCTTCATCATTTTTATACACAATGATTTTGTCTTTAAGAAACTTCATTCTTTGGTATTTTTATGTATAAATGGCATGAAGTTGTACTGGATTCTCCCTACTCTGCCCACAAACTCACATATGCTTAAAAATAATTTGAGAACATCTCCACACCTGCGTTTTAGGTTATCCCTGTCAGCTTGGGTGCCTCGTCTCTCTGGTAAAGTTAAGTGCCAGAAAAAACGTTCATGGTTGAAGATCAGAGCAAGTCCCCTCCTCTTGTGGTTCATGTTATACTCCACTGCTGGATCAAAAAGCTGGATGTTTCTACAAAAATAAGGAGTTTTCAGTTATTAAACCCAGTCTCCCTCTCTCTCCCATATGCACACCACCTTGCTGAATCCACTGGATCAAGCCAGGATCCAAAGAACTGTACAACTACTTATACATGGCCCAAGGACTTGTATGCTTCTAAAATAACAGGTCCCAGTTCCATATGCCAGTTGTAGTTTTGCCAATCAAACAGGATTTATTCCATACAAAAATAGTCCAGTCACTGAGTTTCTCTTAAACTCACACACAAATATAAACACATTGTTTTAGGATAGAAAATTTACGCAGCACTGACAACTCTTAATTCTACGATAAACCCAGTTATAAAAGTCAAATAATCAGCAAGCACAATTTTGGCTGCTCCTAAAAAAGTTATATTTTGTATTGTGAACACTTCAGAGCACAGCCATACTTATTAGAGATCCAGTAAATATTGGGGGTGTGGTTAGAACAACAAGTATATACTGTGGAGAATACTTTTCCGTCTTTTTGTTTTCAACTACAAACAGCTGTTCAAGGACAACAGAGAACCTTACCTTTCAACAATGGCATCTGTTTCAGTGTGGTTTTGCTGTCCATCTATAATTTGAAAATAATTCAAAACATGGTTGGCTCAATATACTTAAAGGCACAAATGAAGTACATATAAATGATCTATTTTTCAAATAAGCTTATAAAGAATGTAGCATCAACATGTTCCAAAGATGCTTTCATTTGAGATAATTGGATTTGTTCCTGTATTAAGATTTTGCTGTAGTGAATCAGGAGCTTCTGCAACTCTTGCCCCCAAATCTGTAATTAGCAATCTAACAAACAACACTCCTACTCTTACTATTTTTTTTTATGTATTAAATTTTGCTGACACCTTTCTCAAACAAACCCAAGGCAACTCACAACAATATAAAAATATACAAGACATAAAAATGAAGTAAAAAACTGGCATTTACCCATACAATATGCAAAATGTGAAAATGGGGACCCAATATACCGAGGTCACAATAACATTGTGTGTTCCTGTAAAGAAGGCTGACACCAAGACAATAATTGCTTATCCCAGAAATTAATTATCTGCCTTCCAGTATTATCATATGCCTGAAAGCAGAAGAAAGTTTTTACATGCCATCAATTGTACTTATGCATGAATAGGTATGTGCAGATTTCAGTCCTGCTTTTCCCCTCCACTGTTCCTGGCTAACAATAAAAAACAGCATTTCATCTTTTAAAATATTTTACAACTTTTGCTCTAGTTGAAATCTTGAAAGTGTATCTAAAGATCTATCTTTCTCAATCTTTTTGAAACTCGAAACTTCTGCCTCCTGTCTCTACTCTCAAGCCTAATCAATTGTCTTTTGCATAGGTAAGTAAAGGTAAAGGTACCCC
Source organism: Podarcis gaigeae (assembly GCF_964106915.1). Lineage (NCBI taxonomy): Eukaryota > Metazoa > Chordata > Lepidosauria > Squamata > Lacertidae > Podarcis > Podarcis gaigeae. Next base: position 55,660,955 of record NC_139685.1, on the reverse strand, counting down.
TGCCCATACGGGCCAGTCGTGTCCGACTCTAGGGTTGTGCGCCCATCTCACTTAAGAGGCCAGGGGCCAGCGCTGTCCGGAGACACTTCCGGGTCACGTTGCCAGCGTGACGAAGCTGCTCTGGCGAGCCAGCGCAGCACACGGAAACACCGTTTACCTTCCCGCTAGTAAGCGGTCCCTATTTATCTACTTGCACCCGGGGGTGCTTTCGAACTGCTAGGTTGGCAGGCGCTGGGACTGAACGACAGAGCGCACCCCGCCACGGGGATTCGAACCGCCGACCATGCGATCAGCAAGTCCTAGGCGCTGAGGTTTTACCCACAGCGCCACCCGTGTCCCCTTTTGCATAGGTAGACATGCACAAATCCTTAGAGGACGGTTTGTGTGTATCGTTGGATCACAGCACCTGCAATGAACAGGGGGGGAAACAGGACGTGTACATTCCATTCTAAATGCACATACAGTGAAGCTTCATTAGAACAATCAGCCATGCCTACAAATTTAATGTGTATTAGTTCATTCCCTTTGCAAACAGTAGAGCTTGGGTTAATGAAGCAAGAGTGAGCCACCTTCCCATAAATCAGATCCACCTCTGAATGTTTTCACCTCCACAGGAATACACCCACACCCCATCTGGGGAGGAAGATTTCCTTCTCCAGCTTGCTTCCCTGTTCTGTTCCCACTTAGAAAAGCTTTCTAAGTGGAAACAGAACACTTTTTTGAATAGCTTTCAATTATATTTTGAACGAACAGCAGATACTTTACCTCTGTCTTGCAGTACATTCTTGCTGTCCACATGGATCTCTCCTATGGCAGAAAACAACATATTTAGTGATGCAGCAAAAGTGTAGACTGTTCACTTCTTTTCTGAAGTTCTATATATAATTGTGTTGGTTCCAAGGCTTTGTAGATTCTGCCTTCTCATTAAACTCAAGAAGACTTTAATCCAGCCTTGGCCAGGTGTCCATGCTGTTTTGTGCAGCTGTGTGCCTGCAGAACAGTGATAGGGAAACTGTAGCCTTCCAGACACTCTTGAATTACATACAAGACCTAGTCTCTGGCCATGCAGGTTAGGACTGATGGGAATTGAAAGTCCAACTATGATGCACTCCAAGACAAAACACGGGTTAGCATGAACACAAGGGTTCCCAGAGAAATCACAGCCACCACACTCCTCCCCTGGTCCACCTGCTGCAGCAAGGTCAATTATGATTGGGACTAGTGTGCTGACCAAACCTGGGCTCATAGCCTGCCTTCGCCAAAGAAATCATGAGCTGTAAAACGAAGAAGAAACTTACAGCTCACACTTTCTCTGGAGTAGAAAATGGAAGTTGATGCTGTCCTAAGGACTGTCACATGGTTGTTGGCACATGAGACAATGGAGGGTGCCTCTGGGGATGAAGTCAAATGGCTGCATTAGCAGCAATGAAGTGACCTGGAGCACAAACCTGGGCAGGATGTCCTGAGCTGCACAAGGACAAGACTAGCCCCCCCCCCCCCCGGTCTCACTGATGTGTTTCAAAGGAAAGCAGAGAGATGCATTTGGCAGCAGTTTGGCAGGAGCTGCTGGAAGACGCCATCCAATTATCTTGGGGACGCCACTCTGGATTTGTATAGGGTTTACACCTCAGCCTTGTCTTCTCCCAAAGATATCCCGCAAAGCAGCAGAGGTTTAGGGTCAGAGTTTTCCTTCTCCTAGATGGGCTACCTTCCCAGGTGGATGAGCCCCACCTGCCCCTCACTTCCCTCTACAGCACATGCAGAAACTGTCGTCTTGACCACTGGTCTTGTCTGCTCAATCCGCAGAAGCCTGTCTTCGCATGCAGGGGAAGTCCCTAACTCACTGAAGGTTTGAGACCCACCAGGCCAAGTCAAAGCCATTCTCAGGCATAGCTGTCAACTTTCAGATTTGAAAATGAGGGATCAGCAACCTCACTTGTCCCAGGGACAGTCTACAGGATATCTAACAATCCGGGATAGCAGCAGGAAGCAGCGCTGGATTAAGCAAATTTCACGCAAAAAAAGGGAAGGTTGACAGCTATGTTCTCGGGGTGTGGCTGCTGCGGCCACCTGCTGACAGCTTCTAGACATAGCTGTCAACTGTCCCTTATTTGGCAGGAAAGTCTCTTATCCCAGCACCGTGTCCCGCTGCTGTCCCTTATTGATGATGTCCCTTAAATTTCCCGGGTCTCAAAGGAAGCAGCTCCTCTCCCTCCCTCCCTGCCGGCCAGGGAGGAGGGAGGCTCCAGTTGTGTTGCTTGGCTGCGTTGCTCACCCAATAAGGAGTCTAAGTGCTTGCATGCCTTGTGCCGATCAAATCGGCCGCGTTGCCTGGGGACTCGCCTTTGCTCAGCGCTTCCCAGCGGAGAGGTGACGTGGTTTTCCTTGCTGCATCCCCTTTGCCAGGTTGCTGCGCTGTGGGAACCACCGCTTGAGGCTTCGTTTGGCTGCTGGCTGGGCTTTCTGCCTTTGGCTCGGAGGGGCTCAGAAGTTGAACATACCGGTGTTAGGAAAATCCCTTATTTTGGCTGCTGGTCCCTTATTTTCGAGGCTGCTGGTCCCTTATTTTCAAATCTGTAAGTTGACAGCTATGCTTCTAGGAGCCACAGGTGAGAGCCGAGCGCACCCTGTACTGTTCTTTCCAGTTACCCCCCAAATGTGGGCGTGGGTCTGGCTGGCTTTGCAGCACAAAGGAATAACCGGCTCTCCCCAGCAGCCAAGCACCCGACTCCCTACCCTGCGGCAGCGACAACAAACGTGCCCGGCAGCTACAACCCAGCCCAAAACACAGCGACGCGGCCACGTGACGACAAGGAGAACGAGGGGCGGAGCGGGAGGAAACACAGGAAGGCGAGAAAGAACAAAGGAAGGAGGCGAACAGAAGCCGACTCGAAGCCAGGAGGACAAAGGGCGGGCGTGGACAGCAGTTTTGCTTTCTCTCCCCAGCCCCCAAACGGTAAAAAAAGAATACCCCTTAGTGCCACCCCCCGCTTGAACTAAGCCTCAGGAGGTCCGTGTATCATATATTGATCACTAAATGCAAGTACAGATGCACAAGCCATTCTTTCCTGAACACGAGCATTCTGCCGAGGATGAGAGTTCTTGCATGCACACCACCCATTTCAAAGAATCCTGGGAATCGCGGGCTCGTAAAGGGTGCTGGAAACGGGGGCTCATTGAAGGGTGAGCTGCAGTTCCCTGGGTTCTTCCGGGGAGCAAATACGCTTTAAATGGACTGGGTGTCCCCCTGGTTCCCATTCAGACGTTGACACGCAGGCAGACTCCAAACCCCACCCACGGGATCCCTCGCTCTCTCCGGGGGTTAAAGGAGGCGCGCAGCCTTCCTACTGGGGGGCGCCTTTTGGAGACCCGTCTGTTCCTCCCCGCCGGGAGAAATCTCCGAGCTCTGACCTTGCAGGCGGAGAAGCCGAGCAAAGGGGACGGAAGAGCCGCAACCGGCTGCACCCGGGCCGCGCTCAGGCTTCCTGCCCCGCCGCCCCTCGGTTTCTCCACCAGTGCGCAAAGGGCGCCTCGCGCTCGGCTTCCGGCGCCTACCTGAGCCGTTGTTGGAGTTTCTCTGCCGCTTGGAGCTCGCCATGGCTGGGCTTTCGACTCGCACGCCCGAGACTGAGGGAGGAACCCCCTTGGGTGCTGCTTTTGCCGGAGTCAGCGTTTCTCCTCCTCCAGGCAGCCGCCTTCCTCCGCCCACCTTTTTCTCCCCCTCCACCCAGCCCGAGTTATCTTCCTCGGTCCCTCTCGGTTATCCAGGCGGGGCGTGGGCTGCTGCTCCTGGGTGCCCGCCTGGACGCACAGCTCGAAGAAGCTTCCGTGTTCCTTCCCTCCGAAGGTCAAAGAACCTGCCAGGGCTTGTCCCCGAGGCTTGTTTTCGTTGCCAGCCCCCAACCCTGCCGTCCCAAGACGTGTCCAAGCAAAGCAACAAATGCCAACCGCCTCCCCTCCCCAAGGTGTATACAGTAGTTCCAAGGCTGGCCCAGTTGTGAGGTAGAAAAATAGCACAGGCTCTCTTCCTGGGATTAAAAAACACATTGATAATAAATATATAGCGGTTTGCTGCCTATTACCTAATGGCTGGGCCGGTCCTGTTTCTACAACTTAATTTATTTTTATTTTATTGTATAATTTTTCTTAAATTTTCTGTTTTACATTTTAGAATATTCATTTAAACAACCTTAAAATATCAATGACTTCCCTCTTCTCTTTCCATGGTTCACTTTGCAAAACATAAATCCCTGCATGTTAGTAGGAGCAGTCCAGCGCATTTTGCTGCCTGAAGCAAAAGATGTTGTTCAATGTCTTTATAAACAATTTGGATGAAGGAATTGAAGGGATACTCATCAAATTTGCAGATAACACCAAACTGGGAGGGGTTAGCAATTCACAGAAGACAGAATCAGAATTCAAAATGACCTTTCCAGATTGGAGAACGGGGCCCAAGCTAACAAAATGGTTTTCAATAGGGATAAATGTCAGTTTCTGCACTTAGGCAGGAAGAACCAGATGCACAGATATAAGATGGCTTACTAGAAGCACATGTGAAAAGAGCCTCTAGGGGTTTTGGTGGACACACTGAAAGGAAATTTCCAAAAGGCAGTGTTTCTGCCTTTATCTATGGGTAATCTCATTGCCTTCATCGCCACACTGCAACTACTGTAAGACTGTAGTTCAGGCTTCCTGAACCTCAGCCCTCCAGATGTTTTGAAACCACAATTCCCATCATCCCTGACCGCTGGTCCTGCAAGGTAGGGATCATGGGAGTTGTAGGTCAAAAACATATGGAGGGCCAAGGTTGAGGAAGCCTGCTGTAGTCCTCCTCTAGAAAGAAAATGTAATTGACTAGACATAAAAATGGTTAGCATTCAAGGGTGTGTACCAATGTTTCCACTTGACAAAAATAAAACATGATATACAGGCTGCTGGCAGGGTGGTAGAGGATATAAACATCGCCTGTGATGTAACCCAACACAAAAAAGCCACTAGCATGACATACACTGTTTCTAACATGTAACATACTGAAGACTAGGAATCGTATCTGATGGTGACTTTGGGGTAGCAGAAGTGTGTCTGCTTGCATAAGTTAAACATCTGGTTGCTACTAACCACAAGTCCTCCTACCCCAAAAAGCTTTCCCTGCCAGCTGGGTAGAGAATGGGTATGGCCCACAAATTGTAGGGAGGGTTGGTGAAAATGGGTTGTCTCACCTTGTTAGCAGAAGCACTTCTAGCACAAAGGTACCATTGACTGCAACCCAGTGTTACGGAAAATTCCAGGTGCGGAGTTACCCTGCCACCCAGCTCGTCGGACTAAGTCCACGGGTCCTAGCGGAAGAAAATGAGCTCAGCCGGAGACAGGAGCAATATGCGGAGATCCAAGGTTTATTGCGCAACAGGTTCAAGACGAGATTGAACCCCGAGAGTGGGGCGACGTAAACTTTTTAAAGTTCCCTCCAAGTCCCAGAATACAGTGCAAAAAACGTCATGAATACATTATGGGAAGGTTGGGTTTCACGGATTACAACACAAATATATTACAGAAAGGTGGGGTTACGCGGATTAGCATTCTAAGGAAGGGAGGGGGAAATATGCAGAGTGAGAGATATGCATAGATAAACACTTCCCGAGTACCGGTGATGGCAAAACAATAGTCCAGATATGCATCGTCTGCCACCTGGCATTGCCCGGAGGAAGGGCTTGGCAGAACGATCTGACAGGATTAGGGTCTTCCTGAGTATGTGACTTGCTGCTTTGGGGATTATGGAGGTAGGGGTAGCATCATGGAGTCCAGAGGGAACTGAGTTGAACGACGCCAAGATAGAGGAAATTGGAGTTATGGTTGATTTTATATTAATTTCCAAAGTTTCAGTGCTTCTCCACAAAAAGGGCTCACCAGATGACCCGGGGAACTACAGGAACATCAGCCTGCTCTCAATAGTGGGGACACTGTATGCCCGCTCCCTGTTGAACAGACTTATCCAATGGGCCGAAGAGAGAAAATTAATTGGGCCCGAACAAGCTGGATTCCGCCCAAAACAGTCAACAATTAATCATATTCTAATTTTACAGCATCTTGCCTGGAAATATTCCACCCCAAAGGGTGGCCAACTCTGTGTGGCATTCATTGACCTAAAGGCAGCATTCGATAGTATCCCCAGGAGCATCCTCTGGGAAAAACTCACCTGCTGGGGCATCGACAGAAGGCTTCTCTGGCTAATAATCAAACTCCATGAGAACTCAGCGGCCAGAGTGAGATTCACCCCGGAGGGTGATCTCACGAATTCAATTCCCATTAACAGAGGTGTCCGACAGGGTTGTATATTGGCTCCACTCCTGTTCAATTTGTTCATAAGTGACATGAGGACTCCCCTAATAGAGGCCCAAGAAAGGATTCACGCACCCCGCCTAGCACTTTATTGCTTCCCCTTGTTACTATATGCGGATGAAGCAGTCATTCTTTCTTTTTCTAGAGTAGGTCTCAGGAGGGCCCAAAATTTTTTGGATCATACTGTAACCAAATTCCTTTATAATTAACTATGGAAAATCTAAGATCCTGATTTTCTCAAAGAGCCGGAAACTCCATAATTGGAGAATTGATGGGAGAGTCATCGAACAAGTCTATATATTCCAATATTTGGGAGTTTGGTTACAACATAACCTCAGATGGAAGGCCCATGTAGCCTATGTTACAAATAGAGCCAAAGCTATCTCCTTGGCGATCTTGCGATTCTTCTTCACCGATGGGGCCCATTGGCGTTGAAAGTCTTCAAGGCCAAGGTGATCCCGACAATTGCTTATGCCATCTCAATTTGGGGGACTTTTGCCAACCTATCTCACCTGGAGGTCATTCAAAATCAGTTTTTAAGAGGGATATTGAAACTGCCCAACTGTGTAAGTAATACAGCGTTACGCATGGAACTTAATATTGTATCCCTGGAAAATGCTCTGTGGAAGCACATACTTTGTCACTGGTTATCTCTATGGCACAATCTCCCAAACTTGTACTTGATACAATGTATGTGGAGAGATGATTTCCAGAGCCCATGGGTAAAAAATTTACAGCTGAAAATAACGGCAATGGGAATCTCCCCTTCCAAATTACTAGAGCAGGACATAGTCCCAGCTAAAAGAACAGTAACCTGTAAGCTAGAGGAGATGGACTTGCAGCAGAAAATGATCTTGGGCAATGGTACCTGCTCACCTCTAAATCTTGGTTTATTACCCCTCTTAAGGCTCCCAAACTATTTGAATTCCTTAACTTCCTCAGCTCATAGATATGCCTTTGTAAAGGCAAGATTCAACACCTTCCCATCGAACGTGCTGAGAAATAGATTCTCCAATGGACAGATATCGCTCTTATGTGATTGTAATTGTGGGGCACCGCAATCGTTGCATCACATAATTTTTGACTGTGCTTTTCACTTACCGGCCAGGAGCAAGTTTCTTGCTCAATAACTTAAGGGAATTGCCGATGATACGATTGAAGCCAAATTGAGATATCTACTAATTGATGATGACCCCCTAAAATCACTCATGGTTGCCAGATTCCTGATCAGCGTCCTATCCCTAAAGAAGAGAAACGGTCTCCTGTGTGATTCAGATAACCCCTTTAAACCATGACCTATGTTTTAGGTGATATCACCATTGTTTTAAACCATGATCTATGTTTTAGGCGATATCACCATTGATATCCTTGATTAATTTATGAGCAGAGGGCGATGTATAGGTTACAAATTTATTGTAATGTATGATGGTGGTTTTTGTTTTTGTTTTGCTTGGGTTACTGTTTGTCTTTTGTAAGTTTTGGCAATTTTAAATTTGGAGGTTTAAGTATAATATGTTGGTATGGGAAACTGTCGTGTAACGGGCCAATGGCCGTAATAAATATCAATCCAATCAGTGCTTTGCCGGTCAAGTGTGTATTGAAGATCGGAAAAGGAAATGAAATGGATACATTGTAGCAAGAGTTTGACAGTTTTACGAGGTCACTGGTTTCGGTTCCATTGTTCTCGCAGCGGGGAGCCGTCAGCAACTTGTCAAGAGGTTAAATGAGGCGTGCAGGAGCTCACCGAGCTAGCTTCTGCAGGGCGAATGCATGGTTCTGATTGGATAAAGCGCAGCCATTACAGTAAATGGGGATACCATTCGACACGGTCTACTCACGTTAGAAATGGAGAGGGAGGCTTAGGAAAGATGGCGGGCTTATTTCGCCCGTATAGGGGAAGGGAAAACCCTTTTATTTATAAGGCCAGGGGTATAGTGTGGTGCTTGTGTAACGGTGTGGGGGTTGAGGGGTCCGGGCAGGGCTGGGCGCCGTCGAGGTCATCGCCTCGGACCCTTGGGTGGGCGGCGGAGGGGTGAGGAAAGGTACCCCCCCTTCTCCTTCCCTATCACCAGTAACTCAAATGGACCTTAAGTCTAAGGAACTATCCCTACTTAAATGGGAGTGAGCTCCAATGAATCCATTGGGAATAACTACTGAGGGGTGTATAGGATTGTGCAGCAAGTGTAATAATGTAAATGTTGACAACTTCCAGAGGGATCACTGTTTGTAGGTGGAAAAGCTTCTTCATGAGGCTGGCAATTTCCCACTTAGTACCACTAAATCCAGTGTCTTCTGTGGTGACCACTTCCAGGACCGTCTGATTAACATTGCAGGAAGCTGCCTCATACACTGCTCCGCCTAGGCCTGCATGTTTGGATGATGGGGGCTTTCAATAGTTTCAGGTAGAAGCATTTCCCAGCCCTATATAAGAGACTGGACCTAGGAAAATGTGCATGCAAAAAATCCTCGTCTCTACCATTGTGTTATGGCAGGCATGTCCAACAGGTACATCACAATCTACTGGTAGATCGCAGGGGTGTCCCATGTAGATCACAGAATGAAGTTTAGTGATCGCCTTTGGTCAACCCGCCCCTAACTCCTGCAATGGCACTGGGTAGATCACAGCCGGTCTTTTTATACTGTGAGTAAATCACAGTCTCTTGAGAGTTGGACGTGCCTGTTATGGCACTCCTATATAAGAATCACCTTTTCTTTCCAAACTTAAAGTTCAAACCTTGGTCAAGGTATACCCGGAATCTTTGATCTCTTAGTCACAGTTGTGTCAACCCTGTGCTAACATAAATAAATAAAACTATTGGGTCACAGTAACCTGATTTCTCATCCAAATACAGTATAAATTTATTCAGTTTGCATTAACAATAATAATAATCCCAGGCACATATTGACATGCTGTTATTTATATGTTTTATTGTTAACTTTAATTATCTTTTAAATTGTTTTAATTATTTGGTTTTAACTGGTTTTCATTGATAGTTTTAATATTTCTTGTAAACTGTTTAAAGGTTTTTATGACAGTCAAGCAGTATACAAATCTTTAAATTGTGGGGAAATACAAAAGACCTATGTGGAGTATGGAAGCCCAACTACCACTGTAACTAGATTTTCTCTTCAGAGATGCAGACGCCTTTTCTTCTGCACCTAATTTTTCACCAGGCACAATCATCTCAGTATAAAGGGCTAGAAATAAACTTCCTTTTTCAGAAACAAAAGCAGGCATTTTTCAGGACATTGTACCAAGTGCAATAGTTTATAAATGTATTGACATTTTTTTGAATATTCAGAAGGAACCTTGGTCACTATTTATATAACTGACATTTCAATGCCAAAAAAGTCTTATGCCATGCTTGTTGAATTAACATTTGTTAAGAATGCAATGGGAACATAGCTCAGCATTCTGTAACTGGCCAGAACTTTTATGATTCCCCAGCATAAAATGGTTAGTATAAATGCTTCTACTCCAAAGTGTATTTAGCAGGGGGATATGTACGGTAACTCTATCAGTTCTAGATTTTAGATCCATGATTAAAGTTTACACTCCTTCAAACTTCTCCAAAATGAAGTTCTCTTGTTTTTGGCTTGCCATTGCTTTCATTAAAATATCTAGAGAAAGTAGTTTGCTCTTCCTTTCCTCTGGCTTTGGTTTGTGTTTCGCAGATTGCTCCTGCTGAACTTTGTACCTACGGCAAGCTAATAATATAAACTACTAGATTTGAGTCACATTGCTAGGAATGCTCTTGGCAGGCCAAGCTAGTACTGAAATTTGCTGTTTGAATTGCATCTTCATTGCACTTGTGTATTTGGATGAAAGGTTGTTATAGTATACTTTTTTGGAGCCTTGTATTAAATACTTCTTCACAAACCTAAAGCTTTAGTTCTGAACTTACTCTTAACCAGAATTTTATTGAAACAAGCCAGCTTCATAAGTCAGTAAAGTTATGAATAACCACAGTTTGTCTAGCTTCAGACAATTACAGTTAGCCAAAAATGGAAGGGAAAGTTTCTGACCTTGCAGCCACACTGGGTGCTGCAGGCTCTCATGTTACATCCAAATGCAGCTAGAACAGGGGTCAGCAACCTTTTTCAGCTCTGGGCCAGTCCACCATCCCTCAGACCATGTGGTGGGCTGGTCTATATATATATATATATATATATATATATATATATATATATATATTGGGGGGGGGACGAACAAATTCCTATGCCCCACAAATAACTCAGAGATGCATTTTAAATAAAAGCACACATTCTGCTCATGTAAAAACACCAGGCAGGCCCCACAAATAACCCAGAGATGCATTTTAAATAAAAGGACACATTCTACTCTGTTCCAGTAACAAGAAGCCGAAAGCACCAGCCTGAAGATGACGAGTGAGACCTCGTCGAAACGTCGCCTAGACACCCCAACTTTTACACGGGAAGACACCCGAGGACACCAAAACCTGCATATATATATATATATATATATATATATATATATATATAAAAGATTAAGAGAATTTTTTTCTACTAATGTCAAATAGGCAAGTACAGACAAATAAATTAGAATCTTTTTCTATTCAAGTCAAATGCGAAAGTACAAATAAATTATTAAAAATCAAGTCGGAAACAACCCTTGCAGAGTTCTCAAAGCAATTACATAAGCCTAAAACACAGAAACAATGGTAAAAGTATTCATTAGTCATATAATTTAGTTCTGAAACAGTACAGAACAAACAGGTTTGATAGTCAAATGCTCCGCACACTAAATGCAAATATTTCTCTTGTTCAGGCCAATAATACATATTAAGACACCTTTACTTCGCAGAATGTCTATGTGTCTAAAACACTTGATTAGAGATCAAAAATAATTTTACAAATTTATAGTGTTCTTGGATAATTGGGGGGCAGGGGAATCAATAGCTTGGTTTCATTGCTTTGGCAGATGGATTTAATGCACCCTAGAATTCCAACATGTAAACAACTTAACTTTGTCAGTTGAAACTTTAAGAGAGATATGCAACCAAGTAATCGTCAGAGTAGATCCAATGAGGTCAGTGTGCTTAATGTACACAGTAGTGGATCTAGTCTGAATATGACTCAGTCGGATACCATCTATAGTTTTAAGGCACTTGAGAATCTGTTGTATAAATGGATTCAGATGCATCTAATTCACATTAAAGTAATCCTTAAACACTGAGATTAATAATCTGACATGCTATAATTGTTGGTAGAGGCAAAAGTAAACTCCACTGGAATCTGGGGTGAGCTGAGAGGCAGTTTGGGGGTCGATGCTGGAGCTGGTAGGAAGCAGTTGGTGAGTGAACAGCAGGATGGCTGCCACTTTTGCTGCTCAATACAAAAAGGACCTAAGTACGGAGACCTTGAAGGCAAAACTTGCCCACCAAAAGTCCATTTCCCGAAAGGAGACCAGACACAAGGAGTTTAATAAAGGCAGGCAGTTTGGACTCATTGATGCCAATGCACCGGCATCAAGAAATGGTGAGCCTCCACTGCTGGAGGAGACAGGTGAAGGGTACTTACTAAGGAGCAGCACAAAGTCAAGCCAAAAATCAAGTGTTTCAGCTAAGTCTCATGCCTTCCCTGCCTTCCTTTCAAAATCAACAAATGTACCGGTGCTTAACAAGCCAAAGGAGACGGTAACAAAAGGAGCAAGTGCGGAAATGCGGTTAACAAGGTCAAAGATGAAGAACCAATTGCAAGAATCAGTCAGATCACTAGCTAGACCACCACATTCAGTGATGGTACCTAGCAAGGGCTCCACTCTGCAAACAGCTCAGCATAACCAGAGGCAGATCTACATAGACAACCCCCCCCAAGAGAGGAAAGGGCTGCAGACTACAACTTCCACAACTGCCGCTGGAAGAGTTACAGGAGCCACAGCTGCTGCTCTGACCAAAATATCACAGATATCCCGTCCTGCTGTGAATGTAGGTCTTCCGCTGCAGAAAAGAGAAACAAGTAACAGAAAACAGCAGCGGAGAGGGGTCAAAAATGCAAAGGCAACAGTGTTGTGTGGCATGAAAGAGAACCATTCAGTGGAGCCTCTTAAAGAAGGTGTGATCACCCAAATCCCTTTGGATACAGCCACAGAGCTAGGAAAAGATAACCTCCCAGCCCCTATCATCCTGGCCCTTGCACCACAAAGGAGAGAGCGCTCATTTGCCCCTGAGAATTTTGTGTTCAAGCCTCCGGAGGGTTTGATCACCTACAAAGTCAAGCCAATGTCAGATGTGTTCCTGTCGCCCAATCTTTGCTGGAGCCCTGCAAAGACCACCAGCAAAGTCCCTGGAGAAGGTGCTCTGGAAGTTTTGCCACAGGCAAAAGCTGTGGGCTTAAACAGAAGGTCTCTAGCCCAGGAATGACAAAGGCCGTTCTTCAGGAACATCCACCTGTACTTGAATTTCCAGGTGCTTAACACAGAATGTGTAACTAAAGAAACAATGGATGCTACTCCCTTTGAAAAGCAGATCAATCCACAGAAAGTGGACCTGCCAGCAAGTGATTCATCTGACCCAGCAGGAGAGCCACAACAAAACTGAATCACTCAGGTCTTTCCCAGGTTCTCTTCTCTGTGACTTCTCCTGCGATGGTGCAGTGCTTGAGCTCCAGCCCAGAATGGATGGCAGCCTTTTCATCACTCTGAGGAACCAGGCGGAGAAATTTGTGGCCAACCCAAGCAACGACCTCATTGTTTTCTCTCCCCTTACTTAATCAGAAGGGGCAAAATACGTTTGATTTTTATTTACAAACCGGGGTGGGTGGGGGGAGTGGACAGAAAGAAAAATTACTGTGGTTTTTATATGTTAAGTACTATTGAATGTTTAATAAAGCTTGGTCTGTGTCTTTGGGGGGGGGGGGAGTAAGCTCCACTGTTTTAATGGGGCTTACTCCCAAGTAAGCATGCGTAGGATTGCTGTGTAAGGCTGAAAAATCTAAATATACTTACAAAGTGGTAAGCCTCAGTGAATAGTGAGACTTAATTGAACATACATAAGGTTCATTAATTAATTGAACACACACAGGACTGAACTACAGAAGCAGAAACTGAATATCTACTCAAGGGAATACTCCACTATAACAGCAGCATAAAATTGCAAACAAAACCCATACATTTTTAAGGCATTTCCCTTCTGTCCATAAAACAAGGCTCTGAGGAGATGCCAAATGCTGGTAAGACCAAAGTTTGACCTACTTTTTACCCCATGCAATAGTTACGGGTGTTCACCTCTATCAGTTTAAGAGCAGCATCCACAATCCCCTCAAGAGGAAAAACTCACGTAGAGGTACCACTCCAAGGCCAGTTGCCAAAATTGCAATTTTCGCTTTCAAAGTTGTATGCAAAAGATCCTTAAAGATTAAGGATGCAAAGGTCAGAGGGAAGAAGTGCTATATAAAAAATAGTGTCTTCTACAGAAGTGTAGACCAGCTTGACGCTCTGACTGTATGCTTTGAACAACTTTGTAACAACAAAAGGGCTCTCACAATACAGATGAACTGAACCAGGTCGAAAGCTTCTCTCTTAAAGGTCTGTCTTGTCTTCATACCGACACATACATGCTGCTCTTTGACTGTCAAGGTATGGCTTGCATCCTAAATGTATGACTGCATCAAACACTAGTTGAACTGTTGATTCACAGGCTGCAAGGAGGAAAAAGCAAATCAATTTTTAAATTCTTGTACTGAAGCCCAGTTGTCACTATAAAGAAACAAAACATCCAGTTAACCTGGACCCAACGCAAGGTATGCAGCTTATTCTGCTGATTGACATTAGATGAAATTTCAATCTATTGAACAACCAACTTATACTTGTCACTTTCATCACCATCATTGCTCAGAGCAATCCAGAGTAACACCACCACCATGGGAATCGGGGTGGACGTGGAAATACGATCCATATAGAAGTACCAGCTCCACATGTACTTGAGATAATGTCATGTAAAGGTAAAGGTAAAGGGACCCCTGACCATTAGGTCCAGTCATGGCCAACTCTGGGGTTGCGGCGCCCATCTCGCTTTATTGGCCGAGGGAGCCAGCGTACAGCTTCCAGGTCATGTGGCCAGCATGACAAAGCTGCTTCTGGCGAACCAGAGCAGTGCATGGAAACGCTGTTTACCTTCCTGCCGGAGCCGTACCTATTTATCTACTTGCACTTTGACATGCTTTCGAACTGCTAAGTTGACGGGAGCAGGGACCGAGCAATGGGAGTTCACCCCATCACAGGAATTTGAACCGCAGACCTTCTGATTGGCAAGTCCTAGGCTCTGTGGTTTAATCCACAGTGCCACCCACGTCCCTTTTATAATGACATGTAGTCAGCTATAATGTGAGTGAGCCCTATATGTGTTTGGGCAAGTTTAAGGTTTGGTGGGCATCAGGTTCATAGGAATACACAAGCAATTCAGCTCCTGCAATAGGACAGAAGTTGCTTGTATTTTGCACTGCACTAATCACAAATACAGCCTGCAAGATTTGGCTAACTCTACACTGTGGCCAATCTACACTGTGTCAAAAGTAGAATTAGCCCCAGAAAAAGACATTATGTTGTGACCTTCTTTGCACCAAACTTGCAGAAATCAAAACTGCAATAAACCATCAAGAGAAGCTTTTTATTCATTCATCATATAGTAAATCTAATATTCACTCTCCACACTGCTATAGCAATTCATGGAATTGCTACATGCTAATGGCTTGGCTTAGGTAGGACATCTGCAAGGAGGACATGTCTTTTTCACATTCTACTGTAAGGGGAGGAATGTTCAGTGGTGACACAAGACAGTGCAACATTTGCAAACAGGATACCCTCCAGATGTTTCAGACCACAGTACAAAACCTATTCCAGTCCAGGACTACAGTCCAAAACCTATTGACCCAGCCAAAACCTATCCCAAAACATCATCTTACAGAGCTGCACAAGGAGAGAAGAATTTGCCCAAACTGGGCAGCATAATCATGCATTGCTCAATGCAACATTTCCAGTATCAGGCAAATCCTTCCACTTTTGTGCAATGATGAACACAATCCATATTTCATCATCTGTTAGAAAGTGCTCTTCTTTAGTAGCTGCACCCAGGCACTGGGAAAACTGAACAGAGTTAAGTCACGTTACTTTGTGCCTCCTGGTTTTATTATTTCTAATAAAACACTACCTACAGTTATATGTAAGCTCTGTAAATATCCGTTACAGAAGCGTTATTCCAGACAAGCTTACCTTGTACACTCTCTGGTATTCCCAGTGTCTTCTGTACATCTCTACAGATCTTAGAGAGGCAATATTGAAACTCCTCGTCGCAATCGTGTTTTTTGTTGCCACAGGTATCATAACACCTGTCATGTTGATTGCAGCATTTTGTCATTGAAGGGATGCCAATGTCAAACTGAGAAGCAAGTTATTATAGTTAGCATTCCTTGAGAACAGTTGTGAGACTTGTTATTATTATTATTTTTAATGTACTAGAAGATGAAATTGTGTCTCTTGAGGGAAACTCATGTATTTTGTGGTTTTTATATTATAATTTTATATCATGAATCACCCTGAGATCTGCAGATGAAGGCTGGTATATAAATTTTAACAACAACAACTCAGAACCAGCTAGAAGAGGGATGAGTTTATACTCCAAAAATGTATCAATAAGTTAATAAAACAGATCAAGTCTTAAAGGAGAATTTTAACAAACCAAATAAAGAAAGGCCCACAGGAAATTTAAGATGGAAATTGGAAAAGGATTTTAATCAGAGAAACCAAATTATAAAAGCTTCTCTAAAGCAGTCATGGGAGCAAAGAAATACATTTCACTCTAACAGCGCTAGATGAGTTTACCATGGTAATCTATGCTTTCTTCTGATGCTTCAGCTTTGCACAGATGGCTAACCTATGGCTCTGTAGATATTGTTGGATTTGAGCTCCCATCAGCCTCAGCCAGCATGGCCAATGGTTAGTGATGGTGGCAGATGTAGTCTAAAACACACATCTTAAAGTAACTAGGAAAAGGGGACCCCAGTTACTCAGTCAGGAGAAACTAAACATGGCACTTTGTTGTTCTAGCTAAGCATATATTCCAGGGGTGCAGAAACCTAGAATTTGCACATTCAGAGACAAACTGATAATCACATAGGGGTCAGAGAGGACTTTTTGAGCATATTGGCTGATCTTGTAATGTGGTTTCCTGTAACAAAATTTACTAGCTTTTGCCGTACAGGATGGTTCTATTATCAGATTCTCAATGCATCCTGCACCCCACCTAATACCCTCAGCAAAAAAAGAAGAAAAAAAGGGGGGGAAGAGTTGATCTGTCTACAGGACTAAGAGACAGCCTTTGCACAACAGGAGCATTTAGGCTGGCAGAATAAGGGTCTTGACATGTGAGATGACAATGCAGGAGAAACAATTCCACAGTGCTTCTTCATGCAGTACATGGTTAAACTATGGAATTCGGATTCATGGGAGGCACTGATCCATGATCAACCTAGATGGCTTTAAAAGAGGATTGGACAAAGCCATGGAGGGGAACGCTACTGATGATGGCAGTAATGCTTCAGAATACCAGTTACTGGAAAACACAGCAGTGAAGAGTGCTGTTGCGTTCAAACCTTGCTTGTGCGTTTCCCACAAGCATCTGGTTGGGCCACTGTGAGAATAGGATGCTAAACTAGATGGGTCATTGGCAAGACCCAGCAGGCTCTTCTTATGTGTTGTGGGATTGGTTGTGGGATGGGATTCAGCTGGTGGAGTCGGCTGAATGCGGACATGGTGCTGGCAGCTTAAGACGCCTAGCTGCATTTTCTCTAGACTTCTGCACCTCTTGGCTTACTGAATCTAGCAGAGAGGGTTTGACTAGTTGGGTGCAGAGTGTGGTTAATGCTTCAATGCACAAACAGGTGTTCCTGCAGCCAGCTGTGGACCCCTTGGACTGGAATAACTACTGACCAATCACAAATAACCCGTTTCTGGGGAACATAGTGGAGAGAGTAGTGGTGGAACAGCTGAAAACATTATTGTATAACATAATCCCAATGTGGGTTCGGGGCTGGCCATGTACCCATATTTTTTGCTCTATAACACGCACCCGACCATAACACGCACGTAGTTTTTAGAGGAAGAAAACAAGAAAAAAAATATTCTAAATGAAACAGTGCATGTATGATTTTTGTGGTTCATGCTGTGGCCACAGACATGTGATCTGACAGTGAGTTTGGAGTAGCCCAATGCAAAAATCCTGGGGATCCATGTGGATCCATGCTTTGTAACCACGTATTTGCACCACTGCGGCCCCAGGCAACAGTGGGTGCGTGATTTTTTTGGTGCAAGATGTAGCCATGGACATGCTATGTGATCTAATGGTGAATTTGGGGTGACCCAGTGCAAAAATCCTGAGGATCCATGTGGATCCATGCTTTGTAACCACGTTTTAAGTGTGGAGGGAAGGAAAAGCACTCAAGAGACAAGGAGCATGCGTGGGGTGTGTGGAGAAGGATGCTGCTAATAATGCAGGAGAGGGGTATAAGGGGAGAAGGAGCATGCGTGGGTTGGGTGGAGAAGAATGCTGCTAATAATGAAGAAGAGGGGTATAAGGGGAGAAGGCTTCTCTCCTCTCCTGCTTTGCTCCTTTAAAGCAAGCAGGCTCTGCTTTTCTCCCTCCTCTCCCGCTTTTCTCCTTTAAAGAAGCAGGCTCTCTGTCCCTCTCTCCTCCCCACTCAGTGGCTCTTCTCCCACTTTGCTGTTTCAAAGTGAGCCACAGAGGAGGGAACGAAGGGGAACCATGGATCCTCTGCTCACGACTGCAGCAGATCCCCCCCCCCCCGCCACCCATAGGCATTCCCTCCATAACACGCACAGACATTTCCCCTTACTTTCAAGGAGAGAAAAAGTGAGTGTTATGGTGCAAAAAATACGGTAACTTTTTGTGCTAAAGCACCTGCACAAAGCATTTTTGTTTATCAAAGCCTATCTAGACACAGATGTTGACTAGTTCAATATTTTTCCTGTTAATTTTAATTATCTTTAAATGTTTAAAATCATTATAAACTGCTTTTATCAATATTATCTGTAAATCGTTTTTATCAATATTATCTGTAAATCAAGGGGAATAAAATTTAATAAAATAATAATAATAATAACTGGCCACTGTCTCAGAATGAAGGTTCTCATATTTTAGACCTATAGTTCTGAGGCTGCGAAGACTCCTCTTGGGAGACTGAGAGATTTAGTTTTTTAAATTTTACAAAAACAATTTTGAGAGAATAATCACAACACTTTGTGCTTAGACGAAAACAATAGCCTACTATTTACATAAACTAGTTGCACATTTACTATTTATATATTACAGTCTCTCCATATAAATGTGAGTGTTTTCATAAATAAAATAAATAGGTTAATCCAGTTACATTGCCATTAAAGCATCTTTCCTTCTTTTCATCCCAACACAGATGTAGCTAGTGAGCAGGAGGAAGAACTTGATAAGAAGATACTTACGTGAACTCCAAAAAGAGGAGAACCACAGCCATTGGGTGGAGAAGGCTTATAGCCATAGCGAGGTAAAGGCTTATATCCTGTAAAATATAAAGAATTCTGAATACTCAACATGTTTCATTTCCACCTGATTAGATGTCTCAAGGCAAGAGCCCGCAAATAATATCCAACTGGTACAGATGTATATAAATTATCTGTACCGCAGAATTCAATAAAATAACCCAGTATATGCTGTTATATACACTTGTGTGTTTGGAGACTTTAGCGTAAGGAAAATTATCCTCACAAAAACCCAGTGTTGGTTAGGCTGAGATGTGGTGACTGACTCAAGGTCACCCGGGGAGGATCATGGCTGAGTGAAGAAGTGAACCCTCCTCACCTTCCAGGCCCTAGCCCAACTCTAACCACTACACCATTAACTTGGAACTATTCTGTGCTAAGGGAGCAATCCTATGTTCCCTGGGAGGGCAGCTGAATGGGGTGGGGAGGGACAGGATGATGGAGATCTTTCTCCCTGGGGGTGGAGAGGGAGTTCTGCTGCTGGAGGTGTTCCTAGGGGAACAGAAGAAAGCTCTGCTGCTCTTACTGGTCCACCACACCCAGACATAAGCTGTTTTATGGGGATGTCAGAGGCTGTGAATCATCAGGATCCTAATTCCCCTCATGTGGCCCTCAAGAGGTTGCCCAGAAGGGAATGTGGCCCTTGAGTTGAAAAAAGCTTTCTTGCTCCTCCAGAAGTGGCATCTCCTGCATCACAGAATCTCCCTTCCCTTAGGATTATTTAAAAAGATGCATTTCTCAAAACACATAGCATATCTAACAATTTAGGGAAAAGGTATACAACCATAGTTATTAAGTTACATTTTTCAGCAACAACATTTAAAAAGTAGCTAGTTTTCCACATAGCCATCTTCTCATCTCCCCAGAGATAACTAGGGGTAAACCTCAATCAAATCGGTTTTAAAAACTGGACTCCAACTGGTTAACCTGAACTTTCAGTGCTGATGAAGGCAGAAGGGATTATTTTACACAATGATTTCCAAATACTTCAATCCACAGTTTATCAAAGTGGTGCCTAAACAAAGAAGGATGTATTTATAAAAGCTTAGTCTTTCTGTAATATAATCATTTGGCACCATTACAAGTTAACCTCAGATCTGACAACACTAAGAAGCACTTGGCTGGATCTGATCAAAGGCCCATCTAGTCCAGCATCCAAAACAAAGAGAACTTTGAGGTCATGATAAAACAACCAACAATACTATCACAGGCTTATTAAGCATCCAGGAACCAAGACAACAATGCACTAATCTTTATCGTCAACATTTTAAAAGGTCACTGTTGTTGGCTAGCATCACAAGTGAGATCCTAAGGACGCATGTAAGTATGCAAAGCTTTAAGATTGAACTGCCATAAGGTTGGCAAACGTATTTTAAGCTGCAGCTTTTACTCCTTTACATAGAATATGCCCCATTAAAGCTCAGTAGAAATTTAAACCAAATGGACCCAGTGTGCACCTTCTGATCTAAAGAGAGTTTATTTATAACATTTATAAGCCAGTGAGGCATGATAGTTACAATGTTGGACTAGGACGTGGGAGAGCAGGGTTCGAATCCCCACTCTGCCATGAAGCTCAATGGGTTACCACGGGCCAGTCACCATCTCTTAGCCTAACCTACCTCACACGGTTGTTGTGAGGATGAAATGGGAAGCAGAACAATGTACACCGCCTTGATCATTGGAAGATAAAGGTGGTATATTAATGTAATAAATAAAAAATACCTTGCCTTCTGAACCCAAGGAGGTACATACAGGATTCCCAGGAGATCCCTTATCTGATCACACTTCATGCACCTTCCAAACCGTTTAGACTTGAACCTAACGCTTTCAAGATTTAGTAAAAAAAAGGCAAAGGTACCCCTGACCAATAGGTCCAGTCGCGGACGGCTCTGGGGTTGTGGCGCTTATCTTGCTCTATAGGCCAAGGGAGCCAGCGTTTGTCATGTGGCCAGTATGACAAAGCTGCTTCTGGCGAACCAGAGCAGCACATGGAAGTGCCATTTACCTTCCCGCCGGAGCGGTACCTATTTATCTACTTGCACTTGACATGCTTTCGAACTGCTAGGTGGGCAGGAGCAGGGACAGGTACCAACTGGGAATTACGGCGTTAACCTCCGCCCGCTCTCCCCACTTCTTTAGGGCACTATCGGCATTACCATCGCTGCACTTATACTGACAGAGCCCATCCTCTCCTCCCAGGAGATCCAAAGCAGCATTCAGGTAAGTGTCGATCTTGTGGACGCCGTTCCTGATGGTCTTCAGCGTCATCCTCCAGTCCGGGGTCTGGGCCTCCTGGCACTGGGCGGGCAGGGGCCGCATCCCCAGCAAGCCGCAGGTCACGAGAAGCGGCAGCAGGGCCCGGCTCATCGTCTCTCCCGAGCGCGCAGGAGCCAGAGTGCCAGAACGCCGCCCACGCGCGGCGCAACGGAGCTCCACGGATTCGGAGGGGTCGGGAGGGAGGCGCGCACGCTGCCGGGCGGCTAGTCTCCCGTTCCTCCCGCGGGCAGCTGCATTACGCACGCACAGTCGCCGCCGCAGGCAGCCGCCTCGCCTCCAAGGCACTTACCGCTCGGAGGCCACGGAAGCGCTACCATCCCGGACAAACCCCTCCGATCCCTGTTTGCAGGCGCGCCGTCCGCCTCCAGCAGCCCCGCCTCGGTCGCGCTCGCGTCAGGGCGCAGAGAAGGAAAGGGGGCGCGGCTAGCGCTCTCCCGGTAGGGAAAGAGGTCGTGGCGGTTGGAGGTAGGCGGTGCGCGGTGGGCAGGCGCTTGAAGCTCTTCCAGAGGCCTTAAAGGAAAAGCGCGCATTCTTTCTCTGGGTCCCACGACTTCCACTTCGGGGGTGGGTGGGTGACGGACCTGTATTACGGGGACAAAAGTCACCTTTCCCTCCCCACTGCGGGCGCAACGGCACGCGATAGAGAGCGCACTGCTGAGCGAGTGTCGTTGTTCTGGCTCCACCGCCTTGCCTGAGCTCTTTTCACGCCACGCTGTTTCTATTTTTCTTTTGGGGCTGGCTACCACAATTGGTAGAGTCTTCTGGTTGAGGGGAAAGACACAGAAAAATGGTTTGGGAGGAGCTAAATTCTTATTTTGGCGGTATACATTTAATGCGCGATAAATACAACTCTGGACAGAACAGGCTTTTGCTTTTCTTTTAAATGATTTTTTTGCATTTTAATAAAATTAAATTTCTTATACATGTGTGCGTATTTAAAGTTGTCAGCCCCAAACGATAGCATTTTTTAACTATATAGTGACTGAAACAATTCTAGAGACTGAACTATCCCTATTTAAGTGCAAGAGATAAGTATTTCACTCTTTCCCTTCCAAGAAGCTGTTGGTGACTTAAACAGCCCAATTTCCTCCCCTGGTGTTGTCTATGTTCTTCCTAACATTTTGTGTCCAAAGTACTGTGAACCATAAACTTGCACACACAGTCTGGCCAGTTTCTGATTTCTTTAATTCCCCCCAGCCACACAATCCTCACCACTTTCTAGGCTGAAATTTCAGCAGCCTGCAACTCATTAGATATTGGCACGAGGCTTTACAATTTATTTTTCCCTTTAATTCACAAAATTCTAACTGCATGTGCTACCTTGATTGCAATGAGCTAGTAAGTTCTAATTACCTTCACTGAGTCCCCAACCACTTTGCACTGGTGGCTGCCTCTGAATATGTATTGTGACCAGGGAATTGACACAGAGTCCTACAGAGAACATGTTGGGCTGGTAGGCTTGTCCTTGGGTCTCATCTCTAGGAAAGCAATGCCATTTTCGTATGTCAAAGTTCTCATGAACTATTTCTCTGTTTAAAGCAAATGGTTCTGTTGGGGAAAGGCTTACCACTCCAGTCAAGATTTTATAAGTATGCACATCCCCCCCCCCCCCCGCGCAAAGAGGAAAAGGGTTTTAAAAGTGCAAGCAAATGTGTAAACTCTGGCTTAGTATAAATCTGAAACATAGTCAAATACTTCATATGCACAGGTGTCCACTTTTAGCAGTAATATCCTGCCCAGTTTTCTGGGGCTTTCTGAAATTAATTAGATGAAGAAAGATTGTACTCATCTGAGACACAGCAATAATAATTGAGTCCTGACTGCATATGCTAATAGATCAGTGTGGGTGGCTGACTTAAAGCAAGATTTGCTTCTGTGCACTGGTATGCTTTCAAACTGCTAGGTTGGCAGGAGCTGGGACACAGCAATGGGAGCTCACCCCGTTGTGCAGATTCGAACTACCAACCTTGTGATCGCCAAGCCCATGAGGCTCGGTGGTTTAGACCACAGCGCCACCTGCGTTCCTTTTACCTATGCTTCCGTGTCTATATTTGAGGTGGTATAGAACCTATATTGTATAGACCCGTGTTGTGCTTTGTTTGACAATGGAGAACTGGTAGAATGTGTAGTGTAGATGGAGCCATACAGCATCAAGGCCTAAAAGGCCACTTTGTTCTGTATCTTGATGCAAGGCAAGGCCACCTGCCCACCATTTCCATGTGAGAGTTGCCCAAGCCTAACAGTGCTCAGATGTCAAAACCCAACAGCCCCCCCCCAATATAAACCATAGCTGTCAACCGTCCCTTATTTTGCAGGAAACTCCCTTATCCCAGCACCGTGTCCTGCTGCTGTCCCTTATTGATGATGTCCCTTAAATTTCCTGGGTTTCATGCTCTCCCGGCTCGGGAGGGAAGCAGCGGCTTGGGGTCCTTCGCTGCAAGAGCGCGCGCACGAGCTGCCGCGTCTCCATCTCTCCCTTTTCCCACTGAGGGGCATGTCGTGAGGAGGCGGAGGGCGGGCAGGCAGCCCCTCTCTTGTGAGGGGAAGCTGGAGGCAGCGGCGGCTGAGGAGGCGGCCTGAAGGAGGAGGAAGAGGAGGGGATGGGGAGGGATGCAGAAGGGCGGCACTTCAGCGGCCGCCGCCGCTCTGCAACCGCCTCATGCCGGGCTTGCGGGCAGCATGGGCAAGAGTCTCCCTCCCTCCCTCCCTCTCTCTTGGGCGGGGAAGGGCCGATGGAACTCCTCGCGCCAGGACACGGCAGCCCCGACGTGCTGCTTAACATACCCTCCAACCAATGCGGCATCTTAATGTAGTGATTTCCCCCTCAGCATCCCTTTCATAACTCTTTCATAACTGCAAAACAGCATGTCTCCATCAGTGCCGGATTTATGTATAAGCTAAGCAAAATCCCTTATTTTGGCTGCTGATCCCGTATTTTCGAGGCCGCTGGTCCCTTATTTTCAAATCTGTAAATTGACAGCTATGATATAAACTCAACTGCAGTTCACTGTGGTCCATTCACCTCTAGTGGCCTCAGCTGCTTTAGCTAGCTATATTAAGGGCTTGAATTATGTTCTGCATTTGCATTCTGAAGGTTAGAATAATGATAACCTAGTTGAGGAACATTCCCCAGAGCCTTCTTGCTCATTGGAGGAGTCTGAAGTCTACTCCTCTGAGTCTGGGTGGTGACGACATTGTTGTTGTTTTGATACCACCCTTCCATCTGAGGATCACAGGGGAGTTTACAGTACTTCCCTGGGTTTTATCAGGTTGGGTGCAGGATCCAAGCATAGGTCCTCCCCTTAAATCAGGCTCTGATTTTTCTTCTGAGCTACTGCTGCATAACTAAATCCCTGAAGTTTATTGGCCCAACGCCATGACATTCTCCATGCATTTTTTGAACAATAGGGAAAATAGCACCTAAACAGGACTTCAGAGTTTTAAGGATTCTGCAACTGTTTGAAATGTTTGAAAATAGTCTGTACAGTAAGATACCTAAATATCTCCGTCCATGGCTATTATGCCATCTTGTGTACAGTGGAGCCTGCTTAGCAAATCTCAATACAAAACCCACAATAAAAACAAACATTTGCTTGGTGGTATGCATCACTTTTATTTGAATATACAATGAGTACAAAAGAAATGCAGTAACTGTTTAAAGAAGCACACATACTTTAAAATTTATTAAATGCAAAATTTCACAACTCATAACTGATGATCTTTCGCAGCATAATCCAACCAGAGCTGAGCACTTCTAACTTCCACAGATGAGAGATGGGAAATCAGTGGCCTTCCACATGTTAATGGACTACAAATCCCATCAATCCTGACTGCTGGCCATGCTGGCTGGGGCTAATGGGAACTGGAGCCTGAAACATCTGGAGGACCAAAGGTTCCTTCCCCATCCCTCCCACAGTTTTCAACAAGCCTAAAGCTACAACTGCACACATATTTACTTGGGAGCAAGTTACGTCTTCTGAGTGAACTTGATCGTGCCATACATTTCTCTCATTGAAACCACTAGGACAATGCTTCACTTTGGCTGGATTGAGCCACAAGTTCTGCAGCCTATCTTTAGTTATTGCCAAGGCAGAAAGAGGTAATATTTACACATTCCAAATCACATTCCAAATCACAAGTTATATCGCGAAATGAGATTCAGTCCAGTGTGACGGCCAATCCAATTGAAATAATGTGCCACTTTTGTATAAACCCCGGGGTGTCCTTTTTCACCACAATTTTCACCCCAGCTCACAACACCCCAAACATACCCCACATTATTAGAGTCAAAACAAACCAAGGGTCCTCCTGAGTCACCTTTACAGGAATCCACAGAGCCATCATGTGTTCCTGAAAAGAGAAAAACAAAGTAAGTTGTTACAGATGCCCTCACCCACAACAAAGGCAATTATGGGTGGTTTCGTTCCCAAACTATATTAGTCATACTAGATACAGTCAAAATAGAGTAGAAAGCCCAAAGTGTGTGACTATGGCTTTGTGGTGTTGTTTTATCTTGTCCATAGCTCAGGCATTTGTTTTTTGCCCATTTGGGACAATTAATCAATTCCCCCATATGCAGAGCCTGAGTTCATTGAGCCTGATCCTTGTTAAAGACTGACATAATTATTCAGGGAACTGGTGTTATTCTGGATAATATCTTTAAATGCTGGTGATTTAGGGAGCAATCCAAACTCCTGCTGGTCCAGTGGAGTCCCATGGAGCAATGGGGCCATGGCTGCATCCACAGCCCTGCCATACATAACATCCCCTCCTGTTAACTTCTTAATACTCATGTGGGGAGCTATCTGTGTGTTTGTTTTGTCTCAGGCACTGATATGTGTTGACCTGTCTCTGCTTACTTAATACTGTCTCATGAGTTTGCATCCAGATGGGTGTCAAAAATGATACAGTTCATATTCACCTGCGCATTCCATGCCTTCAAAGTACCGGTTCCCATAGATTTCAGAGCAGTTTTCCATTAGATAAATGTACCCCCACTTCAGGCCAAATTGCCTTGAAAACTCTAAAGAAGAAATAAATAACAGTTGGTGTTTCGTTTTACCATTTATTAATTGTTCACAATTCAGTACTTTCAATCACTGTCCACAAACTTATCCCATTTCAACCGTGGTCAGGTTAATCTGATTTTTTAAGTATCTGATGAGACTCTTATGCAGTGCAGGACAAAACAACTTGCATTTTTTTTTTTAAAAAAAGTGAAAGTTTCACATAAATTTTAAAAACTGAAAAATTTCACATAAATTTCATTCAAGTCACTGAATGAAGGGGTTGTGAAGACTTGGCCAACATGGACTGCTGAACCCGTTAGCAACAGTTATCTCCAAAGAGCCCACGCTGTGCTAGCTGAAACTTGAAGAGACTCCCAAGTCCATCTGCAGATTTCACCCATGAGAATTTCCCAGGCGTTTTCTTTCCCCTTTGATAATTTTGGAATGTAACTTCTTATGCCTTGCTGGAGGATGGGGGGGGGGCGGGGAGAAGATGGGGAGACAAGTTCAGCAGTATACTAGCTGAGACCAACAGGAAATGCTAGTGAAACAGCTTTTAATGAGCTGTTATAAAGAAGAGTTGAAAGGAAGTGCTTTTGTAGCTTAGCAAATTATGAGGCCAGAAGAGATGAGGAAATTGTAACAATAATTAAAAAAAGTAATTAGCCTCTTCCATTTACCTTCATCGAGTCCCCAGCCAGACACTTTGCACTGGTGGCCACCTTTGAACATGTATTTTGACCAAGGGACACAGACTGGCGCAGAGTCCACAGGGTAACATGTTGGGCTGTTTGTGTCCTTGGGTTTCATCTCCATCAAAGCGATGTCATTTTCATATGTTTTGGTGTTGTACTTCTCGTGAACTATTACTTTAACTACTTGAAATGCTTCTATTATACCTTCCTGTAGTACTGTGTTCAGCATTCCCGTCCACACCTGATAAGTATGTGCACGGTTCTCTCTGCAAAGAAGAAATGTGTTTCAAAGAGTACAAGCAGAAACACAAACTTTGGATTATGAAAAATTTCCCAGCTAATTAATCAAGTAGTCAAATGGATTATATACACAAGTGTCCACTTTTAGCAATAGGCTCCTGCACAGTTTTCTGTGCCTTTATGAAATCCATTAGATGAGAAAAGCTGAGATTCATCTGAGATACAGCAAAACTAGCTGAGGCCTATTTATTTATTATTGTATTCATTTTAAGATTTATTTTTTTTAAACCACTTAATTATTTGCATTTCTAAAAAAAAAAAAAAAATATCCACAGAAAATGGGACAGTCAAACAATTAAAAAATCACAATAAAACCAAAATGCCAGCTGGAACAAGAAAGTCTTCAGTCATGAATAGAGAGTGTGTCTCTCTAATTTCAGTTGCGAGGGAGTTCAACAGTCTTGAGGTCACTCTGCTGAATGTATAGCTTCTACTAGTTATGAGCTGCGTGTCTGAGCCATGGGGGACCACCAACAGAGATTCCCCCAAAGATCTCAAAGAATTTCAGAAAAAAATATCAAGGACCAGTTAGGTATTTTTATTTATTTACATGGGGGAGGGGCAACTGTCCTATGTCAATTAAGTCAATATAACTGCTAGATGGTTGTGACATAGATGGAGCCATGGACGTCCAAGACTCTAAAAGTTCATTTTGTTCTGTCTCTTGCTGCAAGGCAATTCCCATTTGAGAGTCGCCAAATCCACTTACCTAACACAGTGTGCAGCTGTCAAAACCCAACAGCCCCCAATATAAACGCCACCGCAGTTCACTGTTGTCCGTTCATCTTTAATGGCCACTTGCCAAGGAAATTCATCCTGCAAATACATGAGGCATGATGTTACACTTTTCTAGACCAGTTCTACTACCAATATTACCTGTGTCTATCTATATTTGTAGACTCCAGATGGAACTGGAAGTAGGAGCAAAAATCAACGTTGGTTGACAAAGTAGATATTTATTTCAGAACCTACTGTTTCTACTCTACCTTCTTCAGGAAAAGTCAGAGAAACAAAGATTCAGCATTTTGATGTGCTGCTTCTTATTTTCCTGTTGGATAAAGAAATAGCTCTTTCGTCTATTCCACTTTTTTGGTTCGTACTTCTAGTTGGATTTTTAAAAATAATATTTGATGTACTAAAATGTCCTATAGCAAAAAAATCCACGATAGGCGCTTAACTGAAGTGTTTCACTTATTTCAACTGTACTGCCGATTCAAATTCCCTAGCTTATGATTGGAGGGAGGGAAGGTTGAGAAGTAGGAAAGGGGAGAAAATATATTGCTGTGCAATATTTTAAAAGACTGAAAATTAACTCTTCGATTTCCTACTTTATACTCAAAAAGCTTATGCTTCACCATAGATTTCTAGATTGTTTTATCCATTGTCACCGTTCCTGCAGGTCTAAAAAATGCATTAAAAACACAGACTTGACATTACTCAACAGACTCAACATTACAGTGCTACCTCGGGTTAAGTACTTAATTCGTTCCGGAGGTCCGTTCTTAACCTGAAACTGTTCTTAACCTGAAGCACCACTTTAGCTAATGGGGCCTCCTGCTGCTGCCGCACCACCAGAGCACGATTTCTGTTCTCATCCTGAAGCAAAGTTCTTAACCCAAGGTACTATTTCTGGGTTAGCAGAGTCTGTAACCTGAAGCGTATGTAACCTGAAGTGTATGTTACCCGAGGTACCACTGTATAGTGCCTGTATTGTTAGCTACGCCTGATTTTCCTTTTACCTTTCCTGCAGTGAATCCACCTACAATTCGTTTCCGACGAGTAGCCGTGTGGTTTGCAATGCCGCACTGTAATTGGGGTAACAATGTTTTGATCTTTCTTCTTTCTTTAACAAAAGAGATAAGCAGTGTCATGCTTGCAACTCGCTCACTTGCATTCGTTGATAGAAACTGCTTTGTGGTTTGATTTTATGACTTCTTTGGGCATTTAGATTACATACGTGCATTGATGATAATTGAACAAAGGAGTCGGGTGCACTGGCAAACCGCACCTCCTTCGGAACATCACATCCCCTGTTCTTCCAGTCCTTCACAAGATGGATTGTGAACTTCTGAACCGGGGAGCTGCCCCTTCTCGTGGAGGCCACCTGTGCAATCTAGAACCCCCACATATTAGGGATAATTGCTTGCAAAAATGCACATTTTAGAGGAGGTGCACCCAAAAATGTGTATAAATTTGTATACCTACTTTTCCTTTGTTTTTAAAAAAATGCAAACTAATGCAGAAACTGGGTGTACTGAAGATTGGAAAAATGAGAAACCAAAACTGGCAGATTCACCTAAGCCTACATAATAATTTTCTTTAAGCATATATCCTCCAACATCTTGGGGACCAGAACCAGGATGCTCTTTTTTTGGTCTCATGAGACCAAAAACCAAGCGGCTTTCATTCTGGCTCTCTGGCACAAGTCTACTGACTCTCGCCAGAGTGCCAGACCAAAGAATGGGACATTCCAGGATCCAATTAGAAGTTGGGATTGGCTGTTGTAATTCTGGGATATCCCGCTTAAATCAGGACTGTTGAGCGAATGTAAGCAACTTTTTAAAAGGTTTCCATTCAGGGAGTTGATGCATGGCACTTTCCTGAGAAAAGAATCAAGACTCAGGGGTTTCAAGGCCAGCTCTTTCGTTTGATTGTTGTTTTCAAAGGTGGAAAGGGGGTTGTTAAGCCACATACTCCTGTGTAGCCTTGAAGGCTTCATTCTCCATTCATATAGTCATGTGCTTTACACAGCTGTTCATGTGAGCAGCTTCCAGTACATTTCTGACAGCGCACTGACAAAAGTGCCCCAGAAGAGGTGATAAACCAGCATGGTGAAAATCACTGGAAGCTCAGCAAGAAGCATGATTTGACACAAACAGCTTCCCCATGAAGTAGCTTCCCATTTTCAAGAGCGATTAGTGAATGCATGTAATAAGTTCCATTGAGCAAAGCAGACTTTACTTATGAGTAAGCATGCATAGGACTAGACTGCTGAATCAGTCCAAGCAATTATCATATTGTCTATTGATGATGATATAGTGTATTTACCTTCATCCATAGACTGTTCGGCATCTTCTTTTCCTTCTGAAATAAAATAACTACTTTAAATTATTGCAACTGAAAACCTAGTTTCAGATCCCTAAACCAATGAACATTTTGAACTGATCCCTGCAGCTGAGCCTTCACAGCTCTTTGATCTATACAGCAATTGCAAGTGAACATGTTTATTTTCATGCTGCAAAGAACTTAGTGATGTCCATGAAATAAAAACACAAAATGTTACCTCTTGCATTTTGTTGAGCTCTTCTATTGCCTATTTAAAACATACACACACATTATATATAAGTAGGGTGTACACAGGAAAATAAACAACATACACCAATGCACACTATGCTAGGAATTTGCTGTATATTGGGGTTTGAGAATCTAGATGTTGGACATCCAATAATGCCTGCATCAGACTTGACTATTGGCTATGCTAATATAACCTTCCAGGTTTAGCCTTGCAGGGGTGAAGTTCTTGAAGAGTTCTTGAAGAGAGCTGGGAAGCCAAATAAGATTATAGGGTAGATCACCCTGTACAACTTAAATTGCATTTTCTTATATGCATGAGTAATTAGCATGGGGTTGCAGAGTCCGTTCTCGCAGAGCTGCAATTTGTAAGTTGCCAATTGCCGTGGTCCTCTCATTGTAGGACTAAAGCTGATTGCAGAGAGCAACTCGGAAGCCTTCTGCACCTTGGTAGACAAGAGCAGCCTCTAACAACCTTGGATTTCCAGATGTTGTTAAACTACAACTCTCATCAGCCCCAGCCAGCATGGCCCAATGGTCAAGGATGATGAGAGCTGTAGTACAGCAACATTTGAGGACCCAAGTTTGAGAACAGACAGAGGAACATTTAAATGGGCTGATCACAAAATTTGCAAGCAATAATATATACATTTTCTCTTCTGACTCAGAGAGACCATTGATTGCATTGTTCTTTTTTCAAATACTATAGTTTCAAATAGTGCATTTATTTATTTGTGGGGAAACTGTTGTATTGCTCTGTATAACTGTGGTTCCATGAATGGGCTGTTTTTTTCTGGGCTATTGCTGCCCAATAAGCTGAATTATAAAGAAGAGGTCACTCCTGAGAGAACCCTGAGAGAAACATAAGAAGAAAGTTATAAAATAATATATATATATATAAATTACCCGTGTTTTCATTTTCTTCAGCTCTTTTTTTATCACCTATTTAAAACATGCACATATACATAAAATAAGATAGGTGAACACAGAAAAAACCAATCCACCAACAAGCAATGAATTAGACTGGCTTCCATTATATTAAGGGTCTATAGTCCTGCAGATGTTGTTAAACTCCACCTCTAAATTGGAAGGATTATAGGGAGTGGCTCAAAACTACATATGAACCTTGCTCAGTAATACGGATGACTAAGGGCCAAAGTAGACATTGGGAATCCCTATTAGCTTTCCTCCTAGGGCTAATAGCAGTTGTGCTGATGGGGTGATTTCTTTCTCTTTCTCTTTGTGCTTCACTTGCTATTAATTTTTCTAGCATCATGTTTAATATGGACCTAGGCTCCATTCACTCCTTTTGCTCTGCAGGGTGAAGTGACTAGACAAGCATGATATGTAGACCAGACACATGCTCACTTTTTGATGAATTTTAAATGAAATTGTTAATAGTTCGATAGGTAGGGCTGCATTGCAGTGATAGTATAACTTCTATTGTGTTTTATATAGATATAGATACATACATACTTTTCTACCATGATACCCAAGGTGGTTTACATTTTTAACAAATGTGATTAAATTATGATTCATTACGATTATCACATTATTATGATTATGTCCTATTGCTGTGGACTGCTTTGTGCACAAATCTATTTGTGGAAAATGCAGAATATTGAACGGGGATGATTGCCTTTGTTGAGAAAATGCATAGATATGCTTGCAAACTGCTTCTGCTTCTACTATGAGAATGAGAAGGGTTTGGTTTTCAATTACCGTAGTACAAATCAACCTGCGATATCCACCTGGGAAAGTGACATGTGTTTTTAGCTTACTGTTAATTTTAATTATATTTTGAACTTTAAAAAATAGCTGTTTTCAGCTGCCTTTTATTGACAATACCGCTATTTATGTTTCGTTTTTGTAAATTGTTTAGGGGTTCTTTTTACAATAGAGAGGTATATATTTTTGTTAAATAAACAGAAAGCATTGCCTTTATGAGCCCCATTTAAATGAATGATGCTCATTTTCTTGAGCTGTTTTCTGTGTTTTTAGCTACAACAACCTATTTGGATGGGGCAGGCTGTACATCTAAGATGAACAAAAACGCAGCTGCAAATTATATATCAGTAAGTGGAGCACAAGGGACGCGGGTGGCGCTGTGCGTAAAAGCCTCAGCGCTTAGGGCTTGCCGATCGAAAGGTCGGCGGTTCGAATCCCCGCGGCGGGGTGCGCTCCCGTTGCTCGGTCCCAGCGCCTGCCAACCTAGCAGTTCAAAAGCACCCTCGGGTGCAAGTAGATAAATAGGGACCGCTTTCTCGCGGGAAGGTAAACGGCGTTTCCGTGTGCAGCTCTGGCTCACCAGAGCAGCAATGTCACGCTGGCCACGTGACCCGGAAGTGTCTTCGGACAGCGCTGGCCCCTGGCCTCTTGAGTGGCAAGACTGGCCCGTATGGGCAGGGGTACCTTTACCTTTACCTAAGTGGAGCACAAACTTCAAATCAAGTAAGCTACTAGGTTACAGAAAGCATCCCTCCCCCCTTTCAAGCTGCAATGTTGTACTGTGAGTTGTGCGGAAGCACTCCGTTTAGGTTTTGATATTGCTCGTCTGTTAATGAGGGACAAGTGGACATGAAGGATGGGCTGTGCAATGGTCTCAGATATCACCACAATTTGAGCTAGCTAGAATGTTCTAAGCTCATAGTGTGAGTGTGGGGGAGATTATTGTCTGAATGCAGCAACAAATAAATAGAAAGGTATACTCTTACACTGTGAGCGAGTCTCATCTTCTCCTGTTAAACAGTCCACTTCGTTGTTACAGACGTATTTTCTTGGAATACACACATCTGAATGACAGTGGAAGCTTTTCCCCCTACATGCTATCGGAAAGAGATCAGTCAGAATATAAAACACAAAATGGTACATTAATAGCACAGTGGTTTAAGGCCTAAGCACAAAGAATTGTAGAGTTGGAAGGGACTTTGAGGGCCATCTAACCCAACCCCCTGCAATGCAGGAATCTTTTTGCACAACCCTGAGATTAAGAGTCTCATGCTCTACCGATTGAACTATTCAGTTATTTTTAAAAATTCAGCAATGTAACTTTGAAACATTCCAGCTTTTCTGCTCCTTTGTGTGTGTATAAAGTTGAATGCTATTCTCTCCTTTTTGGGAGCAATGAAAACACCCCCCACATATGTTCATAGTACTGTTTTTGCTTCTGATCCATTGATTTACTTCTGATCCATTGATTTTGATTGGTGAAGCTTTAGTTTGCTTTGTTATAAGCCACCTTGGGGAATTTTGAGTTAAAGTTGGTATATAAATCTAACTGATACCTAACATGACTGAAGTAATATGACTTGATACTTTTAACCTTTTGCTCTTAAGCAGAGTTTAGAGCAATGATGTTTGCAAGCATTTGTTTGACAAACATATAGCTTTAAAGCATCTTTCAGAACCATTTGTGTGTATATGACTGATAATACACACAAAAATAGAATGATTACATAGTATACAGCATACCTTTGCAACATACTTCATCACTTAAGTCTCCACAGTCATTGACGCCATTGCATGTCTTAGAGGGAGGGATGCATTTTCTATTGAGACAACGGAATTCTTTTGGCAAACATTCTGTCAAGTGGGATGAGAAACAAATAATGTTTTGGTTAGATATTCTACAGCAGAAAAGGAAATACTGTATAGAAATCCATAGGATTATTTTCTGGGATGGGTGCACAGTAGCTGAAGGCATGAAACTATTGTGTTCAGCATAATTATCTGCCTCTGGTTTCATTATTAAGAGCATTTCTATGTTTCCTTTCCATCAGTGACAAATCCGAGACAGCAAACAAAAAGATGAATTCAGCATAGCATTCACAAGGATTTAAAAAACAAAAAAGAGATTTAAAACTGTATGTTGTGGGGAGGGGAACAGGATCATAGCGGTCAACATTTCCCTTTTTTAAAGGTAAATTCCCTTATTCCAAATAGGATTTCCTTTTAAAAAGGGGGAAAGTTGACAGCTATGAACAGGATCTGGCTCGCCCTGGGGGACGGGGTTCACTTCGAAAATTGAGTGGAACCTGTCACCTGACTTTATTCATGATGATTATTATTTAGTCACTTTCCTTGCATCAGTGACCCAAAGCTAAAACAAACACAACCAATAAAAACCTAAAAACACAGCAGCATGTCTTCAGGTAACCCAACTGACTGTGCACACTGACTGCATAGTCTCAAAGAATCCACAGTGTAGTTTGACTAAATATGCAGCAACAGCAGCAGTAATTAAGAGGCAACCTTTCTATCATATTGACTGAGTGACTGCATTTATACAATGCCTTTCTGCCAAGGCTCCCAAGCTGGTTTACATTTTTTTTTTTTAAGTAGAGCATGAGACTATTTCAGTGTTGCAGGTTCAAACCCCACATTGTGCAAAAGGTTCCTGCATTGCAGGGGGCTGGACTAGATGACCCTTGTGGTCCCTTGCAACACTATGGTTCTAAGATTCTATTCTATGAAATGGTGTAAGATATAAAGCAAAAGTGTCCTGTCATGCCAAAAGTCTCTTCTGGGCCTGATGGCATAGGATTCCTGGCCTGGGCTTTGTTGCCTCAGGGTGTTAGAATTCCTGCTCCATGACTGCAGTCATGGGATTTTTGTCTATCACATGATGGTATATGTTTTGACTCCACAAAGTGAGAAGTGACGGAGACAGGATGTTTGTGTTACTGTGTTCCGTGAAGTGGGACTACTGTCCTTTGTTCTTTTTCTCTTTGCTGTCTGATGCTAGAGAGAGAGGGAGCCATGTTGCAGTGCTCCATGTGTGTTTATATGTAAATAAAGTAGATTAGCCAAAATGCTGAGTTACTGAGGTCTGTCACGCACATGATGTGCAAACTCTGCGGATCCCTAAGTGTGCCAGCTATGTAGCCACAAGAGAGGTATCAACATGCTGAAACCCTGTGATATATTCAGTGACCACAGAATGCGGAGTTATCTGTTGCAAGGGGAGTTAATGCCAGTGGAAGGGTGAGGAGAGGAGAAATGGAGTCTCCTGTAAGTGTAGCATGTCTAGCACACTGAACAGGAATATTTCATATTGCGGTGTTTTGTTCTAGATCCCACTTGTCATCTCTACCATCTAATTATCAAGCTAGAAATGGCTTACTACAGACAATTTCCCCCCCAATAAAACTTACTTTACCAACCTCTGTGTGCTGTATGACACACCACTTTTGCCACTTTCTCATTAGTTTTATTCACTCTAGTTAAAGTACATTCCGCTAGGCTGGTCTCTGTTCCTCTGCATCTTGCCTTAAGGCACTCCAATGAATCGGAGTCTTCTTCTGGGTCAACAGTGTCTGTACGATCAGCCCCTCTGAGCAATGCAAGAAAGAAGAAGAGAAGTAATCATTGGCCCTGGACCACACATATTACTCATATAGGACTTACCCAATGGGAAAAAGAAAAAAACATATTGGCAACAGTCTTTAAACCAGCCCACCTTGTGTGCCAGGAGCCAAAACAACTCCAGAAAGGGAAGAGTAGAGATATAAAATGAAGTCATGGAAAAAACATAACTTTGGGGAGAAACTGGAAAAGATTCAATCTCTCCACCCCACCCTTTAGAAATTTGAAAGTCCCTTTGTTACTTTTGGAATATAAAATGCAATCTTTATAACTTCGTTTGCTATAAAATTATCATGTTTTATATATTAAAAGTGTGTGTGTGTGTGTGTGTGTGTTACAAATAGAGCTGCTGAACTGTAAGGAGCCTAGCATCTCTTTGGTTTTGCCAGTTTATGGGGAGCAGCCCCAAACACTGCAAGACAGAAAAGACAACAGCAGGCTAGCTGGGCAAATAATATGGCCTTATATAAGGTTCAGTAGTGTTCAGTAGTGCTCCGTGGACTCAAGAAAGGTCTTCTCAAGTGCTGCTACTTCAAAGAAGAAGAAGAAGAGGAGGAGGAGGAGGAGGAGGAGGAGGAGGAGAAAGAGAAAGAGGAGTTTGGATTTGATATCCTGCTTTATCACTACCCAAAGGCATCTCAAAGCAGCTAACAGTCTCCTTTCCCTTCCTCTCCCACAACAAACACTCTGTGCGGTGAGTGGGGCTGAGAGACTTCAGAGAAGTGTGACAAGGTCACCCAGCAGCTGCATGTGGAGGAGCGGGGAAGCGAATCCAGTTCACCAGATTACGAGTCTACCACTCTTAACCACTACACCACCACTACCTCAAACTGCATACTCTTGAGTACCTCCTGGGGAAAAAGCACTGGCTGTATGAACTATGGCCCTGACCTCATAATCCACAGATGGGAATTAGGACTCTCTCAGATGTTGCTGGACTCAAGCTCCCATCAGCTTCAAACCACCATGCCCAGTGGTCAGGGAACCATGACCCAGGGCTCTGCCTCCCCATCCTCAGGGAAAATTGTTACGAATTCAGAGCTGGGAGAAGTATGTGCCCTCTGAGCCCACCTTGGGCATCCCTATCTCCTTGGGAATTCCAGCACCAGAGGAGCACCTGATGCCATCT
This sequence comes from Podarcis gaigeae, assembly GCF_964106915.1. NCBI lineage: Eukaryota > Metazoa > Chordata > Lepidosauria > Squamata > Lacertidae > Podarcis > Podarcis gaigeae. Next base: position 55,624,007 of record NC_139685.1, on the reverse strand, counting down.
TGAAGAAGCCACATTACTCTCTTCAGACTCTAGCTGAGAAAGCAAAACAGAATCATAGCCAAAGTAAACTAAGTAAACAGCCAGAACCCCTTTAAGAGAAAGGACTCCATTAATCAGGGCTGAAAGGAGCTGCTCAAAAGAAGCTGCCATTCTATTTAACAAACAGAGCCACAACGTAACTTGCTGTTTTTAACTATATTAATTCTTTCTACATCATATAAACATAACTCTTTTCATATTATCTAATTGAGTAGAAGCAATTAAGGACCAACGTTTAGAACAGGAAATACAAATGGATCAGTTCTTATATACGTAATGTCCAAATAGAAGCTTTTGTGTTCCACGTATGTACAAATGAATCAGTTTTTTAAAACGTAATGTCCAAATAAAAGCTTTTTGTGTTCCACGTATGTCTTAGCGAATACAAGTGTCAAACGTAACAACTTTAAGGAGCAGTACTTGCAAAAGATGAACTTTTCTTTGTAATGTTCCACATCTGCCTTTGCAAAGTATGGTTGTTGTATGCAGCTGCTGTATGCAGGTATCAGAAAAGGGTACAAAAGATCTTAACATGTGCCTTTGCAAAATATAGTTTTTATGCTGGTGTCAGACGAAAGAACTTAAACGTGACAAGGATTTGCGGAATAATACCTTGTTTCGCCCTGCCAGCCTTCATCAGGCAAGCATACTCATATCTTGTGTATCATAGACATGGAACGAGTGACAAGGCTAGAACTGCATAAGTAAATATCGGTTTGACTGTGTTGTGTAAGCCATCCTATTTAAGGCTTGGTCTGCATTTGCACATTGCTGGATGTTGCTGGAGCAACATCCAGCCTGCACTGGCTGACATCCCAGCTAGGTACTGCTTGGAGCTATCCCCCTTGGCCGTTTGCTTTTTGGCCTTTGCTTTGCTGGACCTTCCTTATCTGGACTTACTGGCATTGCTTGACCTGACTTCGCTTCCTGGATTTCAAACTGGCGCTAGCAGCTAGCAATACACTACATGGTGTCTCTGAGCTCTTTACTCAGCACATGCCAAAATCCTCCCTTGCACCCAGCTGAGACCCTTGCATGGGAAAAAACACAGGCATGATGGGACTTGGAATCCAACAACACCTTGCAGGGCCACTGATTCCCCATCCCAGCTCAAATCCATCATAAAGATGGATGCCACTAATGCAGAGTTTTTCTTAAGATTTATTTAAGTAATATTTTATACATATAAGCAGCTCTCCATTCCACCCCCAGAATCTTACTCTGGAAAACCAAGATGTCTGCAGGCCACATTTGCTTCATTCATACCCCAAGGAGATCCACACACAGGTGTCTTTGGGGACAGATTCACTTCAACTTGGATAATTCCTGCTGATGTTGCATTTTCAGGCTTCAACGAAACTTGAAAGGTCTCTAGAAAGCAAAGCAAAATTTGCTAATGTTGGAAGACAGAAGTGCCTGGCATGCTCAGGTCCATGGGGTCACAAAGAGTCGGTCACGACTAAACGACTAAACAACAACAACAAGGTCTGTAAGGTTTACAAAAGGCAGCAATGTGGACAAAACCCACTTTGTTGTATGCAAGGCGCCATGTGTATACTGTAGTTCTGTCGGCGCTGTTCGTTTGAAGGGTGGAGTTAAAATAAGTGAAAGGATAAATTAACCTTGAATGGGAAGGCGGGTACTGTATTATTTAATCAAATGGCACATTCTTTGTCAATTTGGTTCCTCTCTGGGATGCCAGATTTGAATTTCTACAACAATTCACACAAATGCATACCAGGAAATGGCTGGATGTTTTATATAGAAACAAAAAGCTCAGGGTTTTCCCCCCATTTACAGGGCGTGTTTATTTTAAAGAGCCTGGAATGTCACTAAGCCAGTCTTTGAGCAGTGGACTCTGAGCGGAAAGCAAGCGAGACTCTCTGCTGCTTTTTGTGCATATGACTAGTAAATGCAGTGGAGGGAGAGTGATAAGACGTGATAGAAAATACTCTGTGCTTTTGGAATGACAATGTGCAACATTTTACAGGTAGGCCTAGAGTGTCAAGAGCTGTTACACGAGTCTAGGATTGTTCTGCCTTTGTATTTAGCTGCATATACATAACGCACATTTAAATTATTATATTAAAATTATTCATTGTTTTTATTTCTTACAAAAATAACTCAAAAGACACTTAACAACAGTAAATAACAATGGACTATCCCTGGGGTGGGTAGTAGTGGGTTAATGTGGTGGTGGTGGTTTGGTGTAAATCAGGTGCTCCAACTTTTGCAAGTGGAAGCACTATGTGCTAAGGCAAAGCCACAGTTTGATACCACCAAAACTGTGTAAGAATAATAGAATTACAGGCAGACATCAATGTCGGCACATGTCTACACCCCACCCTTAAAGCTTGGTCTTTATCAGGATCAACAATCAATTCAGAAGAAGAAAATGAAACATATTACCTTGAGAGCTGCATCTTCCTCTGTTCATAAATCTGCTCTTTTTACGTTGACATTCCAAGCTCTTTAGCTGACAGTAATTTAAAGTCCTCTTCTCAGTAGAACAAACCAAGGTTCCGTTTTTGGGGCATTGGTAAGGTAGCTTACAGAAACAGGAGCCATCCACACACCTCTGCCATGGCTGGCAAAACACTTTCTCACAAGAATTCTGAGTGTAGCCATTGTTTACACATTCTTCTATCAGATATGTATTGTCCTAAAAAACAAATGCTATTCAGTAACAGAAGTTGATTTGTTATTTTCACACTTCCTTCAGATGCATGCTAAGTACATTAAAAAATAAAATAAACACAAGCCTTAAAGTATTACCAATAAAAAGTGTTTCTTACAATGCCAACCATTAAAAAATAAATCTTTACCTTTTGTTGAAAAATTCCAAGTGGTAAGCATGAAATAAACACGAGAGCGGATAATGATTTCATGGTGAAGAGTTTCTGTCCGTATTTGGAATATTTTCTTTCCCTAAAATTTCCCCAGTCTCAGATTTTTGCTCTGTGTTTAATTTTTAACTATTAGCAAATATTTAAAAAGATGGTTCTGAAATAACTACGAGAGCATCCATGTGCATGGATGGTTCTCAGCTCTTAGACAAGATCCTGCTTAAACCTCAGTTCAATGTTCACTGCAAAAACGATAAGAGAAGCAAACAGGTAAAAAGACTGGTAGATCCCTGAAGGAACGTGCTCTCCTGTGCATAACTCTCACACAACTTTCTTAATACTTTCACTTATTTATGTAGCTGCTTTATAGTTGCCTGCTTCTCTGGAACAAAAGATAATGGATGATTTGCATATTTAACTGACAGGAGGCTAAGATTTCAAGGTTGTGTTTGGCCAGTTGCTCAATGCCTTGGCAAACGGATGAAAAAAGTATTTGTGCACTAAGCTCTGGGAGTGCCCGTTTCCAGGAATGGCTAATCAACTAGCCCTTAAAAATCAACAAATAGTGGGGCTGTACAGTTCAAAAATCCTTGTATTTAATAACAGGAAGGGAAGAAGGTTTGTGTTTTAGTTTTTCTTCTTAGGAACATACCGTACTCAGTCCATTGGTCCATCTGCCTGTAGCGGCAACCTCTTCACACAAGCCTTCCCACCAGGAGCCACCTCCAACTTTAAGTTCCTGCCCCATCCCTTCATTTGTACTGATACTTGGGGGAACCACACCATAAAACAGTTGTAGGGGGAGTGGAGCAACAAATGTTCTTTGTCAGGGCTTTTTTCCAGCTGGAACTCACCAGAACTGAGTTCCTGCACCTGAGGGTGGGCACCATTGCCATTTTAAGAGAACAAGGTTCATGGTGAGTTCCGGCACATTAAGACATACAAGAAAATGGCTTATCTCCAGGAATTTTGTCATGGGTTTAGGGACCCTGGAGGTCTGCATGTCTACATTCTGTAACTTCTCTTGCTGTACGCCAATAGTTATTTGGAAAGAATAGTTCTGTTTTGGCCATGCCTGCTTAGAAATAAGCACCACTCAGTTCAATAGGGATTAATCTCAAATCAGTGTGCAGAAGACTTTGGGCTTTGTGTGATTAAAATACACGTATTTCTTTCACTTTAAAAACACAGTAGCTGATTTCTCAGTAATTCTTATCACTGATGATTAGGAAAGAAGGAAGTAAACAGAAAATTAGCCCTACAGGTATTTCCCGCACTTTGCCTGATTTAGTAATGTATGCGACGTATAAAAACTTTTCTGTTGTTTCCGTCCAAAAAATTCCCAGTAATCAAATGCAGTGTCAAGGAAGCTTCTTAATAACTAGCATTCAAAACGCTAGTTTGGAAACAAGTTTTGCATGTAAAATTCAAAATAAAGTGAATAAGCATGTTTAGATATTTCCATAAGAATGCCCACAGCTACAATAGACATTTTTATTCTTACTGTTATGATTTTATTATATGATACATAAGGAAACACCAAAAGATTGAGGGGAAATTCTATCAAAAAAAATTTTCCCCTGGAACCTGATTCATCAGATGTTTTGGACTACGACTCCTATCAGCCCCAACCGGCTCTGATCAAGGATACAGACATACATTTTGTCCGCAGCGGTTGACAAAAAACTTCACATTGGAAGTTTCGCGTCCCACCGTTGTAGCAACACAAACGTATTGCGACACCAGCTTCCATCAGGCGCATGCAAACAACACAGAATGTGGAAACAAGCGAATTACGAAAAGAGACACGACGTTCATTTTTCCCGCAATATGATTTATTACAAGGTACGGCTTCTGCTGCCGCCAGTGACGTCCGAACTGTGCAAAATACTGCAAATTTTATAAAATACTGCAATTTTCTCTCTGTGTGTGTGTTTCTGCTGCACACGAACACACACTCCGTGAGATAATCCGTAAGGTAATAATATTCCATGAGATAACCTGCGCCCTGCGGAGCTCCGGGCGCCTGTCAATTCGCCTGCCTCGCTTCGCCGATGGGCTCGCCGTTCCTCGGACAAACAAAGCGTCTCTATGGTTGGCTACGCGTCGTAAAACGGAAGCGCGTGATTTTACGGCGGGCCTGCGATTGGCCGGATCGCTGGCAAGCGTGGAAGGAGAAGGAGGGCCGCCGGAAGTGGTCTGAGAGCGTGAGTCCTTGGCGGAAGAGAGGTGCTGCCACGTGGGGAGGAAGAGCGGAGTGTGCTGCGCTTAGGTGGGAGATCCTGTTAGAGTCGGAAGGGATCCTGAGGGTCATCTAGCCCGACCCCCTGCAATGCTGCTTGCAGGGGCTTGCCTCTCCTTGCAGGCGCCTGGAGCCCGTGTGGGCTGGGAGGAGGAGGAGGGGCGGGGGTCGTGGTTGCTGCTACAGCCTTGCTGTGCTTCTCTGCAAAACCCCGGGTTGGGCGCCTGCTTCTGAACCTCCTGGCCGTTTATGCAGCGGGGCTGTGTTGGGAAATACGTGGCTCTTAGCTTGGGATGTGGAACGCACTTACTTGCGAGTAAACCCCATTGAACTCGGTGAGGCTTACTCCTAAGCCGATGCGTGCTATTAAAATGACCCACTTCCTCATATGCTGGTTTTTGCCGTTGAAGGCTGATGCCGCGCCGTCGGAGCAAAATTTCTGTTCTCATCCTGAAGCATAGTTCTTAACCTGAAGCACTATTTCTGGGTTAGCGGAGTCTGTAACCTGAAGCGTATGTAACCTGAAGCGTATGTAACCTGAGGTACCACTGTACTGAAGAGTAAATAACACTTCAGTATAAGTTTAGTGTAATATTTAAGTTGAAAGCGGTGTAAGGAAGATAGTGGTGGGTGAAGAAATAGCTGTTCCCCTTCTCCCTTTGTTTTAAATAAAAAACAGTACTTGCTATATGTCCTTTCACAACACTGATAGAATGCCTATGATGATTTGAGTATTTAGGTAAGGTTTTGGTTCACTTTCATGGGCCAAATGATAAAGTAGTACCATTTTAAATAACTATGGTTCAAATTTTGTTGGAATAAAGTTGTGTTGTATAACGGAATTGAAATGTAGGGAGTCTTATTCATTTACCAGGTGTCTTAGACCAGGGGGTGGCAAAGTTTACCTTACCAGGGCCAGTTCACTCCAGCGGAGATCCCTCTGTGGGCTGGAGCACCCACGCCCACGATTTTCTGCATCTGCGCAGATGCGATTTCCGGCACCACAGAAGTGAGTCCCCGTGCTGTGCTGCATCGGTTTAGCGCAGTGTGCATGGACTCGAGTGGGCTGCTTGGTTCAGGGGCGGCTCGTGGGACGGTTAAATGACCCCGTGGACCACTTGTGGCCCATGGGCCTTAGGTTGCCGACCCCTGTCTTAGACTCATGGTTGCCCTTGGCAGACTAGTACCTTCCTACTCCCTCATTTAGCTCATGAATGTGGTAGACTTGCTGTCTAAAACTACAAGTACAGTGGTACCTTGGAAGTCGAACGGAATCAGTTCTGGAAGTCTGTTCAACATCCAAAACGTTCGGAAATCAAGGCACGGCTTCTGATTGTCTGCAGGAAGCTACTGCAGCCAATTAGACATTTGGGTTCCAAAGAACGTTCACAAACTGGAGCACTCACTTCTGGGTTTGCAGCATTCAGGAGTCAAAATGTTTGAGTTTCAAGGTGTTCATCAACCAAGGTACAACTATCTGTTTGATTCATATACTATGGTACCTAGGTTTTCGAGCGTCTCAGAAGCCGAACGTTTCGGATGCCAAAAACCTGGAAGTAAATACTTTTGTTTTCGAACACACCTTGGAAGTGGAATGGCTTCTGCTGTGTGTTTTTTCAATTTTCTCCATTGAATTTGCAGCCAGCCCCTTTGTGCCTCAGTTTTTGAACATTTCGGAAGTCAAACTGTCTTCTGGAACGGATTACGTTCGAGAACCAAGGTACCACTGTATTACAACTGCTGTGTGGAACAGCTAAGGAATCAAATATATCTGTGCATCTAGTTTTTGGATAGTTGGTGCAACTGAAATGTGAAAACAGAATGTTTTTTATGGGAGAAAAGAATCTCTTGTTACAGGAATTTTATGATGATTAAGTGATTGTTTGATTTCGATAACCTAAAAAACCCAAACTCAAAACCTAACATCTTATGCCTTCAACGTAACTGATCTTTTGAAAAGTATTTTGGATGATGTAGATTAATGCATGATAACGCTAGTGAATGCATGCAGTGAAATGATTGTCACAAGTCTAGAGTGATTCAAGCGCTACAGAGATATATAGGAGTGCTACTGATTTTCATGAATTCTTTACTGAACAGAAGAGAGTCATGTCGTATCGAGGAAGAGGCGGTGGTGGAAGCTTCAATCGTGGCGGTGGCAGCTTCAATAGAGGTGGTGGCAGTGGTGGCTTCAGCCGAGGTGGCGGTGGCTTCAATAGAGGTGGACGGGGTGGTGGAAGAGGTGGATTTGGCCGTGGAGGTGGTGGACGAGGAGGCTTCAACAGATCATATGACCAAGGACCTCCAGAAAGTGTAGTCAGTAAGTTACAGTCATTTCTTAACGTACATGAAACAAAACGTTTAGATCCTGACTTTGAATTCCTGATCTCAATATGTTTCCTTTTTTTATTTACAGTCCTGGGAGAGTTTATGCACCCCTGTGAAGACGACATTGTTTGCAAATGTGTGACTCAGGAGAGCAAAGTACCTTATTTCAATGCACCCGTCTATTTAGAAAATAAGGAACAGATTGGGAAAGTGGATGAAATCTTTGGGCAGCTCAGAGACTTTGTATCCTTTAGTTGTGTACTTTTGAATGTTTGCAGAAGATAAATTACTAGCATTTCCTCTCTCTTTAATTTTCTAGTGTTCCATAATCTAGATTCCATAATTTCAGTATATCTTTTAAGATTAATCTCAGCCTTGTATTTTAACCATTTACCTGGTTTTCTGTAGTTCATTCAAGTAAATGGGCTGTTGGAGAAGGGGTGAAATGCAACCCCACACATTACCTTCGCACCCAGAATAGAAACTTTTTTGTGTGGCTAGCCTGTGTTTTTACTCACGCAAGGGGCTTGTGCAGAGATGGAATCGTATGTCTGCCATCCCTTCCTATGAGTATAAAGCAGGCATAATTCTCTCAGCTGATTTACAAAGTTAGTTTGTTGGGATCTCCATTTGGTATCTCTCTCTGTGGGGGAATACAAAGCTTAATGTCCACATAGGGATGTGTGTAAGAGCATCTCCACCCCCATCGTTCAGTTTGGACACTGAGATCCAGCTCCAAGGGTCTTCTGGCAGTTCCCTCACTGCAAAAAGCAGAGCTACAGGGAACCAGGCAGAGGGCCTTCTCAGCAGTAGTGCCCTTCCTGTGGAATGCTCTTCCATCATATGTCAAAGAGATAATTTCTAATATAAATGACAAAAAAGCTGTAATAAGACTCAAACATTGCTTGGGCACTTTTCATCCATATGAAAAGAATTGGACATGCATTTAATGTAATCTTTCCTAGACAAGTCAAATAGTATTTTTCAGTCAAATTGTCGGAAAACATGAAAGCTGCTTCCTTCAAAAAGTTGCAAAAGGTAAAGTACCTATTACCCAGTGTTTCAAAATTCTGAACTTGGGTAAGGTGCATGAAAGCTCTCATACCATGGGGTGTTATTTAAGCTTACCTTCTAAATGCATGTGCAGTAAGTATTAATGGTATGTAAGTAGTCATTGAGTGACACTCAAAATGATGTCACGCGCAGAAGCAGCAGCCGTGCAGACGCGTTCTGCTCATGTTGCGAACGGGGCTCTGGAATGGATCCCGTTTGCAACCAGAGGTACCACTGTATTTATTTCTTTGGTTTTAAATAGAAGTAAAACTATATACGTATGTAATATCAGTGTTCAGTTGCTATTTAATTATTGTTTTTTCCCTATGGTGTGACAGGTTCCTATTCTTATATGTAAGCTTCCTTGAGTCCTGTCAGAGAAAAAGGCAGGAAATAAATAAATATCAGTGTGATGCTGTGAAACTTGATATGTCTAGCATCTGTTTCAGTGGGACTTGGTGATGACTTTACATGGATCAAGAAAGCAGTGAAACATAGGGTTACAGCAACACCTAGTTCTAATATTAGCTGTTAAATCTAAAGTAAACTTGTTTACTCTAACTTTTAAGTTATATACACATGTAAGAAAGGTTTTGGACAAAACCTAACCTCGGCCTTTCCCCCGCTCCCCCACAGTTTTATATCGATCCAGCAAAATTGCTCCCTCTTCAGAGATTTTTGCCAAGGCCTCCAGGTGAAAAAGGACCTCCGAGAGGTGGAAGAGGAGGCCGTGGTGGAAGAGGAGGTGGCAGAGGTGGAGGTGGCAGAGGGGGAGGTAGGTATTGTTGTCTGGATGCATGAAATAAGGTGGTAGACATTCTCTCTCTCTCTCTCTCTCTCTCTCTCTCTCTCTCTCTCTCTCTCTTTCTCCCCCCCCCCCCCAAAAAAAGTTGGAAAATCCAGGTCTAGAAGCAAGATGTTCCTGATGGTTTTGGAAGTTGTCATAAAATATACCTATGTTTTATTGTGCTTTTAATTATTTTTTATTGTGCTTTTAATATTCTTTTGGGAGCCGCCCAGAGTGGCTGGGGGAAACCCAGCCAGAAGGGCCGGGTATTAGTATTATTAATTTAATTAATTAATTAATTAATTAATTACCTTCTGCTTTTATTTTCCAGGTGGTTTCAGGGGTGGCAGAGGTGGTGGAGGGTTCAGAGGAGGACGAGGTGGTGGAGGTGGCCGAGGATTTAGAGGTAAGTATAATGGCAACATTACGGAATTAATTACCTATGGTACTGTTTCTGGTAATATATCTATGCAATATTCAGCTACCTTTCTCTTACTGTGACTTAAGTAATTGTTTTAAACCTGTTTCAGAAAATGTAGGGTTCCTTGGAAATTTATCAAGAGCTCCTGATCCTTACTGGATGATAGGTTTTCTGAATAGCTTGTTCACAAGTACCCATTCCCCCCCCCCCCCCGCAATGTGCAACCAAAGGAGAGCATTGGATGTGCTCTGTGGTGCATGTTAAGTTCACGCTCAGGGCACTGGTGATGATCCAAGGATCTGGTAAGGGGTCCAGTGAAATTCTGTACAACATTCAGCATAACCCCATAGTGAATGAACAGAGGAGTCCTCTGCAGTGTAGACAGTGTTTGTTGATGGTAAAAAGCTTTAAAACTACCAGGAGTAGAGTCAAGGCCATCGGTATCATTCATTATTATTATTATTATTTATTTATTGAATTGCTATCCTGCTCTTCCTCCCCAAGGAGCCCAGGGTGGCAAACAATTCCTAAACAAAAGCAAAGCAAAAATGTTTTAAACTGATTACAGCATTCAAAAAACAATTACAATGGTAAATGTCTAAAAGCAGTTACACCTAGAAACATACTTGATCCAATGATCTTGAGGTTGGCAGCAACAATATTCTTCAGCCACCAAATCTCCGTTTCAACAGAATGTTTTCAATTTTGCCCTGAAAGTTTATAATGATGGAGACAGGTGAGGTGCAGAGGTCCAGCTATTCCAGGAAGACATGCTGTTGTTTGGGTAGGAGCTCCAGGCTGAGCATATTCTCTCACCTGAATTTGTCAAGGCACTAACAGTTAAGTAATATTTAGGAAGATGCCTATTTTGATGTTCCCACGTGTAGGATGTTTCTATGTTGGGGCATTGTAACAGCAATACGGAAGGAGTCTTGCAAGTGTTTGTAACAGTGTTGTTACTACTGTTGGTAGTAATCCTGCATAAAGGTCCTTATGGTAGTGATGGGAAACACTTGGGAGCCCCATTTCATGTTACTTTTCTGGGAGAGCATCACATGTGAAGCTGGCCTTGGATAGAATACCCAGCCAAACTTCTACCAGTAAATGGTAGAATGTTATCTATAGTGCTTCAGTGGAATGTTAAAACCACAAATGCAGATGTCTACAATATTGCAGGCACTGCAACAACAACCTACCCATTTGTTATAAAAACTTGTTGCATTTTTCCAGGCTAGATGGGAATGATGATCTGATTTGTGTTTTTCTTTCAAATTAGGCAGAGGACGTTAAGTGAAGATGTTCTGGGAAATTCCAAATTAATGGTTTCATCTTCAGAATTTAATGAGAGTTCTTTTTTATGAACTTGAATGTCGTAAAGTGGACTTTTAATACGTTATTGTCTAAAGGAGCGAATATTTCTACCCTGGATTTCTACTGAGATGAACCAGTTGCAGATCTACAGATACTTCTCTTGAAATCCCCTTGGACCTCTTGTGCTCTTGACATTAAACAGAATGTTGTTTTTAAACACTTTTTATGAGCTATATTTTTTAGTCAAAAACTCATCTTGAAGTTGGGAAACCAGTGACTTCCTAAACAATAACTTAGAAGATGGTCTGCTCAATTTATTTTTTATTATCTGTCTTTGTATTTTGGTTTTTGTCAGTCTTCAAATAGTGTTTCATGGATTCATACAAAATTGTATCAAAACAACTTGAATATGCTTTCGCAGTTATATTTAACTTGGGTGTCTAATGAATGATATGTCTAAATGACAAAAGTTTTCTTGTTTTTTAAAAATAAAATAGGTAATAACTTAGGTTTGAGCTCAAAAGTATAATTGATGGGCATTTGTGCTAAATTCATTTTTCCATTCGCACATCACAGTAAACCATAGTTAATGGTTTATTGTGTACACATCTAAGAGGGCCTTTTAGTTATGATCCCTTGCTTGGTGTTATGTCCAATCCAGGCATCATGGTTTGTTTCACTCCCAGCAAACCATAATATGTAGCCGTGGTTTGTTCTTGACTTACTGATTATGATTTGTTTGGGAGTGAAACAAACCAAGATATCTGGTTTGAATGTACCATAATAATTTGGAACCAGCAGGGAGGAAAGAAACTGGCATTATTTCACTCATACACAGCTATCCATAATATGTGGTTGGCCTCTTGGCTGCTTGTGCCATCAGGTCCCAGTCTGTGTGTCACACATCGAATGCTCTCACCTGGATGTTTTTATGAATGCCATTCCACCAATGAAACTTCAAAGAGTTCAGCTAGGAGTCTTTTCCAGCCATACCTGGAGTTGCTGAGGATTGACTCTTGGGCCTCAACTCAGCCATTGAGCTACAGTCCTGATATAGATAATGGACTCCATGGACAAATAATCAAAGTTGATGCTCTTAAAGCAGATACATTACAGGTATTTCGAGTTGGGATTTCAAATCAGGATGTGAATCTTCAACCTCTTCTTGCAAATATAGTGGTACCTCGGTTTAAGAACAGTCCTGTTTATGAACAATTTGGTTTATGAACTCCGCAAAACCGGAAGTAGTGTCCCGGTTTGCGAACTTTACCTCGGTCTAAGAACAGAATCCGAATGGTGGAAGGGCAGTGGGAGGCCTCATTAGGGAAAGTGCGCCTCTGTTTAAGAATGTTTTTGGTTTAAGAACGGACTTCTGAAATGGATTAAGTTCATAAACCGAGGTACCATTGTAGATGGAGATGTGTTTTGCCCTGTCTTTTGCAATAGTGGGGTTTTTTATAGTTATTGTTTTGCTTAATAGCTTTTAAAAACTTGGTTTTCAAATGCAAACATAGACATGATGAACAATCAACTCCTGCCGGGTTTTTTGAAACATTAAAAGAAAGAAAATGTGAAGTCCAAAGTGTGGGGCCTATGCAGCCGCTAATCTCTTTAGTAATAAGGCCATGAACCGTAAGGATTTTGTTAAAAATGCGCTTGCAGCTCTGTGCTGTTCTTTGTTGAGCTAACAAGCCTTCCCCTTTCATAGTTTGGGAATGTAAACCCCTTTGCTCTTGAGTGGAAATCCATTTGGGAGCTTTTCAGCAGGGAAGAACTTTTATAGTCAGTTTTGCAGGACAAGGATCTGCCTACAAAAGCTGGGGATGTGTGTGCATTTCGAATGGCCATTTACAGGATAACCCTGGAGGGTGTTTTTCCAATTTTCTTTCCCCTGCAATGTTTTTGAATGATTCTGCTAACTTTTCGGAAAGTGAAAATGAACCTCATTCGGCCTTTTCACAGACTGAACACAACATAGTTGCAGCTTATTTGATAACAGCAGGTATGAATGTCGATGGAATTTGTGGCAGGGGGGTTAAAAACCAGGATTTAAGACTTGGAATAGAGGTATTCTGTGTTATTCAAGTGCAAAAAAAAAAGCTGTTAATTGGTTTTTGTCCAGCATTTTCTAAAGACAGGGAAGATTTAGAACAATCAAATGTGAAATGATAAAACTATGATCTTAAACAAGTATCGAACATGCACATTAAGGGTGCAATTCCCTATATGCATATACCGTATGTGGAGTGGATGTGACTCGGATGGCACATGTTAACTTGCAAAATAAATGTAATTTATTTAGATTTGTAAAATGATGTGTTTGTCACTGTTTTGGGACATTTATCATAAAGCCATTTATCATAAAGATAGAAGATTGGACCTGGACGTAGTCTTGCTTAGAGTGGGCTAACTGAAATCATGGCTAATGTTAAGTCCCAATGGCCTCTGTTTGTCTACTGAACATTAATGGCTTTGTCTCCAATCTGTCGCTTTGAGGAATAAAAAGTATGCAGGGATATTGGCTCTCAGCTCTCTATGTTTACTTCTCCATATGAAGTTCTTTGTGTGCTAGTTCTAGGCTGGAGTGGTCTGAGAGCTCAGAGAGTTCACCCATTTTGCATTCCTCTCTACCTTGTTCTTGGTTTTGGGGTCCTCTGCTGCAGCCACAAGTGGCAGCCAGTGAATGATTAAGCAATACAGCCTCAAAACTATCCTCAAGAAGCAAGTGGCTTGTTATTTTAACAGCTCTAACTCCACTTTCCATAGCAGTGGTTATGGAATATATTTTAAAAACAACATTGTGCATTGATTGGTCATAATTGATTTCCAACTAATATAATCTTACGTACATTTTATGGGAGATGTTGGAATTGCTTGTGAGGGAAAAGCTCCAATTATAGGTCCTTGTTTCAGCTATATGTTTTGTTGAAGACTTGTATCTACAGTGGTACCTCGGGTTACATACGCTTCAGGTTACATACACTTCAGGTTACAGACTCCACTAACCCAGAAATAGTGCTTCAGGTTAAGAACTTTGCTTCAGGATAAGAGCAGAAATCGTGCTCTGACGGCGCGGCGGCAGCAGGAGGCCCCATTAGCTAAAGTGGTGCTTCAGGTTAAGAACAGTTTCAGACCTCCGGAACGAATTAAGTACTTAACCCGAGGTACCACTGTATATTGGATACTCAGAAATAACATTTGTTCCCTAGATGTGTTCTAGGTCAGTAAAGAAGGTGGCCAGTGTGAGCAAAAATTCTCTTTAAAGATTGAGTAGCTTATTATGACATATACAACAAGCATTGCCATGAGTTTTGCTTCTAAAGGAGCCTGTTTTTGTCTGAAGCAGTGGCTGTACTGGGAGATCTGGAGAGCTATTTTACGCAGCAAAGCGACGGAGGAGGTCATAGATGCAAAGGCTGCCTCCTGTCATCAATATAAGATTCCACATTCTGTGAGAAGGTGGTGGTTTTACCATAGGTCGGGTGTATTGCATTCCCCCCCCCCCAATTTAATATTTTTTTTAAAAAAAAGGTCTCACAAAATGAAAATTTCAAATTCTTACAGTGCTATAGTTTTAAATGGATGCTTTCCATTGTAGCAGTTGGATCATAAATGCTTCGACCCATTTTGCTTAAAGATGTCACTCTCGGCCAGTCTTATCACGATAAATTGAGTTACAGTTTTCTTAGAGGCAAATCTTTTCCTTCTAAGGGAAGACTCACTGAGCAGTATTGTCAATGTGACAGCGTATAACAAATGTGATACCATCTGAGAGTTAATCTTACTGCCAGAGTGCTCAAATTTTATTCACTATTACTTTTATAGTCACAAACTGAACAAATGACAAAATTCTACAACTTTTCTGTTTAAATGCACTTTTTGCAATTGGAATGCCGACCATGTTCTGTTATCTTCTGGGCTTGTGTCTTATATTACTTTGTGTAGGAGGAGAAAATATATAGATACACTGAGTACCCACTGATGGTCTGACACCTTATAATAAATAGTAGCGTATATGCTGATGAAGAAGTAATGTTTTATTGTTGCTCTATTTGCTTCAGACTGTATTGCCTTAGACAAAAAAGCTTCAAAGAAAGCAAGGAACTGTTTTCTGAAGTGCAGCTCTTTGATGCAAATTAGATGTCACCAACCTTTTTGGACCTGTGGGCACATAGTGATGCTTTGTTGATTCTTACTGCTGAAAATAGGGCTTGGTGATCATAGAATTGTAGAGATGGAAGTGCTCTGGCGGCTCTGGACTAGAGTCATCTAGTCCAACCCCTGCAGGAATCTTTTTGCCCTACGTAGGGCTCAAACCCATGACCCTGTGATCAAGAGTCTCATGCTCTACCGACTGAGCTATCCCACTGATGAACTTGTTAAACTCTTTGCTTGTGTTCCTAAAGGGTATAGATTCAGTGATGGGATGGTTCCTGCTTATTGATTTGTACACAGGACCATGATTTATTTTGACTGCTTTGGATAAGCTGCAGGATCCAAATGCTTTTCAAAGGCAGCCCCATATAGAACATACTACAGTAATCCAGTCTTCAGGAAAGCAGGGCATACGGTATGTTAGGTACAATATTGCTGAATGCATGAATAATTCTGAGTTGGAAAGGGTTGAGGGAAAGAAGAGAAAACTAGTCAGGCAGTTTCATCCATTTTCAAAACAAACATGAGCTTTGTATAAAAGCATGCAGCACAACATTATAAGACTACAGTGGTATCTCAGGTTACATACACTTCAGGTTACAGGTATGAGCTTTCGTGTGCATGCACACTTCTTCAGATACACTGAAACAGAAGTTTCCAGACCCTTCTATATAGTGAGAAGGTGGGGAGGGGTATTACTCAGAAGGGTGGTGGGAATGGGTGATTGGCAGATAGCTGTGATGAGCCTGTTGACGACTCTTAACGACTGCAATAGGTCTTACAGGAAAAAGCAAGTTTGGTGACAACTTATCACCAAACTTAAAACCATGGAGAGTCCTGGTCTGAACAAAGACCTTGGATTCTTATCTCATTATACATGGCAAAGCCATTTTTCACCTTCTCACCCCTTGCTTTTTCCTGTAAGACCTATTGCAGTCGTTAAGAGTCGTCAACAGGCTCATCACAGCTATCTGCCAATCACCCATTCCCACCACCCTTCTGAGTAATACCCCTCCCCACCTTCTCACTATATAGAAGGGTTTGGAAACTTCTGTTTCAGTGTATCTGAAGTGTGCATGCACACGAAAGCTTATACCAAGAACTAACTTAGTTGGTCTTTAAGGTGCTACTGGAAGGAAAAAATGTTTTGTTTTGACTATGGCAGACCAACACGGCTACCTATCTGTAACTTCAGGTTACAGACTCCGCTAACCCAGAAATAGTGCTTCAGGTTAAGAACCTTGCTTCAGGATGAGAACAGAAATCTTGCTCCAGCGGCAGCAGGAGGCCCCATTAGCTAAAGTGTTGCTTCAGGTTAAGAACAGTTTCAGGTTAAGAACGGACCTCCGGAACAAATTAAGTACTTAACCTGAAGTAGCACTGTATTAACATTAGCAAACAGAAGTCTATACAAATGTATTATTTACTGATTCTAACTCCTGAAAATGTGCCCACAGGCCCTATACATTTCTAAGTTTTATAGAAATGTTTTTTAAAAACACCTTGCTGGAGTTGTGGATACCCTTAATAAATTAGTCATAATATAATAGCATTGTGGTCCCCCCCCCCCCCAGAATGCCAATGTTAATTATTTGCTATTGTTTAGTTTCCCTTTTTGGTCTTTTAACAGGAGTCGTAAGTCTTCTGAGTAACATAGTGGTCCTAGGCATCTTTGTTAAGTATAAGGAACTTCGAACAGCAACCAATGCCATTATTATTAACCTGGCTTTCACTGACATCGGAGTGAGTGGGATTGGCTACCCCATGTCCGCAGCTTCAGATCTGCATGGAAGCTGGAAATTCGGCTATGCAGGCTGCCAGGTACTTGGAAGTTAGAAATGAAAGACCAAAGCGCGTTCATGTTTATCCCTGTTCCAGTTGAAGTGCACATAAGGCCTTTGGTTTATTTGATTGACATCCTATGCCCTTTTAAAATGTGGGGTTTGGGGGCGAGAGGGCTGATTGGGTTGTTGTTTTTATTTTGATTATATATTTTGTGGTTTTATATTTTTATTTTCTTCTGTGAACCGCCCTGAGACCTCCAGGTATAAGAGGGCAGTATTGATTGATTGATTGATTGATTTGAATGCATGTAAAAAAGTGAGATACATCTAGGCCATTCCTACAATTGTTCATGCTCCATTCAGAGCACAAACAGTGATGCAGACCTAACAGCCACTCCATATGTTACAGCAGAGGCACAGTTATTATGGAATAAGGTAAAGGGACCCCTGACCATTAGGTCCAGTCGTGGCCGACTCTGGGGTTGCGGCGCTCATCTCGCTTTATTGGCCGAGGGAGCTGGTGTACAGCTTCCGGGTCATGTGGCCAGCATGACTAAGCCGCTTCTGGCAAACCAGAGCAGCACACGGAAACGCTGTTTACCTTCCCGCCGGAGCGGTAACTATCTACCTGCACTTGGATGATGTCCCTATTTTCAGTGGAGAAATGTTGGAGGGTATGCATGCTCCCAAAGAGCGAATAGCTGATAAATAGGCTCTAGAGAATTTAGTAAACAAAAGCTTATGTCAGAAGAAATCTGTTAGCTTTTCAGATAGCACTAAGCTCTTTGCTATCTGCTACCCCTCTGCAAGCTGGAAATGAGGCATTTCAGATTTGTAAATTAAAACACATACTAAATTGGGTTTGCCACTAGATGGCTGCCTAGAGTAGAACGTCTGACTCCTTGCACTGTTTAGCTATTCATAACATTTTTCAGCTGCGAAGACTATTAGGGGCGACAAATGGGCAGAAGACCTGTGGATAAAGGACCCAGCACAGGGGCAAAACGCTTCACATGCCACAGGCCCCACAGTACCTCCAGCTAAAAGGATCAGGGAGTAGATTAAAATAAAGAACTACTGCCAGCTGGAGCAGGAAACAGAGCTTGAGATGATGCCTTAGGCCAGAGGTTTTCAAACTTTTTGAGTCCATGGCTCCCTTTACCAACTGCATCCTTCTATGGCACCCCTGTGGACCTCAGGAGCCCAGTTACATCACCCCTTGCCTGCCGAACTGGCAGCCTCTCATCCTTTTTCAAACACCCTCCCTTGTGGAGTGTTCCCTCAGCCTTCTCTCTTCCCCCATCTCCTTGGGAGTCCTTCAGGCAGCCATCGCAGCCCCCCCCCCCGTCTCTGAAGCTCCTTAGCTCCTGGCAACCAGCATCCCTTGGCCAGCCACAGAGGCACCAATTGTCTGGGGAGCTTGTAACCAAGGCTGCTGCAACAAACAGCTGTGCAAGCCTTTGGGAGGCAGAGACACAAGAGGGCAACAGAGGAGGGAGGGAGGGAAGGGAAGGGAAGGGAAGGGAAGGAGGAAGGAAGGAAGGAAGGAAGGAAGGAAGGAAGGAAGGAAGGAAGGAAGGAAGGAAGAAAAGAGGCCAGTGTTGCCTGTGGCACACTAGTTGTAAACCCACTGAGGCTGTGAAATATACTCGGAGTCGATGCTCTTTATTCAGCTCATAGTAGTGAGGAATGAAAGTTTTCCCCAAATATCTGCTTTATATACATTATTTACACAATGGATCGCACGTGATTGGCTAATTCTGGGATTCTCATGTAGGCCAATCAGGTTGCGGATTCACTTCTACCTGGAGCTGGATTGGGTGGCTCCTGTGGACCAATCATACTGCTGCATTGTTCTAGGACTAATCAGACTGCTGCATTCTGAATCCTATTGTTCTAAGACCAATCAGACTGCTGCTTTTTTGGATCCCATTCAACTCAGTACATAACAGGCTGAGTCAGACCAGTGGTCCATTCTTCTCAGTATTATCTATGCTGGAATTGAAACAGAGAAATGTCAGATTAGTAAAAATATATAGAGGAAATGGCAATTCATTTACCAGAAAAAAGCAAAAAAAAAGTATGTAGATAGCACCATCCACCTATAAAAAGTCACAGAACAAATCTTCAATCTAGTCCACTCTGTTGGAGAGGATTCAGCAAATGGGGGTTTATCTCCATATGTGGTGGAGCTGCAAAAAGGTTCAATCCTTTGGGGAACTAATTATGAATGAAGTATATGTTGTTATAGGTCAAACAGTACCCTTTGGTCCCCAAATAGCATTGTTCAGCTTGTTTTAAAATATCTGATTTTTCAAACAAGCTGAACAAATAGCTGATGATTTAAAATATCTAATGTAGACACTGGAAACTTGGCTGGAAAGTGTATGGAACATTTCCCTCATGGAAAAGTTATCAAAGCAACTTAAAGCTCTAAAAAACATGAGACCCAAATTCAATTTTGAGGAAATTATATGTATTATATGTTTATGGCTGTTTCTGGAACAACTTGTTAAGATATGAACAGATAATGCTCAGCTAGCCAAAATCCAACACGTGAACTTCAGTGTTACCTTTTTTTAAAGCTAAACCTGATATTATTTGGGGTGGATTTATGCAACAATGCATAATAACTGCAAAAATAACAGTAACAAGAATCAGAGTTCAAAACCTTTGAAAACAATGACCATTATTCCTTGAAAATGATTATGTAATTTCTCCAATTTCAGATCTATGCTGCTTTAAATATCTTTTTTGGAATGGCAAGTATTGGTTTGCTTACTGTTGTTGCAATTGACCGTTACCTGACAATCTGCAAGCCACATATAGGTATGTTATATTCTTGCACAAACAAAAATCGCAACTACTGTATAAAACACAATATAGGTTTTGGTTATATTTTATTGCCTAAACTCATGAACTGCTTTTGTATGCAATCTGATTTTTCATGTAGACTTTTTGTTATAGATGCTTGAGTTGATTGTCGCTTACAGGACAGCAGGACCAGTTGAGCAAACAAATGCTACAGAGTTTTGCCATTTAAAGCATCAGCAGTTCTGTTTGCTTTCTTAGTGCTCTTTTGAAACTTTGTTACCCACACAGAGTTAACCAAGTCATATTTTAATAAGGTTTATGAGATCCGGCACTTGAGAAATTGAAAGGGGTGAAGACAAAAGCAGACAATGTTGGTGACCAGTTTGCATGGGGCGTAGAGGGAGATTCAACTGTCATAAAACAAGATATACCGTAGGTAGGTAGCCGTGTTGGTCTGCTGTAGTTGAAACAAAATAAAAAGAATTCTTCCAGTAGCACCTGAGAGACCAATTAAGTTTGTTATTGGTATGAACCTCCGTGTGCATGCACATTATGTTTGTATCTGAAGAAGTGTGCATGCACATGAAAGCTCTTACCAATAACAAACTTAGTTGGTCTCTAAGGTGCTACTGGAAGGATTTTTTTAAATTTTGTTTTGTGGCTGCAGTGCAGCCACAAGGCCCAGAGCATTGATAATCTGGGAGCAGGAAAACTAAATGATGGTTTCGTGGGCAAAAGCACCATTTTAACATTTTACTTACATATCTTGCATTGGAGATCCAGCACTGAGCAACTTGGGATAGATTACTGTCAGGGAACTGCCATCGCAACTAGCGGAGGAGGCGAGGCTCCACAGCGATGCTGGAGAGGGGCCAAGCAAGGAGAGAGGCAGGTCTCCGGCTGGGGAAGATAATCAGCGCTACACCAGGGATAGAGGGGGGCCGATGGGGGAAGCAGAGAGGAGGCTCCAGGACTCTTCGCAGGAGACCAGCAAGGAGAGCACAGGTCCTCCGCTACCCAAACCCACCCTGCGCAGAAGACTTCCGCGCAGGGAAAGTAGGCGGCGACTTGGCGTCAAAAAGCTTCTTTGCTGGAAGAGGTTCAAGAAACGCCCACAGACGGATTCTGCTAGCGACTGAACAGCCACGAAGTGAAGGGCTGTCCAGCCAGGAAAGGTTTAACCAGGCCACCTAGCCAGGAGTGGCGGCAACTTACGCACGAGCAACCCCATATAACCATTACAATTACCTTTCAGGTCTCTACTAACTCTAAAATACTGTGATTAGGCACACAATGAAGCTACCTTGCTGAACCTAATCCCATGCATGCTGCCCTGAATTCCATCATGGGAGAAAGGTGTGATATAAATGAAAATAAAGTACAGGGGTAATCCAGTTAGTGAAAGGTTCACGGTAGGTGTGGGGAACCTGTGACTCTCCAAATGCTGCTGGAGTGCATCTCCCATCATCCCTGAACACTGCCATTCAGGCTGGGGCAGATGGGACTTAGCAGACCAACAGCATCTTGTGGGCAGTGATAGGTTCCCTATCCCTGGTTTTGGGGAATGGTGTGTTGTCATCTCTTGTCTTTTGGGGGCCACCTTTTGATTTTAAGAAGTTTGTTGATGGAGGGGAAGATAAATGCTTCCATTTCATGTATGAAGCCAATATATAATTTGGGTATTAATATGTCTGAGGGCTTTCTTGTGTAGATCTACAATAAGTGTAGATTGATTTTGTGTTTTTATACGTTTATACAGTTCTGTTATCATTAAAACACTGTGATTACTTTAGTGTAAAATGTTATAAGCGACCAGGGAGAATAAACAGAGATATCGCCGTTTTGTTCCCATAGGTAGTAGACTTACTGCTAACAACTACACAGTTCTGATTCTTGCTGCCTGGATCAATGCAGTCTTTTGGGCCTCAATGCCGATTGTGGGCTGGGCAAGCTATGCCCCAGATCTAACTGGCGCTACCTGTACAGTGAACTGGAGGAAAAATGATGCGTATGTTTTGACTTGTCGGGTAGTACATGTGTGTTTGTTCGTAAATTTGTACTGGGCTTGTGACACTGCAGCCTTACCATAAAAAGTGGCAAATATTGAGACGTTGGTGGGGAGGAAAGAGCTTCTAAAGAGAACAGAAAGGTTTCCAAACTCTGTTTTCTCCTCCAAGAATATAAAACATGGGTTTTTAAAAAATATATTGTATTGATTTTACATTAAAATTATTTTTTGATGATCTTATCTTAAATAAAAGTAAGGGTTTTTTATTTTATTAAAAAGCCATATTTAAAGTCTTCATGGTGCACTGTGAATAGATTGGAGTTAGGGACTCAAGAGAGTCTGACTCCCTAACTGTTGACAAGGGTAAACAAACCCTTGTGGGCAGTTGTGAAGGTCACAATCCTTTTTTATATTCACTCAGAAGTAAGTGCTATTTGGTTCAATGGGAAATACTCCCTATTAAGTGGGTATAGGATTTCAGGCTGTGTGTCTAAACTCAGCCAAAATGGAGCCAATATTGATGGGTACAGTATAAAAAAACACTTTTAGAACACCTTGCACAGTGCATAAAATGTTTCATTCTAATTTTACAGTTAAGCCAGGATGGAAGGTGGTGTTTTCTAGTCATCTTCTTTGGGTTTTTTACACTTTCAGATCCTTTGTTTCTTTCACGATGTCTGTGATTGCCGTTAACTTTGTCATCCCGCTATCGGTCATGTTTTACTGTTACTTCAATGTTTCGCGAACTATGAAGCGGTACGCCAGAAGCAGTTGCCTGGAGAGCATCAACATAGATTGGTCTGATCAAGTAGATGTAACAAAGGTATGGTCATTCTGGCAGAGCTGCCCTTTCTGTTTCAGTGGGGAGGAAATCAGTTTATTTTGCACATTGAGGTGCTGAAACAAATCATCAGATCATAAGATGCTGCCTTAGACTGTATCAGACTATAGGTCCATCAAGTTCATTGGATTGATTGGTTGCGGTTCCCCAGGGTTTTAGAAATGGGGCTTCCCAGCCATACGTTGCATGAAAAGCCGTTGCTCTATCACTGAGCTACATATGTTCATGCCAAACACAAATACGATATACTAGGGCACTGTTACCCAAACTTGGGTCTCCTGCTGCTTTGGGACTACAATTCCCCCCATCCCTGACCACTGGTCTTGCTAGTTAGGGATGATAGGAGTTGTAGTCCAAAAACACTGCACTAGGGGTTGCCGCCCCTGCTCATGTCACTTGACAACTCCGCCACCCCTCGCCATCCACCTTGCCAAACCAAATTCCTTCCTTTACACCTCACAAAACCAAATATCTTCACAGCTCCTTCAAGCCTCCCTCCTCCCACGTCCTCACATCTCCTCTGTGTCTCTCCATCCCTACTTTATTCCAACCTTAGATGGGCTTGTAACAAAAAAGGGGGACTGAACAGAATGAAGGTCTGGGGTAACGATCAAAGAGATGCTAGAACAGAACTGAAAATATTTTGGGACATCACACTTTGTTCATTTTCCTTTACAGATGTCCGTTGTCATGATTTTAATGTTCCTGGTGGCGTGGTCACCATATTCTATCGTGTGTTTATGGTCTTCATTTGGGGATCCCAGGAAAATTTCTCCTGCCATGGCAATTATAGCACCATTGTTTGCCAAGTCCTCCACATTCTATAATCCCTGTATTTATGTCATCGCGAACAAAAAGTAAGTGGTTCACTTCTACCACAAATTCTGTGGGGAGAGAATGTGTTATAATTGTAAATGTGAGAGTTCTGGTGTGATGCAGTGGTTAGACTGCTGGACTTGGACGGTGACGCTCATGAGTGGCCTTGAGCCATTCACTTCTTGGAGGTGGAATTCTTGGGATTTGAGGGATTGGCACAGAATTCATGCATCCAACACTGAAAGGATTTCTCCCTCTTTCAGGTTTCGAAGGGCCATCTTTGCGATGGTCAGATGTCAAACACGGCAGGAGATCACAATCAACCATGTCTTCTTGCCAATGAGTGCGTCTCAAAGCACAATTACCTAAGGATGCTGATGGAAAGCATTGCCTCTATGTTTACTTGCTTGCCGAATCCCTGGAAAGAAGCAAGTCTGATCTGCTTTGCGGATAGTTGTGTTACAAGGCCTTTGCTTACTTTCAAGTCATTTGACTCCATAGCTGGATCCTGTGGTAGCTATGATGGTAACAAGCACCATATATTTTATTCCTCAAGATGTACCAGGGTCCTGGCTGGCCCAGGCTGTATGGTTGCTGACCCCTGGTGCCAAGCTATCTGCTGCAGCATTGTATTAGCAAAAGGACCCTTGTGGTTCATTGTACAAGCACAATATTTCATAGGCGTGTGCCCTTAGTATCTATAATAAAACATCAATAAAAATCAAGACTTCAGAGATTAGTGTTTTTGACTGGTTTATATCCTTTCCCACAATTATTAGTCAGTTTTGTACCTGTTAGGTTGAGGGAGGAGGGGATGGTACATTTTCATCAAGAATATAAACCATATTACAGTAGCAAATATATTTTTAAACAGCCAATATTCCTGTTTCTTTTCTTAAAAGCAAACAAATGTCAACAGAAAAACAGTAGCGAGCAATACACCTTCTCTTCCCAGTTCTTGTATGTTTCAAAGTGATTTTTACTGAAACTATTCTGAAAGAAAGTAATTAGATCTAAGAGCTAATATGTGCTTTTAAAAAAAAGCAAATATGTGATTGTTTTTAAAGAAGAGCAAAGGACAAACAGTTAAGTTTTTAATCAAAAGGAAGCCACTTTTCAAGATTATTGCACTCAGATTATTGGTACCATCTGCTACTAATTGTAAGTATATTTCATTAAATGATTATCAGTTCCTTTATGCTTCATGGGTCTCCATCTGTATACACCAAATTGCTGTTAATTTAAAAGAATTGGTCTTTTACAATAGCACCCAGTCAAAAAGCATTTTTGCCCCCATTCTGTGCTTCCCAATTTGGTGTTTTATTTTTGCTGTGTAATATAGATGTGCTTCACAGTTATTCAAAGCACAGAGCATTTTTTTTAAAAAATAAAAGGTAGTGTTTTACTTGCAATGGCTGTCTAAACTGTGAATTACTCTGGTGACATTTCCCCACTTTAATTTCATTTGATATTTAAAGAGTCCCTCTTTAGGATGGTTGCAATTTAAAGGTAATATATTCCTCCTTTGACACAATAAGGAGCGAGCTGTTTCAACTGATCCTTTGCAGAATACATTTGAAGGTTAAGTAACTGCAGCTCTTGGTTAATCCAGGGTAATCTGCTCTTACTAAATGGATGCCTATGTTCACAGCCGTGGCACACAGAGGGAGTGCCTAGGAATAAAAGATTTTAGGTTTTGGGTATATCAATTGTCCTGGAAGGAAGTCATGTATCTGATTGCTGCTGTCTGCATTGTGATGAGCTTTTTGGAAGAAGTCGATAGTTTCTGCCCATCTCAGTGCACTTGCATCTATCATGGCAGAGGGGACGACACTGGAACAAGGTAGGCTTTTCTTTTCTTTTCTGTTCAAAAGAAAATGCTACTCAGTACAACCACAGGAAAGCAGCTGATGAAATTTCAAAAAAAATCCAATGCTACTAGTGATTGGTGTAAATGCTACAGTGGTTCAAGTGCTTAGCAAGTTATTTCTGTAGCAAATTAATATACCAGGGGAGAAATTAGAATTCCCACCCCCCACCCCGCTTTGCTCTCTTATAGTAAGCTACGTGCATAGGCAATGTAGCTGGCCACAAAGTCTGATCTAATTGGATTGCAGTAAAGGGGGCTGAAACTGCAGGGGGGAAATGTCAATGCAAGCCTATACATGTCTACTCAGAAGTAACCCCCACTATACTCTTTGTGGCTTTACTGGTAAGTGGGCGAGTATAGAACTGTTTCCTTCATTGCTTGAGACAAATGTCCCTAGAATCTACATCCTTCTGCAATGCCAGTATTTTGAAAATAGTTTTAAAGAACATCTAGTCAGTGCACATCACTTTTTTACACTTATTCATTCTGTAGGGAAGCCAGATTTGAAACAAAGAAGATACTGATATCCAGGTCCAGAATTCTATGAGAGCAATTGTGCCCACGAATTTTCATCTTTGTTCCATTCCAAGCAGATAATTGGTGGAACAGAGAAGGATGGTGCACTGAGCCAAGAGAAGGTTCAGGGACTTGATTGTAGGCCACAAACTATTTGTGCAACCCAGGCTTCAGGATGGAGTGGCCCCACAGCAATCATTTGCAAATATGGTGGGGCAATCTATTGACAGAAGCCTGTTTCTTCGGTGGGCGGTGGGGTCCTCAGCAACACCACTGGAGTGAAGCCAAGGCCTGGAAACTTCAACACAATTTGTAATGATAGATTCAAAACATGTCTTTTATTCTCAATTTGGAAAAGAAAACAATGTTCATTTAGTTGTATTGTACCTTATTTGAGACAAAGGACATAAAAGCAATAGAAACATCTGCAGTTTGTATTACACTGTTTGCTAAATAGTTGACTTCTTATTGGTTTTATCTTTTTTTTAATCGTGAGTGGCTTTGAGACATTGATTTGCTTAAAGTGACTAACAAATGTTAAGAACTGTTGGAAATAATGGATGGTACAGCATAAGGTGAAACACAAAAGAAAGTAAAAATCCAACTGTCTAGATTTTCTAAAATGAGATTTTTAATATGATAGGCTTAGCCTTTTTGGACCCTGCCTCAGCAGCTTCATGGAATTCACGAGAGGATGGTTAGTTTCAGCACATGCAAATATCATTTAGTTTATTTTTTTGATATATTTTAGTTTTCTAAAGCCAGATATAATGGTTAGCTAGAAAAGGGGTTTGGTTTTAGGATTTATGCAGTTCTTCCCCCCCCCCCCCAAATATGCTGCTATCTTATACCAGTTTACAGTGGGAGTAGATACGCTTTGGAATGCACTGCCTTATCTTCCCAAATGCCATCGAGTGGGGGAAGGGAACAAAATGTCAGCTCAATTAGATGAAGTGGTTTTGAAAATCCTTCCTTCAGAAAATAAATTCAGAAGCATTCCAGATGCTTTTTGAGTCTAGATATGTTATAAATTGTGCTTGAAGGTTCTTTGGCTCTGGTGCTCCACATTTAAGGTTTCGTTTTCACCATTTGTTCTTACATAATCCTATTGTGAACTCATTAGTCTTTCTCTGGTTGCAGATTCATGGAATTAGGGGTCAGTTAGAAAAGGGGTTTGTCTTTAGGAATTGTGCAGTTCTTCTTCTCTTGCACAAATATGCTGCAATCTTATGGCAGCTTAATAAGAATAGTTAAATCATGTATGCTGTCAGTCATCTGGCATTGTCCGTGCCCATGTTCCTTCTTGAATCATGCTTAGCCTCTGGTAGGTGATACCACAAATGGCAGATGAGACTGTTAGGCAGTCCAGAGGTGCTGGGCCTTGTTGAAATCCTGAGTAATATGCTTATGGCCCTAGTAGTAGAGGCTATAACTTGGTTTTCAAAACCAGTTTATTTTGGATGTCTTTCTCTTAAAGGACACATAGCACGTCTGATTACATTTTATCATCATCATTATTATGAAGTGTATCATGCTGTTTTCCTGTGTGGTGTTTTAGGCTGCTTTGAATGATCAAATTTTTATTGAAATGTGATGTTAGGTTTTATTGTTGTTTTAAATGTAAGCTGCCTTGTGAGGGCTCTTGCCCTGAAAGGCGGCCTAGGGATAGATAGAAAATAAAAAATGAGGGGATAAACCAGTTCCTAGACGGTACTATTATATCGTCAGATGGCAGGTGAGGGGAGCACATGGTTAGGCAGAGGAGTAGGGTGAGGGACAGTGTCATCTGCCCTCCTCTCAGCTCTGACTTTTCTTACACCTGAGGAGAGTAGCTGATGCTCAAGTAAATCT
This sequence comes from Podarcis gaigeae, assembly GCF_964106915.1. Lineage (NCBI taxonomy): Eukaryota > Metazoa > Chordata > Lepidosauria > Squamata > Lacertidae > Podarcis > Podarcis gaigeae. The sequence continues at coordinate 55,596,325 of NC_139685.1, read as the reverse complement.
GCCTGAAACATCAAGCCAGGTGAGTGTCTGAGACTGTTGTGCCCTCTCAATTTGGAGGAAGTGTGTCATGGGCACTTTGTATATGTACCTCAGAAGCACAACACCTGCTGAAGGCAATCGGTTTGGTGTGAGACCAGTGGGGATGAAGAGTGGCTGCAGTCCAAACCCTTGGCTAGCAGCAATGGGGCTTAACTGAGTGGTGGAATCACTGTCACATGCCAGGGCAGAAGATGGGTGAGGAAGAGGAAAATGCCTGTCTGCAATACAGGTTGGCAAAGTGAAAAGGCCCATCTTGGGCCCATTGCCATCATGTGACTGTGCTACGGCCCTATCGACACTATACATTTCAAGTAGCATCATGCCACTTTAAGCAGCCATGGCTTCCCTCAAAGAATCCTGGGAACTGTAATTCGTTAGGAGTTGTTAGGAGACCCCTATTGCCCTCAAAGAGCTATAATTCCCAGTTCCATGGGATTGTTTGTTAAACTACTATGGGACTTGTAGCTGTGAGGGAAATAGGGTTCCTTGAAAACTTCATTGAAAACAATTCATTATTGCCTCTCTTTCTTTTTGTTTGACCTTAGGTCTGTGCTGTGCAATGATCCTGATATGTTTGAGATACCTGTAAACGTTCCAGTGGATACAGTGAAACTCCGGATAGAAAAGACTGTCATACGAAAGATCCCGACTGAAGCCTTCTATTACCTGGTGGATCTCAAATACCTGTGGCTTACCTACAACTCTATAGCAAACATTGACACGAGCAGCTTCTATAATTTAAAACTATTGCATGAATTGCGCCTGGATGGGAATTTGCTGTCGAGTTTCCCTTGGGAATCTTTGGCTGAGATGCCTAACCTCCGAACACTTGACTTACACAACAACCTAATGACCAGCATTCCTGCTGAGGCCGGCAAATATCTGAGGAATCTCACTTACCTGGACATATCTAGCAACAAATTAACCTCTCTGCCATCAGACATCTTGGATATCTTGCTTCCTTTTTCTGAAACAGGATTGCCCAGAAACACAGAACCCAGGAATGCAGAATCCATAATACAGAGGGTCATATTAGGTAAGCTGGCAAATATCATGAAATTCCTTCTTTGAACTGTGCCAGCTGACATGAATCTTGAAGGAGTCCCTGGGCCATTGAAAAATAGTTCTGGCCATACATTTCTTGCACTGCTGTTTCCCTAAATTTTAGTTTGGCCTTTTAGCATGAAAGGAATGTGAGAACGGCAAAATCTGGAACTTTGTTAGAATAGTTTGATCAATGCTGTCTATTGTGTTGTTTGGAGCACCCACAATTCCTATGGTCCGCTTTGCTGACTAGCAGTAAGCACTGCCACTGCTTGTGTGCCTTGTGAGCTTTTGATGTGTTGACCAGAACCCACTGCAGATATGCATTACTGTGACATGTTTGCTTTAAGCGTCTTAAAGGAACTGACCTGACAAAAGTTCCATTCATGATCCGGTGGGGGCGGGGCATACACCAAGTCATTGGCTTTGGTATTATAACCACACATGTGGGTTCTGCAACAAAATCTAGCAGTGTCATGTGATTCTGCTCAGGATACCCTTTTCCAGGACATTCCATTCAATTCACAACCCCAGTTTTCTGTTTTCTTCAAGAGGCAGTCAGTATGCCATGTCCACTGAGCTCCTCACAGAGCAGCTTTGGAGTGGGCTTCCTACTTTTCCACCCCTCTAAAGATTGTACTTCTGCACATGTGTTCTACAAATATGCATATTAATATGGGGGCAACTCTTGAGGTTTCACAAAGCCTGCTGTTACATCTCTCCTGTGCAGTGATGGGCTGTTCAAGTAGCACATACAAATATGTGCCAGGTCAAATATGCACCATTGTCCACATTCAGAGAATGAGTTTGCTAACTTTATATGTTATATAGCAGTGTTTCCTAATCCTTCAAGAATTGCATACCCCTGCTGAGAGTTTAGTCTTACCTGAATACCCCTTCTAGGACAGATATACCGGTAATTTGGGGGTAGTATTAATAATATGATTTAACTATAAGAAAATAAAATAAAAATATTCTGCTGTGCACTCTTTAAGACCCTTTCATGTATCCCCAGGGATGCATTCACTACGCTTTGAGAAACACGGTTTCTTGGGTTGTCCAAATTCCAAAGTTATCCTTGCGGTGTTACTTTGCTAGACAACTTAGGTAGTACAAAACGCTGTTCAGCAGAGGGTGCTGTTCCTTTTATAGTTGGAACTGAGCACCAGTTTCTGAATGCCCCACTTTGAAGGTTATGCTGTACACATGACTTTTAAATCACTTCTCATTTCTCCTGCGGATTGATTCTTCTCTTGCACTATCTTCTCATAAATCGTTGCTGCTGATCTTGATTCAATATCAGGTGCCCCCTCAAAAATAATCTTGTTTTGCATGCAGAATTGGCAGTGCCAAAAGCCAACAAAACAGAAGTCCTGCATCTCCAATTCTAAAATGAAACTCAGTATTGTAAATTCTGGGAGCCATATAAGGTTCCTTGCACTGTTTCTGCACAAGAGAGCTGGTGCACAACTGCCCTGAATTAGGGATTCATTTATTGAATCGGCTGTGATAGAGATTCATGCCTAGAATGTTGCTTTTGTCTCTCATTTCCCCCATCTTTCTTTCTCCTGTTCGGTAGCGCCTATTCTTTCTGAATTTCTCTGCTGGGCCCTTTAGCAATGTTCAGATCTGCATGGGTTCTTCTTCTTCTTCTTCTTCTTCTTCTTCTTCTTCTTCTTCTTCTTCTTCTTCTTCTTCTTCTTCTTCTTTATAATCACACTTTCCTCCAGGCTCGTCAAATAACTTACAAAAAAATCATTCAGTTGAAAATCTAACTATAACATACATCAAAATCATCCTCCTATTAGTTATGCATAACAGTATATTCTTTTGTCCCTACTCATTTATCCAATTTTTTCCCTCCCTCCCTCCCTCTCCTTTAACCCCTCCCCCCAAAATTGTTCTCTCTTCAAATCTTTAACCATGTGCACAGATTATTCATTCTAATTTGGATGCTTGGGTTGGCTGCACAGGCTTAAATATAATTTCTGGTGCCTTCTACTCTAATGATAGCATCAAAGTTTGAAACTAAGTGAACATAGGAAGCTGCCTTCTATTGAGTCAGACCATTGGTCAATCTCACTCAGTATCGTCTACACTGACTGGCAGCAGCTCTCCAGGATGTCAGGCGAGGTTCTCTCCTGAGATGACATGGATTGAACTGGAGACCACCTGCATGCAAAGAAGAAGCTTTAGCACTTAGCTATTACACTTCCTAAAGGGCTTGTAAGGACAAACTTAAGAGTTTGCAATTCCAGTTGTCACTACTGACAGATTCATCTGAGTGTGAGGGAAAAGGGGAGCAGGCAGCAAAATGAGGCACACGGATTGGTGGGGGACATTAGTGAGACATTAGTGAGATGTACCTGGACTCCTCCTTTTTCATTGGAGTGTAATGTGGTTCAAATTTTGGAGTGGGCTAAAAGGAGAAAGTACAATGGGAAGATATTTCAAAATATTTCAAGCAGTTGGCACATTGCTACCTGTCCTCTTTGCTTCCATGACTTCCACCTTGACAGAAACATTTCAGGTTGTGGAGAAGGGAGAGGGAGGGAGGGAGATGTCCTCATCTTATAGTGCTGGGAGAGACAACTGATCCTAGAGAGTCACTGGCAGTCATTGCATACAGTACTGAACTAGATGGATCAAAGGCCTGGCTTGGTGTAACTTAAGCTTTCTCCCCTATGTTTTCAGACATAACTTCAGCTGCTTAAAGAATGAGAAGCAGGATGAGGCTAAAACAACAGCACCAGGTAGACTGGCACTGTAGGCTTATTGCTAAGACATTGCCTCTATTGTCTAATGGAGGCTGCTCTGTTAGGGCAAATGGGGCACCACCCACCAACCTGAGCCTTGAGTCCTCAAAGCCCACTTTCCTACTGACAACCACTCCAGGGCCTGGCACTGCCTATTGGCTTCCTCCTCCCGAGTCTCAGAGTTGACCCTGTAGAAACTCAGGAGGGAGGAGGATGGGGACAAGGCTAGAATTAGTTTGCTCTGCCTTTCATTGTCTCTACCTACTGTTGGGCTCCCTGCCCTTTGTCCCAGCAGTGCAATGGTCTGACTCAGTATAAGGCAGCTTCCTATGCTCCTATCCCTGCCAAGAACTTGCCCACGTAACTAATGCCTGCAGAAAGCAGGCTTCACCTCTTCTGCCCATCAGCTTCCTGCATGGGCTGTGTAAGCAAGTTGCCTGCAGAAGCTGGCGGTTGGTATTTTCTTCATGCTTGTGGATCTCTGGAAGGCATTCAGTTGGCCACTATAGAAAACCAGACCCTCTGCCACTGAGCTATGGCCTTTCCCTGTCATTTCTTATAAAATACTGTGTTTCTTCCAAGCTAGCTTTTATCTGAAATGAGAAAAAGAACGGCCTAGCTCTGTTTTAAGCCAGCAATATGTACACTGAGTTGCATTGCTAGCAAGACTATGAGCATACTGTTCTTCTGTTTTCAGGCTTGCAGGACAATCCATGGTATTGTGACTGTCGGATTTCCAAGCTAATTGAATTTTCCAAAATTGTGGATACCGCCATTTTGCTTCTGGACCCTTTTGTGGCTTGCAGTGGACCTGAGAGCCTGGCTGGGATTTTGTTCCAAAGAGCAGAGCTGGAACAGTGCTTGAAACCATCCGTCATGACTTCGGCCACAAAGATCACCTCGCCCCTGGGAAGCAACGTCCTACTGCGCTGTGATGCAACTGGCTATCCCACCCCACAACTCACCTGGGTTAGGTCAGACAATGTGCCAGTGAACTATACAGGTATTGAATTTCAAGCAAAAGGGGGTCTAGAGGGTATTTTACCTTGAGTTGACAGTGACCTGTGAGATCACTCAGAACCAAAATAGGGGTGTAGTTATCAAGGGTGGTGGGCTGAAATTCAAATGCCCACTCAGGCCATGAAGCTCACTAGGTAGTCTTGGCCAGCCACTAAAGCTCTCTTTGTGCATTACTCATGTGTAAAGAGGAAGTGTGGTGAAATGGATGGCAGGGATATGAATGATGCTTCTCTTGCTGCCCTCGCCTTTCTTATGTTGAACACCACCCCAGGCGGTGTGAAATTCCAGGGGTTCCAGTCACTTACCCAGGGTCTGTGTTTCCTTTTAGAAATGTATTAGATATTTTGTATTGGATGCTGCTGGTCTGAGAGGCAGAACAAGAAATCAGTTTTCATAGATCATTGTATGTAGGGCTGACTTGGATCCTGGGCCATTCTACCAGTTTCACATACCTGAAACAGATTTACAGCCCACCCTTGCATATATTTGTGTAGAATTAAGTCCTACAGAGTCCAGTGGATTTTGGATTAAAATACGATATACTGCAGTAGAAATGTTTCTTCTAAGATGGTGTCTGATTAATCAGACTTAAAGGTTTTTAACGGGTTGACCTTAATCAACTTATTGATCTTAATCAGTGAAATGTTGTAGCCCTATGAAAAACGTTCCTTCTCATTTGAAACGTATGTTGTAACACCACAAAACGCACATTAAGGTAGTATGAATGCTGCTGCTTCGTGTTCAGGTTATCATACTCACCTGCATTGAATTGTTTTCCAGTTATTCAAGAAAGTCCCGGTGAAGGCGTAAGATGGTCCATCATCAGCTTGACCGGCATTTCCTACAAGGATGCAGGTGACTACAGATGCAAGGCCAAAAATTTGGCTGGAATGTCAGAAGCTGCTGTTACAGTCACTGTTGTTGGCGTTGTCACCACAACTGTTTCTCCACAAAAGTACGGGAAAAAGACTGGAGCAGAGCAGCAAAACACCACCCAGGAAGAGGTCAAACAAGAATCCTTGAATGCAACCACGGCTTCTCCTTCAACATTGCCTACAAGCACTTCTTCTCCTACAACAGTGGCTACCAGTGAAAGGCCTACAACTGTCAGAAGCAGTGACAAAAAACCACCCAAGTCAATGCCAGATGGAAGAAAGAACTCCAAATCAAATACAAACGGAGGCAAGAAACAACCAGGTGATGTTAGCAAGAAGGATGACGGGACATCCCTCAGCGCAGCAGCAGGAGCTGAAAAAAACGGTGCAGTAAAAAACCTAAGAGTAATTCCTGAAAGTGACGAAAGAGTGACCTTAACATGGAAAACTGCCAATGTCACAAGCAACTCTTCTTTGACTGTGTTGTACTCAAAGTATGGGGAGAAAGACATGCTGCCCCTGAGCACTGACCCCTCGAAAAACAAAGTCACCATAGATGGTTTGGAACCCAGCACACAATATATGGCCTGTGTTGTTCCCAAAGGGACCCCACCTACAAAGGACCAATGCATCATTTTCTCCACTGATGGAATTACCGTGGAAGATGATTATCAGATTCCCATTTTGCTGGTAGCTGGTGGGGTAGCCTGTGCCGTTGTCTTACCGTTGATATTTTTCTTACTGTATAAAGTCTTAATGCTTCACAGGAAACCAAAACCTGTCAGGGAAGATGACCTTGAAAAAGAGACTTACGTCAAATTTGAAACCCTTTCCCTCAAACCACGTTCCGTGGTGGCAGGTGGGGAGCTTTGGGCTCGGCGGAACACCGATGAGTCAGAAAGACTACTGCTGTGTTCTAGGTCAAGTATGGATTCTCAGATGACCTTCAAAAGTGAAGGCTCAAGATCAGAGTACCTCTGCTGACTCTGGGTGTTCTGCGGACCATCTGAAGATCCCTACTGGGGAATAGGGGAGTGACTGCAGCCTTGTTTCAGATGCTGGATCAGTGCCAGTTATAAAATGTGAGGATTAAGGACAGCAGCATTGAATAGAAATCAGAATCGTCTTTGGTGGGACATATAGGGGGGGAATGCCTCTTTGAAAAGTGACATTTTTGAACTTTTGTATTATTTTTGAAGCATTCTGCCTATTTATATTCTGTCTTTTTATCAATTTGCTCTTGTTCAAATGAAAGATTTTGTGTAAAACATGTACCACCAGCCTGTCCATTGCTATCTATGTTTCTTGTTTTTATATAAACTAACTTTAGATTAATAGGTATTAAAAAATACATTTTTCATGTGCAGTTAAAATGTTAGATATCTATGCTTGGACATTTGACAGATACAAGGGCCACAATCCAGCACAACTCACTGAAATAAGTGTGGATTTGTTGCTTTAATTCTACTTTTTGAATTGTGGGCGAGATGTCTGGTGATAAAAACGTGGTTTGTGTTGTAGAACACAGTTGAACATTAAATAATGCCTTGTTTTGATATGCTGTTTGATATGCAGGTTGGATCCAGACTAAGTGACCTACTTAGGTCCCATTCATTTCAAGGGAATGTAAGGATAACTAACTTACTGTGGATCCAACCCACTTAGTCAAAATTCATGGATTTTTTTTCCTTGTGAGAAATTATGCATCAGCTGTATATGATGGATACATTTAGGAGAAGTTTTATCTGCATTCTGAATTTAAGGAAAGGATGAATATATAGAATTTTGTAAGACACAAGTGTTATGTTATACAGAAGTGCATAATAGCCTCCCCAGAATAGGGCTCTCCAGATGTTTCGTACTACAACTCTCATTTCTGCCTGCCTGCCTGCCTGCCAACACATTCATGTTGGTTGGAGGTGATGAGAGTTGATGTTCCAAACAGCTGGAGGGACTTGGTTGGTGGCAGCTAGCGTAGAAGATAGCTACAGTAATATATTCCTAATTTACACTGTAATCCATGTTAGACATAAATGCTAAAGATATAAGAGGAAATCAAGGTAAATTTGATCAAACAAATTTTGATCCAGATGTCTAAAGGTACATAGCAGAGCATGTTTGTTTTGCTTGTTTATTTAAGGGGTTTCTCTTTCCCTTCTGGAAGAAATCTTCCACAGAGCAGCTTGCTATTTTTTAAAATACAAATCCATTCCATAAAACCTTTTAAAACACAGCCGGTAATGATAAACCAACATTAAAATCACCAGTAGAAAACAATCATTCAGCGATACCATAGTAGTTAACTACCCTCTTTCATGCCCCACCCCATTCAAAACTGTTTGAGAAAAGAGATGGGGAATTGGCCTCTGGTTGCAGAGCCACTTCTGAGAAGGCCCTGCTAAGTATGCTAACCAGTTTAAAGCCTTTACTGACAGGCACTGAAATAGGCCTTCTGAGGTAGATATTTTGATATAGGCAAGACTAGCTCTCCCTCATTGCTTTTCCTCAGCACCTGCAATTCAGCTGCAGACTGTGGAAGGTCCATTTCAGCTGTCATGACTTATAGCAGTTGGCCAACCATTATTACTCCATGATTTTTGTTTAATCCTGTTAAATAAATAAATAAATAAATAAATAAATAATAAAGGTTTTCAAGGCCAGGGATACCCTTGGCAATGCAAAACATTTTCCCTTCTCTTTCTAATGTTCAGATATCAGTGCCACTCCAGATTTATGTTAAGCAACATTATCTGCATAAGAGAGTAGCAGGCTGAGGGAAACTCTAGGGTTGGCAGAAGTACAAACATCTTTAGAAACTCCTATTGGGGATGACAGAAAAATAGCTCAATGAAGACAGAGCATGTTCAGTTTCCACATCAACTAGTTCCCCCTGAATACATACTTTACAGACTTTGGGACCCAATTTTATCAGTAGCATAGCTTGGTATGTTGTTGAAGGCTTATCCACATGTCTGTAGTTAAAGACCTTTAGAACTGTTAACTTGAAAGCTGTGTTGTACTGCTTACAATTGCTGCAACTAAAACCTTGTTGAAAGGGTCCACTTCCAGGAACTCCAGGATATTCTAGAAGTGTTGGTTGCAGCACTGATCAAGGAAAATCAGTGTTGAAGAAGTTGGTTAACAAATCATCCTGACTTTGGGCACGGTTTCCAAAGAGGTTCTCCTTCCCTGGGATCTAATTTTAGGTGGGAGAAAAAGGTTTTCTAATAAAACTGTAGCTTCATAAGGACAGATCAGTTTGGAGGTGCATTGAGAATATAACTATCTGATCAAGTCAAAATAATAATAGATATTATTTAAAAAACAAAGTTGCATCAAATGAATAAACAGAAAGCAAAATATCTCAAAAATAAGATACACCCCCCATAAATGTTGTCTGTAATATTTTCAGGTAAGTTTTTTTTTTAAAAAAATCCTGTTTTGTCAATTCAAATCAAGCATTGGCTGCAAATGGAAAAGGCATTCAAAGATTTCATAGTTGAGTTTAATGGAATGATATATCATCCTGTTTCTTTTCATATACTGACCTCAAAGCATCTCACTTATTTTCCACAGGTGCAACTGAATCTGGGCTAATTTGGAACAAAACTATCTCACTTCCTGATTAGAAATAAAGCCATTATTTAAATATATGTTTTACTTACAATTGCTTTTTAATTACGGTATGCCCAGCATTGAGTTACCTCATTTATGCCAAGTTTCACCCTTTTTCACTTGAACTTTTTGTAGTAAAGGTACTGTTCACAGTGAGCTAATGTTAGGAGAATGTGGGTCTCAAACTGTCTTGAAATAAACAAGACTTGGCCATTGCTAGTGCACTATATCTTCTACTGGATTTGTTTGCTTTGCAAGGTGAAACACTTCCTCCACAGTGCATTTTATACCTCAACTTTCTCATCACAGTTGTGGAGAATCATTTGTCACATCCACACATGCATTTAATGCACAGTTAATACATATTGCTTCACCCAGAGAATCCTGGGAATTGCTGTTTCCCTCTCACAGCTACAATTCCCAGAACTTTTAACAAACTACAGTTCACAGGATTCTTTGAGGGTGCGTGGGGGGGGGGGGAACCATGACTGTTAAAGCAGTATAAATCCCCTAAATGTTTGGTGCGGAAGTGAGTTAGAAGGAACTACTGGGTAGGGATTGGTGGATATGTCAATTTCAGTTTTGGACTGTCAGTTTTTCCAATTTTACGTTCTCCACACACCAGTTTGCATTTTTTCACACCAGTTTGCATTTTTAAATTTTTTTAAATACCCCCCCACAATAAATACCCCCCCACAAAAAGTCCTCTTGAAAATTCACCTGCATTTTAGTGTGAATTTCCCTTAATATACACATTTTTGTATGCCAATTTGCCTGATATTTTTGGAAGGAATTTCCCCCTCATTTAATGCAGTTTTTTATACTACGTTCAATAATATATGCATTTTAATGCACACTTTACCCTAGTATATGCATTTTCGTACAAACTACTTGGGTAGAGAATTGCCTTGCAAAAGGCAAAGAAGTGCAAATTTCATTTGATGACTGTGCTTTGGTTTGTGTATTACTGTATTTTTCGCTCTATAAGACGCACCAGACCACAAGAGGCACCTAGTTTTTGGAGGAGGAAAACAAGAAAAAAAATATTCTGAATCTCAGAAGCCAGAACAGCAAGAGGGATCGCTTCGCAGCGAAAGCAGCAATGCCTCTTGCTGTTCTGGCTTCTGGGATAGCTGCTTAGCCTGCATTTGCTCCATAAGACGCACACACATTTCCCCTTACTTTTTAGGAGGGAAAAATTGAGTCTTATAGAGCAAAAAATACGGTATTTCAGAAAGTGCAAATGAGGTAATTTCACTTTTAAATGTGAACTGAATAAAATCTCCTCCTCTGCTCCATCCCTGTCTCCAAGGTTCCTTCAGGAAATCTGCTGCTACTCCATCCCTGTTAGGTAGACAACCCAGAGCTCTGCTTAAAAGGCTCTAACAAAGGACAACTCATTACCTTTCCAAGGCAATCTGTTTCACTGTCGAACGGTGGTCTTCCTGGATTAGTTGAAATTTCCACACCTGTAATTTGAGCTGTCTGAGTCAGGTCCTACTCTCAGGAGCAATAAAATCAAATTTATTCTATCATCAAAGTCATAGCCACTAGATATTTGAAGGTGGCTGGTGTTAAGTTGTGGGTGAACATATCAGACGACACAGTGATTCTTCAAACAGCTCTTGTTTATTCACAGGCCAGGACAGAACTGAACTGAAGGGTTCAGTCAGCCTGCTTATATGGAGCTCTAGTACAATGTAACTGTAACAATTTTCTAAAACTATCCAATCACTGAATGTCACTTTCGATCCCTTATTTGCATAACTATCTACAGTATCCCCTGTTGGCCCAGGGTGAGAACTTCAGTACATAACAGCTGTGATATCACCTCTTAACAGTATAATCTCTGGTTGAAACACAGTTCACTCCTCAAGTAACTGTAATAGTTTCTAGTCTGTTTTAATAACACACCTTATCTTAGCTGTGTAATGTTACTGCCCAGAACCTGACTTATTTATTTAGATTATCTATGCCAGGGGTTATCAACCATTTTGAGTCAGTGGACATATTTGGAATTTTGAGAAAGTGCTATGGGTCACAAAATTGCTGCTGTGGGGGATTGCTACTACATGTTAAAAAGAAGACGAAAAGAAAGGACCACAAACCATTTACATTCATGGCTCTGCTGACTTTTGCTTCTGGACACACCCACCTTGGGCTGCAAAAGGTTTCCTATCTCTACAGTAATGGAGGGAATGGATTACATAAATAGAAGATTTAGTCTGCATAGATGTATAAACAACAATGAAACAGTTTCGTGCCATTGCTGTTAGTGGCACAGTTTCTAATCTGTTATTTCATGCTATTTCTTCGTTTCCAAGAGTACACGCTTATCAGTTTCTGTCAGTTAAGGTCAACAAAGCTAGTGTTCCTAGGAATGGCTCCATGTACAGCTGTGGCATCTCCTGGGTGCTGCCAGGATTGCCAGCTGCTGTGTTGTGCAATTCCAGACTGCAGTCCTAAGCCCATGTCCCTGGAAGTAAGCCCTACTGAACTCAATGGGACTTGTATCATGCTGCTAATCATATAATAATATACTTCACATTTCACAAGGAGTTGCCTGAAGGGTCTCAACTAACTAATATACTGAACTACTTCTTTAGAGATGAGTACATCAGGAAGCACAGAATTATTGCTGTTGTTGTTATATTTTATTATTTATATGCTGCCCATTTGACCAGGTTCTCCCAGCCACTCTGAGTGGCTCCCAACAAAATATTAAAAACACAGTAAAACACCAACTATTAAAAACTTCCCTGTACAGGGCTGCCTTCAGATGTCTTCTAAAAGTCAAATAGTTATTTATTTCCTTGACATCTGATGGGAGGGCATTCTACCAGGCAGGCACCACTACCGAGGAGACCCTCTGCCTGGTTCCTTCTCGCAGTGAGGGAACTGCCAGAAGGCCCTTGGAGCTGGACCACAGTGTCCGGGCTGTACAATGGGGGTGCAGATGCTCCTTCAAGAGTTCAAGTCATGTTTAGGTGTCATGCTGAAACCATTCGACAATATTTGGAAACAAAGGCCTGGAAGATAACAAGGAGCTGTGTCTATTCAAGAGCAAATTAAAAAGCTAGGGTTCCAGGTGGAGAAATCGAAGTTGGAAACTGAACTGTTAGAACCTAAGACTAAGGTACTTTCAAGAATGTATAACTTGCTGTTGAAATGGAACACACAAGACGAAATGGTTAAATCGGCTATGATAAAGTGGGCACAGGACATTGGGCATAACATTATGTTTGAGGAATGGGAAAGGTTGTGGACCACTGGGCTAAACTTTACTGCATGTAATGCTTTGAAAGAAAATATAATGAAAATGATATACAGATGGTACATGACCCCAGTTAAGCTTGCCAAAATATACCACTCGTCTGACAATAAATGTTGGAAATGTAAAGAAAATGAAGGAACATTCTTTCACCTCTGGTGGACTTGCCCTAAAGTGAAGGCCTTCTGGGAAATGATATATAATGAACTGAAAAAGGTATTTAAGTATACTTTCACTAAGAAACCAGAGGCCTTCCTTCTGGGTATTGTCGGCCAGAAGGTGTCAAAGAAGGACAGAACTTTCTTTATGTATGCAACAACGGCAGCAAGGATACTCATCGCAAAGAACTGGAAAACTCAAGATCTACCCACGCTGGAAGAATGGCAGATGCAGCTGATGGACTATATGCAGCTGGCGGAAATGACTGGCAGAATTCGAGACCTGGGAGAAGAAAGGATTGAAGAAGACTGGAAGAAATTTAAGATTTATTTACAAAATTATTGTAATTTGATGGAATGCTAAGAAGGATGCTTGATTATAAACAATTGGCCATCACTAAATTAGATGAGTATTATTAGACTATATTGTAATGATTGGTTATAAGATTACAAATAAGATGGTAATTTGCTTGAAAAATTTTATGAACAATGTAAGTGCGAGCGGATGACGCGAGGAAGTCCAAAGATGTTATGAAATTTTGTAAAGACACAAACAATGCTGTTTTTCATTTTTGTATCTCTTTTATTAAAAAAACCTAATAAAAAAAAAATATTCAAGAGCAAATTAATTTTAGAAGTCCCAAGAGACTGAGACTTCAATGTTAGCAAAGAGGCACTGATAAGATAGCAGCTTGTCTGATCAAGCTAAAGGGCCTTAGGTGTCTGACAGCCCTAAGACAGGGGTGGAGAATCTCAAGCCTGGGGACCAAATGTGTTTCTCCCAACCTACTCATTTGGGCTTCAGGACTTTTCCCAGTCTGCAAACCACCCCATAGGCTGCATCATCCTTGAGTATTTTTGCATGACTGGAATGTGTCCTTGAACTGTGATAATGGATCTTGCTTGGCTGGTTGGAAAATGGAGGGTGTGTGTGTGTGTGTGTGTGTGTGTGTGTGTGTGTGTGTGTAAGAGTAAGAGTTCCATCCATCTGCTCTGCCCCCATTTGCATCTGGTCTGGATGTTTGCCCATGAGAGGAATCTTTCAGGCCTAAAAAAGGTCCCCAAGCCTGTTGTGAGAAAGAAGCCCTGGTTCCAAGTGACAGAAGAAGAAGAAGAATTTGGATTTGATATCCCGCTTTATCACTACCCTAAGGAGTTTCAAAGCGGCCAACCATATCCTTTTCCTTCCTCCCCCACAACAAACACTCTGTGAGGTGAGTGGGGCTGAGAGACTTCAGAGAAGTATGACTAGCCCAAGGTCACCCAGCAGCTGCATGTGGAGGAGCGGGGAAGTGAACCCGGTTCACCAGATTATGAGTCCACCACTCTTAACCACTACAGCACGCTGGCTCTCAGCTTGGGCCCATCTTAGGCACAATTTTGCTGCGGTTTGCCTACCAAACTATTGGACGTCCCTCCAGGACCAGAGTCAGCATGCAGCATTCTTCAGCAATACTGGAGACTGCATATCCTCCAACATTTTGGGAGGGCAAAGCAGGACGTCCCCTGCCACACCATCCTGCCCACCTAATCTCTGTGCTCCTTCTCTCACGCCTGAGCTGAGTGGAGATTTGAACCCTAGTCTCCCAGATCCTTGTCCAACACACTAAATCACTACACCATGCTGCTGCTTCCCCTCTCTTTTCCCTTTCCCTTTCCCTTCAAATAGGCAATTAACTGGGAGCGATTGTCTAGCTATGCATTGCCTAACTTCCCTGGACCATGGAGCTGGCTACAGTTCTATTTGCAAACACAAGCTTCACTCAAGTGGCACTAACAATACAAGAAAGAGGAGGTGGGCAAGAAGCTGTAGGAAGAGAAGGACCATCATTCCAGCGTGCGTACAAAAATGGGATCTATGTTTTGGGGACTACAGTGTCTCTGCTTACCTATTACTTTCAAAAGATTACTTTAAAAATTAGTTTCTTTGTATATCCATATAAACCTGCAACAAATTCATTGTCTTGGTATTGAATTTTGCAGTAGCACATTTTTTAAAAAAAGCCATGTTAATTTTGTAACAAGGGGGTTAGGCATTTCATACTTCACTTCCAAAAAAAAAAAAAGGGCAGAAGAAGAAGTGTGTGCATGAGCAAAGAAGAGATCACCCTGGAATTTCTTTGAGGGTGAGAACTGGAGTCAGCCAGCCCCTCTGCTCTCCCAGTGTCAAGTTTAGCCAGACCACGGAATCGAGCTGGGAGGTGATGTGTCTCTGCTGTCGTTGATGCACCTTGGGAATGAGGACACCTGCTTCTTTTTTATCTTGAAGATGCCTGAAATTGAGCAGTCTCGCCTGTCCTACTGACACTGAAAAAGTGGGTCAAGACTATGTTGCTCACAGATCTTTTGCTTGTGGCTTTTAAAATCAGTTTGGTCAGTGTCTCAGCTGAGAAGCTCTGGAGCTGTCCCAGAGGATACCAAATACAGAAGGAAAATTCCTCTTGTGTAGGTGAGTGAATTGGTCCCTCCCCCCTTCCAAACTTCAGGTCAGTTAAGAGGCTTAGCAATGCAGGGCTTTTTCGTTCAACGCTATTTTCTTAAAAAGAAACCATGTTTATGTGCCTTTATTCTTTGAAGTCTCTGCTATGTTTGCTGTGCATTTTTAGAAGAAATAGCTAAGACTACAACCTTGATAAGTTTCCAGTGGAACGGTAACAGGTGCTTTGAGACGTCTGCCAAGAAACTTGTCAGAAAAAATAACAAAACATAAGCATGCAGGAGAAATATTTGGGTGAGGGGGTGTGTGGGTTTGGAGACATTAGTATTGATACATTTCATGGAAGTTAGGTTCATATGTGCCTTGGAGTAACTAATTTGCAGCAATTGTTTCTTGAGCGACTCAAAAAACTTTTATTGATTTTCTTTCTACCACTTTGAGTTCTTGCTTCCCCATAAGAATACTGGGAACAGTAATTTGCCATTGAGTATTATCTGTGAAAGATTCCTATTCCCCTCTCACAGAACTACCATTTCCAAGGATTGTAAGTCTGTAGTGTAAATATAATAGATATTGGCTGCAATCATACGCATGCTTACTTGGGAGTAAATCCCATTAACTCAGCAGGATTTGCCTCTGAGATATCTTTATTGAGAAGTGTTTCAAAACCCATGAAAGCTAAAACCATAGCAATAAGAGCTCTCATCAGATGGATCAAATAGTTGAAAGGTGTGTTACTTCTCCATCGCTGGTTTTTTTTTATTTTTAAAAAGGCCTATTTACTAGCAATCCTTTGATTTCCTTAAACTAAAGGTGAATTCACATGACCATTTTATCCACTACAAGTTTAATTTTTGCAGTTCAAGACCCTGTGAAGACACTGATCTTGGGAATAATTCTACATTTAGTTCAAATCCACAAAAGGCAGGATTTAACAGTCAGGATGGGAGTCCGTTGGGACGCGGGTGGCGCTGTGGGTAAAACCTCAGCGCCTAGGGCTTGCCGATCGCATGGTCGGCGGTTCGAATCCCTGCGGCGGGGTGCGCTCCCGTCGTTCGGTCCCAGCGCCTGCCCACCTAGCAGTTCGAAAGCACCCCTAAAGTGCAAGTAGATAAATAGGTACCGCTTTCTAGCGGGAAGGTAAACGGCGTTTCCGTGTGCTGCGCTGGTGCCGGCTTGCCAGAGCAGCTTCGTCACGCTGGCCACGTGACCCGGATGTGTCTCTGGACAGCGCTGGCCCCCGGCCTCTTGAGTGAGATTAGCGCACAACCCTAGAGTCGGACACGACTGGCCCGTACGGGCACGGGTACCTTTACCTTTATGGGAGTCCGTTATAGATATTGCATGAGGTCCTTTTGTTTATTGCCCACACTGTTTGTTTGTTTGTTTGTTTGTTTGTTCATTAAATTTCCATTTTGCTTAATGTAAAAAGGCATAAGAGATAATAATGGGGAAACTCAATATAAATTCATATAGAAGTGCAACATTAACAATCAAATAAAACTTTTAAAAAGCTGACTAAAAACAGAATGAAACTATGTACTGTAGATAAAACTTAGCATTGCTCAAAAAGAAAAAAAGGACCACCAATCAGAAAATTGTGAATCAGAGTGCAGCATCTGGGTAAACATAGTGTTGTGAATCTGGGGGCAGGGGTTAGGTTGTATGCCTGAGTCCCTTCCAATTCCTGAATACAGCAAGGATTCAATTGCTGGAATAGCCCGGTCAATTTCTTGGTAATAGTCTATGTACAGGTAGGTCATTAAGGCAACAAAGGAAGAGACTTTGGCCAGATATCAAATGGGTGTGCCACCTCCCACAACTGGCTGTTACTTAGAAGTACAAAAGCCAGGACTGAGCTAGATGACAGGCAGAAGCCTGTGAGGCAGAGACATGCTTGGTTTCTGCTGGAATTCAAGGCTGTGTCTATGGGAGAAGCTACACTTCTTGAGGTGTGAGCCTCTTCATTGTAGTAAAGTTGTATATGTGTGTAAATAAACCATATTTATTTACCACCACAGTATTTATTTAACACCACAGTATCTGAGGTCTCTCATACCTCACCTCCAAAAGATTGAGGCTGCATAGGCATTATACATTTAAAGCCCATTTGAAGCACATTTCCACCTCACAAAGAATTCTGGGCACCATAGAGTACCTCTCACAGAGTTAAAATTCCCGGCAACCCCTAAGAAACTACGTACAGTGCCCAGAATCCTTTGGAGAGGGAGGAAATGTGCTTCAAACAATGCTTCAAATAGTGTTTGCCCAGCCTCAGTCTTTTGGAGGTGAGGTAAAATGCATCTGCGTTAACACGAAATATATTTTCTCCTCAGCATATGATTTGAAATTGAAATGAAGAGTAGGAGAGAAGGGGTGGGAAGAAACTTGTAGCAGCACAGCAGATAACACTCAGCAGCAGCATGTAGCAACCTAAATTTGGAATAGCTGAATATCGCTATCATACTAGAAGATTCTGTATAGGCCTTGGCATTAGGGAGGAAATAAACAAGGGCAGACTCTGGCTCACTTCACAATACACCAATGTGGACTCTGCCTCCCTGACAAGCATACTAATGCTTCTTCACCTTCTCTAACTGGGTCTTTTTTTCGGACTCTTGGTAAATGAGGTTGCTTGTGTATAAAGATGCTAAGGACTGGCTACTAGCATTGCAATGACATGATTCATCGTTTTTGCTCCTTCTTAAGACCCTCTGCTGAGATGGCATAAAGAAGCCTTTGAGCTGGGAGCAGAACCTCATTCTTCCATTCTGCGCTGCCTGCCAGAGCATTGTAGGAAACTTTTGTTCTCCCTAAGAGGATTTATTTAACACAGGGAAAGTTCTCATTACGGGGAAATTGTTGCCAGGGTATCCAGAGCAGCTGCAGGAAGATGGCAGCTACTTCACTATTTTGATGGGTGTGGGGTAAAAACAGGCAGCTGACGATGATTAAGACTTGGTTGCACTTGATATTGTGGGATGTATGTTAAGAAACAGCATCTTCTCTACAAAAAGATAGATGTTTCCGCTGCTGGTTAAAACGGGCAAGCCTAGAGCTGCCAAATGGAATAAACAAAAACACCACCCCCTCTGTTGTGGAATTGGCGTGTTTTTCAGTCTGCAGAATTATGTGTAACTGGATAAATTCTTGGGATAGGCTTCACCCAAGGTATTGGATGTCTAGTTTGTACAGTGCAGCACCCTGCATTGACCAGAATTGCCTGATTTGTTAGCAAAGCAAACAAAAACAAGTTGTGGCTGTAGGGAAGAAATCACTTGCAACATCATAGAATTGTAACATTCTAGAGTTGTCCATCACAGATATATGACACCATCATATCATCTCACCACCGCCTTTGATCTACAAGCAGGGCGAGCAGGTGATGATGGGATGGGGGAAACTTTTGCTGTTTCTTTTACATGCAATTCTCTAGCTAGTTAACATGCAAAACATCTAGTTCAACCTGCCTTTCTCAACCTGTGGGTCCCCAGATGCTGTTGAACTACAGCTCCCATCACCCCTAGCTAGCTCAGGGATGATGGGAGTTGTAGTCCAACAACATCTGGGGACCAACAGGTTGAGAACCGCTGATCTAGTTGGAGCCTGCAGAACTTGGATGTCTGTGCTTGAATCTTAGCTGCTGTTTGGATTGAATTCCAGGGGTCTGATTTTTTTATCTGCGATTGTCTGAATACAAAAATCTGTAGGATAAAGATGGAAATGCATTGACAGTCAAGCACATGTTTAAAATGAGTTACATGAGACTTTATTGAATAGAGCCTACCGAGCTCCAGATGTAGAGCAAACTAAAGAGAGTACCTATTTTATTTAACAAAAGCCAGTGCCCAAATCCAGTTCTATTTGTGCTTTATAATATGTGACTAGTGGACCTGAATGAGGATGTGACATCAGATGTATCTATCAAGTTTAATAGTGACAGCACACATTTTCAATTCAAGGTGCATTCAGATCACATGGCTTTCCATTTCTGGATGAGCTGGATGAGGGCCAAATTATCAATACAAATAAATGCAGGGAGAGTGGAGATAGTATGACTCTTTGCCCTCAAAAAGTACCTGAACATTATTTTAGGCTGATCATCAAGTCTCATTCCTTGCTTTCTTTACCAGGTGTCATGAACAGCCAAATCTAAGACAATAACTCATACTACTTTATTTACAGGAATCAAAAACTGGCAATTGGTAGTTAACTTTTTCCAATACTTGAACAATCAGAAACATGTTTGGATTGTGGTTTACCATTGTGTTCTAACCTATAAATGATTACTTTATAGATATTGATGAATGTATATTTTGCTCTAGGAGGCTTAGTTTGGTCAGAGTTGAGTATACGCTTCCAGAGTTAATGCAAAATACGGTACATTACTTCTGGTAAATGAGGCACCAGAGCGGCTAGAGGGCCGTGGAAATTTGTGTCCCGGGCTTTTTAGACTCATCTACCCATGTACTGATGGGATGTGGGTGGTGCTGTGGGCTAAACCACAGAGCCTAGGGCTTGCTGATCAGAAGGTTGGCAGTTTGAATCCCCACGACAGGGTGAGCTCCCGTTGCTCGGTTCCTGCTCCTGCCAACCTAGGAGTTCGAAAGCATGTCAGAGTGCAAGTAGATAAATAGGTACCGCTGCGTTTCTGTGCACTGCTTTGGTTTGCCAGAAGCAGCTTAATCATGTTGGCCACATGACCTGGAAGCTGTACGCTGGCTCCCTCAGCCAATAAAGCGAGATGAACGCCGCAACCCCAGAGTTGTCCGCGACTGGACCTAATGGTCAGGGGTACCTTTACCTTTACCCATGTACTATCTGAAACCAAAGGGGTGCATTGGTTGCCAGATGTGACCCCCCACCTCTTCTACTCCCACTAATAAAACATATGCAAGGAGAGATATTTTTAAGTGGGTAATTATTACATAATGGTCTCTTGAGTCACCCAAAATTCATGGATAAGCCAAGTGCATGGTAGGAATTTTCTTAATGGGATATCACTTTGGTTTTTAGTGTCCTGTTGAAAATAGCTTTTGATGGTGATTACTTGCAACAGTGATATATTGATCCTCTCAAATTGATTGAGATACATAAGCTGCTGACTTGTTTCAACTAAGGCGTAATGGTTTTAGCTGACCAGTGTTTCTGTCTCTAGGATTCACACGGAAAAAAATAGCATAAATGTACTTTTGCCATCATAGCTATTTGCCCCTCCAAAGTCCTGTAGGACTAGCCTACCTCAGTGTGAAATTCCATGTCTCAAACAACTTAGTAACAAAATGTATGTTAATGTTTGGTCAAGGGAGTAACTGGAAAAAGTGCAAGCAGTACAGCTGTTAGATTCCTGAGACAAATCAACTTTGTTGCAGTTCAGCCTTCATTTACCATGTACACAAAGCAAGTCTACATAGTTTCATATTCTCCCAGTGCAAACAGCAGAAAGCGACATCACTTCAAATGCAGGAGCAACTCTGAATGCTCCAAAAACACCTTCCCTCCAAATAAACCACACTTTGTGATGTTTTCTCTTGCGTAGCCAAAAACCAGGACTACCCATTGAATAAAAACTATAAGCCAGTCTAATATTTATTAAAAGTGTTTTAGATAACTCAAAAGCAAAACCTTAGATTTCTGGAGATCATTCTGAGCACAAAAAACCCAAATGACTAGCTGCACGATAGCAATGATGTGCTTGAAGCTCAGATACATGAAGCAAAACTACAGTTAACTTGAATTTTAGGTACAGATAGGTAGCCGTGTTGGTCTGCCATAGTCAAAACAAAAAAATTCCTTCCAGTAGCACCTTAAAGACCAACTAAGTCAGTTCTTGGTATGAGCTTTCGTGTGCATGCTAGTTTATCAACATTAATAGATTTTCATTATGAAGAAGAAGTGTGCATGCACACGAAAGCTCATACCAAGAACTGACTTAGTTGGTCTTTAAGGTGCTACTGGAAGGAATTTTTTTGTTTTGAATTTTAGGGTGAAGGCAAAAGAAACAAGTCCCTGAAAGCTTTTCTCTTTCCTTTCCTCATCTCTCCATGCAAACACCTATTTGGAAGACATCTGAAGGCAGCATTATATAGGGAGGTTTTAAATGTCTGATGTTTTACTGTGGTTTTATAATTTGTTGGAAGCTGCCCAGAGTGGTTGGGGCATCAAACCTATATATCCCCAAAATCTGCGCCAGGGGCTTGAGGTACTCCTTGGATAAAATTTTGGGAACACACAGGGAACAGGTGGAGGTGAAAAAGGGGAAGAAGTCCTGATGTTTGAGTAGAAGTCACTAAAATTCTATAACATCCAAAATTCTCTATTTTTTTGTATTTAACATCTCTCTCTCTCTCTCTCTCTCTCTCTCTCTCTCTCTCTCTCTCTCCTTTTTAGATCCTGGACCATTCCTAGTTTTCAGCCAAGGAAATGAAATCTTTAGAATAGACACTGAGGGAACCAATCACAGAAGACTGGTGGCTGATGCTAGTTTATCAACATTAATAGATTTTCATTATGAAGAAGATTGCCTTTATTGGGTGGACACTGAAGAAGGTCTTATCCGGCGAGTATACCTGAATGGTTCAAATCAACAGGTAATGGAATGTAATCATCAAAATTCTGAAAACCTCTGCATCTCCCTGGAGCATGCTGATACCTCCATCTGTTTCTCTATTATTATTATTTATTAAATTTGTACACTGCCCTCCATAAATGTTAGTGCAATTCACAACATAAAATTACAATATAAAAAACACATTTTAGCTGCTGCCCTCTCAGCACTCGCCAACTAAATTCACTATTAGTAGGAGTGATGGACGGTCTATTATTAATGATCATAACTAGAGTGATCACTCACCCAACTTTACAGAGAGTAGTCCTCTAATTGAAGGACTGGCAGAGGACCACCCTCTATTACAATGAGTCCTGTCTTGGAAGTGTAAACCAAGCCCAGTTTAAAGATAAGGAAGAGAAGAAGAAGGAAGAGAAAGGGCCTTGAAGTTACAGCAGTGGCGTAGCGTGGGGGGTGCAGAGGGGGCCGGCCGCACCGGGCGCAACATCTGGGGGTTAGGGTTAGGGGGCGCAAATCCACGGGTTAGGGGGTGCAAATTACTTGCCTTGCCCCGGGTGCTGACAACCCACGCTACGCCACTGAGTTACAGCAGCCTTGAGCAGGCACACACATTGCTGGGTCACAGTTGGTGAGATGTATTGTAGCTCTATATAAACTAGAGTAATTATTTCTAAATTTGCATCTATACCAATTTTATACAAAGCTGTTTCCTCTTTGTTGCATATCCTTATGTTTGTTTGTTTGCTTGTTTGTTGTGTTTATATTTTTAAATTATGTCCTTACCTTGTCCTTACTTTAAGCTAAATGTGTTTTGTGCATTTACCTGTACATGTAGTGTGAAATAATATATTGAGTAAGATATCTGGTAAGCCGCTCAACCAAACTAGACATGATGTTAAATGAGTCATTAATTTTATTGTTTTCCCAGTCCTCTGAGGATGAGCAGAGGTTTAAACATCTCCCCATAGTAGTCCTAATGACAATTCCCCCTACAGATGCTAAGAGAAAGCTGCTATTTGTCAGGCAGACAAAGCGAAGGCTAAAATGTCCAAGCAAGGAAGGTCTCGTGATAGAAAAAATAGCATAGCTGCTTACAAATTTAACAGGCCTTTTCTTGCTTTTCTGGTAAACACATAAATGTATATCCTGAAGTGGTAATTTCAGGCGGCTTTCATCCTGAATTGTTTGATTAAGGTTCATGAATTCCAATGCTCTGTATGGCATTCTGATTCAACCAGTGATCTGGTGTCTTAGTACAATGACAGTTGGGTGACAATTGTCCCGTCCCCCCCCCCCATTACAGACAATTTACCACATAGAAAAAGATGTTTCTGGATTTGCAGTGGATTGGATAAACCACAACTTTTACTTCGCTCATTACCAGAAGGCCACAATTGAGGCAGTTGACATGGATGGAAACCATTCCCAAATCATCATAAATGATGGACACCATCCCACAAGTATTGTGGTTGATCCAAACAGAAGGTAACTCAGATTGTCTTTATGGTTTCACAGTGCTGAAACAAAAAGCTTTAGATGAAATGTAGACTGAAGGATCCTCTGTGGTTTGGAGGATCGGGAAAGGGTCATGTGCTTTGATATTCATTCTCATCTTCTCCTTCCTCCTCTTATGTATCAGTTTAATGAGTAATTTCCTGGCATGATTGAAGCTAGGTTCCTCTTATGTCTGACTGGTAAATTTTGGTGAGCCCTCCAAGTTATGATTGCAAATGAATTAAGTGAGAGATTTATGATCTGCTGCTCCTGAAGTAATTTTAATAATATTAATGACAATCACTGATTTTATCAACAGGTTTTTATTTTGGTCCTCTGAAGGAACCACTGACAGCATCTACAGAGCAGTGCTGAATGGGAAAGACATGTGGAGACTTCTGAGGAGCACAGGAAAAATCAGAAGTATCTCACTAGATCTTATTGATCTGAAGCTCTTCTGGATCCAATATGATGCCAGTGATGAAGTTTCACATATTGCAAGCTGTGACTACAATGCTAGTTCTGTTCATTTGCACAAATACATAGTACGGTATGTTAATGAATATATGTTATATATATGCTAGTGAATATATAATGCCAAAGTGTAAAATAAATTGCCCCAATCTAGCCAGGAGACATATGTGGTCTACCCCATACATTTAAAGTACATCCAACATGCTTTTAAACCACATGACTTCCTGCAAAGAATTCTGGGAATTGTAGTTTTCCCTTCACAGAGCTACAATTCCCAGAAACCTTAACAAACTACAAATCCCCGGATTCTTTGGGGAATTTATGTGCTTTAAATGTGTCTGGATTTGTTTTAAAAGTATAGTAAGGATCTGCCCTGTTATCTCTGAATTGCTGCCTAACTGGCTAGTTACAGTGATAGCCAAACTTGGCCCTCCAGCTGTTTTGGGACTACAACTCCCATCATCCCTAGCTAGCAGGTCCAGTAGTCAGGGATGATGGGAATTGTAGTCCCAAAACAGCTGGAGGGCCGGGTTTGGCCATCAATGGGCTAGAATGTCCATGACATAATGAACTTTCAGCAAGTTAATGAACAGATGCAACTATTTGCTTTATTTTCCCATAGAAACCAACTTTCTGACATATTCCTCTTTGCTGACCACATGTACTATTCCGACTCAACCACTGGTAGTATTTGGAGAGCCAATAAATATACAGGGAAAGATATAGTTGCAATTAACCTGCAGCTCTCACTTCTCCCACCTGCAGAAATACTGGTAGTGCACCCATTAAAACAGCTCAGCATAAAGATGGGTTCTAAAACATTTGGTAAGTTTCCATGTAATTTGATTATCAAATATTTAAGAATTTTAAGCTTAACTCATGTTGCATAATTGTTCTGCTCAGTTATTAGGATCACATCTCAAATTATCTTGTACCACCCTGCTTTTGCTACTGTCATGATATTCAAGGAATATAGTCATGATATTTCCTGTTCACATTTTCCAACCAAACCTTTCAAATGCCTTAACAATGCTGCAACTTTGTTCAACTATGTTCAATTTCTTTCCTCTCTCTCTGTTCAAATTTCCTTAGCTAAGCATGCTCATTATGTAGGTATAAAATCTGCATTATTAATATCACATTCTCCAGCACCTCATTTTAAAAAGAAGATTGCATGTTTTGTGTAAAACAAACATGCACACTCACAAGCATGCACACATACACTTGTATCCCGCTTCCCTTGATATTGGCATACAATAGCTCTTACAACTTACCTTCGTTTCTATTTCCAATAATGTGGTAAACATGAATATACCTCATTCTCTTCCTTTTTACATTTTTTCCTCCTCTAAGAATAAGTCATAATAATACCCATTGTTCTTCACAGACATATTGTATAATAATCAACCACCAGAAATCCATTTGGAACAAATGTTTGTATGTTAACGTGTCCCAAATTTTGTAGTTTTTCAAACCACCCTACATTATAAATTCTTTATTTTAAAAATAGATGTCACTGAGGATACTTCTGGATTAATTTATTGAGGGAGTATAAAATGGCTGTGAATAAAGGATACTTCTTCCCCACAAACCCACCAACATATAAGATTGAAATTAAAACAATTGTTTACTTTAAGCAATAGGAATAAAACTGGAAGAACACCAAAGGACCTTGGCTTGATGAATGTGTTCCTGACCATGCTTCTCTTCCCTTCAGCCTAATTCCCAAATCTGACAGATGACAATCTATGCTTGTGTACTGCTTTCACTGCCAGTGTTTCCTGAAAGTCTGAATGCCGTAGTGTACATGCTTAGCCATTGTACATGCATAGTCTGCCCATCTATGGACCATTCATATGTAGGACCTTTACAAACAGGAGGAGAGAGAAGGGAATGTTTGGGCAATTGCAAAGCTTATGACACTTCAAGAAATATGTAAAACCTGTCCACCTGTATCCTTGGGGACCATTGCTCTGTTGGATACGGTAGACAGTGAGTTCGTTGCAGTTTATCCTTGTAAACGGAACACTGCTAATCAGTTGTGTGCACTCAGCCAAATAAAGATGATTGTGGGCTGGTACTGAGGTGCCGTCCTGTTGTGGAGGCTGATGCAAGCAGTCAATCTAAGCTTAGCAAGCATCATTGCATAATATCACCTCAGTCAGCCTGTGCTCTTATTGACTGGAGGCCTGCCAGTGTATTTGCATGTGTGTAAGCTGGGGAACAATGGGACACGGGTGGCGCTGTGGGTAAAACCTCAGTGCCTAGGACTTGCTGATCGCATGGTCGGCAGTTCAAATCCCCATGGTGGGGTGCGCTCCCGTTGTTCAGTCCCAGCGCCTGCCAACCTAGCAGTTCGAAAGCACCCCTGGGTGCAAGTAGATAAATAGGGACCGCTAACCAGCGCGAAGGTAAACGGCATTCCGTGTGCTGCGCTGGCTCACCAGATGCAGCTTGTCATGCTGGCCACGTGACCCAGAAGTGTCTGCGGACAGCGCTGGCTCCTGGCCTATAGAGTGAGGTGAGCGCACAACCCTAGAGTCTGTCAAGACTGGCCTGTACGGGCAGGGGTACCTTTACCTTTACCTAAGTTGGGGAACAGGCAATCAACACTGTAAGTGACATGGGTCACAATGGCTGACAAGAATGGCAGAGGATTCTGGGAAAGTAAATTGTCCATCCAAATGAAGGTACATAGTAAGGTTTTTGTTGACTCATGTGTATGCTTCTAGTAGTCTTTTCTCATGACCTTTTTGGCTACCATAGTATAAAGCTGTTGAGATGAGATGCAATTTCCCTTCTCTCCCACCTTAATAATTAGTTCGCTTTTAAAATGAGCTCTTCGTTGACTCCGGAATCTTCCTTTTACGGCAGGATAGACTAGAGCATAGGAATTTGAAATGGAAGTAATATAGGCCTCCCCCACTCCCTCACCAATGACTTCTTATAAAACATTGAGGGGGTGGAAAGAAGCTTAAGTAGCCCAATCCAGATGAAGCCTTTGGACTTTGCATGTGCGTTGTTTAGCTTATCCAGCCCAAGGACCTGGATTGAGGGAAGGCTAATTAGCCTAAAGTACAAATGAGATTTATAAGGGGATCTTACAACAAGGGAAACCTGAAAATGAAATCATGTGAGCATTAATTCAGTGCTCTGCAGAGGCTAAGTCAATGTGCGCTGGAGTTAAAAGTGCACAATCTAACATTGTTTCCTTTTTCTTTTTTAAAGGAAATAGCTGTTGCTGTGCTTTTCACATACAATACAGAAACTGTTTTAGCTGTCGAATGCTTGCTAAGGTCAAATTTGGGTTATTAGTTGCAAGCTCTTTTCCTTCCACTAGATTAGTGTTCTGCTTCCAACAGGTCAAACCAGGATGCCTCCTACTGTTTTACCTGCCCTTCCCTCGGCGTTCTGACTTATCTTTACCAGGACTCTTTCATGGCACTGTACAGAACTGTGTTGGCTTCAGAACTAATGCAATGCGTTTGTGCAATGTCATAGCTCTATTCATAAACAGTGCACCTTTATGAAGTAACAATTGTATACAGTGACAAAGCGGCATTTGTAGATGAACCCACTTACAGCCATGTTCTGTACAATGTTACTATCAAAAGAACCCAAGGTTTCCTTTACTTGAGTGTGAGTGTGTGTCTGTCTGTCTGTCTATCTATCTATCTATCTATCTATCTATCTATCTATCTATCATCTATCTATCTATCTATCTATCTATCTATCTATATCTATCATCTATCATCTATCTATCATCTATCTATCTATCTATCTATCTATCTATCTATCTATCTATCATCATCTATCTTATCTATCTATCTCTATCTATCATCTATCTATCTATCATCATCTATCTATCTATCATCTATCTATCTATCTATCTATCATCTATATCTATCTATCTATCATCTATCTATCTATCTATCTATCTATCTATCTATCTATCTATCTATCTATCTATCATCTCTATATCTATATCTATCATCTCTATCTATCTATCTATCTATCTATCTATCTATCTATCTATCATCTATCTATCATCTATCTATCTATCTATCTATCTATCTATCTATCTATCTATCTATCATCTATCTATCTATCTATCATCTATCTATCTATCTATCTATCTATCTATCTATCTATCTATCTATCTCTATCTATCTATCTATCTATCTATCTATCTATCATCTATCATCTATCTATCTATCTATCTATCTATCTATCTATCTATCTATCATCTATCACCTCTATCTATCTATCTATCTATCTATCATCTATCTATCTATCTATCTATCTATCTATCTATCTATCATCTATCTACTATCATCTATCATCTATCTATCATCTATCTATCATCTATCTATCTATCTATCTATCTATCTATCTATCTATCTACTATCATCTATCATCTATCTATCATCTATCTATCTATCTATCTATCTATCTATCTATCTATCTATCTATCTATCATCTATCTATCTATCATCTAATTTATCATCTATCTATCTATCTATCTATCTATCTATCATCTATCTATCTATCTATCTATCTATCTATCTATCTATCTATCTATCTATCATCTATCTATCTATCTATCTATCTATCTATCTATCTATCTATCTTCCTATCTATGCCTTAGATAGGTCATTTATCTGTATATGTCTGCACACACACACACACACACACGTACACACAAAATTCATTCATGCATAAACACACCTAATTTTCTCTGCTCATTTTTTTTTTTTTACACACAGGCCTTTTTTGTAGATATATTTGCATCCAGCTCAGTTTCTAATTTTCCTAATTTCTAATTGAGACACAGATGGAGCATTGAAATTCAGATTTGTTCTTCAAGTGAATCTATTCTCCAGGAGGGCAGTATGGTAGCAAAGGTCCTTGTGGAACTGGCTCATGCTGCAAATCATCAGAAGGGCAGGTTCGGTGAGATGGGCAGTGTAGTAGAGTAGACAGAGGTTTGGGGATGGGGGCTTGGGCAAGGAGTAAGGGGAAGGCGGGTTCTGGGGGAAGGGTTGGGGGGAAGGGATTGTTGAGGGAAGCCACCAGGGACATCAGCCCCTAATATATAAATAAAAACTGGGTGCATTTTGAGTCAGTCTTTATCTTGCTATAATCCTCTTTTCCAGAAAGAAGGCCATGTCTTTCAACTCGAAAAAGCTGCAAGACAAGTACCTGCAAGCGAGACCCCAAGAGCAGTCGTTGTAAATGTATGAGTGGGTTTACCTTAAGCAAAACAAAGCAATATTGTGAAGGTAATGAAGGATAACTGCTTGTGATTGAATGATGTGGGTAGGCAGGCATGTTTGTTACTCTCTAGTCCTCAAACTATAAACAGATGCACTAAATTAGAAAAATAGATGGTGTTTCTCCACCATATATATTTTTGGAACAGAGGGACAAAAATGTCAGACCACAAGGCAGCTCTTTTGAAATATTTCAGTCTGGTTCACAATGCTGGACTAATTTGAGGTGGGGGGCAAGGAGGCCCTTTGTGAAGTGCACAAGCCCCAGCTCATGACTCACCCCCCTTTTTTGCCAAATCATGACTCCCTACACTTGTTAGATACAGTAACTAATGAGGTTGTCCCTTCTAATTCAAGTGCTGGTTTGTTCAGAGTGAAGCAGGGGATTCATAAGACATAATACACTCTAAACTGATCAGCACTTAACACATAGAAATAAAAAGAGTGCCAATTTTTTGTAGAATGAGTTGTTCCAAGCATAGGCATGTGTGAACCAAGACAGATGATGGTGTTGGGTCCCTTAGCCTGAGGTGCATGGTTTCGTGGCCACCAAGCTAAGTACAGAGCTAGGTACAGATAAGTGATAAAATGTTTGGTTGTGATCATGCTATGGGATTTTTATTGCACATTCATTGTGATTTGTGTGCATGATGCTATTGGATGGTCATACACAATCACACTTTCAATAGTATTTGCATGGTTACATGGGATCCTGCTTTTAATACTGCTTTGGGGGGGGGGAGTTTTGGGGCAGTCATACTGTTTTCTTTCCAAATAGGGCATATCCTGTAACTTCCTGCTGAAATCCCATAACTTTTCACACCACAAATATTCTGGTGGTTTTTTTGTCCCAGTTTTGTCGTGCTATGGCTCTTCTGGGCAGCACATTAAAAACTGCCTTATATTGAGTTGGGTCCCTTGGTTCATGTAGCTCAGTTTTCTCTCCCATTAGCTGAGGAAAGTTTCCAGTGTAGTATTATACTATTACTATGTATTGAACTTGCACCCTGCATCTTATCTGAAGATCTCAAGGCAGTTTACAGCATAAAAACACAAAATACATAATAAAAACAAGAACAAAAGAAACCAATAACCCTCACCTCTCAAAAGTAGCATATCTGCCTTCTCTTACTCAAGACATCCAAATATGAATATTGGGCACCTGCAGATGACCTGCTTGCTGATTATTATTTTTTTGCAGTGAGATTAGAAGGCATGGACTATTGAACGAGCATTCACTCTGCTTTGTTTGTGCAGAGGTTAGGTAATGTTACATCAAAGGAAGTGTTATGATACACTTTCTAGTGCGTTTCCTCATTACTTTCCTTTTCACAGAAGTCTGATCTTTGTGGGGGGTGGGTTTGTTGTGCAGGGACTCCAAATCAGCTTTAATTGTGCTACCTGCATTTGAATGTGACTGAATCCCACCCCCAAATAGTGACAGCTCGTAATATCATTAATGATGTTCTCTTACTTTTTTTATTAGCTCCCCTTGAATTTTTCTAATTGTTCTTTCCTCCCCATCAGATGTCAATGAATGTGCATTTTGGAACCATAGATGTACTTTAGGTTGTGTCAATGTCCCAGGCTCCTATTATTGTACATGTCCAAGAAATTTTGTTCTACTGTCTGACAAGAAAACTTGCCACGGTAGGTAGCTGTCAGACACAAATACACAAATGTTTGCTCCTGCCTTCTGAAAGTCCTCTTCTGATAGCAGTGGAAGTTTACCAGCACAGCCATGCTAATCCAACACTTTTGCTACATAGGGAAATAGGAAGTTGTCTTATGTTGAGCCAGATCTTTGGTCCATTTGGCTTAGTCTTGTCTGCAATGATTGGCAGTAGCTCTCTAGGATTCTAGGCCGTGCTTTTCCCAACCCTACCCTGGAGAAGCTGTGGAGTGAACCTGGGTACTCTGTGTGCAAAACCCAGAGGGATTTAACAATCAATCCCTCTTCCCAGGGAACTCTGGGAACTGTAGCTCTGTTAGGGGAATAGGAGTCTCTTAACACTGCTCTGCACCCTTAACAAACTAAACTTCCCAGGATTCTTTGGGGGAAGGCACAAGTGGTATTATACTGCTTCAAAGGTATTGTTATGAGTTTGTGGGTCCCAGAGTTCTAATCCCTATAATCCTAGCAAGTGTTAAAATATAGATCAGGCTAGCTTCCTCATAGGTGGTTGCCTGGGGAATGGGCCATTAAGGGAGCAAAAGCGAGGGGCGAGGGGCTCCTCCTCCAGCTTGCAGATATTAAGGAGGACAAAAGCCAGAATTTAGAATTGAAAAGTATGTATTATTACGATCAGCCTATTATTTCAAAATTCTAAAATCTTATTCAGCAAAATGAGAAACGCATTCACTGTGAGATTAAAAAACAACAGCCACAAATGGTCTGAACAGATGGGGACAAATGAGATTTTCCTCCAGATCAAACATCGTTGTTGGATCATGGACTCCTCCACTTTTTCCTCTGTTCAGCTTTCATGTTGCTGACATCACTGTACTTGGGTAGGGCTGGTTTTCTTCCTTCCTTCACACAAATGTTGCTTATATGCAGCAATCGCTCTGTGTCCCAGGTGCAGCATACAGTATAGCTCAAAAGGCAGACGATACGATACACACGAGCAATGCTGGAAGAAGACAAATAAATTGCTTCCATTTATCTGGACATGGGACTTTAGGCACAGTTCCCCACATCCTCCTGGTCCATTAGACACTCTAACTCCAATAGCCAGTCTTTTCCCTCCTTACTTACAGCAGTGCCAGTCCTTGCTCCAAAAACCCCAGAGGCTAAACTATGATCTTGGAGGCAAGATGCATTATTTTGGTTATAGAGACCTGCATAGCTTAATTCTAAAGGCAGAGGTACTGTGTATTAAATCATACACTCAGAGACCGTCTTGCCATATGTTAAAAGAGCTGAGGCTTGATGAGCCAGGGTGGCTGAAATTTATCCCTTCCTTGAAATTCCTGCAAACCATTATTTCCATTGTTCAATCTGTTCCTCCTTTAACTCTTATTTCCTTTGTTTTAAACTTACTGTAGAACTAATTCCCTGTCCAAGCAGTTACATTCATTGCAGCCATGGTTGTGGGCAGACAGTGAAGGGGCCTGCTTGCTTTTGCCCTGAGGGATCGGTTCTCCAAGCAGATGGAAGAACATGCACAGGTAAGCATGTGAAGAGTGAGCCAGCTGCCTGGGAGGCGAGTGTGTTTGTGTGTACTCACCCACCACACTTGCACTGTCCAGATTGGTATCCTAGGAATAAGAAACCCATTCTTATTAGCAGCTAAAGCATGTAACAGGTAAGCTTCAAGTTGGACTTCAACCCAAATGTTCTGACCGAGATAACTGCTGCCCAGCCTGCTACAAGATTTTCATCATCTACAGTAGCAAGCCTGTGAAATGGAAAAACAGAAGGCAGGGAAAGGGTTAAAGCCCCCCCCCCCCAAGTCATCATGAGACATGGATTTAAAAGTAAAAGATGCAATAAAACATGAAGCATCCTCTTGACAAGTTTCAGGATCATTGGGTTTCATTGCTTCATTATCCAAAGCCATTTCATATTGCGGTGTGTGAACGACTTTCATTTGGTGTGTCATTAAATGAGGTTCGGGTGCTTAATATCTGCTAGAATTCATTGCTTTTTTTGGCAGAGATTCTTCTGTCTGTCATGAACAGGGTTTAACAAAAAAATACTGTTTTCCCTGGTGTATGTGTGATATTCATCCATTTTACTGCAAATGATTTATGGAGCTTAGGGATGAAACCTTTTCCTTAAGTCTTTGTCCAGCCATAACATTAATTGTTTAGGGCTGAACTAAATGTTATACACAACTGTATGTTTTAAAATCTTTCTTCTGGTGGTGGAGAGGGTTAAGACTTGGGAAGGGGTGATTTTAAGTGTAGAAGCAGCAGTGTTTTAAACCCTTTATGTACCCACTACTTTTCAGTGACAACACTGCCCCACCATGATGTCTGCTTCTTCTCTACTCAAAATCTCTTCTCCCAAACCTGATTTTCCTTAAAAGAAGCAGATTTCAAACCATACGTTTGCATGTAACATGCAGATTGGCTCATAGAGGTTCTTGCTTAGTGGACACATAGGAACTGCAGCAAAACGTTGCAGTGTTTCAACCTTCTTAAAGTAAGCACTCCTGTTTAGGGTTCTAGTCTTCCAATCCCACCCCCTCCCCACCACTCACCATGTTTCTTTTCCGACTGTCACTCCACATTCAGAGGGCAGCGCTTGCAGCACTTCATAGACCATGGGCAGACATGAGAATGTGGCCTTTCAAGTGTTGTAAACGATCACTATCTTCTGAGTTTAAGACTCTGTATATACGTTAACTTTAAAGAACACCTCTTCCCTCAAAGAATCCTAGTTTGCTAAGGCCTTCTGGGAATTGTAAGTTTGTGAGGGGTAAACTACAGTGTCCAGAATACTTTGAGGGGAAATAATGTGCTTCAAATGAGCTTTAAACATATAGTGTGTACACAGGGGATGCATGAGTAAACCTTCTTATACTGAGAATATTCCATATATTACTAAATTAGAGTGGTGAGCAACTACGGCAAATCTTTCTGAAGTTATCTAGACTTCGTGACAAGTGTCCAGACTTGCTAACTGTTGGAGACAGCCAGCCATGAGGAATGGACTTCCTTTTTTGGAGTTTGGAAGAACCTCCTTGCCTTGAAGCTCCAGTGAGAGACAATATGGTAGAGACCTTAGTCCTTACCTTCCTTGGAAGCAAACACTCACCATTTTCAAAGAGAACAGTCTTGTTTTAGAAAGTTTAATAATGTTTAGAAAGTTTAGTAACAGTTAATAAGGCTTCATTAGGGTGGGTGATGATGTTTAATGTAAGCCTTGTTGTAATAGAGT
Source organism: Podarcis gaigeae (assembly GCF_964106915.1). NCBI lineage: Eukaryota > Metazoa > Chordata > Lepidosauria > Squamata > Lacertidae > Podarcis > Podarcis gaigeae. The sequence continues at coordinate 55,562,413 of NC_139685.1, read as the reverse complement.
TTTAGCGTTCAATTTTTTCCCATGGTCTCTTAAAGGTTGTTCATCTCCTGATAATGGTGGTTGCAGCCACATTTGTGTCTCTCTCAGTCCATTAACTTGGGCATGTGATTGCTTTCCTGGCTATATTCTCCAGGAGGACAAAAGACGCTGTACTGCTGCAGGTTAGTAGCACAATAGTTGGTTTCATTACAAGCAAACATGATTTCAGTAGTGAAAAAACTCTGGAAGTGTACTGATCACGTTCTTGTCTGACATCACTCTTTCTCCTTAAGTTGCGCTAAGAGAAAGCCATTTCAACCTCTGAAGTTGGTTGTGCACAATGTTGATTGGCTGACAGCTGTGATGTCATAATTCCTTTGGTTTCCTCCCTCTGAAGCAATTTTCCACTAATAATAATAATAATAATAATAATAATAATAATAATAATAATAATAATTTTATTATTTGTACCACACCTATCTGACTGGGTTTCCCCAGCTACTCAGGGTGGCTTCCAACATATATAAATACATAATAAAACATTACACATTAAAAAGCTTCTCTATACAGGACTGCCTTCAGATGTCTTCTGTCGATTATATCTGTCTATGTGGTTTCAATGCACAAGTGGCTCTTTACAAAAATAAAAATGTACAGCTCAGATAAAAGCATGGTGGAGAGATAAGACTGACAGCTCAGGTTTTCTTTGAGTTTGACCTTACAGAGAGAGTTTCTCTAATTTTCCCTAATTGCCTCTAAAGTTTCTCTTTCTTCCCTGAATTGTGGCTTTTTTCTCTTTTCCATATGGGAAAAGAAGCATATGCCATACCATTCAAGTGTCAAAATTCTGTTTTTCTGTAGACTTCATAAAAAAAAAACTTTTTAGGGGAAAAAATGGTCTGCAACACACTTTGTCCTTAGCGTGCAAAAGGCAAAAGTAACTCTGTAATCCTCAAGGTTTCTTCTCTAAAGTTTATTATGGGACTAGAAGAGCTAACATGCTATGAAATTTGTCACAAACAGGGCCGAAGCCATTTCTGTTGTTTGCACAGAGCCGAGAGATCCGCCGTATTGGTTTTGATGGAACAGATTACTCAAATTTACTCGAGTGGCAGATGGGAATAGTCTTAGCTCTTGACTATGACCCTGTTGAAAATAAGGTAAGGCATTTGCAAACTAGAGGATTTTGAAGTGTTGCAAGGACACTTGGCTTTTGCTTCTTTGCATTTTAACCTCTTGGTTACTGGTTCTCCTTGATGTGCATTAGTTTAGATTAGATTCATTTAATATATTTAAAAATATCTCTAAGCTTGGTGCAGAAAACTGAAGCAAAATCAAACAACTTCAACAGAACCTTGTTGCACGCCACCCTGTTCTCTGAGTGGTACAAGATTCATGGTGTTCCAGGCACTTATGCAAGGTCTGTGTTTCCTTTTGGGAATGAGGCACAATGCAAACAATGGCAATATTACAAAAATACACAGTTACATATAAAAATGTTGCATTAATACAAAGCAACTAGTATGTATAAATCAGTATCAATTCATTTTGCTTCAGACACACCCTGTCCGCCTCTGGCTTCTCACCCAGGGTCCAACAAACTCACAGCTCACCCACAAAAATCTCACAATGAGAAAAGTTCCTGGAAACAGCGGACGACCTGCTATCTCTTCAGATAATATATTTGGACAGAGTTGCCTTGTGCTTATTTCTTATGATCCTTAAGAATCCATCAACGGTTAAATGGAATTCCTCATTTGCTTTTGCTTTTTATTTATTTTTTAATTAAGTTTTAAAAAAATTTTATACATATAAAACAAAACCATTTCAAACATTAAAATACGGAGTTCTTTTGAACCCCTAGACCTTCCCTCCCTCCATGGGTTCCATCTTTAAGATTAAATTTACTGCATCTTTTACCCTTATCTATCTCTTATATAACTATAATTGCCATTAAAAAAATTCACATTACAAGTGTCTTTACATCCCTGCCAAAGATTTTAACCATTTACAGTGGTCTTTTAAATAAATTACATATTTACTCTAGATTTTAGAAAATACTTGATCTTCCTGATTTCGGATCTTCCCCATTTCTGCATACTCCATCAGTTTCACCTGTCTTTTTGTTGTTGTTGGTACTTCTCCTTCTTTCCATCTCTGGGCTAGTAGCATTCTTGCTGTCATCATTGCATTCATAAAAAGTTTTTTATCTTCTCTTGGGAACCCTTCACTTATTATACCTAGTAAGAAGGCTTCTGGTTTTTTGACAAATGTACTGTATTTTTAAATATTTTCTTTAACTCATTATATATCATTTACCAGAAAATCTTTACCAGTGTACATGGCCACCACATATGATAGAAAGTGCCCTCTTTCTCTTTATATTTCCTTTATGTATTATCATACCACAAATAAGCGTGCCACCCAAATCTATTATCATGACCCTCCAAGTCTAGTAAATCTGTATTTTTAACAAGATCCATTCCCGCAACCAGCAGAGACAGGTTGCTTCATAATATAACTTCAAATCTGGCGTAGAGAAGCCTCCTCTCTCTTTAGAATCAGTTAGTAATTTATATGTTATTCTTGGAATAAAAAAACCCAGGAATTCCTCATTTGCAGTCTGTAGTTTGACTTTCTCAATGCACTAAAATGACTTATCTTTCATACTTGGCATTTCCAAATTTATTTCAAAAGCTATCAGCAAGCATACCACTGTTTTCAGTGTTCAGGGATGAAGGCCAATGTGTAAAGCACGAGAGAGGCAGGAGCAACCTCGAAGGAACCCCAGTTTCCAGAACTTAAAACACAAAATGCTGCCTTTTAGAAAACTAAAGTGGCGACGGGGGGGGGGGGGGGAGACCCTCTGAAACACCCAAGAAAGACTGAGAATGAGCAGTAGCCATGGAATGACTGACAGTTGCCAGGTGGGAAAACCGAGTGGAATAGGGCGTGGAATGGAGTATTTTGGAGCAGGGGGTAACTAACTGACTGGAGCAGTGAACAGGAGCAGTCCATACTGTAACCATTTTTTGCAGGTCCTTATCAGACTTCAGAATTATTTTACAGATTACTGATTGTTTCTCCTATTGCAAGTTGCTTGGCTGAAAGAGAAGCACAGGTTATTGAAGAGATGGTATATAGGGCAGTCAGGATTTACTTGCTAAGCATGCTCAGGCTGCAGAAGTCATTCTGGTTGAAGGATAAGTGCCTGCTTATTTGATCTGTAATCATGGGCTACAATTTTGTAATTACTCATTTATTCCCCCCCCCCAAGAAATTTCATTGCTGATGGTAAAGCCACTAGCTAAGGAAATCCTGCTCTCTAATAAGATGTGCAATAATCAGCTATAAACCTTCTGTTTTTCTCATTACAGATTTATTTTGCTCACACAGCCTTGAAGTGGATAGAGAGAGCTAATCTGGATGGCTCAGATTGTGAAAATGTTATCCGCGAAGCAACGGAGAAACCTGAAGGACTCGCCATTGACTGGATTAATCGCAAATTGTATTGGACTGACTGGGGGTAGGTTTCTCTCTCACACATATTACAGCATACTTAATGCTGGCGTAAGACATTGTGGGAAATGAATGACTGGCAAAAGACTGGCGTAATTGAAATGTTGTTCTCAAAGATGCCAGTGTGCTCTTGTGTGCTTAAGTCGTAACAGAAAGGTTTAGCAAATGGAAAATGCCATTGTTGCCCAATGTCGAAGGGTCAGCCAGACCTTTTTGCTGAACATTATTCTGCATAGAAGTGGTCATGGAAGGCAGTGTCTGCATGAAGATCCATACCTTTTGGGGCAATAAAATCAATGGTGGCTCAGTGTCCCCTGCGTGTAAACTCTCTTAAGCCTATTTTCTCTGAAACTTCTACAAAAATTTCTCAGCTCTGGGGCACCATAAAGGAAGGGAACAATTTTTTAGTTAAAAGAGGAAATCACAATGGAATGGGTGTGGGAGAAGCTACACCCTTTTTGAGCCAAGGCCAAAGAATTATGATGTCATGGCATGCCATGATGTCATGTTATTTGCATTTTGTGATAATTCTGTGGTGCTTAAAAAGAGGTGTGCAACATGTTTTAAAGAGATGTGTGCTATATATCAGCAAATTGTGATGCAGGCTAATAATATTATATCCATGTTATGGATGGGGGTAGATAAGGCTTGCTTAAGTGGAGAGCCAGTGTGGTGTAGTGGTTAGGAGCAATAGACTCATAATCGGGGGAACCGTGTTCGCGTCTCCGCTCCTCCACATGCAGCTGCTGGGTGACCTTGGGCCAGTCACACTTCTTTGAAGTCTCTCAGCCCCACTCACCTCACAGAGTGTTTGTTGTGGGGGAGGAAGGGAAAGGAGAATGTTAGCCGCTTTGAGACTCCTTTGGGTAGCGATAAAGCGGGATATCAAATCCAAACTCTTCTTAAGACAAACAATGGCTTTTGTGGTTTTTAAACAGGGCAATTCATGCTCTTAAAAAAGGTAAAGGACCCCTGACAGTTAAGTCCAGCTGCAGATGACTCTGGAGTTGCGGTGCTCATCTCGCTTTACAAGCCAAGGGAGCCGGTGTTTGTCTGCAGACAGTGTGCTAAACCAGTTCTTAATCGTGATATAAGCTGCTATAATTACTGTTGCAATTATATGCAGTAACATTAATAGAATGGCTGGTTGCATAGCAAAATAGAATAGAAACTCCCTTACCTAGGCAGCTTACGACTCATGTAAGAGGGACAAAGCAAAACTGAGTAGGAGAAATCAGGAAGGGAGATAGGAGTGATGGAGCAGAACAAAACTGGATGGAAATATACTGTATATGGTACTGTGAACTGACTGTAGCCACAAACGAAAAGAGCAACAATTTATTTGGTTGGTAATAAATTACTGTAGTAACTAATCTATCTGCATGTGTACGCAGGAAGTCTCAAATTGAAAGTAGCAATCTGAATGGAATGCAGAGGAAAATAATTATCTGGGAAGACGTGTCTCAGCCTCGGGGAATTGCTGTCCATCCATTCACTGAGTAAGAAGTGAAACTTTCTTTGAAACTGACAGCAGGAGGAGTATAGACTAAAGAATAAAGCCAGAAGTGCAGTTAGATTATTTTAGATTTGGGCTTCATTGTCTTCTTTAGACTGCAATCCTAGCCCCATTTACCTAGGAGCAGAAGACATGGTTAAGACTGCAGCCTTACAGGCTCGTTAGATGGGAATGTTTATAACTTTATTTAAAGAAAATGTGGTTAGCCAACCCTGCTGTGTTGGGTGGGGCTGGGGGGTTGATATTTATGATCATTCTGCTGAATGGGGTTCTGGACTTTTGCCCCCAAATCCTGCCCAGAATGCACCACTGAACAAAGTATGTGAAACTATTATTTAGATCCATGTTTTGGCATGAATGCCTTTCTGGAGTGTGTGTACAAAGCTAAGCCACTCAAAACAGGGATCATTTCTTTGTTTCTAAGTATTTATAACCTGCTCTTGTCTGAGTGTTTTGATCCCACAGAGGCATAGGGGCAATGGGGGCTTTGAGCCCCACAATAAAATATTTGAGGGGGCTGAGCACAAACTTTGCCCACAAAGTTTCATTCAAATGGCATTTTTGCACTGCGTCATGTGATTGATTATGAGGGGCGGGGCTTATCTGGGCCCCCACAATATTTTATTCAAATTTGCACCCCTGCAGAGGGGGATGAAATAAAAATAGGCATTAAAATAATTCAAAGGGGTTTTTTTTATCCCTAGAGCATCTGTCCAGAATGACACCTGAGGTTGTGGTGGTCTAATACAGGGAATCACATTCACATGGGAGATAAGGGAGTCAATTTTTCCAGTAAGGCAACATCAAACTGAAGCATATTGACATACACAGCTTGTAGGATAATTGTGGGTTTATGGCAATCGCTTGTCAACTGTTAGTGTACACAGGAGTCAGAATTGGTCTATCTGGGTCAGCACTGCCTACATTGACTTGCAGGATTTCAGGCCATAAACATTCCCAGTTCTACCTAGAGATACTGGGGATTCAACCAGGGAATCTTCTGCATGCAAAGCAGATGCTAAACCATGGTGTGCAGTGGCATGGCAATGTTGAATTAACCACGTGGGGGTGGGTTTGTCTACCTCAGTTAAACTCAAAGGCTTTCCACACAGTTGTCATGTGCTGAACTCATCACGAGAAAAGCATAATTGACAGTTTTGATCTGCGGAACTGGCACAGTTATAGATGCTACATAATATTCATTCCACACTTGTAAGAAATAAATATTTTCGTGTTGCAGCACCTCTCCTTTGGAACTCCCTAGTCTCAGGCAGCCACTTTCACTGTACTCTTTTTGGGACCTGCTTAAAACATTTTTCTTCAATCAAGCCTATCTGGACATGCAGAAGGCAACAATTCTATGATTCTGGTTTTGCCTTATTGTAGACTATAATCATTATTTCATTAAAAAAAATAATTCATATTTTAGCCCTGTCATTTATTGACAATGCTAATGTTTGCAAATATAGCCTCCAAGCAGTTTACAAAAAAATAAAACAGTCAAATTATATAAATTCTGTAAAAATAAAATAAAATAAAATAAAAATAATTCTCTTGGTGACCACTGTGGCTTGAAATGTGCTTGTTGAAGTTGTCATGTGACTTTTGTTTTGTCTTGTCACAGCTCAAGGATCAAGTAGAGAATTTAACATACAAAATAATAACCTACCTGTATAATTGCTTACATTTATATCATCCACAACAATAAATGCTGTAATGTATATAATGTTTTAAGTATTTTCTCTCTCTCTTTACTGCAAGGTGAAAGTAATTTTTTTAAAAAAATAAATAAATCTCTTTTTCTTCAATAAAGGCAACTATTTTGGACAGACGTAGGGATTAATTCACGGATTGAAAGGTCTTCCTTACAAGGCTTTGATCGTCTCATTATAGTAGATTCCGATTTGCTTTGGCCCAGTGGAATAACGATTGACTACTTTGCTGACAAGCTATACTGGTGTGATGCCAAAAAGGCTGCTATTGAGACTTCAAATCTGGATGGTTCTGAACGGCAAATACTCACACAGAATGATGTAGGTGAGGCTTTGGGATTGACAGTTTTCTGACCATAGATGCAAGAGTTTCAGTGCATTGGTATGCTGCACATATCGAAATATCAGTAAAAGGCCGCCTTTTGAGTTAACCAGTGCCTTGTGAATTCTACAGATTGATGCCAGTTGAAAAAGGAGTAAATTCTTAACCCAGTTTCAGGAAACATATTTATTCTATGCTTTTACTGAAGTTATCAGTCTATATTGTAAACTGCTTTGAGCAAACTGGGGTGGGGTGGGTGAAAACATACATATATTCAAAGATAGCTATAGAAATAAGCTGCAGTTTTCAAAGGGAAAAGAGATATGTGTAATAATATGAGAGGGGAACAGGCTTTTCTTTTTTAAAATGGAAAGGTCTATAAGAGACAACTAAAAATATACAGTAACTAGTTCTCTGCTGAAAGTTCATGGCATTTTGTACTTTTTTGCTACAAGCATTGCCATTTCAGACAGAAACCTCTTTATTGCAGTTTGTTTATCAGCCTACAGCCATTGTTTCCCTGATTTGTTTCCTTGTTTCAGTGCTACTTGAAAAGAACTTCCTCACTGCATTATCCCAGCCTCTTGAGGAAACAAAACCGTTTCACTGTTCTCACTTGAGTTGGGAATAAGGCAATATGTCCCTATTCCTCTGTCAGCTGAATTGAGGATCACTGGCTTGCCATGCTGTGTCAGTACTTGTATGACAAGACTTTCTGAGCTGGCACAGCTTTCCATTTCTGTGCAGGTAGTCAGTTACTCATGACTAATTGGGCAGCATGTGGATATGCATAGGAACACACACCCAGATGTATAATAACAATAATAATAATAATAATAATAATAATAATAATAATAATAATAAATTTTATTTATATCCCGCCCTCCCCAGCCGAAGCCGGGCTCAGGGCGGCTAACAACAATCAAATAATCAAACAGTCAAATAATCACACATTCTAAAAATATTTCATTATAAAAATTAATTAAAATCAAATTGATGGCAACTGATTAAGCAAAATTCTGTGCAGGTTGCCAGAGGAGGGAGCCAGGCTGCGCCCTGACCAAAGGCCAGGTGGAATAGCTCTGTCTTGCAGGCCCTGCGGAAAGATGTCAGGTCCCGCAGGGCCCTAGTCTCTTGTGACAGAGCGTTCCACTAGATTGGAGCCGCAGCCGAGAAGGCCCTGGCTCTAGTTGAGGCCAGCCTAACCTCTCTGAGGCCTGGGACCTTGAGGATGTTATTATTTGCAGACCGTAGGTTTCTCTGTGGGGCATACCAGGAGAGGCGGTCCCGTAGGTACGAGGGTCCTAGGCCATATAGGGCTTTAAAGGTTAAAACCAGCACCTTAAACCTGATCCTGTCCTCCACCGGGAGCCAGTGCAGCTGGTATAGTACCGGATGAATGTGATCTTGCAGCGAAGACCCCATAAGGAGTCTCGCCGCGGCATTCTGCACCCGCTGGAGTTTCTGGGTCAGTCTCAAGGGCAGCCCCACGTAGAGCGAGTTACAATAATCCAGTCTGGAGGTGACCGTCGCATGGATCACAGTGGCTAGGTCAGGGCGAGAGAGATAAGGGGCCAACTGCTTAGCTTGGCGGAGATGAAAAAATGCCGCCTTTGTTATAGCTGTAATCTGCGCCTCCATAGAGAGGGAGGTATCGAAGATTACACCCAAACTCTTAACGGACGGTGCTGGCACTAATAGCACCCCTGCAAGAGATGGGAGTTGCCCCCTCAATCCCATATCGTCCTGCCCCAGCCAGAGGACCTCTGTCTTTGAAGGATTTAACTTCAACCGGCTCCCACGTAACCATCCAGCCACAGCTTCCAAACATCTGGTCAGTGTGTCTGGGGCCGAGTCAGGATGGCCATCCATCAACAGATAGAGTTGGGTGTCATCAGCATACTGATGGCAACCCAGCCCAAAACTCCGGCCAAGCTGGGCGAGGGGGCGCATAATGATGTTAAAAAGCATAGGGGAGAGAATTGCACCCTGAGGCACTCCACACACCAAGGAGTGGCGCGATGACAATTCCCCCCCCCAAGCGCCACCCTCTGTCCCCGACCAGAGAGAAACGAGCGCAGCCATTGAATATTCCATTGAGTATATTCCACTGAAAGTGGATAACGAATGTATACTATCCACATTCAGATTTGCATCTGTGGATCTGCCATCTGTTATACATAGCTTGGCCATGCCATGCAGCAGGTTGAACTGGTGTACTTCAGGAAGAACCAGGAAGGAAGTATAAATGAAGGCAGCAAAGAAGGAGTTGGGCTTCAGTTTATGCTGCAAAGGTCTTGGGTTGTCACCATTATTCTCAATTGGATCTGCCCAGGCCACATCCCCATTCCCCTTTTGCCCCAACTAGTCAACAATCTGTGACTGTATTGGGGCAAAGACTAGGGCAGGACTAGTTAAAATGGGTGGAAGCTACAGGAGCGTGGGTTTTGGTGGAACATCAGGAGGAATGCCACGACACTGGAACCCATTTCCTAGAAGGATGGTGAGCTCTTCCTTGCTAGAGAGCTTCAGGTAGTGACTGAGCAGCCATCTGTTGGAGATGCTTTAGCTCTGGGTTTCCTGCTTTGAGCAGGGGCTTGGGCTGGATGACCTACAACCCCCCCCATAACATTCTCCTCCTATAATTTTAAGCATTGGTGTGGTTGCCTTGGCAATGGGGATGTATTCCTTACTACCTTTAGCACCTACTTCATTGCAGTTTTACACTCTTTTGGAAAGAGATGTGAAAAATCTTGGAAAACTGGGCATGTTCTTTCAGGGGAGAAAATGTACAGCCCCATTTTGGCTCAGCAGTACCATTAATATGCAGATTTATTGGAGCAAGGATTCTTGCTGCAGTGTTACTGCCATCTACTGTTGCTCTCGGTGTCGTGATCTGTGAATAATGAGACTCATCAACTGCAAGAACAGCATGGCTTTGCATTCCTTGTTTTGCTGCCCTTGTTATGAGGGGCTGAAAATATATCATAAAATTATAGCTCCTGATTTGGACAAGGAAGGGTTTTTTTTGTCCCTCATAAATTGGCATGGAATTAGGTCATATGAAAACAACAACAACTGAGTTAAAGAATTAAGTCTGTGGTGAAACTCAAACAATATGATTGATATAGAATCATAGGGCTGGAAATGGGATACAAAATCATTCACCCTATCCACTACCAAAAGCTCAGTTCTCTGTCCAGTTTACCTCTAGCTGCTACTGCAATTAACTTTGGCCATCTCAGCCACGGTATGCCACAAAGCAGAAATGCAAAAGCAAGGTAACAGCAGCCTTAAAAATGCCACAGAGAAGAAAGACCTTCTATCCGCTGTGCATAATGCAACAAGCAGCAGTTTTGAACTCCAGGAAAGTTACTTTAAACAATGGAACAAGCTGTCAGCATGTTTGTGACATCTCCTTCCTTGGAGGCTTTTAAGCACTGAATAAGTTCTTGGTGGTGGATCAGGGCTTGGCAATGTGTCATGCCATGCCCTCCCATGGCAGCCATTTTTTTTTACAAGCCACCCCCCACCCATGTCTGCCACTTTGTGATTGGCATCCAGAGCACGTTCTCAAAATTCCAAGCACACTCAGTGGTCTCAAAAGGTTGGCAACCCCTGCTGAATGTGCTTCCTCAGGAAAAGAGGTTGAAATGGGTGACCTGTGGGTTTTGTCCTATCTATGACAGCCCTTGATCCAATGATACAATGTTAAGTATAATGTGAGGACTAGATTCTTGTGTGCATATTCATTGATGTTTTCTTCAGTATGTTGGTGCAATGGGATTATAAAGAGCATACATATCTATATATTTTCAGGCCATCCATTTGACATAACAGTGTTTGAGGATCACATTTGGATCTCTGACTGGGCAAGGCCTTCGTTGCTGAGAATGGACAAGAAGACTGGCCTAAATAGGGTCCGACTTGGAGGGAGCATGTTGAGACCCTCGTCATTGATCGTCATTCACCCCTTAGCAAAACCAGGTATATTTCAAGGGTTAGACAGCTGTTGCCCCATTAGCTCCAGCTAACAGGGCCTATTAGGTAGGTTGACTGAATGAGGAGCAGAGTGATGGGCTAGGTATTATTTGGCGAATGCTGTAGATAGGGAAGAAAGAAACGAACCCCTGGTGGCAAATGAGATAGAGACCAACAACTCATGTGTGAAGTATCTTATCAGTTGAGTTTCTATTACTCTGAATTTTGTGAGTGGCACAGGAATCCCGTGTGAAATCAATATGTGTTATTTCACAACATGCAGATCCCTGCAGCTATTACTAGCCCGTTTGGTCCCAGAAACAAGCTGCATTTGTTTTCTTTTATAAATTGGAAAGCTGCATATACGACTGTGATATTTGCTAATCACCAGTCAGCTATGCAAGAAATCCAATGCATTGACTTGGCATGCATGAAAGGACTTTTGAAGATGGCCCCTCCCCCCTGCAGCCTCTGAAAATTAACTTTATACAGTTGGGGGACTCTGCAGAATATGGCAGAGAAGAATGTAGGGAAAGGGGAAAGAATGAATCAGCAAAAACTGCCTTTTCCCATCTTCTCTTCTATAAGCATCATCACCAACAACAAATTTATCCACCCTTCAACATGAAGTTCTAGGAAGGTTATAGCAATTAAAAATTGAAGAATTAAAAACAGTACTACCACAGGATTAGGCTGGGTCCTGAAAACACAAATCTCAGATGTCAAGAGCAATTTAGGGGCTGCCACAGAGAATGCCCTCTCCTAGGTCACCCTCCCAAACTTCTGAGGGAGGTGGAATTACCAAAAGGGCCCTCTCTGCTGATCTTAACAGGGGGGCTGCTAGGGGTGCATTGGAAGATGGCCAACAATACCATCTCTCCGGCTCACACGAGGTAATTAAGAGGTTAATATGGGAGTAATTAGCCTCCCAGGTTTTCCCAGGGGGAATGGGAAAACACTGCCTTGTCTGCGGTTGCCTATAAATCACCTCCGAGTTCAAAAGAAGGAGGGGGTGTGGGCACTAGACGGATAGGACTCGTGTGAGTTTTTCGCTCTCCCGGACGCTACTTCTGATTCCGACCTAGTTGATCTTAACACCTGAGAAATAGGAAAAGAGGCAGCCCTTCAGATATTTAGGACCTTGGTCATTTAGGACTTTAAACAGTAATGTGAGCACATTCAATCAGGCCTGGAAATAAACTAGAAGTCAATGCAGCTGTTTTAGAACTGGGGTTATGTGGCAACCTCGACAGTGATCTGACTGCCGCATTTTAGACCAGCTGAAATCACTGAGTCGTCTTCAAGGGCAGTGCCATGTAGTATGCATTGCCATATTCTCATCTGGAAGTTACTGATGGAGGCATGTGCTGGATCAAAAGCCCTTCTGAGTGCTCAAGCCCCAGCTGGACCTAAACTTCAAAATGCTTTGAGTCTTATTGTTATTGTTTCAGGTTGCAGAGTCACATCCAAGGCAGGAGTGCTGGCTAACAAGACATTATTAGCCCTGAAAACACCCCACCAGCATCCTCTGAGGCACAGTGCATACGGAGATAGCAGTGGAGATGCACAACAGATGAAACCGATGCTGACTGCTGAAATCGTGGTGTCTAGTAAAGATTGCAATTCCCTATTTCATAACTCCAGGAGTGGTTGATTCATCCAGAGTTGGGCAATTTGGTTTCAGACAGATATGCCCTGAATAGGCTTACCAACAACTATTGATGTTAAAAGGCAGGGAGTCCCAGGACATGGGTGCTGCTATCAAACACAAAAATAATTTGTTGCAAGTATATTTGAGGACATGTTTCTGCACAGCAGGAAAAGGGAGGAAATCCAGGTTCAGTGGTGGAGAATGTCCTAGTAGGGCATATCATTTTAGGGGGGTGAACTTTTTGCAAATTTCTTCAGTGAAAAGTGTATTGAAAGGTTGGCTCTAATTAATTTGTCCTGAGTAATGACCTATTCTGAGCACATGTACTATGAACAATGAGAATGAGCATGCTTTGTTTTGTGCCACAGACCAGGACAATTGCATATGGTTGGGATGTGATATCAACGCCCAGTGCATTTTGAATGAAGATGGCACTACTTGTCAATGCCAGGCAGGGTTCGTCATGGAAGGCCAACTGTGCTATGGTAATTTTAGTGTCACATGTTTATTTTTTTATTTTTTTATTCATGTGGATATTTGTATACAAGTTTTAAGGACTATTTGGCCCTCCCAAGGAGATGTACATCTTTACCTCCTCCCACATATAGAGTTGTATCCCACTAAGAGAAGACCCATTTAAATCAATGGGCTTAGGGTAGTCAAGTCCATTGATTTCAATGGGTCCATGCTGAGTATGACTTAGTTGGGTGCGACCCACAATATACAATAAAACAAATATCAGTTGTCAGGGATCATGAGAGTCATAGTCCAAAAATGAATGGGGACCCAAGGTTGAGAAAGCTTGACCTAGACTTAAAAACAGTTACATTTTTTAATGCAGTCAACCCTGTTTTCAATCTAGTTCTTACCAAAAAAACAAAAAACACCAAAAACCCTTTCCATTCCTTCTCGCAGCTTTTAACCTTGTTTCTGTTGTAGATGTTGATGAGTGTGCTTTTGACATGAACACATGCGATCGGAGCATGTCAATGTGTATCAATACCGAAGGCAGCTACTTTTGTGAGTGCCTTGTGGGATATACGGAAGACCGGCTTCACTGCTCTGGTGAGTGGATGGGAGGCTGTTCCTGCTTGTCCTCTAAAATCTTGCACTTGGGATGATTTGCTGATATTCTGCAAAGGGATTTTTGTGGCAGGCTTCTGAATGACAGCCCAAATTGAACATGAGCTATTTTTCTTAAGGTTGTAGTGATGCAACTTTACCTGTTGATTTTGCATTCTAAGTATTCCCCTTTTGTGGTACAGTCTAGCCCAGGGATAGCCAACCTTTTTATACCTACCGCCCACTAATGCATCTTTCTTGATGGTAAAATTTCCTTACTGCCCACCAGTGCTCAATGGAAGGAGGATTCAGCTTGTGCTGTAGAACCCTCTACCGCCCACCTAGAAACCTGAATCACCTACTAGTGGGTGGGAGGGACCAGGCTGACAACCCCTGCTCTAGCCTGTACCACCAGGCTGCTCTGCCACAAGCCTTGATTTTCAACCTCTAAGCTTGTGTGTTAGGGCTCCCCCACTAATTAGAAGATAGATTTTCCTTGCAACACACATCCAAATATTATGATGTAAAAAATAAATTTAAAAATGCATCAGTGTGTTTGTAATTCCTATATAAACTAGCCTTTAGGGCCTTCTGTGCCAAAGCTAAACTTCTGAGCTCTGATGATGCTCTCCTTTTGAGCACTTCCTGTTCTTCATGATGTGCAGCCTCAACACTTCATCTATATGTAAAGCCTTCAGTTGCCACCTTGTCAACTGGATGTTTTCTTCTCCTTTTGTTAGGCAGATCTAATGGAAGGGGGGGTGGGGGTGGGGAATGACTCAACAGAGATTTATTGGAAATCATTAACATGCATATAAACGAAAGCAAAGTATTGAGCCAGTCATAATACTCAGCAAATAATTTTATGTTGGTTTAATAGTCATGAGATTCAGAGTGCTGACATTTACAGTCTGAATACATTTAAATCCATGTTCACACTTAAGGCCAGACTCACTGATCCCCACAACTAGGTCTGACATTATTCTATCACTATGCTGTATACCGCTTTTATTCTCCCAGTTTCTCAGTATTTTGTTCTCATTTCATTTGTAGCATGTGTGCTGCCTTTCTGCGTGACTACTCACAGAAGAAATGACAAGCCACACCACAATATATCACATTGTCATCTTAGAAGACTTTGAAATATAATTAAAATAAACAATTAAAACAATTCAAGAATCCATTTTGCATATAGTAGTATGAGATAATGAGAAAAATGTTTTTATTTCTCACATTTCTATCTTTCTTTTATCTTGAAAGCTCTCTAGGTCTATTTACTGGTCCTTAGAACTTCTCTTCCATGACATCGCAACTGCCCTGCATTATAGTGTAAATCACCAGCTTCTCCAAACCAGTTCTCTCTTTTTTTCTTAAAAAAACAAAACAAAAACAATTGTGGAATACTGTGTTTCAGAACCTGCCATGTCTCCTACCAGTGCAACACGTGATGAGTCCACCGTATCTGAGCAAGAAAGTTCTGCTGGCTGCCCT
Organism: Podarcis gaigeae; assembly: GCF_964106915.1. NCBI lineage: Eukaryota > Metazoa > Chordata > Lepidosauria > Squamata > Lacertidae > Podarcis > Podarcis gaigeae. The sequence goes on along the minus strand of NC_139685.1, from coordinate 55,547,180 downwards.
CCATCTTACTGTCTCCATGAGGGAGTTTGTGTTTATTTTTTTGATCTCCAAGCTTTTGCATGCAAGTAAGTGGAGAACTCTAGTGCTGCAAGGGCAGCCCAAGACATTTTGTTGCCCCCACCCTGCAAGTATCATAGGCCAGTTGAGTTACTCTGAAAATCCCACAAGCACCTCTCTTTCTCCATGGCAGTAAAAATACAACCATAATAACACATTAAATAACTAACAATTTGCTGCCCTTTCATGACATCCCAAATTGGCCTCTCACTCTGCCTAATGGCAGGGCCGGCCCTGCTGTGGGTTTTCTACTTGTTGCAGTGGGAATTCTTTCGTCCATGACATATAATATTTTGGTTGGGGCTCAGTGGAATAACATCTAGGTTAAACAGTGTTGCTGAACATGTTAATAATATACTAGTGTTTAGCAGAGGCATAGGTGACCATAATTTGAGCTCATAACAATCAGCCATTGGGCACATTCACCAAACCGCATGGAGAATAAGCACATAATTCTTCTGTGAAGAGGAAATTGTGATCAGCCAAGCAGCAGGAAGAAGGGAGGTCTGCCTTTCACTCTTTTTTCATGTACAGAATTCAGCAGAGATATTGACCAAGAGAGGCACACAATTCCCTCTTCATGAAATGATTGTATGTACATTCTCCATGAGAACCCCCTCCAAGTTAATCATCTTAACAATGTCAAGATGTGTGATATCACCAACAACGGTTAAGAACTTAATTCACTTCCAGTAATTTCTGAATTTCCTTTCCTTCTGACCTCCCTGTTTACAATTCACCCCTGCTCCTATGCTTGCAACTCAGGATGACACTTCATGCTGATTAAATGGAAAGATTCTGCTATAATAAATATGTTAGTCGATTTTTTGAAAATAAATTCACACTAGGTGGCAGTGTTTCACCATTCTTCACCAACACATGCACACTCTTGGTCCCACAGAAAACATAGCAGGAAATGCGCACATGCGTGTGCACACACACACCCTCTTCTGCCATATGTTTCAAGTAGACAAAACTACATCTTTTTTGGCTTACTTTGGGAAGCATGCTTGAGATACAAAGTTATTAATATGGCTCATGTTATGCCATTCTTACAGAGCAGATGGCATGATCAGTGTTTAGATATATGTTCCTAGCCTAGTGACATAAACTATCTTGTAAAGCTAACTTAATTCTTCAGTTACAGATAGGTAGCCGTGTTGGTCTGCCATAGTCAAAACAAAAAAAATTCCTTCCAGTAGCATCTTAAAGACCAACTAAGTTAGTTCTTGGTATGAGCTTTCGTGTGCATGCACACTTCTTCAGATACACTGAAACAGTGGCAAAAAATGTGTAAGCATGAGGAGCGCCTATCCACAATCAGCATCCATTTGCAAACACCCTTAGTGTTTATGATTTGTTCATGGTTTGTGTTGGGCTTCTCTGCACAGTATAGTTTGGAGTAAAATTGGCTCCAGAGGGTGTCTTTGCTCAGCAGGAAATAGCTCGTTTTAATTTCCTTTACTGGTGGTTTCAAGAAAACCTCATTTTAAAAGTGCTCAACTGGTTGCAGTCAACACCCTCCTGGGTCCATTAGCAAAGCCCACATTGATTTTGACTGCTTTAGATTACCCTAATCCAAGGTTTCTGAAATGGCTGAATTTGGTGGAATTAAACCATGATGGTGATCTTTGTAGTATTCTCCTTTATTGGCTGCTGTGTCTCCTCGTTTGACAGCTGTCCAAAAGGCTACCTGGGAGAGCGCTGCCAGTTCAGTGACTTGGAGTGGTGGGAGCAGCAGCAAGTGATGCAAAGAAACAACCAGAACATGGTCACTGCAGCTTGCTTGGCCATGTTGCTCCTGGCCCTCCTCCTTGGAGTTGCCACTGTCTACTGCTACAGGTAAAACTATCTGCAAAGCCTGCCACAGTGCCCCTCCAGACAACCTCTTTCTTGAGCATTCACCCTGATTTGCTTGCACAAAGCTTACACAGAAGTTAGGTTATATCCAGTCTTTACCAAGCATTGGTTCTGATTTGTTTGTGGCCACTTCCACCAGCTCCATCTAGCATAGCCAGAGGCCCAGGATGCAGGGAGTTGTAGACCAATAACACCTCAAGGCAGGGATACCACTATTAAGTGAGCAATAGGCTGCAATAATGCAATAAGGCTGGTGAAGTATCACAGCACAACTAATAATGTAGAATGCTGTCTGGAGGGTCCATTAAGAGTCCACCACTAATGCACTGTTATTGCCTCAATGATATACACCCACAAAAATGCATCAGTTCAGAGTGGCCCTGAGTCACCCAGTGCATTATTCTAATGCAAAGTTTTAGACTACGTATGTGTTGCTTTCATACATAGTGCTGCTTTCGTGCCTCATAGATTCTGTGGCCTGGTTTTAGAGTTGTGTAGCGAAAACTGATCACTGATTGTTTTGCTTTCACCACTTCCCAACAACCTGAGTGATATACTTGGAATCATTACATGACACTGAGGCTCCTAAATTTGTTGGTGAACTAGCACTAAAAATGTCATTTTAACAACACTGGAAATATTGTTGAGAATATATATATATATAGTATATATAAATTTGGGTACCTTGATTCATGCACTCTTATTTCTTCTTTCTCCTTCTGCAACCTGTTCTCACTTAGAAACAAAAATAAAAAGTCATTGTTTTGCCCTGATTTACTTTCCTCCTTTACCAAATGGTTTTGATCAATATAACTGTTTATCTTGAAAGCAAGTTTTCAATTACATGCTCGGCTGGGTTTGTACTACAGCTATTAGTAGCCTAACTAGATCAAAATGAAACCACTGATCTAAATCCCCCTTTAACTGGAGTCCAGAAACCAATATTTGGATTGGGATTGCTATTTCATTTTTGCTCATACTCTGCTGTATTTTAAGACCTATCGATTAAGTTCCATGAGCAGGTCAGTAAAAGTCCTTCCCTTCATCCATAAAACATAAACTCATCTTGCTCCTTAATGTGAGTCTTGCAGGAATAAAAAACGAGCTGCTGGGATAAGACTTTTTAAAGACCAAGACCTACAAACATACACACACACTCCCCGTCAACTTCCCTGTATTTACCTATTCAGAACATTTACAGGAGGGTACTGCAACCAAAGGTTGCCATGTGGAATACTCTTGTTCAGACATGCCATCTTTAAGGATACTTCTGCTTCCAGGTTCCCCAAAAATAATTAGCCAGCATTCTGTGGGCAGTGAGCATGTTCAGTCCTCATTGGGGTGCCCTAGCTTGTTTTCTTCTAAAAAAAATGTATTTCTTAAAAAAATTGTTTATACTAAGCCTGCTAAAGCTCCATCTTGTGTGGTCATGGTGCTGTTCAAGGATGCACATTCAAAAAATTAACTCAGTAGGCTTTGGAAGGATGAGCCTCTATGTCAGTGTAATCCATAGCTAGCTAAATGGTGCTACACTCAGGTGGTTCTTTATGGGGGAAAGTGTGCTGAATTCAAGAGTCCAGCCTCCCAAATTTTATATCCCACAATTTGGCCAGCATTTGGGGATATGGACACCATTCCCCAGAGATTCATATGGAAGGGTATGGCATTTGAAGGTGGAAGAAAATTAGTGGCAGGCTTCTGGCAGGGGGACGAACACTGCAGAGAGCAACCACTTTTGCATCTAACTGTAGGTTGAACTGTGTCCCAGCTTGTGGTGCCCTACAGATGCCGCTGCACTACAGCTCCCATCATCTCTGAACTGGGGCTGATGGGAGTTGTAGTCCGCCAACATCTGGAGGGCCATCCCATTGGCTACCCCTGCAGTACTGAGTGCCGACTCATCAGCTGAAGAGCAATGCTAGACTATGTTGGTTCCTGGTAGTGATGAAACGAAGCTCAGCTGCCAAAACAAATGGAGTGTTTGAGCTGTGTTGTGTGGCCAGTACCCCTTTCCCCTGAGGGCGTTTTATTTCCTTGGCTCCTTTCTCTTTTTCAGTAGACACAGGAGGCTTTTCAAGAAGGAGCCATACATAGAATCAACACAAGATATGAGCAGCAGCAGTGCTGACAGCAGGAACACGAAGCTCCCCAGCAACGAGCCGCTGGTAATTCTATATTAACACGTGGAGTGGTGAGAGAAGGAGAAAGGATCAAAGGGCATTAGGGATCCACTTGAGATTATCCATCAAATAATTCACATCTTAAATATATTAAATAACTGCTGGGGTCATCAAGTGCTTAGCTATGAACCCCAGTCCCTCTTACCTCATTGTTATGTTATCCTTCTAAGTTCACAGCTGCCTGGGTGCGTTGCAGGCAGGAGACAGTGTTATTGTTAGCTCGGCACACAACAGTTGGAAGGGATGTGTTCTAAATTAAGGAATACCAATGTGATGACATGCCTGATTCTCACAGCAGAACGGGTTTCGTTTCTTAGAGACCGAGCCTGCAATCCTGAAACCAGTTAGGCATGCTTGCTTGCCACCCAAGTCCAGGAGTCCGAAGCATGCTCAAGTTGGTACCAAATTACAGCTCACGGATCCTGCGTGCTACCTAGGGATGTTTGGTTTGGAAGGGATGAAATGCCTTTGCATCAGAAGCAGCTTTGAATTTATTTTGGCAGCTGAGGAGTGAAACAAAGGGAATGATAAATGAGCTGATGAGATCACATCATGTTCCTTGTTAACTTTTACATGGAGGCCAGTTTTATACCACCCTGACAGAATAAAGGTGCCTTAATGCTGCATTTTGCACCAAAGGTTTTATTTTACGACCTGCATTATTTGAGGCAATAGGCGAAAAACCTAATTTGTCATCTCATCTAGAACTTCTAGAACCAGAATGATGTATTAGAATTGCAACTACCTTGTTCACGTCAAGCTGTTTGTTATCGCTGAATAAGGCTGCCCTTTGCAGTGGTTCCTGCCGCAGTTAATCTTGGCTAGTAATATAATTGTCATTGAGTATGAGGGTTAATTAAACATCTAAACAGTGGACTGAGTCAATAAAATAAAATCTAACTTAATCTGCTGTGATGTATTTTTCACTGTTGATTTTCTCTCTGCTGCATTGCTTTACTTGATAGTGAAATTATTAGCAGCAGTTGGTAGGATCCAAATTCTGTTAGTCTAGCCTCATCATTGGGTCAGTAGGAAGATCTTCAGGTATACAGTAAAATGTATAAGATATATATATAAGCAGAAGAGTATTCATATTTAAGTTTTTGTGGCTGTGCCCTAAAGTAAGTCCATGAAATATTAATAATAATAATAATAATAATAATAATAATAATAATAATAATAATAATAATAATAATTTTTAAAAAATGGAAACATGGAGAACCTGTGACTCTCCATATGCTAGATGGCTCAATAACTGGCAGTCCATATGTTGCCACACTCCAACTTCCAACATCTCTAGCCAGCTTGGCTAGGGAGGATAGGGATTGTAGTCCAACATCTGGAGAGCTCTTATCTCTGCCATATTGAAATGAATGAGTCCCCTTCATTTCAATAAAGCTTGCATATAAGAATGTTACGTGCCTATACAAACTCACATGTACACATTGCCTGTTTTGTAGTTCATTGTAATTGCATGTGATGACAACAGTGAAGGCACACCCACTGATGGAACAGACTGCGATATGAAAGATCTTGATTATTTCTGCCTTTCAGAACCCTGTGAGTAGATTTTCTTTATCTTTGGGGAATGTCTTTACCTCAAAAGTATACCAAAAGGAAAGATAAGCAAAGCCATTCATGTCAGATTCTTCAGTTGTCTGCGTAGTTTGAGTACCATCACAATCCTTACTTGGAACCACATGAGAAGCGACTTCTGAGAAATGGCTGCCTTAAAAGTAGGGATGGCTGAATCTGTCAATTTCAGCTCCTTTCAATTTCTCATCTTCAGTTCTTCACTTTTCCATGTGACTGCATTAAAAACCAAAGAACTTGAGGCTAACTGCCACAGCTCACTCTAGTTGCCAACCCCACCTATCCCTTTCCCCTTCCACCCATCTGTCCAACCCCCTCTCTTTACATCTCACCCCACCCCCTTGCCTATCATCTCCAGCTCACCCAAAGCCCCACTCTTCTGGCACCATCCCTTACACGTTAAGTAGAATTGCACACTGAAATGGAGAAAGCCTGTGTGTTGCTAAGGGTTTAACACTGGAGAATTCCGTTGGAGTATACTAAGCTAGAAGAGGGCCCTCTGAGCTTCTAGCTGAGTTGATAATTAACATTTGATGTTCTCTGCTAGCAGTCATGCGAGTGTTTAACCTTGAAACATATGATTAAGGTATTCAGTTGCAAATCTCCATTTTGAAAGGTTTTTTTGTTCCCAGGCACACAGAGAGAAGGATGTGATAAGATGCCTCTCCAGCAACTGCATACCCTTAGGCTGGATGCAGACTAATGCAAGCTATGGGAGAGACAGAATTTTGACCTTTGCTCTGATCCTAATTATGTTATTTATATAATCTAAGAAAAAGAACCTATGCTTGAACATGTATATCCTTTATACGGCTTTCTGGGTGCATGATTGATGGTTTTGAAAAAGTTCTGGTTAGTAAAGCTTTGAATAATATTTATGGGTCTGGACAATTTTTATTCCAAAAGGATTCAGTTTTTATGCATCCAGTTGTTTCAAGTTGTACAATATTAATATCTGCAATACTGCATCACACCGGCTCTCAGAACTGCCATTCCTGTATATTTCTGGAGCCATTTGCACACTTGTTGGATACATAAGAAAAACTGGATCAGACGGAAGGTCCATCTAGTCCTCTATTCTGTCACCCACAGTGGCCAATCGGATGTCTATGGGAAGCCCATAAGCAGGATATGAGCACACTAGCCTTTTCCTGAAGCTTTTTACACCAAGAATAACTGGTCTTTTTTTCTTCTTGTCTAGCTTGAGCAATGGAAGTGTGGTCTACCAATGTTGGCAAAGGAATCAACAGATCAGGCTTCTCTCATAGAATCAGTCTCCAGCTACCTGAAAACCTTTGCCTTGTAAATCAGAAAATGACTTTCAGCTTCTTCAGTGGAATTCCAGCCCTAAACACCGTCAAAAGTGATCCTCTCTCCACATCCTCATACATAAGGATGGGCGAATCTGTCAAGTTTTCCAGTTTGGCTCTCCACATCAGTTTGCAAAAAGAAAAGAAAAAAGTTGTCATCAGTATTTTTGTATGAATTTCTTCCACCACCCACATCTTTGTATGCAGTCTTGACTAATATATCCCTTTTTTCAAATTACTGCTAATATGACATCTTTGTGCATTATATTTGCTAATATATACATTTCTAGGCACACTTTACCCCAGTCATGTATACATTTCTGTAGACACCACTTGGCTGGAGAACTACATCAGAAAATGCTCAGAAATGTGACTTTTGAAGGCTGGCTGTGTATCAGTTCCTGTATGCTTTCAGAAAGTATGAATTAGGTGGGTTCACCTTTAAATGTGAATTCCTTTTCTTCCCCATCCCTACACACACAGCCAGTTAATGAAAGCAGATTCAATAACCTTTCAGCTATGCCTTGTTATGTAACTGGAATGTGTGATCTTTCAAAAGAACTATTTTATGAAAATTAATTTGCATGCATGTATAACAAAGGTGACAATATTATCCCCGCAACCCTGTACCCAAAAGTACTTTTCTATATATGAAGTTGGCCAGCATTTTTAATGCAGGGAAAAATAGTTTTCTGGAAAGGAAAATAATGCAACTTTGGAAGGATTTCCAAAGAGGTTGGAAGGTTGCATTTGAAGATGGGAGATTCACATATTACATGCCCCAACTCCAAATCAACAATCCTGGATGAAGTATTAGGGCTGGATTGCAGGTTCTTCATCTCTGCCTTATTGAAATGAATATGAGTTTTTGAGCTGAAGATATTAGAAAAGCTTTTTATACTTGTCCCGACTATCATTTATCAACCCTATACATAGCTGATCACATGGCATTGATTAGGAGGCGAAGGGCTGGCATCTCCCTACCTTGTACTCATCAAGCACATTCAGGCTGAAATGGAAGGAACCATTTATCTTCCAGCAACTGCTTGAACCACTTTTCTGAGGCCAACGCTGGGAATTCTGGTTCTATATATCATGCACACTGTAGAGAGAGAAGGGGCCATAGGGATCTGTTGAATGGCAAAAGGCTGCTCCAGTGCCCTCAACAAAAGGTTATTCTAAAACTGGAGCAAAATCAATCTTGGAATTGATTTTGAATAGAGCTACTTCATCTATATTGCCTCTGTGAAATCTACAAAACAGATTTCATAAAAATGGAAAGGATTTATATTTATGATTTACATACATATATTTCCAGATTATAGTTCAGGACATAATTAAAACTAAGAGATTTAGGAAAGTTGGGCTGCAATCCTATTCTCACTTATCTATTCTCACTTACCTGGGAATAAATGCTTTTGAAGTCAGTGAGACTTACAGAGCATTCCAAGCTATAGGAAACCAGCATAATTTTTGCCTAGAGCAGATTATGCTGGCGTAATTTACCCCTCTTCCAAACGCCAGCCACTAGGTAATGCTACCCAACTCAAAAGCTTGCTCGCAATTTTTGTGATCTTTTGGTTCGTATTGATAAAGATACTTTACTACTGTGGATTTTAAATGTCACAGTTCAATAGCTGAAAGCACTCATATATATGCTAAAATGTTTGTACAACTTATCTGCTTTAAATATTGTTGAAATAAATGGAACTGTTGATGAATTGATTCCCAAGCTTAGTTGTTCTGAAACAGGCATTGGAAATCTGAAGCCTGGTAAGGTAAAGGTAAAGGGACCCCTGACCATTAGGTCCAGTTGTGACCGACTCTGGGGTTGCGGCACTCATCTCGCTTTATTGGCAGAGGGAGCCGGCGTACAGCTTCCGGGTCATGTGGCCAGCATGACTAAGCCGCTTCTGGCGAACCAGAGCAGCGCACGGAAATGCCGTTTACCTTCCTGCTGGAGTGGTACCTATTTATCTACTTGCACTTTGATGTGCTTTCAAACTGCTAGGTTGGCAGGAGCAGGGACTGAGCAACGGGAGCTCACTCTGTCGCAGGGATTCGAACCGCCAACCTTCTGATCGGCAAGTCCTAGGCTCTGTGGTTTAACCCACAGTGCGACCCGCATCCCTGCACCACCCGCATCCCTTAAAGCCTGGTAGGGGCCCTAATTTGCCCCATATGACCATTTTCTGCCAGCTGTGCCCACTTGCCCTACATCATTCCTCTGCTATCAGGTGACTGATTGATTGACTGATTATATAAATGCATCATTTTTCATCTTTCTCTCTCTGTGTGTCACACCCATCTATATCTTGGAATACTGTTCCAAGTAAACAATGCTGAAGTATCCAGTTGAAACCTACCAGTTAAAGAACTGTTCTAGTGACCTTGAGAATGGGGCATTTATCTCCTCACACCACCACCCAAGATGTTGTGCCACACTTTGGCTTTGTAGCTGTATTATTACACACCACCCACTTCACTAAAAGAAAGGCCCTGGGTTTGGATAACTAAACAGTTGCTTTTAATGAAAGATTTCCAATAACGGGTATAGCAGTGCAGTAGCTTTCCAACAGACAGAACAGAAAAGGTTGTGGTGATCCATTGGAAGATCAATCCTTGGAATGTAAAGCAACAAGGAGCCAAGATTTAAAATGTGAAATGTTACTCTTTCCACATGTATTTGTAGAAAATGGATACGTTTCAAGTTCTTTCAATTATAAGCCACGTCTTCTCTCCCTTTCCTATGCAGATTGTGTTACTTATTTGAATATCACTTGTTCTTCAGCAGGTCACCCAGCTAAAATCAGGAGGATTTATATGTGAAACAAAACCATTCACTGTTTTTAAAGGCAGCATTTCAAAGAAGTTCATGCAGACGTCTCAAGGCACTGGGATTTGCACTGAAAGCTATTGTAGAATAGTGTGTGTCGTCTGCTGTCACCTAGAAACATTATTTTCACATTCAGGGATTTCATATTAGAGAAAATGAGAATGGTCCACAGATATCCTATATAGTGTCATTCTGGGTCCCCTCAAACCCCACCCCATCTCTTAGGTAGGGGGTTGGATTCTACAGAAAGAGAGGATGCTAAAAGAGGCCAAACCAATTTTTGGTTCAGTGAATGGCTCTAGCCAAGCATGTTAAATATAACCTTTGTTGTGTTAAACTGGGGTCAAAATGGTGCATAGGAACTAAGAGATGAAGACCTTTCTAGAAGGTAGGCTGAGAAGGACACACTTTCCCCCCTCCCCTGGCTGAAGGTGATGTTGTGGGTCTGTGGACGAAGTAGTCAGATTGGTAACTGGAATCTGGAAAAAAGGGAGGGATTGTGGCCCTCAAAATGTAATGGGGACCAGTACCTGTTGGAGTGCTAATGCTGGGAACCACTTATCCTGTATATATGTGCAAATAGAACTGTATATACACTGGAATCTCAAATGACCTTCATTCTGTGGAGATAATAACACACAGTATGTGTGGAGACCTTTGCAGTCTCTTACTTCTCAGGGACCGGGGTCTGCCCCATACCAATGCTAATAGCAAATTCACTCTCTGAGAATGGATGCTTCTGGAGTTGTATGCAAGGTGACTCGGAGCAGACCAACTGAAGTTAATGAACCTTAGTTATTTTCATGAATTTCAGTGTGCCTACTCTGAGTCAAATATAGTCAAATAATAATAATAATAATGATGATGATCATGATAATAATAATAATAATACCCTACCCATCTGGCTGGGTTTCCCCAGCCACTCTGGGTGGCTCCCAACAGAATATTAAAAACATGATAAAACATCAAACATTAAAAACTTCCCTAAATAGGGTTGCCTTCAGATGTCTTCTAAAAATCAGATAGCTGTTTTTTTCCTTGACATCTGATGGGAGGGTGTTCCACAGGGTGGGGGCCACTGCTGAGAAGGCCCTCTGTCTTGAAGACCACCCTAGATCCAAAACAGCTCCAGTCACATACATAAGTGAGGGAAAAGCAGGCTATGGGGAACCCCAGGATGTGCAAAAGTAAAGAAACCTTAAAGGGAGGCAGGGATCACAAATAGATCCATGAGGACTGAGCATGCTCAGTGGGCATAGAATGTTGATTGACTGCTGGGGAAGTATTGGAGTATCCTACAAAAGGATTGGTTCAAACCCTGAACATTCCAGTAGTGATTCAGATGGCACCATTTTGTTGCAGGTCCTGCTTGCTTCCTACAACGTCTGTCTTGCTGAGGACAATGTGGAACCGTTGTGCATGAGGGGTTCAGTGTGTGGAATAGAGTGACCAGATCACAGCGGCAGTATTTGTACACGTGGCTTAGTAACAGCAAGAGAGCTCTTTGCCAGTTACGTTGGGGAAGCAGGCAACCTGATCCACCAGCAAGAAGTGTAGAGAGTCCATGGATTTAGGTTGGTTTAGTTAAAGTCTCTGTAAAGCTAAGTAAACAAAATCAGCTTAAGTCCACATGACCCAGTTTAACTATTCTGTGAACTGGGTAGCTGTTGGATGAAATCCAGGTAATCTGCCTTCAGTGGCTTGGGGATCATGACTTCTGCTGGCAAAATGGAAGGTTGTCATAATTCCCAATGAGCTGCAGGTTAGATTCTCAGTACTGTTAATAAAAAGTAGATAGACAGACACCAATGACTGTCACAAGTTTCCAGTAAGGTTGTTCAGGTTTTTCTCCAAAACAAAGAAAAACAAACACAATTTTCCACCCTCATTTCTAGTGAATGGGAACAGTGCTGAGAGATATGACAGGATTAAAAGAGAATGGTTTTCACAATGTGTAGCTAAAAACAGATGCTCAGCACTGTTATTTTATTAGTAATGACATTCATGTTTTGCTTCTCAGAGGTGTGCTTTAGATTGATGGGAAGTAAGAGAACACCTTGCTTAACCTGATGTTTTACAACCCAAATTCTGTACACGAGGAGCACTTTTTGCCTGTAACAACCCAGCAGTGGACATGTGAATCCCCTGTTCTTCTGAGATCTGTAAATTCATAGCAGATGCGATGGAAGGAAGACAGGCTTCTCTCTCTGGGCATCGTTCAAGGCCCAAATGCACCCTCCAGCAGGACAGTTTTACAGATCAATTTCTCAAGGTCATAAAAAATAAATGTAAACGCTCTTGGAAGAGTACGTTAACATTTGTACTGCTGCATTATGCATAAGTCTTACCCTCTTAGGGCATGGCTAAACTTTGCTAGATTCCATTAGGCTTTCCCCATTTTATGTTGCTAAGAGCTGGCCAAAAATGAAAAAGAAAAAAGAACTCAAACTGGCAAATGCTGGTTGTTTCATAGCCTTTGCTGAGATCTTTCTAGACATTCTTAATAATACTGTACAACCTTCCTTGGAGTTCTATTCCCGCATTGCATTTCAGGTCGAAACTATGTATAATGTGAAAAGTTATTGTTTTATTCTCCTGAAATGTTTTGTTGTTTGCCATGTTGCTTTTATTGTAATTATCTTTATGTTTTAATAGATTGCATATAAAATATATAAAAGTTTTAATTCTGTTAATGTGTAATTGTTTTTTAATGATCCCTCCTATGTTTTAGCTGCTCCTATTTTATCTGTAGGGACGCGGGTGGCGCTGTGGGTTAAACCACAGAGCCTAGGACTTGCTGATCAGAAGGTTGGCAGTTCGAATCCCTGTGATGGGGTGAACTCCCATTGCTTGGTCCCTGCTCCTGCCAACCTAGCAGTTTGAAAGCATGTCAAAGAGGATAAATAGGTACCGCTCCAGCGGGAAGGTAAACGGCGTTTCCGTGTGCTGCTCTGGTTCGCCAGAAGTGGCTTAGTCATGCTGGCCACGTGACCCGGAAGCTGTACGCCAGCTCCCTCGGCCAATAAAGCGAGATGAGTGCCGCAACCCCAGAGTCGGTCACAACTGGACCTAATGGTCAGGGGTCCCTTTACCTTTACCTTATTTTATCTGTAAGCCCCTGTCAGAGGGAAAAGGCAGGGTAAAAACAACAACAACAACTGACCCATTTATAATTTAAATCAGAAGTGGGGAGCTTGTTGTGAATTTCAGGTGCCAGTACCCTTGGTCAGGGATGAAGAAAGTCTAATTTAGGGTTGACATATGTCCGGAATTTCCCAGGCATAGGTGGCAATCAACTGTTGGAAACTGTGTCTGGATGGGAATCGCGGAAACTTCAATTTTCTTTGGCCACTTTTTTTTTATATAAAGCTCAACAACTTTCTGTTTTTGTTTTTTTAAAATATCACAACATCAGGAGGGCCCACATGTTCCCCAACTGAAACTAAGTTAAAGCAGAGGTGATCATCCAGCAATTCCCAGAATAATTTGTGAATTCCCTGGAGCCTAGGACAAAGGGCATTTTTCAATTCACTGTACCCTGCAGGACATACCTCCCCTTGCTAGGATGGCTGCTTAATTATTGACACCTGAAGCACCTTAGCAACCTGGGAGGGATTGCTTTGAAGACTGAAGCAAGAACTGGCATTACAATGGCTGAGGAAGCTCAAGTGAGTTTTCAATTAGCCAAAGTAGTTCTTTGATACTAGAAACCAATTTTGCTTATATTTTCAACAACAGCAACAAAGGGGTTGGAAGCAAAAAGAGAGAAGAAAGTCTTTTGTTTCTGTATCTCATTGCACAAGTCCTGTCAGGAGAAAGGGGCCGTATTGTTTGTGAATACAGATTATTCCCAGTAACGGAGTAATTACTATTTGTGCATCTGCTTTTTGAAGCCACGTGGATCAAATGTTGGGCCCAATGAAGTTGCACTCGGACAGCACTTTATTCTGTTTCCCTGACATTTCCTTACCTGATAATCCCATCATGTTATATTATCTTTCACTACTGCTTTATTCCACAGGTTTTCCAGAAGTTTGGTACATATTTTCATGTTACTTGCTTCCAGAAAATAATTTCAGATTTCCAGAAAATCTGTTTCTAACCCCACTAATCTGGAAAAGTGTGGGAATTTCTGCTCAATAGCAGGTATTTTCTTCTATTCTTTCTGCGCTATTCAATGTCATTTCCTCTCCCATATGTAAAACCAACAGATGTCTTCTTTTTGCCAAGGCTTTAACTGACCCGTAATATCAGATCCTGATTTATGTTTTTGAAGTCCCCGAATTCCTGTTTAATTTCTTTTTTAAAACAAAGCTCTATACTATAGTTTTATGCCATGTTTTTATTTTCATTATATTGTTTCTTATATTGTACAGTATTTAGGGATTTTTTTAACAAAAAATGCTAAGCAGCTTATACATGCTTTTAAGTGAACAAATAAAAATATAAGAGTAACCATTTCAGCAAATGAGAACAGCATTACTCTGCCTCTTGTGGTACATTGAATGGTCACATTCACAGCATAGATTTAAAGCATTCGTATGCCACTTTAATAGTTATGGAGAATCTAGGAACTGCATTTAAATCTATGGTGCGGATGTCATCCAAGTTCCATCATACTGGGAAATAGCTTCTCCTCACATGAACCAACCTGGATCCTGCGGTCATCATCTGCGCTCCATCTTTGCTTGCCCCCTCCACAAGAGGTCTGGAGGGTGGCAGCATGAGAGCAGTCATTTTCTGTGGTGGCTCCTTGTTTGCAGAATGCTCTGCCCAGGGAGGCTCACCTGGTGCCCTCTTTACATATCTTTAGATGCCAGACAAAAGCATTCCTCATCTCCCAGGGCGTTGGCTGATTGAACAACCTGTGGCCTTTTCAATGTTTTGGGGTGTGTTTTTTGGTCATTATGTTATGTATCTTGTGATTTTATTTTCTGGTTTCATGTTGTAAAAAGCCCTGTGATCTTCAGGTGGAGGGTGGTATATAAATTTAATAAAATAAAAATGAAGAATTAAATATTTCTTGCTGACAGCTGGCCAACTACCAGACCTGACTGCAGCAAACCTGATGAACTGGGAAGAACCCCAGCACCAAGTGTAAAGTTATTTTCTCTCTCTCCAGGCATATTATTATTTTCACCATTTTAAATTTATCCAGTTGAATTGACCAGTGTCAAGCTTTGGACAGAATGAGGAAGTCTATGCAGTTGTGCAGTTACGTAATAACAGACTCTGGGCTGATGGTGCTAACACCTCTACCCTTTTAAAATGGCAGTATGCATTACTCCACCTACTTCTATATTTGGTAACCCAGCCTTGCTGCATTCCAGGATCACCCTGCTCATTCTCCGCCAAAGTCGTGCTTTTATGGCACCGTTGGGTATATGTCCAATCTTCACATAAGAGTATTTTGTCTTTCCATTTGTCATTAGAGATAAATAAATGGCAAAGGAAGCAGTGAATTGAATGAGAGCATCCTGCAGATCCCCAGGAGGACTGTCATGTTAGATGAATATTACAGTAAACGTTGCAGCAAAAGAAATCTTGGTGGAAGCTTTCTGTATCTCTTATGCTGACCTCAAAATAAAGGCTGTGAGGCACTTGATGTGACTTAGAGATTCTTCACTTGGAACATTTGTGACAGAGAATACTCAGGGCCAAGTTCAGCATGCAGAAAGGGCACTTTGTTCCGATCTTCTTTGACACACATTCTCTCTATTTCTTTAATAATATTTTATTAATTTTTTCAAAAACAACAGCTAAAGCTTCATCAACAAATTTTTAAACCATAATTTTGGTCGACTTCCCTCCCCTTCTTGGTTTCATTGTTTAATACTCATTCACACACGTCCTTAAAATCTTATAACTTAATATTTCATTTTTTAACCTTCTTTATCTTATTACAAGTGACTTTTAGGTCTTCTTTGACACTCTAGACCCCACATGGGAGATCATACATCTGAATGCCCCCTCTTGTACGAGAATCAGAGAATCATGACAAAAATGGAAAAAGAAGCAGAAATTGCTTCAGTTCAGTTGTTTGTCTGTAGTCAGGAATGGAAATCAGTCAACAATGTGCAATCAGTATTCATGTTCACATTGTTGTTTTTTTAAGTCTGCAAAGGATAACCAACAAATTACTCTTTTAAATAGTTTTAATGTTTCCTTTGCATTGAAATGAATGTAACCGATAGAGTTATGTAGCTTAAGAAACGAGAAATGACAGTGAGATGAATATCATAGAATTTGACAGTGAGATGAATATCATAGAATATCATAGAATTTGGTGGAAAGTGAACTGTAGTGGAATAGAAACAGGGCTGATTTTGACAAAAAGTGGCGGGAACAGAAATTGTTGCTTACTTACACCCCTAAGTTGTCTAAAACACAAACCAATATCATTCCTGTATGTGGAAAACAAGAATGCCAGGGAAATACTGTACTTTGTGGATTGTATGGCATTTATGTCTTAAAACAAGAGTGTCAGGTGTGCGTGCAGGAGCCAGGCCCTGTGACCAGTAGGGTTTTGCAGGACTGGGATCTTCCTAAGTTTGTTCTGGAGAGGCAAGGTGTGTGCACCTGGTGGCAAGAGCCAGGAAGGGATATAAGGTCAGCATTTCCTTTCAGTTCTTTGCCACAGCAACACGTTCCCTGCCTTGGGCTCCTTGCTTCCTGATCCTTGGACCTCGGCTCCCTGACACCTTGCTTCTTGATCCTTGGACCCATGACTTTGTGACTCCTTGCTTCTTGATCCTCAGACCTCTGACTTCATGACTCCCTGCTTCTTGACCCTTGGACTCCTGACTTCTGGACTCTCGTTCCTGCTCCCACCCTGCCATCTTGCCCCTTGTCCCGACGTCCTCAGCAGGGACTTCGATCACCCGTTGATTAGACCGTGACAAAGAGAGACCTGTAAGAAAGTGCTTCTTTCTCAGCCTAACCAACCTCACAGGTTTTTTGCTTGGGTAAAAGAAGTAGTGGAAAGGAACTGCACGTGTTACCTTGAGCTCCTGGGAAGAAGGGTGGGATGTAAGTCTATTAAATGAAAATGCATATATTTGGAGAGTCACAGAACTTTTGACAATGCCAATGCACAAATTTATGACCCGAGAGCGTGAAAAGCTGTGAATTCCTGGTTATAGGAAAGTGTTATTATTTCAGACATTTTTTGGCAGGGCACGCTGCCAAGCCCTATGGAAGTGGCTCCCTCATTTGGCTTGCTCTTCGTCATTCTTTAAATCCCTCATATACTAATGTAAAATGTAAAGAGTGTATCTATTTTCGTCTGTCAAAGACGATTGGAGGGTACACACTTGATGTGTTAGCCAAATGGAGATCTTTTCAACATGATTTTCATTTTTCTTATATGAATAATGTAACTCTTAAATGCTGTCAAAAAGCCAGTGTATTCATAAGCTTTTAAGGTACATTCATATGCTTGTTCATCTGCATTTTGATAATGGTTGTAGGGGTCTGGAAAAGGTTTTGTGGTCTATAGGTCTATTTGATTTTCCATGGTTCCATCAGCCTAGAATCTAAGGTCTAGCTCATGGAGACCAGGAACAGATTAATTATTGGATAATGAAGGGGCAATTCACCTGTAATTCTGCCTGACGCTGAACAGAAAGCAATTCAAGGCAGAGGAAAGTATTATTTTTGAAGGAGAAAGCTGTTTATTAAAGGTACAGTAGCCCTGAAACAAGGGACGCAGTTGGCGCTGTGGGTTAAAGCCTCAGCGCCAAGGACTTGCCGATCGAAAGGTCGGCGGTTCGAATCCCTGCGGCGGGGTGCGCTCCTGCTGCTCGGTCCCAGCGCCTGCCAACCTAGCAGTTCGAAAGCACCTCCGGGTGCAAGTAGATAAATAGGGACCGCTTTCTAGCGGGAAGGTAAACGGCGTTTCCGTGTGCGGCTCTGGCTCGCCAGAGCAGCGATGTCACGCTGGCCACGTGACCCGGAAGTGTCTCCGGACAGCGCTGGCCCCTGGCCTCTTAAGTGAGATGGGCGCACAACCCCAGAGTCTGGCAAGACTGGCCCGTACGGGCAGGGGTACCTTTACCTTTACCTAGCCCTGAAACACCTTGTTAATGTTTTTCCTGTCCACATTTGAATTGTTTTTAAAGTGGAAAGTAAAGCTGGATCTGAGAAAGGAAGGGTAGACAAGACAGAAAACAGTAGAACTCAATGCACTGGATAGAGTGCTGGATTTATGTATAAGCGAAACAAACTAAAGCTTAGGGCCCCACTCTCTTGGGGGACCCCAAAAAACTAAAGGGAAAAAATGCAATTACTTTGATAAAATACATATTTTGAGCTGTGCAAATGGCTTTAGATACCTATTAGGCCCATAAATTGCCATACTTAACATCGCTTATGGCCGCGTCTCACCGATATGCCTTCATTAGAGCTAGGTTCAATGTCTTTCCAACAAACGTGCTGAGACATAGATTCACTAAGGGCCAAGTCCCTTCAATGTGTGCTTGTGAAATGAAAACAGCTGAATCTCTACATCATGTTACGTTTATCTGCCCTTTGTACAGTTCAGCCCGTGCTAGTATACTAAACCCCATAATCCAGCCTATGGCTGACAAACCAGTAGACCTACAGCTTGCCTGGGTTCTTCAAGATGTGGATCCTTATATTACCCTACAGGTTGCTAAATTCCTAACAGCCGTCCTCTTGTACAAGAGACGGAACGGAATGTTAGCTGATTATTGATAGTTATAAGAATTTTCTATAATGACATCAGATATTGATTTTAGTGTAGTGCCAAAATTTTTTAATCTTAATCTTAAACTTTTCTTATGAATGGCTAATATCCGTCCTTGTGAGTTGTGAACTGTGTTATACTACTTGTGGTTTGTACGAGTCCGCTGTTTTATTTGTTGTTTTGTTGTGTTGTGTTTCATGATGGGTGTAAAGCCGAATAAACATTTTGTTGTTGTTGTTGTTGCCATATAACATATATTCAACATAAAAGTGACAATTTGTTGTTGACAAAGGATAGTGGGACATATAAAGGGCCCCATTACCTTCAGTAGCTTAGGGCCTCATCAAACCTAAATCTGGCCCTGGTTGGATAGCATCTAGGCTCCCTGTATAAAAGTGATTGATTGAAGGGTGTCAGTTTCAAGACAAAATAGCTAGTGTGCAAGCAACCATCAACAGGGAGAGCAGACGAGGAATGGGAAGCTGTGGGGAAAGATCCAGGATGCAGGGGGTCTAAAAGGAAATGGAGCTCACCTGGGATAGCAGAGTGGAAAACAGACTGAGAAGCTGTGAAGATGAGTGGAAGATGCAGACCAGAGGGAAAGGCTGACAAAGGAGTTGGGGAAGGGGGACAATAGGAAAGTTGGAGATAAAATGGCATGCAGAAGGGACAGAAAGGAAGAAAAATGAGAGGAACTTGTACACTGGAAACTCCAGATCAGGAAACAGAGGAGATGTGTTTTTATGCAGTTCATAATCCCAATGATGCACCACGCAACATAGTTAACACACATGCTGTGTGAGAGTATGAACTACCCCAATGAGATCGCTAAAGGTAAAGGTAAAGGTACCCCTGCCCGTACGGGCCAGTCTTGACAGACTCTGGGGTTGTGCGCCCATCTCACTTAAGAGGCCAGGGGCCAGCGCTGTCCGGAGACACTTCCGGGTCACGTGGCCAGCGTGACAAAGCTGCATCTGGCGAGCCAGAGCCGCACACGGAAACGCCGTTTACCTTCCCGTTGGTAAGCGGTCCCTATTTATCTACTTGCACCCGGAGGTGCTTTCGAACTGCTCGCTAGCCAGTCACTTATTTACAGAACATCAGAGCATGGATAGAGCTGCAGAACGCAATGTGCTGAACTTGCTGACCTAATTATGGTCCTCTGCTGCTGTTGCAGGGACTGGGAGTGAACCAGTATGAGCTCAGCTCAAGGCTTCTTTGATTTGCCCAATTTGTATGCACACAGGATGCAAGAGGACTCAGTAATCTTTCTTTTCCTAAGAATACTTTTATGAAAATTCACATTCAACTTTGCTCTCTTACTGGCATAGTATGCTACAGATGTGGCCCCATAAAAGCAGCTATGAATCACCAAATGACATAGAGCTGCCTGCCACACACCTTTTGGTTTTGTAACAAACACATCCAACTGGAGAGACTTGCTGGCTGCAAATGAATAGGGATAATAAATGTTCAGTTCTCTTCCAACCTATAAAAAGAACATTTTTCAGCAGAGGGCAGCACAGCTATTAATCTTTATTTATTTATCAAATATGCTGCTCAGCTCTAGCAATTAGTCCAATTTCCTCAGTTAATGGGGTAAACATCATTGACTGGTGATCTCAGTTTATCAAAAGGTTGGCTAGTAGAGGAGTAGCTAGCGGGATACTGAGCAATGAAAGGCTTTAAGTGTTCCCCCTGTTTATGCATAACATGCCCTGTTCCCAGCATTCAGTGTCTGTGACAACATTAATAACCTTTTTATCAAAAGCAAAAAAGTGCTGTGCTTTGTATATATAAAATGCAATTAAAAGATACCCTGAATACTCATGTTGGATCAATATTTTGCAAAAACTGCAAGGTTTTTAGCTGGGGCAATTAGAATAAGATCTATTATTTGATTATATTGATGTAAACCTCCAAACTATATTTTGTATAGTAGTAGTAGAAGAAGAAGAGGAGGAGGAGTTTGGATTTGACATCCCACTTTATCACTACCCTAAGGAGTCTCAAAGTGGCTAACAATCTCCTTTCCCTTCCTCCCCCACAACAAACACTCTTTGAGGTGAGTGGGGCTGAGAGACTTCAGAGAGAAGTGTGACTAGCCCAAGGTCACCCAGCAGCTGCATGTGGAGGAGCGGAGACACGAACCCGGTTCACCAGATTACAAGTCTACCGTTCTTAACCACTACACCATGCTAGTTAAGTTTTTACCTCTATCTTCAGTACATTTTAGTTTATTGCTATGGCTAGTGGCTGATGCAAATAAATATTCTTCTGATCTGATCTGACCTTGTAATAGTTGCAAGATATGAAGGCCTCCAGAGTTTTGTATCACTCCCTCAGCTCCCATTGAACACACAAATCATGAAAGGGCACAGGACAGGATGTATTTAGTGTCCAAGCCACGAGCCTACATGAGAGTAAAACCATCAGGGCTCAGTGTGTATTGCTATAAACAGCAGAAAAAAGTGCAAGATAACTGAGACAAGAGTCCAGGGGAAGTTAACTTGATGCCCCAATTTATTTGCACTCTTAGCAACCATATGCATACACACATCCATTCTTACACAATGGAATATTGCCAGATAGGCAATGTTGCTGTTTTCCAGCAATGGTCTCAGGTTTACACAAACCATCCCAGTTTCGGATTTGTTCCCAGAATGTCCTGCTTTTCCATAGGACATCAATATTTTCATCAGACATATGTTGGAGGGTATGGAATAGGATGTCCCTATTTTCATTGGAGAAATGTTGGAAGGTATGGGATAGATAGACAGTGTAAGAAGACGCAGAACCATGTGCTATTTTAAACCAAAAATCAACATTTTATTTAGAATATCCATATACCAAAAATAAAATTAAAATCAAAAATTTCCTTTGTGTAGTGAAATATCAATATTTTGAAAATGGTAAAATAAAGCTGTTCCTAGTCATTATCTCATAGATATTTTACAGAACTACTTGAATCTGAATGTACATCTAGCTCAAGCGTTAAGACACTTAAGAGCCTAAAGCACTGAACGGCTTCGGAGAAAGCAGACGAGTGAGTGAGAACAAGGCGGCTTACATGTGGCAACCCACATAACAAATAGAACAGCCTTTGCCAGCCCAGCACGCTCCAGATGTTTTGGACGACAACAACAGCGCAAACATCTGGAGGGCACTAGGTTGGCAAAGGCTGGTGTAGGGAGGACATGGGGTCAATGGCTCCATATTTGATACATGGGAAGAAGGACTCCAGACAAAATTGGGAAGCTGGTGGCATCTCATGCCTGGAAATGTACATGCTGAGGCACTGGGACTCCAGCCTACCCAGAATGTCTCAGCCCAGTCATCAGCAGAACTATGGTGGTGTTCCATACAGCACCTCAACAGCTCAGCTGCAGCTCAGAGAGACTCTGTTGCACAAGTATGGGAAGCAGCAAATGTTGCTGTATGGAATGACAAGTGAGAGGAGATCATTTCATCTCTTCCCAGTTGCTCATGGATAACTTTAGCTGCTTTGGTACAAAATATTATCTGTGCTGCAATAGCCAAAGCTGATCCAAAGGACTGGTCGGAAGTAGCCTCCCTCAGCAAAGCTGATGGAATTAAGCTGAGACAAATAGCTTTTGCTGATTTTGCTAGGTGGTTTAAATTGCTTTAGCAAGGAACACAACATACTACTTGTTTTGACAACAGAATCAAATATACATACATGGACTTTGCAACTTTGAGAGTTAGTCTGCAAAAGCAAAGCGTTCAACAACATGACTTGGCTTCCTGTAAATCTCTGAGATGGATTTAATTGTGGAATTGGAAAAAAATAATAATTACTAGCGTTTTTATTTTAATGCCCTGGGTGTTTTTGTGTGTGTTTTTTGAGCCTTTGAAATGCAATGTGTCTATTTTTAAAAAAACATCACAGCAACCTATTACAGCACAACCAAGCAGGTCTACTCAGAAGTACATCCCATTGAATTCAATGGGACTTCCTCCTAGGTGTGCATATAGCATTGCCGCCTTAGAGAAACTGTTGCTGAGTTTGCTGGACTTTGTACTGACTATTTCATGCGCCCATAACTAGACTCAGGGATCCAGTTTTATCTAGTTGTGCTTTGTCACCTGTGACACCTATGGCCCTGGCTGAAGAGACACCCTCAACCTTACTGGGCATGTCGATCAAGTTCAAGGGGGCACTGGTAAGAATTGTGCAGCATATCAGCATCCAGATGTGCTTCAACATCAGCTTCCTGTGTGGAAGGGGATAGCCCTTAATAGATCGGGGCAACCTTCTATAACAAAAAAGGATGGAGAGAAATGGAGTTGCAGTCTTAATTATGCTATGAAAACAAGCAGCAAATTACCTTAAAAGGTCTAGCTCTCATGCTTCTTTTTTGATGATTGGGTCACACCTTTTACCCATAATTTCCAAATGGTGAATACTTCTAATTATTGCACCCAGTGGACAGAAAGGTCTGAGATTGCTTATGACCTAGAGCACCAGACTTGAGCGTTCTTTATGACGTGACTACTACTCGTGGTGAGAGAGGTAATGTGCATCAAATGAAATAATGGGTAAAATTGGCATTAGTGGAGATTTACTGGGCTAAGACTGTGACTCAGTGGGAGAGGGCATAGATGTGACACCTAAATTTCAGTGTCAGTAAGTCAGCTTTATTGTACATGGCCAAGGGCCTTTACAAGCCAGAGGTCTTTTCATTTTAAAAGAATGAAGGTGCTGGGAATGACCTCTGTCTGAGACTCTGGAGAGACATTGACAGAATAGACAATATCGACAACCGGACCTTGTAAAAATGAAGAGAAACTTGGCTTATTCACAGATCCGTAGCCTTATCTGAGTCCAAGATACGTTAGCGCTTTTCCAAGGGTCAAACTAAGTGTGACGGCTGTATTGCACCCAGTGGACAGAAAGGTCTGAGATTGCTTATGACCTAGAGCACCAGACTTGAGCGTTCTTTATGACGTGACTACTACTCGTGGTAGCCCATTTAAACTGGGACTGCTCCAATTGTGTTTAAAAATGACTGGTTTTAACAGCAAAAGGGGCAAGCAAGTGATGCGCTTGCTCCCTGAATCCAGCTCTTTTTGCCCAGCTGAGTTTTGGCATTGGAGCTTATCTAAGAAGGTAAGTCTCACACAGTTTGCTCTTCCCATCCACGTGAACCCATTGCTGCTAAAATCAGACAGCACCACATCCTTTTAATTGTAGTAAATGGAACTGATGCCATCCCACCTAGTTTGCCCCTAAAGGGTCGCTGGCTCATAATTCAAGCATGCATTTATTTTAGAGGGCACGTATCCATTGCTACAAGTAATGCTGCAAGGGGCTGAGCACCTTCACAACTCACTCAGCCCAATGAGATTTGAGCAGTAGCACAAGTAGCGCTGGGCATAAGAAACTCTTGCCCAGGCAACAGCGAAGTAAAGTGCACAGCTGAAAGATTACAGTTCCTATACACTAATAATAAACTCCCCTTCTCTGAGCATGGAACCTTATGTAGCCAAGATGGCACTATCCATGCACATGAGTGAGTTATCAGCACATTTTGAGAAAGCCCATGATTTGCAGAATGAGAAAGAGAGAGGGTGAGAAATGAAGGAAAGGAAAAAACAGCCCAATGTGGATTTAGCATGCTCAGAGGTAATAGAATGCTGGCTTTTGCTGCCTGGGGGCAGGGGATAGAATGGAGTATCCTGGCAGGCTGGAATGCTGAACAGGAGCACGCTACACTTCTGTTGTAGGTCACATTGATACCTCCTATGACCAAAAGCTAGGGAAATAGTCTCTAAATATGTCCCCCCCCCCCCATTGTATAATGTTTTTGAGTTTTCATTTGGTTTTCTACGCCTGGTTTAAGTGTGATAATATAGGTGTGTGAAATACTTATGTCCCCAGGATGCCATAAAACCTGCAGTCACAGTTAAGGAGTTCTAAGCCCATGTGGTTACCACCAGCAGTCACAGCTTTCCTCCAGATAATAGCTCGCGGATGCAGGTGCCATGCATACAGAGACTGCTGCACCAGTTAAAAACCCTTTAAATGTAACACCAGGCAGAATGGAATCCTGTGCAGCTAAATGCTTTATACATACCAAAAGTGGCTTGTGTAAATTGGGTTCCAGCCACGAGAGATGGGAAGTAAGGACCCAGATTCTGGATTTCTGACCAACATAAAGCAAAGAGAACTGTCAGCCATAGCTTCAAGCCATTTACTACTTTGGAGATTTGGGCTTGAACCAAGTCTCATTACTGAAATCGGTATTTGAGATATCTATTTCAACGTTAGTTAAAAAAATACTGCTTCATACATACTGTGTTGCATAACATTAAAAAAAATCACTGGGAGGTTTATTTTTCTTGCTTTCAGCTACAATTTCTTACTTTCAAATATATGCAAAATTTTAAGAAATGCTTCATGTCCTTTGGCATTCCAGATGTTGGTGAACTACAACTTCCATTAGCCCTAGTAAGTATGACCACAGGCCAGGGGTGATGGGAGTTGTAGTTCAGCATCTTCTGGGGGATATCTGCCCTAAATCAATGGAATGATCTTCAAATTATTCTAAAGTGGGAAAACAAGTGGAGGGCATGCACACCTAAGTAACCATCATTCATGACAAAGTGTCACAGATTTCAGGAGGACTGACTCATGAGTAAGTGTGCTGGAGCCTTTTGCAGGCTTGCGAGCTATGTATGTCATTCTACAGAAAAGAACACTTCACACATGCTTTGTTCCACTACCCACCATGTTGCTGAGTCTGCGAGACAAATCCTACCCACCTTTAAACATGCATTTTGAATGCAAACTTCCAGTTAAATAGCCTGACTATTGTTAACTTGTGCCACAATTTTCACACCTAAGAGGTATCTATTTGTATAAGCAATGGCCAAAAAAATCAAGATTAATGGAAATAATGAGAGCATGTGCTGTTCATATGTAGATCCAGATGTTGTGTTGGCTGGCAGTGTTTTCAGGTAATTTGGGTTCTTAAGGTGTAGAGATCATTCACTTTTACATTGCATATCTGAATCAAGAGATGAACACATGTGGGAAAGCTCTCCTATCCATAATGTTGTGCAGCCCCAGAACAGTTAAAACAATAGACACTGCACATTAGAAGCTGGTTAAGGAATCTATGGGCAATAAACAACTATATCCTAGAGCAGGGGTAGGCAACCTAAGGCCCATGGGCCGGATGCGGCCCAATTGCCTTCTCAATCTGGCCCGTGATCGGTCCAGGAATCAGTGTGTTTTTACATGAGGAGAATGTGTCCTTTTATTTAAAATGCATCTCTGGGTTATTTGTGGGGCATAGGAATTTGTTCATCTCCCTCCCCCCACAAAAAAAATAATAGTCTGGCCCACCACATGATCTGAGGGGTAGTGGACTGGCCCACGGCTGAAAAAGGTTGCTGACCCCTGTGCTAGAGTATACCAATTAAAATCAACAGAAAAGTCCATTTTTCAGTGGGTCTTCTCTGAGCATTTCTTAGTTGGATAGCAAAGACCCTTTCCCCTTATCGAGATTCAAAGATTGAGGTACCATCGGTTTCTGAAGGGCTTTTCTGAATTACTTTGAGTCTCATAATTGAAACTCATGAATGAGTAATCCTTCTGAATTCAATGTGATACTGACCCAAAAGTGGTGGACAGGATGGAGCTATTAATAATTGTTTTTATAGATTTTGAGAAGAAAACTAAAGGAGGTGTAAAATGTCCATTTGTCTCAAAATACTACACATATCAGCATAAGAAAATGGGCACAATCAAGTTAAAATTAAGCATTTTTAAGAACCATTGGTTTCAATGGGAAAGTTAGCTTATGTTTACATTTTCACATTTCAAATAATGGGATATAACAGTGCAGTCCTAATGGGACATAACAGTACAATATACACATCTACTCAGAAGCAAGCACCGTTAAATTAAATGGCACTTACTTCCAAGTAAGTGAGAACACATTTCTTAGAATTATTACCTCTGTAAACATCCTATACTTTTTTTTGTCAATAGCTTGCTTGTTTCTTGTGATGTTTATTTGGGTGTTTGAACACAAAAAGTCTGAATAACTAAATGCAATAGCAACAACAAGAATAGTAATCACTGTTTAATCATGGTAGAAGAATTGAAGCATTTTTCACAAGTGATATTAAGAATACCTTTCTTCACCTCTAAACTTTGAGAGTCTAAATTATCATTGCTGTTAATGCAAGAGTGTAAGTGGAAGAAAAACACATTTTGAAATTTGCAGAGCAATCCTATATCTGCCCACTCAGAAGTAAGCCCCATTCATTTCAATAGGACTTACTCCCAGGTGAACATGTCCAGGATTTTAGCTTCTTATGTATGCTGTGATTACTGTTGTTTGTTCCTTTGGTTTATAGAGAAAAGAAACTATAATGCAGTATTGGCTTCCCTTATGAAATACCTTTTCATTTATTTCAAGATAAGATCTGTGGAAGTGTTGATTCACCAGATCAGTCAGCACAACAGGAGGAACAAGAGTCACAAAAATGAATGGCACCATTGAAAGTTACTCACTACTGCTGCCCAATAATTTTGTTATTCTATAATAACTGGTTTTGGTTTACTTCAAATATTAGAAACTGGGGAGAAATACTTAGGCAGAAAAGGCTCATTGTGGAATAGAATCTACTCCCAAAACTGTAAAGTAACATTATTAATTTTTTATACATTTTAATTGATATTTCCATTTATACAGGAGTCTATAATTTAAGATCATGTCATATGTTTCAATGAACATAACAATTTGCTTGGGGAGGGGGATTTGTACCATATAACAATGTCAGAACATTAATAACTTAAATGACACAGACAGAAACTTCCCCCACCATTTTTCACAGTTATGATTAAACTCCAGAGAGCTTTCCAATTTCCTTTTCTTAAAACACTGTTCATATAATATAGAATGCAGCAGTTTTTCTACACAAGGTGAAACACTAAAAGCCCTTGTTATGTCTAACAGAATATTACATCAGCTTTTTGTCATGAATGGTGGACAGCAAAGTTGAAGCAAAAATAAGGGAAAATATTACTTGGTATTGTACAGTCTCAAAGCAGGGAAGTTGGGAATATTTTGCATTAGCTGGGGAGGGTGGAGATTTTGCCCCTACCCAGGTTTTTATTTTTTATTTTTGGACAGCTCACATATGTGTTATGGTTGTAGTTATAGGCAAGTATGATTTTTCTATGTAGAACAGCAGTTCTTAATTGGTTCCGCTAGTTCTTCTAATTGTTTAGTTAAAACTACCAAACTGATACGATTGAGAATACTATGTTAACACAGTTATAACATCAAGTTTACACACTTGTTTCTTTGAAGTACTAGGAACGTTTACACATTTTATTTGGCTTTGTAAGGACTGAAATCTTACAGATAATACAATCTACTTTTCCTTGTAGAAAATATGGCTCTTTTCAGCTATTTCTCTGAGGTTGTCCTTTTATCTGCAGCTGACTGAAGAACCAGGTGTCTTTTTAAGCGACCAAAGATGCTACAGTATATTTTTCTACAGATTTCATTTTTTTAAAAAAATTAAGAATAGTTCTCTCTGGACATTAGAGTTAATTTGTTGCAGCACAATTACTGCATTTAGGCTTTCAATCCCTTCCCATTTAAAACCCTCAGTGTGATGACGCCAAGCGTATGCCTTTTACTGTAGTATCTCCAAGTGACCAGATGAGGGCACTTTAAACATCTTTGCATTGCTTGTGAGGCAAATGCAGAAGCACAGTGTTACCTAAAGTCACATATAATCCTGTAGAACACTATTAAGGTTGCAGATATCTATTCTTCAAAGTTCATAAAAATATAAAATATGTACCATACCACAGGGTTGTTTTTTCCTGAAGTTTCCATCCAACACTAACAACACCCTCTCTAAAGATATTTAGTTTTCCCATTTGTCTTTGCACCTGTCACTCCAATTGCATTTACTGACTGCTGTAACTTCAGGGCTGTTCTGTGTTTATAGCAGCTGCTGTTCTCGTCTGCCCATGATGGCTCATTGCTTGCTCATGGTTCTTGGGATTTTGGATTTATGTGCTAGGAGCAGAACCGGACATTTTGCATGCGTCTCCTCAAAAATAATAATAATAATATTAAAAATCACAATTTTTCTTTCATGAAAATGACTTTGCAGATCATGTGGTGGGAACCATCATAGGCAGCGCTAGAATCAAAATGGAAGCTGCCACGATCAGGATATTTTAAAGTACCATTTCCTGTTCCAAAGACCAGTCCCACCATAATGTTTTGCATTCACAAGATGGCTTTTGGAACAATTCCTGTGGTGGATGTATGCACACAGGGCCAGCTCAATATACTCTGCTGCCTGAGCTGAATCAGAAAATGGTACCCCCAGGAATTGGAATTTGTTAAGGGTCCTGGGTTTGCGGAGGGATAGGCAATGTTAGGTTCATGGAGGCAGGATCAGGTGCCCCTCCCAGCTTGCAGAGCCTGCTGCCTTGAGGCAACTGCCTCACCTCGCCTCATGGGCCCTGTGCGCATAGGGAAGCATCACATCAGAATCTATTCAGCTTCTCGAAAGAGACTGCATGAAATGGATCTGTCTGTAGGGTGGCCGTTTGCACAGCACCAAAAAAGAAGAAATCACCGTCCCCCCTGCCCCCCGCCAAAAAACAAACAAGAGGGCACAGTTAGCATAAAATTTGCATGTTCTTTTTATAACGATAGATGCCAATTTGGAAAGAATAGCTGAAATTTAAAGAGAAATATAATACTTCTCACTCTAGTGAGAATGGCAGTCTGTTGCCCGAGGGCTGGCTGTGGTTGGGCAACCTCAAGACTCCTTCTTTCCCTTGTTATGGTTCTTACTCTTTAACCTGTGCTTGATGAGTCCCTGGAATTGACTTTGGGCAAGTGATGTTGGTGATATATTCCCAACAAAATGCACCCACAGCAATCACACTCAGAGCCATCCTGTGCGAGAATTAGACTTCAGAAAAATAAATTATATACTGTACTATGACTCTCAAACGCTTCTCACCAGTATTTTGTAGGGCACATTGAGGACTGGCCTACTCTGCCGTTTCTTAGCTCCTTGATTCCTTTTCCCTGCTCTCCTTTATTACTAGCCCCAAGCATATTTAATTATAACTGACTGTATATTAAATTGCTCTTCTATACACATTGCTTTTGACCAGACGATGCACTGGAACACATTCTCTCTGATACTGCATCTCAACAGTATTTAATTCTCAAATCAATATCTCATACCAGGTCTTCTCACAGCATAATACACAGTACTAAAAACAAAACAGAAACCCAACCAATTCCTCTCCATTTATTACTTCAATTGAGCTTAAACGGCTGTCTATAGCAGGCACTCAAGATTAACCTTTCATTTTCACATTGAAGCTTTTAGGTTTCAACTCTTTCAAGGAGATAACTTTTAACTTTGCAAAAATCTGGTATTGTTGGGGGTCAGAGCTCAGTGGGAGAGAAGGTACTTTGCATGCAGAAAATGGCAGGTTTGATCCTGGGACTCTTTGAGTTTTTGTTTTTATTTTTTAATGGCTGTCAGGTTGCAGAACATCTGCCTGAGACCTTGCAAAGCAGCTGCCAGTCAGAGGTGACTCTATGGGGCTAGATGCAGCTCTGACAGGTCAAAGTCCTATGTTCATATGACACAGATTGTGTGTTTCCTCTGCTCAAATCTTGTTCAAGTTTTGTATTTTAAAAACAACACGTTAGAAAGTATATATAAATAATTAGTTTGCTTTTTAAAAATAAAAGTCATCTATGCTCAGGGAAACCATTTATTTTAACATTTTATTTTGCAAAATCATTATCTTCTTTTGCTTTCCCCCCCTTCTTAAAAAAAAGTGTGGTTGGTTTTTTTAAGAGCAGTAAGATGTCTAAGAAGGAAGATGTCTTACAGCAGCCTTTTGAGATGCCAGATCATTCAGTGAGTCCTCACCATGACAGGATCATAAACTTACTGGTTTTGAACAAACTTAGCTGTCCCTCAGCTGCTGAGTTTTAGTTGCACCATATATAAATGTTTCCTTCTTGTGCCATTTCTGTCCCCCCCTCCTCTCTTTCTCTCTCCCCCTCTTTGTGTTTGCCATTTTGTGGATGACCTGAGCAGCTGCTTCTTTCTCTCTCTCCTTTCTAGCTTTACTCGGCCTTCCTTGTTTTTCTGGTGTTGCTAACATATGCGTCAAAGAAGAAATGGCAGAAGAGCACAAAGTAGCTGAGGTACATAAGAGAACACCAGATGACGTTGGAAATGTGTGAGTGACACTGGCCTTGTTGCATCCAGGCGAAGACCAGGTAGTTGATGATGCAGCCCACGAACATCTGTGTGATCTGCGATAGTGTGATAAACATGGCAAACTTCCGGGACACTCTGAAGCCAGCAGCCCGCAAGGCGTAGTAAGTGTACATGAGTGCATGCACTCCATAGTTCATGGTCATAAACCAGCCACCACCAGCTACCATGTCCTTGTATGAGTACCAAGAGTAAAGCAGTACAGTAATATGGTGGTACCAATGGAGGAAGATAAGCTTCTGTTTCCTAAGAACAATAAATATTGTATCTCCTGGGGGGAGGAAAAAACATAAGAAAAATGTTAGAACCCTGAAGCGTACTTGTGAATTAGGTGGCACTCCTAGTCACGGAGGTCACCTGGCCCTCTAATAACAAAGATGCAACCAGGACTACCCCCAAACTATGTACCTGCCCATTTAGACATTTACCTGCCCATCCAACACAGGCAACTTACTTATCTTCCAGACATGGAAACCACAAAACTTCAATCTCCCCAGGGTTCACACTCAGTTTATTGGCCCTTACCCAGTTCATTAAGGCCCTGGCCCAGAATTTGCACAGCCTCTTCTGATTCAGATGTTATAGAGCAGGGATGTCCAACTTCCAAGAGACTGTGATCTACTCCCACTAAAAAAAACCTGGCAGTGATCTACCCATTGTATTGACCAAAGTTGTTGAGCTTTCTTGACAATCAACCAGGATAGACCAGGGACGCCTTGTGATTGACCGGTAGATCGCGATCAGCCTGTTGGACATCCCTGTTATAGAGAAATTGAGCTGTGTGTCGTCAGCATGCTAATGGCACCGTGCTCAAAAAATTCTAATGGCCACTCCTAGTAGCTTCAGATGCTAAGCAACATTTGAGACCAAAGGGTGCCCTGCAGAACCCCATAGCACAAGAGTACTTGCCCAATGTTATTTTCTTGGGTAGGAATGGAACTAACATGATACAGTATCTCTGATACCTCTCCTATTCAGTTGATCCAGGATGACACCATGGTGAATGGTACAAAAGATGCTGAGAGATTAAGTAAGCATGGCAGGGTTGCAATCCCACACTACCTCTCCTGATTCAGGTCATCCAGTGGGGTGAGCAAAGTCAATTCTGTCCCATAACCTGGCCTAAAACCAGACTGAAGTGGTTCTATTGTAGATCATCCATGTCATCCAAGAACATTTGCAGTTGATTATACTGTCAAAACCTATGTAAGGTCGTTTAGGAATTTTTTGTCCAATTTAGTTGCAAAGATCAATTTTTCAATGTGATTGATGCTGCGATCCTACTCCCACTGACCTGGGAGTCAGTCCCATCGAACTCAAATGGGACTTTTCAGTTGACGTGTATAGGATTGCAGTGATAGAACCAAAAGTCAGCTTATGACTGGGTTTTCACGGAATTTAAGCAAAGGTAGACATTTGACATAAGATATTACTGAGAAAAAACTAAAATACATTTTTGAAATAACCTATTATCTTTCTAAGCATGGATAATGGCTATTTATCTTGTTTTAGCCTGAGGAAAATGAAAGTTAAATATAGATGAAGAAAATGCATATCAATCCAAGCCCTAATTATACTATGGTCTCTGAAGTCATTACATTTAGTCATGTCAATAGGTTCCAACACAAATTAACTTTACATTTAGGGAGAAGAAAAGTACTGTGCAAATGAAAACTATTGTGCAACTGGAATCAAATCCCTGAATTTTACCTATACAAATTGCTTTCTGAACAATGTACGACTTTAGAAAGAGCGTAAGACAGAAAATCTCCCCACAACTCAGTTCTTAATACACTACTTAGAAGATTAGATCTACTCGAAAAGACGCTCCCCAGCTAAAATGGCACAGCTCCCTCGTAGACTGAAACATCACAGGCTCCAGTTGGGATGTTCTTATTGAAATTGCCTCTATGGGGAAACTCTATCAATATCTAAACATATCTCTTTAGATACGTTTAGAGAGGAAAAGATTGCAAGTAAACAATGCCCTATCAAACTTAGTTATTCCATGATTCTTTCTAAGATCATTTTGTATATTGTGAGGGAGGTTTGTGTGGTACTAATGCCCCAGCAGAGCCAAACTGGCACCCCCACCAATGTGTGTGCAAAGTGCCAACATTCCCACTGCCTCACCCCTCTGGTAGGCTGCAGAGACACTGGTTCCAGGAGGCCAGTAACATCGCTGCCCTGCCCTGCAGCCGCCCCTGCTTCAAAACTCAAACAAAAGAATACTAGTAAGGGATATGAACCAGTGTCTTCGTTCCTGTAACCCAACCCCATACATGTTTACTTGCAAAGAGGAAGGGGGTGAAATGGTGGTGCTTAGGATGGTAACCTAAATCAGCAGTAAAGCTGATTAGTAAATCAGTGTTCATATTTCGCCAGGTCATTTTGTGACCAAGTGAAGATGCCTGGTCACCAGGATGGCACCTGACATCTCCACCATCTGGAGGTGCATGCCTGGGGATCCTTGGATCTTGACTGTTTTCACACACTAATAGGACAGCCTGTGGAATTATATCCGTTATATTTTATCTGCACAATCAGAATGAATTTCAGGAACCAAAAAGTCGTATTGAAAAAATACAACTTTCGATCAGTTTGGCCACCAAATGGCAACTAGACATTCCATTTTGGCAACTGTAATGCTGGTTTAAGGAAACATTTGGTGCCTAGCTTATATATACATGAGTTTCTAACACTGCCCCATTTCCATAAGCAACTGCAGGACTAATATAGGTAACTCACAATAGGTTTTC
This sequence comes from Podarcis gaigeae, assembly GCF_964106915.1. Lineage (NCBI taxonomy): Eukaryota > Metazoa > Chordata > Lepidosauria > Squamata > Lacertidae > Podarcis > Podarcis gaigeae. The sequence continues at coordinate 55,513,554 of NC_139685.1, read as the reverse complement.
ACACATTCCCAGTGCTTTTTTTCTGGGGGGACACAGGGGTATGCATACCCCTAAACATTTTGTGAATCTAAGTTTGGGCTCATTGGGGGGCAGTATTTCAATATGAGTAGGAAAATGAGAGTACCCCTAAACGTGGTTTTTTTAAAGAAAAAAGCACTGGACATTCTCACCAGCAGTCTGAAGGGTACAAAGTGGTACCATTCTAAATGATGTGAAGCAGGTCTGGCTCTGGTCAGTGCACTTGGGAAACACAGGTTCCCTTGGGCCCCAAGAGGAGAGTAAGGCAGGATACACAATAAAGTTATTATGAAGGATATCTCCTTCTGGCTGATGCTGAAAATCAGCAATGCACTGAAACAGCATATTCTTAATAGTCATCATTGTTTTGTTGGGTCGGAAGCCCTGTGAGGTTTCCTGAGAAACAAGCTGTGGAACGTCTGCCAAATCACTGCTTCCTATTTCCAGTTAGAATTTGCCTAAGAAGCTTCAGGATAAGCAAACATAGATGTGCAAATGGGTTTGCTACTTACAAACTTTTTAAAACTGCTGGTGAGGAAACTGCTTAGACACATCTTCATAAACTAAGTGATGAAGGGAGACTAGGATTGGCCATTATTTCTAGGTGAGGAATTTGTTAGACCATTCTGTTGGCAGGCATATGAGCAGGCAGTCATATATATGACTGATTTCCGTATTATTGTTTTTTCCTGTTCTGTTGGCCCTTGAGAAGTTTGACCCTTGAGAAGATTGTATTGGTTATATACAATATTTTGATAGGAGTAGAAGTATTGCAGAATGAACAATATATGACTGTATCTGTGTTAGGTAGACTCTGCGCCACCAATGGGTTAAGGTTTTTTGGCTGCATTGGCCATTCACTGGGTTGGTGAATGGTCACTTTGTGTGGTTGCTAAAATGCTACTTTCTTGCTCTTGGAAGATGGTGAGGAACAGCAGCCAATATAGAACCCATGAGCCTTAATAATCCAAACAGTATGAGTTAAGGACAACAATTCCATCTGAAATTTTGAGAGTCTTTTTGTTTGTCGTCGACATATTCTTCATCTTCATATTATTCTTATCTGTATCTGTTATTTTTTTCACAAATGTGACCCACAATGACTTAACTATATTACAATTTTGCTCCACTGAGGAAAACTCATTTGAGACCACAAATACAAGTGGTTGTACGCTGATTAATATATTGACTGAATGCAAAATTTTAAAGGCATTTTTCGAGCACTGTTATGAAGCAATCAAACAAGCACCTTTTTCAAGCACATCAAGGCGATTTACAAATATACCATAAAACAAGAGAACTGCTATGGAACAAACCTGTCACACCTTTGTCCTTTTGCTCCAAATGTACCCTATGAAGTGAAAAAGGAGAGAAGGCACTCACCTAGTTCTGGTGCTTTGCTTAGCACAAATGCATAAGCCCAGAATTTGCTGACAGGTCCATTGTAAAAACTCTGGTCACAAACTGACTGCTTCAGTCCTTTGGTCATCAAAATGTACACCATATAAGCACCCGTTCGAACAGCACCAAATATACTTCATGACCATAAAGAGAAAACAAAAAGCAGTCGGTTATTGTCAGAAAGCAGAAGACAAAATCCTTAGAGAGCCCAGATATAGTTACTGAGTGCAAGAAGCAGGAAGTACCTTCATTGTGCCTATCCTGACCTCCATTTAAGAACATGAGGCGAGCCCTGCTGGATCTGGTCAAAGGCTCATCTAGTCCAGCAACTTGTTCTTATAGCAGCCAACCAGATGCTCATGGGAAGACTGCACCCTTTCTGAATACTTGAATAAAATGTTCCCACAGAAGAATTTAGTTAAGGATGCTGCTATTCAACACATTTATTGGAAACAAGTTCCTTTGATTTTGTTGGACTCCAACTTCCATCAGTCCCAGCCAGCATGGACAGTGGTTATTCCCCAACTTAGAGCTTATCATACAGATAGCTCAGCTGGTAGAGCATGGGACTCTTAATCTCAGGGTCCTGGGTGAAAGATTCCTGCATTGCAGGCGGTTGGACTAGATGACCCTTGTGGCACCCTTCTATGAGTTCAAGGCTACCCCTTTACAGACAGTGGACACTTCCTCCATGTCTCCTGTGTGAGAGACAGGGCTTCTAGTTGTGAGGATGATTGGCGAGTCAATACAGTTTAGCACAGGGGCCTTCCAGTTGTTGCTGGACTCTTAACTCCCATCAGTGCCACTCAACAAAGGCCAGTGGTCCAAGATGATGGAAGTTGGAGTCTAACAATATCTGGCTGTCCATAGGCAACAGAACTCTTGAAATAAATATGCAGCACCATATCCTCTCCATAGCATTTCACATCTAGTTTCCAAGTAACCCCCTAGAATTAATCAATACTGAATTTCATTGCTACAGAAGACAGAGTGTCCTTGCTCTTGTAAGATTCCTTTATTTTGAAATTACTCATCCGCTCAAATACATTTGTGGGTAAATTCAGCATTTACAAATAAATATATCAAAGCTTCTATAATTATGCCAAAGTCTGCCGAAGGCCTTGCGGAGACTGGGACATAACCAAATTTTTTTATTATTAAGGAAATATCTTAGTTCCGCCACATTCACAGTTAACAAGACTGGACAGCTTCTGGATTTTATATGCAAAGGCAATACTCACTTTTTAGCTAAAACTCTGTTTGGCAAGAGATCTCATTGGAATTAAGGAAGCCACTTAATAATCTTGAGGATGGCACAGGAGGGATTCATAAGCATGGTATAACACTGAAATAATCCTTAATGAATACTTCAGGGATGTAGCCCTGTGAAGTTACTGGGGTTGGCAGGAGAGGGCTAGGCTCCAAACAGAATCTGAAAATACTGCAGTAATCTGGAGATTTGAACAGTAATCCGAAAAGGCAGAATACCTGTTTCTAGAGGATACCCTTTAAGGTTCTTACAAGATCAAAGGTATCCAGTTGTTATAGCAACTAGAATACTTAGCCCTGAAAAGTATGTATCTATGTGCCTGTTTAAAATTATCCTGAGCAAACAATGAAAAAAGTAAGAAAGCCTTGAGGTAAATAAATGAACTCAATAAGGCTAAACTATAAAATAGTTTAAGCAGATTATAAATGGTATGGAAAGGTTCAGATGGCTGGAAGGGAAAAGCTGAGTTCTAATACAATTATAATAAATTGGTGAAAAGAAAAGATCTTCAATAGGTGGTTCTAAGCTGTTTTTTAAACTGTGTTTTTTTAATTTATTTTGTATTTCAAATTGTGGCTAAATAAATAAAGGGAGGGAATTTCAAAGTGCCACCACATTAAATCTCTGATTCTTATACGAAACACATGGAACAGTATCTGCAGGAGGCGCTGCCCTGCACAGCATAGCAATCCATTGGGTATATATGTTACATATGATTTTTTTGGTATCCTGGTCCTAAGATATGTAGGGTTTTGCATACCAGTGCCATCACCCTGAATTTAGCCTACAGCTAACTGGCACACCAGGGCACTGTGGAAAATTAAAATGGCCGTTCCCAGACTATTATTATTATTATTATTATTATTATTTATTTGTCAGTTGCTTTATCTTGCACAAGGCAACCCAAAGCAACTTACAACCAAGCAAATCCCACATAGACACTTTAAAACCAAGAGGAAAGAGAAATACATGAAAAACACCCCACCCACTTCTAAAAGGCCACAGATATTTAAAGGCCAACAACCTGGCTATAGAGGAATGCTTTAGCTTATATTAAAGGTGGGGGGCTAGATCAGGCATCAGCGGTGGTAACAAAAATGGCTGCATGCTGATGTCAGGCCTGATTGAAAGTTACACTGTTCTTTTAAATCATACCTTATTGCAACAGCCATTAGGCTCCATGCAGAAAGCACACTTTTTCAGGATGTGAAATCTAGACTCTTGCCACATGGGGGTGCTTTCACCATGTGGGAAACATGTTTGCATGCCTTTCATTTATTTCCATCCAGCCTTTTCAACGCCTGTTCCTGGTGCAGGTACCAACTGAATGCTGAAGTTTGCAATGTTAGGGCAGCTGGCAGTAGCACAATGCAATTTTCTCACTCGTACACTTTGCCTAGCCTTGTGGTTGTTGTCTTCCTTCCTGCTGCAATGCTTGTAGCGTGCTGGAGAAAGCGGTTAAGGAACCGGCAGTAATTAAAGCAGCCTTCCCCCACCAAGGCCAGATTTAGGGCTGTTAAGGTGGCTCCTTCACACAGGCCGCTGAACTGAGAGGGCGCAGAATGGAAGGCGAGAGGGAGTGAGCTCACTGCCTGGACCTCCTCCTTCCTGTCTGTACTTTTGATGTGAAAATGCCCAACCACAGAGGCTGCTAGGTTACAGAATTAGCTTTTCTAAGAACTGACAGCTTCTAGAGCTATCATAGTAGCTGGTTTGTGTTGCCTGCTACTAAGAACTAACTGAGCAGAGGTCAAGTGGTGGGTGCATCACGACTGAACTCGTGTCAAGTGGGTCTGTGACCTGGGTCCAAGTCACAGGAAGGCATGAAAGAAAGGGAAAATGGGGGGGATTTTATCCTTGCTCAAGGTGCCATATGACCAAAGATTGCTCTGGCCTCAACCTGGTACCTTTTATCCTGTGAACCGCCTTGAGACCTGTGGGTATAGGGTGGTACAGTGGTACCTCTGGATGCGAACGGGATCCGTTCCGGAGCCCTGTTCGCATCCTGAAGCGAACATAACACGTAATTGCGCGTCAGCGCGTGTCGTGTTTTGCCGCTTCCGTGCATGCACGTGATGTCATTTTGAGCATCTGCGTATTCGCAAGCGGCAAAACCCAGAAGTAACATGCTCTGTTACTTCCGGGTCGCCACGGAGCGCAACCCAAAAATATTCACCCCGAAGCTACTTCAACCTGAGGTATGACTGTATATAAATTTAATAAATAATAATAATGTAGTTAAACTGCATGTCTCACCATCACTGACCATTGGCCATGGTGTCCAGGACTGAGGGGAGTGGTTGGCTAAAACATATGGAGGATATCAGTTTGGGGTAGGCTGCATTATAGGATATTGATTAAGGGGCATTCTTGTCATATTCCTCAACTTACCTGAAGACTGCCAGGCACAGAGACCAGAGCACTAGTGGTTTCCTCAGTTCAAATTTTGCTCGTTTGTTCATTAGATGTCGACCACCAAATATAAAGGCAGCATAAAGAGCTGAAAACAGGAAAGATTTTTTCCTGGGGGAAGAAAAACAAAACCCACAATCACCAAAAGATATTCAGTGAGCTTTTTAGCTGCATAATAATAATAATAATAATAATAATAATAATAATAATAATAGTTTATTTATACCCTGCCCATCTGGCTGGGCTTCCCTAGCTACTCTGGGCATCTTCCAACAAAATATTAAAATACAATAATGCATCAAACATTAAAAGCTTCCCTAAACAGGGCTGCCTTCAGATGTCTTCTAAAAGTCTGGTAGTTGTTGTTCTCTTTGACATCTGCTGGGAGGGCGTTCCACAGGGCAGGTGCCACTGCCAAGATGGCCCTCTGCCTGATTCCCTGTAACTTGGCTTCTCACAGTTAGGGAACTGCCAGAAGGCCCTCAGCGCTGGACCTCAGTGTCCGGGTAGAACGATGGGGGTGGAGACACTCCTTCACATTTACAGATCATCAAGGTTGCAACCCCAGATCCCTATATCTGTAAGACCTATTAAACTCAATGGGACTTACTAATGATTAGACCTGCATAGGATTGCCTGTTGGTTGGGGAAACACATTTGGTTTGGAACAAGTTAGTAGAGATGTTTCACACAATACATTCTTTTGTCCCTGAAAGCAGGTATATTCCTGGCTCATGCTGATAAAACTTTGACCAGTTTGCCGCCAGAGCATTAACCACAGATTTCCTGTCTAGACTTAAGAAGCATTCACAATGTTCTCAGTTTGAAAAACAAACAAACAAACCCCATAGTTTCTTGGTCTGAGTTAGTTATATATTTATTTCAACAATTTATATGCTGCTTCACATCACCATCTGTTGAATAAGGGTACAAAAAGATACAACAGAGATCTCTACATCTGAACCTGACCAATGTTTCTCATGCACAATGGAAATACATCATGACTTGATAAATCACATGCAGATAAATCTGCCAGTTTTAGTTGCAGAAGGGTTTTTATTTTCTTTTTTTAATAAAAAAAATGATCCAGATCACACACACTGTACAAGTGTGCCTCAGGAGCTGCATGTAACCAACAGGCCATATGTTGTCCAAATCTGCTCTGCTAAGTTATTTTCCATCAAAGACTTGCAGTCATCATACACAGCCTGAACCAAAATCTAGTGAGAGCAATTCACTAACACAAAGGCCAACCCACAACCCAATGGATTTAAGTTTATTTATATATTGCATTTATATGCCACCCTCCTGCCAAGTCAACCCAAGGCAGTTTACAATTTAAAATACATTAGAATAAACAAAATATATTCCCTCCCAAGCTTCAGGAGCTGGTGGCTATTAGTTCCCTGCCCTGCTCTTCTTCACTCCTGCCTTCCCCCTCAGGGCACTGCAGCTAGCAGAGTGACATCTCAAAAGTTCCTGTCACATGTTTCTAAAGCAGCATATATCATGCAGATTCAGGAAGAAAAGCCAAGCCCAGCTTTTACCCTCCAGGAAAACTGGTTTGTAACCTGAACACAGCTAGACACAGTGTTTTGTGAACTGCCTTGAGACCTCCAGGTATAGAGAGGTATATAAATTCAATTAATAATAATACAGTCATACCTCAGGCTGAATACGTTTCAGGTTGAGCGTTTTTGGGTTGCACTCTGCGGCAACCCTGAAGTAATGGAATGCATTACTTCTGGGTTTTGCCGCTCACGCATGCGCAGACGCTCAAAATGATGTCATGCACATGCGCAGAAGTGGCAAAACACGACACGCGCAGATGTGCAGTCATGTGTTACGTTCACTCCAGGATGCGAATGGGGCTCAGGAACGGATCCTGTTCACATCCAGAGGTACCATTGTAATAGCTAGGGCTGGAGGAAGAGGGGTAACTTCTGCCTGAAACCCTGGAAAGCTGCTGCTAGTCAGTGTAGGCTAGGGATAAATAACCCTTTTCACCCCAAGGGTCAGTCTTCTAGGGACCACATACCAGTGATGTGCAGAACCAGAGCAAAAGAAGGTGAAACAATGAATGTTGATTTTACCTTTCTATAGCAGACTAGTTTCTGCACAAACACCCCTTTCTATCCTCCCTCCAGGCAAGCAAGGACACATTCCAGCCAGGCAAAAACTCTCAAGGAGGGCATGAAGCAGAGCAGCAGATGTGCCTAAAGAGGGAGGGTGGCCTGGAGAAAGCCTCAAGGGCCAGATAGACAGGAGTGAAGGGCCACACTGGCCACCAGCCCTGAGATTCTCCTCCTCTAGTATGGATAATACTGATTAAGATGGGCCAACAGTCTGGCTCAATATAACACAGCTTCCTGTGTTCAAATGCTTTATCATTGAGCTACCATCCTTCCCCAGCTGCTTTTCCACCATATTTCCCCCTCCACACCTGAGAAAAAACACCATCTTGTCCAGCATAGTCCTAATTAGCCCCTCACAGAGCTACACATCCCAGAGTGCCCTGGGAAGAGGGATTGATTGTTAAGCCACTCTAGGAGCTGGGGTTGGGGGTCGGGGTGCAGAGTTGGGGAGGCTTGTTCCCACTTTCCTCTTAACCTGCAGTTCATTCTCCATCACCATTCTGGTTGAACCACTGAATAAATAAATAAAATCACCTTGCTGGAATCTTTGCCACAAACCAATTCCAAATTTCTTAATGAATACTGTAGTGTCACCATTTAAAAAGCCACTCTAGGAGCTGTAGCTCTGCAAGAGGAATAGGGGTCTCCTAATAACTTTTGGCACCCTTGACAAACTACAGTTCCCAGAATTCCTTGGGGGAAGCCGGGGCTATCTAAGTGCTATAAGGGTGCTTCAGACATATGGTAAGGCCATGGCCAAGGGCTAATTTGTAGTTAAAACTCAAAGCAAAGAATTGGGGGGTTGGCGTGAAGCGACAAGATGGGATGGAGTCTGACATTTCAGGCTGCTGCCTTTCTCTTTTGACTGCACCCTTGAAGGATTGCTTCCCACACAGTTGGCGCTCCTGATCTGTTTTCTCTTAGCCCCATGAGGTATCTCTTGTGTCTGCCTTTGCAAGATGGTAGGCTGTTGGTGGGTGCCACAACACTGAGGTTTAGCCGATGCTTACATTTCCCCAGGGAAGCCAATTAAAAGCAGTCAGATTTGTTTATAGCCAATCAATGGCATCCTCTGGGCCCATGGGCAGAGTAAAACTACCTACAGCTCATATTTAAAATTTAAAACTACAGGACAGACTCAAATTCTTTCATGTAGCTAAACAGCTCTTTACCTCTGTTGTGAATGTATATCAAGCAGAATAAAATTACAAAACCATTTATACCCTCTTGCAATAGAACTTACATCAGTGCAAGATAATAGACTGGAGAAACCTGACCTCTCTCCCAGTTCTTTGATTTTTTTATAGGCACAATGTAGTTATTTAACAGAAAATGGCACCCAAATTACCCCTATTACTTTGTGTTCAAGCTGTATTAAGTAGGTCAGCATCTATAATTATATCTTAGGTCACTTCACAACTTTTTAATTAGCTCCTTATTTCTGACTTTTAAAGGTCATACATTCTACATTATCTGCCTGTCTACATTATCTACAGAAGGCGTTATTGCTGGGGATCAGTAAAATGAATGTTTTGCTTCCCTGGCAAGATATTTAAACAGCAGGCCCTACAAATGGGCCACTGAGGCCTAAAATCTGTGGGGAAATGACATTATGGAACAAAGGAGTGATGGCGTTCAAAGGAGCAAAAGAAACACAAAGAGTTATGGTGAATACAGAAGACCACATCAAAGTGTGTGTGTCTAGTGGTTGGTAATCCAGTCATCCATACTGTCATTCACAGGAGAGGAGAGCAGGAAAAGACAAGAACCTATACAATAATAATACATGGGGTAGCAGACCCTGAAATTCCATTTGGTTCAGGTGTAAACCCTGTGCGTGAGTTGGACAGGCTGGCAGAAGCATGCAAAACTCTACCCTGGCATCATCCTCAGTGGGCAGTGGGAGCTAGCAGATGCTCCCACCTACCTGGATAGCTCAGCTGGTTAGAGCATGGTGCTGATATCTGAAAGGTTATAGGTTTGATCCCTGTATGAGACAACTGCATATTCCTGCATTGTATGATTTAGAACCCCGATTATGCAGGGCATTATGCAGGGAACTTCTATGAGTAGAGGAGACTTCTCACTCCCTACAGGGGATATCCCCACTTGTCTCCACTCAACCTAGCTGTGTGTAAGGATTACATGCAAACAGAACACCCAAGTAGAGTTGAAGAGCAACAAGAAATTGTGGTAAAAAACCAGTCCATCAGAAAGACTGCTTTTTCTGAGTCATGAACCTGAGTGAACCACAGAAAAGTAAAAAAGCAAGAGGAAAAAGAATGGCCTAAAATGAAAGAGGGGAACTGAAAGCATGAAAAAAGAAAAGAAAAAAAGAAAAAAAGGTGATGCTACAGTACAGATAAAGGTAAGGTCTTTATGCTGTGCCATCAGTGTGTGTTCATGGAGTACAAAATCACAGATCCCTGCCCTCTTACAAACTAACATGTGACACAAGCGAAACAACAGATGGAAGGGAAGGGATACTGCAGTAATGTCTCATTTATATTCTTCGTAAAATACTGAAAAAATTTATGGACCCACCACCCTACTGATCTCATAAAACAGTCTTCTCCGAAACCCCACCAGTTGATGCTGGATTCTAGCTCCCATCAGCCCCAACCAATATGGTCAATGGTAAGGGATGATGGGAGTTGTAGTCCAGCTATTATCTAGAGGCCATCAGGTTGGAGAAGGATGTCATAACATATAGCACTGGTACCAAAAACACTAGACCAGGCACTGGCTGTGGTCAGTATCATGCTAAACCATTGTTTAGCATTACATGCACAAGCATGAGTGAGCCATGTGCTCCTCCTCTCCTCTCTTCTCCTCCTGCCCTGAAGCCAGGATGAGGCCTTCAAAGATATTTATATCCATTTTCTCTGAATTTTGGTTTCTTCTGTTATCCAGAGCAGGGATTGCAGTTTATAACAAAATCTGATTAGTTTAAGAAGTCAGGCTCATCGCTGATAATGACCTTAAAGACCAAATGAATGGAAAGCAAAAATGTATGGAAATGTGTCAACATTTATGGGAATGTGCCAGAGACGTACCATTTTCTCTCTCATTTTCTCTGAAATAAAATATTTGGCTACCACATGCTAAATAATGTGTTTCTGTGGACTACCAAAATTGGTTTATATTTTCTACTCAAGTATATTTTGTTTGAATGAACAGATGGTCCCAGCCGCATAACAGATACATAGAAATATTTTTACATTATATTTGGAAGATTGTGGGTTGCTTCAAATATAAGCATCTAATAGTTGATGTGAATCTCCGTTGAACTCAAGTAAGGGAATTCCAGGCTCAGCCCATCTGAGCTGTATATATTAGAAACCACATAACATCCATTGTGATGGCTTCCCTTTGAAATCCCTTCTGTGCCTTTCTCCACAGTGGACTGACAACACAGCAACAGATTGTAATGGACAGCAAAGCCATCTCATTTACCTCCCTGCTCCATCCACAGATTGATTAGCTCATAGTGAGCTGGACAACATCAGACAAATGCTTGGAGCTGGCTGTGCTCCAGTAGTCTTGGATCAAAGACCTGTCTTCTCTGTAACAGGGGAAAATCCAGCTGTGCATATTTTCTGTGATCAAAATGGGACCTTGTATATTTTGGTTCTGTGGTCCTTGAGAGGTGGGCACCTACAGAAAAGGACTGCAGAGCCAGAAGGAGGGCGCCTATGGTCCAACACATCAAACATTGAGGGAAGGCTCCCAGGAAGACAGGAAAAGATTAAAGAGGGAAAGGGAGTTGGAGGATCTTGAGCGGGGCCCAGTAAGCTGGCTATGAAAGCCCTGACCCCACCCACGGAGAGAGAGAGAGGGAAAAGGAAAAAAGAGAATTGAAAAGAGGCAGCAGAGGAATAAGAAAAACAGGAATTTCAAATCTGGAGGAGGTGTTGAAGGCAGATGCCCTGCTAGCGAAGTCCACATTTGGAGCCACAAAATCCTTCACTATCCAGAGGGCTGCTGAAAATTCCTACTATGGATTTATTACATTTATGTCCCCTCCTTTCCTCCAAGGAACTCAAGTGTCAGGGATTGGCTGGATGAGGAGTTGTGGAAGTTGCTTGACCAAGAGGCTCCCCAGGGAAAGCACAGAAGGGGAGGGTTTGGATCCTGACTCCTGGTGGTGGGAAACCAGCCACACCCCAGAGGAGGGGAAGAGCTGGGAAGTACTGGAGGCTGGGAGTTTGAAGGATGATGATAAGGAAGAAACAGGCAGGTGCCCCAGCACAGGGAATCAGACTTGGCAGTTCTACCACAAAGCCACCCTGACAGCTTCTCTGCTGACAGTCTGCAAGCCCCCCCCCCCTGCTCCCAGAACAAGGGGTCTTTTGCATGTTAAAGAGCAGAGAGCCAGGCAGAGGCAGGGAGGGTCTCTTGGGGCTCGCCATAGGCAGAAGGAGGGGCCTGACACAGAGGAATAGGAAGTGAAGGGGCAGTTACAAGCAGTCTGAGCACACACAAGCAGTCTGTGTGTTCTCTGTTCTGCTTTCTGAATAAAGAAACTAACTGTAAGTTAGCCCGTGTACCTTTGTCTTTCTGTGATCTGCGAACGCCCTGCTCTCTCCTTGACATCAAGTGATGTACATGGTTTCCTCCCTCCCCATTTAACTTCACAACACCCCTGTAAGATAGGTTTGGCAAAGAGACAGTGTCTGTCTCTAGAGCACAGAACACTATCTCTGTCTCTGTGTGATGTGAACTCTCTTTTTGGCCTCAGAAAAGATGATTCAATGCTTCCTATGGTTCTGGGAGAAGGTAAAATGCAAGATGAAATTCACCACAGCAGAAAATTTTACTAACCATGGTCAAAGATGTACAGAATTTAAATGTGAGTTTCCTATTCATCATCTTCCCTAACCAAAAAGATTCAAACTTCCTGGCTGAAATTCATTGCCCTCTTCTACTTCAGATAATGTACATGTTCCAGGTAGGTCTCAAGTTGACCAGATTTATTTTAATACTGTGTTTAAACAGGGTGAAGGGGATATTGGGGAGAAAGGAGAAACATACTTGTTGTTTAATTGCAATCTCATCAACTGCAAAATTCACCAGCCACCACCAGCTATTACCAAATGTTGAATTATTCTTGCAGACATAAGTAAAACCAAAGGTATAAAAGTATCATATTTCCTATTTTATCATTGCTGTTGTTTTGTAGCTACGTCAGAAGCAATGTATTTTCAATGGGAATTTCTACCTCGCCTACCACTGTTCCAGCAATACAGCAAACATTTAAGTTATGTTGCTACTCGAATCTCCTAACACCACAAACATGTCAAAAACTGTAATTCCATAAATGTAATACCTTTCAGTACAACAGGGAGCTACATTAATCCATGCCTAGATGAATTAGTTATGAAACATATAACATATTTTGTACAAACATAGTGCTAAAGCCAGCAATTGTCAAGGCAAATCAATTTTCTACGTCTATAAGGATTTCTGAACTTTGTTGCCCAGGGAAGATTATGGGCAAAGACTATAATGATAAAATTAGAAATTAACAAGACATCCTCTATACAGTCATGTGGACTGCACCCCGCCTCCTGGAACCATTAATTTTAATTGAACAGAAAGCATAGCTGTTCATGGGGGAAGGGAAGGGGGTAGTTGCCTCAGATGAACCATAAACTCCAGATTCTCAGCTTTCATTTAAAAAGAAAGTAAGGGTATAGTCACACTAGAACAGGCATAAGCAAACTCAGCCCTCCAGATGTTTTGGGACTACAATTCCTATCATTCCTGACCACTGGTACTGTTAGCTAGGGATGATGGGAGTTGTAGTCCCAAAACATCTGGAGGGCTGAGTTTACCTATGCCTGCACTAGAAGCTTAAAATGCAGCAAGGTCACTCCCCCTGATAAATTGCATGCAACATTTGCATGGGGTTGTTCACATTGGAGAGGGGTTATATTCACCTGATGTGCACGACCTTCTTGGTTTCCCTGCCCATGGTACCCCCCTGAAACTCCTAACCATTAGGAATTTCTCCAAAATATAGACTTATGGGCCTCCATACATCCAGAATTTCCTGGACATAGCTGAAATGTCCAGGGAAATTCAGACGTATGGCAACCCATAAGACACTTTTGTGTCTGGATTTTCACTTTCTGAAATATGGCAACCCTGCATTAAACTGTAATCTGCACTTGTATGTCTATCTGCACCTGCACAATCAATCAATCATTTTATTTGCATGTCATGTTTCCAAAATAAAACCATGCTCAAGGCAGCTTACAACATATAAAAAATTACGTAGCTACAAAAATAACAAAAGTAGTGATAAACAATAAACCAAACATCAAAAAGTACACAACCAAACTGAACACTTTCCACATACACCATAAGATCCAAAGATTTAACAGCAACAACACTCGCTAAACAATACCTCAGCCCAATATTCTGTTCAGCAGTCTCAGCTTTTGTAGCTGGAGTCAATCAGGGTTCCACCCTCACAGACCTAAATATACCAAATGAGGACAAGCTGACTATATAACAAGCTGGATAAGTTCTGATCTTTCTTCTAGGGCCCACAAAGAACCTGATAAAACTTCTTTCTCTTCTCTTCTTCTTTTTTTCCTGCCTGCCAATGTGGGGAACCCAAAACCTTGGGGTTTAGCTGAAACCTTTTGCCAGGCCAGAAGATATTGCTTGTGAGCAGCAGTTGGTTCAGTGGCAAGTTGCACAGGACAGGTCCAGGCAAAAGGGAGCAAAAGGGAAGCCAAAATTGCCTACATGCTGCTTCAGAAATGAGACAGTAATGTTGTAAGACAAGCCTTGAAACAGAAGCCTCTGGGGAATACGGTTAAGGCGGAACTTACCCCCCCAAAAAAAACTGCAGAAAAGAGCAATGTTGGAGGGGAAGACAATGTCACCTAGAATGAGGTCAGTGAAGGTGCCTAAGGCAAGACTAATAAATATCTTTGCTCCTCGACTCTTCTTAATAGAGACTTTCACCACGATGGCTTTATCTTGTTAAGAAAGACTGACAGAAGTAGAAGACTCTTCCATAGGGGGCTAAACACCCCTATAACTTCTCACCCCATAGTTCAATTGGTAGAGCATGAGGTTATAAGTTAAATAATAAGAGTCTCTATAACTTACATAATAGCCAACATAAACAATGCAGCTTGTGCAAAACAGCCTGTGCTTGAAAAGTAGATTAATTCCGGCACTGAAAATAATACATTATATTTTCAGAAGCATTTTATTATTTCCCCAACTTTTCTTTGTCAGATAATGCCCTGAGAGACCAGGGTTCAAATCTCCATTCAGCCATGAAGCTCACTGGGTGATTTTGAGCGAGTAACCGACTCTCTGCCTAACCTACCTCACAGGGTTCTTGTGAGGACAAAATGGGGAGGAGGAGAACTATGTATGCCATCTCGAGCTCCTTGGAGGAAATATAGGTTATAAATGTAATAAAACAGACAGTCGGATGGACAGACAAATAATAAAAATTGTGATTGCTTGAATTGTTTATACTTTTGTGTTGTTAGCTGCATTGAATTCTACTGTAGAAGAAAAGGAAGATGTAACAAAAATTAAATAAATAGCTGTGTAGCACAGAAACCTGAGCATAAATGTAAGGTGTTATTTTGGATCTAAGAAAACCACTATGGTAAAAAAGAAAAAAGAAACCAACCAGCTTCAGGAGCAGCAGTTATGAGAAAAATTACCTTTAATTATCCTGCACAAAGTTACAACTTCCGACGCCCTTAACAAATTACAGTTTCCGGAATTCTTTGGGGGAAGTCATGTGCTTTAAATGTATGGTGTGAATAAAGCCCTGGTTGTAAATTTTGCAATGCAAATGGATTGCAATGCAATGCATTCTGCAATGCAGAAAAACAGGACAAAAACAAGTAGACAGGTCAGTGTCTTTTTAATTAATGAGCCTACATTATAAATATCTTAAGTACGTATGTAGATAAATATATAAACTGGTGAATATGCAAATGATGTAAACATAATATTTTCCTTTAAACAACCTGTAAAATTTATATTTATCAATATCAAGTGCATAGTCATTTAGAAAGAGAGTCAAAAACTTATTTATAACTGCTAAAAGAGGGCTTAACAGTAACCAAGTTACTACTTAATTCATCTTTCCTTAAAAATCGCACATAGTTTATTCCGATGAGTAATATTCATAATTCTTTATTGATATATTGTGTAACAAAATTCCATCTGTTCATAAAGTATTGACATGTCATAACATCAATGTTACTTTTTAATGTTACCCAAAATGGTCCATAATTATCCTGCCCTGGATTAAAAGTTTTCATCATTTTGTTAGGCCCTGCTCGTTATTACCCTGTCAGAGGAGTTCTATTCACACAAGGCTTCCTTGCCCCTTCTCCAGCTGTAGGCTTCTGAAATCCTGTTTTTAATGGTCAGGGTTAGGGGCCTCCAGAATGGTATGCCGGGGCTGCAACAGGTGAAGAAAATGTAGATTTGGGGTTGGGGAAAACCCAACTTGTATGGAATTGGCTTTCTACTCACAGAACAAGCCACTTGCATTGGCAATACTATATTTTGTTAATGGTGGACTTCTATTTATTTCTTTAATAGAATGTTGTGTACAGTGTTTGAATGTATTTTTGCAAATTTTGCATTTTCTGGTTCTTGTCCAATGAATGAATAATATTAATATTTTATACTGGGAACTGGGCCTTGTGCATTTTAGTGCTGACCTTTGGTTTTAAGCAAATAAATGACTGACTGAATTAACAGTTCATTTTTATTGATTTTTATTGTTCAATCAATACTGTTTTTTTTAAGGAAAAGTAAGCATATAACTAGTTAATAGCTTTAAATAAGAGCTTGTGAGGTCAAATGCTCCTGCTGTAATAATTGTATCACATAATGTGCCTTAAAAAGGAAGACATTGATGAATCTGTACATTTTACTTAGGCATGTAATTTCATTGGCATCGTGACAAGATGCCATTATTACATGATTCCCAGCTGTAATGATTGTTTAAAAACAATTCATTGACCTTTAAAGTGTTGTTAGATTTTTTAAATTGTTTTTATTTATTTGTAGCTATCCTGGAAATGGCAATGACCAAAAATGTCATAAGATGGTGCATAAACTTTTGAATTCTCCAAAATTCTTCATCAGGCTAAATCAGTTGTGAGGAACCTTGGGCTCTTCAAATGTTGCTGTATATCTGCCATCATCCCTGGGGACTGACTCCGCTTACTTGGGCCGATGGGAGTTGTAGCTCAATATCTGGAGGACCACAGATTGTCCACACCTGGGCTAGATGAACAGAGTAAGGGAGGCACAGAAAGAGCCTCATTTGAATGTTTGCTAGCTCCTCCCATATTCCATCTTGGAATGCAACTCTTATAAATGAACAAATGCAGTTGTCATGGCTCCAACATTTAACCAACACCCTCCCACCCCGGCCCCCAGTCCTATCCCTTTACCATCAAGCCTGGTGACATTTTGGTTAATCTTATTAAGGTATTGTTCAAATATGGATTCCGGAATTTTCCTCATGGGCAAGCCATGCTACCATTTACATTTTGTGTATAAATACAGCAATACTAAAACAATGTCATTTCTAGTGTGGCTGTTGTGAAGTTAGGAGGGAATGAAGTAAATTCATTACACCACATTATTCTTTCATTCTTTTTGGGTGTAAACCCAAATCTCTCCACGTGTAAACAAAAACATGAAGGGGATCTGAGGAACACTGCCATGCTCCTGCCCATCACTTTCACACCATTTACAGTTCTCCACAAGTTTTTAGGGTGAAAGTCTGAAGTGGGGGGGTGGGTGAACCCTTTACTTATCAAGTCTCCCAGAGAGATATATAACCAGGGACATAGGAAGGGGTGGGGTGGGGTTGCGGTCCGCCCCCGGTGCCATCTTTGGGGTGTGTGTGTGACAAAATGGCACACCACGGGGGGCAGCACTTACTGCAGGGCCTGGCCTGAAGTGTGCCCAAGCCACACTTCTCTCCTGGGAGTGACGTGGTAGCTCAGGACCCCATGGTGCCCGAAACAGCAGCAAGGGGCTTGCGTCCACCAGACAGACTCTGTGGGCAGCTTGCCGCACCCCCACCCAGGGCGGATCGCTCCAACCCACTGCTCTGGGTGCTGGAGCAGATAGCTACGCCCCTGTCTACAACCTTGTTTGTACTCATTAGCTCTATTTCAAAACCAGTGGCAAAATGTGAATACAGTGGTACCTCAAGTTACAAACGCCTCAGGTTACAAACGCTTCAAGTTACAAACTCTGCTAACCTGGAAGAGTTACCTCATGTTGAGAACTTTGCCTCAGGATGAGAATGGAAATTGTGTGCCAGCGGCACAACGGCAGCAAGGGGCACCATTAGCGAAAGCATGCCTCTAGTTAAGAACTGTTTCAGGTTAAGAACGGACCTTTGGAACAAATTAAGTTTGTAACTAGAGGTACCACTGTACCTTGTCAGTTACCAGTTCTAATTACTAGCCTTTAAAAAATGTCCAAGGAGCTGCCAAATGACATGACGACCAAGAACAATGAGTGTGGCAGACAACCAGAAGAACAATGCTTGGATAGTGTGTGCAACCATTGGCCCAGAAGCTTCAAACAGCATAAAATGTCAGAGTAACCCTTGGTGAAGGCTACAGCATGTGCTCCTTCACACTCAGAAAGCTTGCGATGAGTGGAACTGCCTCCTAAAAACTATTTTTTAAAAGCATGTTTAATTTATTTCAAGAAAAACTGGAAAGGGGTGCAATGATTCTGGAACCCACAAATCCCCAGGGTCTGAAAACATGGTTCTAAGCATAAATGACCATGTAGAACTCTGGGGATGGGAAAATCCTCTGAGGTATGATGGTCTGCTTTCTGCATGCTGGACTGCAGGTATGATGTTGTAGCAAGTTAAGTTAAATTTGTGGTTAAACTATCAAAGGTGCGAGGTCCATTCTCATAGCACCCTTCTGCAGGAAAAACCTGAGTTAACTTGGATGCTTTAGCTAATGCATGAATAAATGCCTGTAGTTGAAAAGTACATATGGAAAGTACAAAGAAATGTGCCAAGGCGCATGTCTTGGACAACCAGGATGGCAAAAGCTACCCAGTCACTGCTCAGTCTCAACTGTGAAACCTATTGCAAGGAGAAATCATTGTTGATTTTTGTACACATTTACATTGGACTATATGAGATTTTTCTTTGGTTGTCTACAGGAACTCACCAAGCCTGGAGCCCAGGACAGAGAGCCAAAGAGACACAGATGAGCCATCATTATAAAAGAAGAAGAAGCAAGAATGGCTCTGCTCTGCTGTCTCCACCACTGTGAACATGAAGAGCAAAGAGGACCTTGGATGTCTGAGAAGACCTGATCCATCAATGTTCTCTGCTCCTGGAGTAAAAAAATCCAGACAATCTGCCTAACCCAAAGAGACAATGATCTACATGAGAGGTATAGTTTGCTTTGTATGTGCTTTTATTAGCCTCTTATTGCTAAATGCGTTATGCTAATGTGCTTAAACAAACTGATTAATTCGTGAACTCTTGACCTAGTCTGTTCAGCTGAACCTAAAAGAGGCTGTGGTTACTGTAATTGGCTTACAGACAGCAACACAGTTCTACAGAACTGGAGTAGCCACCAGGGTTCCAGGACACTGTTGAAACAACAGAAACAACACAGAGTGGGCCCATCTGGGGCAGAGTTAAGCCCACTGGGATAGCTGGAGACAGTCTGAGCCAATAGGCAATTTGAGTCATGGGAACTGAAAAACAACGAGCACATTTGCACTAATAGGAGAAGGCAGTGATTGGTTGTTGCTTGCTATATTATTTGTTGCATATAAAATCTAAACTTGCTTTCTGCCCTGTCAAAATCCACCTCTCATTTGGAATGAAATGAACGAAAAAGGGGAATTATCCAAAACTAGGGAAGGTGAGTCAAGGTATGCCCTCCAGATGTTGTTGACCTACAACTGCCATCATCCCTTGCTCATCCAACAACATCTGTAGGGCATGATGTTGGCTGCTGACGCATTAGGCTAACTTGAACTTATGTTTGTGGTGCACCTTCCTCAAGCTGGTGCCCTCCAGCTGTTTTGGAATACAACTCCCACCAGCTCCTCCAACACTGGCTAATGGAATTGAAGTCCAAAACATCTGGAGGGCACTAGGCTGAGGCAGAGTGACCTAAACGGAAAAAAGAAAAGAAAGGCTGCAATAAGAAAGGTACTGTAGCAACATGGAATGTGGCAACAATCCTACGCACTAAGATTTGTCAGAAAAGAAAAAACCAGCTTCAGATGGCAGAAAGCCAATTCATTCAGGTTCATAATATAGACACCAACATTTTGGCATGCTTCTAAAAGATGGAAGGAAGTGGCGTCAGGGTCATTTCAAAGGGTCAGTTCAAAGACAGAACGCGTTGTTAACATGCAAAAGGTTCCAGGTACAATCTTCAGCAACTCCCATGTAGGGCTGGGAATAACCCCATTTCAAACTCCAGAGTACTGCTGCCAGTAGTACAGTGGTACCTTGGTTCTCAAACTTAATCCATTCCAGAAGTCCATTCCAAAACCAAAGCGTTCCAAAACGAAGGCACGCTTTCCCATAGAAAGTAATGCAAAATGGATCAATCCATTCCAGACTTTTAAAAACAACCCCTAAAACAGCAATGCAACATGAACTTTACTATCTAACAAGACTATTGATCCATAAAATGAAAGCAATAAACAATTACTGCAGTCACACAATCAATCAATCAATCAATCAATCAATCAATCAATCAGTAAGTAGCTGAACTGGGTTCCACACAGTCACAAAAACAAAACAAAAAAGCCGCAAAAACAAAAAATAAATAGCAGAAACAGACAGACCTAGGCGTAACACTCAAAACGGAAGTGTGGTACTCAAATTGGAAGCGTAACACTCAAAGCAGAACATGTTTAGCTTCCGGAAAAGGTTTGCAAACCGGAACACTTACTTCCAGGTTTGCAGTGTTTGGGTTCCTAGTTGTTTGAGTACCAAGACATTTGAGAACCAAGATACCACTGTAATGAGCTATGTAGGGCAATGGTATGATTCAGTGCAAGGCAGCTTACTATGTAAACATTTACCCACGTTGGGGGGGGGGGAAGTCAAGCACTTCCTTGAACCCTGCAGCAATGAGAATATATAATAGGGGAAAACCCCATACAACTACATACTGTAGCACAAATGACCTCCTTAATTACATCCTATGCTGCAAAGTCCAGGAAGGGCATGTCCAGGAAGGGCTATGAAAGCTTATGTCATGGTAAAATCATTAATCTTTCAGGTGCCACAGGGCTCTCTGTTGTTTCTGAAGAAACAGACCAGCACGGGTATGTTGTTATGTACGGTTATTACCACAAGTCCCCAAATCACCTTGAAATGAGCCACAACTGGAGGATAAAATCAGGACTCCATGTTAACTCTTTTAAACAGCATTAAGCAAAGAAAACAAGCAAATGAAACTATAAAGACAAGAGAAGCTTTTTGGGTTTATGAAAATCCCAAGCATATATGTGGCAGGCAAAATATCTTTGGCTTAATCTCCAGCTTCTCCACATGGGGGCAGGGCAGCCAGCCACTGTAGACGTAAAAGCAGAAGGAGGAGAAGGAGTGTCTTCTTCACCCCCATCGTTCTGCCCAGACACTGAGGTCCAGCTCCGAGGGCCTTCTGGCAGTTCCTTCACTGTGAGAAGCCAAGTTATAGGGAACCAGGCAGACGACCTTCTCGGTAGTGGCACCAGCCCTGTGGAATGCCCTCCCACCAGATGTCAAAGAGAAGAACAACTGCCAGACTTTTAGAAGACATCTGAAGGCAGCCCTGTTTAGGGAAGCTTTTAATGTTTAACAGACCACTGTGTTTTAATATTTTGTAGGAAGCCGCCCAGAGTGGTTGTTGTTGTTGTTATGCCAATGGTGTATCTAGTCTAACATCCTGTTTTCATAGTGACCACCCAGATGCCCGTGGGGAATTCTCAAGCTGGACCTGAGCACAAGAACACTCTCCTGTGGTGTCCAGCAACTGGTATGCATTACTGCCTTCAAACATGAAGGCAGAGCATTGATAGCCTTATCTTCCAAGTACTCAGATGGACCAATGATCTGGTTTGTTATAAGGAAGCTTTCTATGTCCCTAAACTACCAGACTAGCCTGTCCATATTACTTGACACTATTGAATCAAGTCTCTCTCTCTCTCTCTCTCTCTCTCTCTCTCTCTCTCTCTCTCTCTCTCTGTGTGTGTTTGTGATGGCAAAGGTTTTTTTTTAAGTGATGGGGATAGTCTTCTCAACAAACCTACAGATAAGTGAAGCCATGACTCTTTGAAGTGATATGATACTGCTTTAAATGCATAGTGCAGATGGGACCTAACATAGAGGAAGTCGGTTGCATTTCAACTAGCAGTAGATACTTTGTTAAAGTTCTCTGTGTTTGACAAATTGCACCCACATATTCAGAAATAATCACCACTGAGATCTTTCCCCAGGTGACCGTGTACAGTGGTACCTCAGGTCCGTTCTTAACCTGAAACTGTTCTTAACTGTGGGACTTAACCTGAGGTACCACTTTAGCTAATGGGGCCTCCCGCTGCTGCCACGCTGCCGCTGCACAATTTCTGTTCTCATCCTGAAGCAAAGTTCTTAACCTGAGGTACTATTTCTGGGCTAGCGGAATCTGTAACCTGAAGTGTCTGTAACCCGAGGTACCACTGTATAGGATTGTAGTCATAGTGATACTAACATTTTTGGCATTGTGCTATGTACTACTACTATTTGAGATGCATGTGTGTGAGTGACAGATAAACACAGCAGCTTGCATTTCTGAAGTCTTATTGGGAGTCTGGCTAGGGTGATGGGGAGCTCCTGCTTTTCAAAATTCACTGCTACATCACTGTGCAGGAAGCTTAGAGGCCCATAATGCTCATGGAAAACCTTGGCTATAGGTCTCATAAGAGGAACGTTTACCAGACCCAAAGGAGTGATGAAAATCCTCCATCACTTCCCCCATTCACACAAATGATTGGCACTGCATGCTTGCTGTTTCCATGCCTAGGCAGTTTGCCTCAGTAGTTTGTACAAGTGATTAACATTTTTCCCTGCTGGCATTCTGTACCTTTAAGCAAGTAAAATTGCAATTGCACCTAATATATCTGCTGCTGCTTCTTTCAGAGAGCTTCTAGTGAGCAAAGGCAAATTGCCATATGTATCAACTTCAGTAAAGAAAATTAAAGCTGCAACTTCATTTGCTGCTCTCCTGGAGCTGGATATACTTGTAGATGCCAAACATGTATGCAGATACAAATAAAATAGGTGAAAAAAGGGAAAGTGTGATGGTCAGGCAGGAACAATGTGGGGATGTGCACTGACCACAAGAAACTGTTCATACCCTAATCTGCCCCAGCCTGAGAGGCTTTGTAGGCTGCCCAGTTTGGCCCCATCTGAGTCTGCTTCATGCCCTGAGCTATTGGGAGATCAAAAAAATTGTTTAATTTTCTTTTTACAGAAATTGTTGAAATTTGAAGGCATAGTAGTCCCTCCAATCTACAGGCAAATAGGTCCTGGCTCTTTTGTGGTTGGCCCCTTAAAGTTTGGGTTTTTGGGAGGGGAGAAAGGGACAGCCCTAAACCCATTTTGAGGAAATAATTGCTTTTTGAGGAATTGCTTTTTGAGGAAAGGGACAGAATTGGATAAAATTTGCTGGCAAGGTCACTCTTCTGAGGTCATGTATCTTGCTGACTTTGAGAAGGATAGCTGTAGGGGCTTTTCTGTAAGGGTGGTCAATTCAGTTTGGGGGTAAATAAGAAATGTATCACTTAATTTCCCCCAGTGTTTAGTTGGCAGTTGCTCTGAAAATTGTAGAGAGAGGTGTGCTGGGTAAGGAACCAGCCAAGTCACAGACAAAAAGCCATGCCACATTTGAAGCTGATTTTTGAAGGGAAGAACCAAAGGGGATCTTTTTTCTGAATAAAACCACTCCCCTTAAATAAAACTTTACCTGTCAATCACAACAGAGCTTTCCCTCTTCCCACGTTGGTGTTTGTTCTCCCCTCCCCTAACACTCTACTCCAACATCATTCCTTGTATAGTAAGCTTAGAGACATCACTTTTGCATTTAGCAGAGTGTTGTCCACAGCATTTTTTAAGATGCCTGGATCACTGAGGCACTACAAAGCCCTGCAAAGACCTCTGTTTTGACTCATGCAGACTTGTACTGAACGTGTTTCACCTCTGACAAGTCCAAAATCCTTCCAAGGTCTTGACACAGGATTCATCCAAATATGACACACACCCATACATTTTAGTTTCCACTCCAAAATAAGTATTCAACTGTATTTGAAGAGCAAGTTTAATGACAAACTGTATTTGAATAGCAAGTTTAAGTACAAGAACTACTCCCACTTCTGCAACCTGGTGCTCTCCAGATATTTCAAACATAAATAAGAATGACATAAATGTTCTTGCCCTAACAGTTAGGTGTGGCTCATCCTTCAGGGTGAAGCGGTGATGCAACTCATTGCTTCTCTCATCCCACTTAACAATTTCTTCCCAGCAACAGAAAGTTCTTTAAGTCATGTTCCCACAACTGTGAAGGTTTAACATGTCCTTGGTGCCTATATGAAGAAAGGTAAAAGCCCAAGACACACAACACTAAGGTGATATTTAAGTTCCATTATAAAAAAGCAGAAAAAATGTCACTCTTTAAAGCAGACTGCAATTTATGCCCTATACTCTTTAAAGAAGATCACCCAAATGTTTTTGGCTATGCAGAGATTGTAGCAGAGGTGCAATTAAGGTACAAAATATAAAGCTGTTTGATTTATTATTATGTAACTCAGTTCACAGACCATTATTTTCAACTGCCCTTATAGTGGCAACTCTGGTGGTACTGGGCTGCAGTGGCTGGGCATTTCTCTGGTGCAGATCTATCCTCTTTAAGGGCATTACTGCACTTGGTCTCAAGAGAAGGTTGGTGCACCTGGTTCCTCCTGGCAGCCTCAAGCTCATGATGAAAAGGTTGTCGGCAATGTGTTTTACAAAGAAGCTTGAATAGCACCTGTAAGTGAGTTATCTAGAGAACTTGTTTAGCTGGGCATGAAGAACCCTAACTATATGCTCAAATGGGCTGCAGTGGATAAAGTATATGACCCGGCCACATATTTGTTCAGTTCATGATGTTCATGTTTGCTTTATTTTGAATATGTCCCAAAAAATTTTTCCATGGGAATGGGTTAGGTCTGCACAAGTTATTTCAAGACTTGGGAGTGAACTACAGGCTGGAAGGTTTGGAGGCTGGCTATGTAATTTCTCTCATCTGATGTCCCCAGCTGCTCTTAGTATGAACTATGATAAAAATGTGTCCTCTAGTAAGGTATAATATTCTATCTGAATGTAGCAGGGAAGTCTCTGGGCAATGTACAGTTCAGTAATCACAAAAGACTACAGAAAGAAAAATTAAAGGAACTATTCATTCACCCTTAGGTCAGGTCACTCTAGGTCATGACTACTAGTACATACACATGGCTTTACATATACAGTTCACATCGTTTCCAAATATATTTAGCTGCAACCTAACCTCACAGAGCTTTTTCTGTATGCTTGTGTATTTACACGCATCGAGGTGAGGTGGAAAATGTGCAAGTTAACAGTCCAAACCTAGAGGGTTGCTGCAGGAACACAGAAACTCGGATGACTGAACAATTAGTTGTCCGCCCCGCAGGCTACGTAGGAGTTTATGGAGTTATCGCATCAATGATCTCTTCATGCCGCAGCAGAGCCGTGTCATGCTCAGTTCTGCCCTATCCTGACTTAGCTTACTATTAACACTTCCAATCTCCTTGGCATCACTTGGGCCACTTCAAGGTGCTTGCAGGATCCAGCCAAGAAAAATGGCGTGGTTCCACTGCTTGCTGAGAAGTTTCTCTCCTCCCCCTCTTATGCATACACAATGGGGCTGGCTGCTGCCAAGGTGGCCTTGAATTTCTCAAACACATTTTGCAGAGGGCTGTAGAGCAGTGGTGGAGTATTTGCTTTGCATAAAGAAGATTTCGGTTCCAGGTAGGGCTGGGTGAGACCCCTGCCTGAAACTCTGCAAAGCTACTGCTACTCAATGTAGACAATACTGAGCTGGATGGACTGAGAGTCTTATTTGGTATGAGGCAGCTTCCTATATGCACATGTTTGTAGATATGATAGGGGCCAAAAACAGTGATGGCAGTTTCTTCTCATTATCTGTCTGTCCAACCACCTTCCCCTGTGACCATTTCCCCCTTCAACAAGCCACCCAGAAATGATCCTACAGGTGACTCTCAACTTATGTGGGGGCTGCAATCCAGGGATAGTGCATAAAGCCGAAATTGCATAAAGTCAAAACATATTGGGTGCAATGGCAGGTGGGGTTGCCAAAACCTTTCCCCCCGGACGCCCACCCCTTTTCCATTTATTTTTGCTAAGCACGTAAATTTGAATGCACACAAGCTAAATGTGTTTGAGCTGTGTGTTATAGGCAGCAACTGATTTACACATGTCTGATGTGTGATTATGCATGTGCTGAACCTGGAAGTGACCAAAAAAATCACTAAAATGTTGCTAAAATGGAGGAATGCTTTATGTGGGCCCCACTGACGCACGCGGGGGTCCAGAACATAACCCCCATAGAAGGGGGTCATAGAAGGCATGGTTGTTGTTCTGGTGGAGTGCTGCTACCTAGCACTCAACAGCCTCATTCTAGTGTGAATGTATGACATCACACACACATATCCTAGCTCTTTGCCGTGCAGTTAATTCCAAATTGTCTTTTGCTCTGATGCACTTTAAAACAGTGTTTGTTTGATTGTCGTTTAGTGGCTGATCTGTGATTGTAACAACAAAGATTGATTTAATTAAAAAAATATGTTATTTTTAAAAAACAGAAATGGCAGCTTTTCAGGTAAAACTGTTGCAAAAAAAATCATAACTTCTCCCATCTCTGATGTATTGCTTTTTCAGAGCCCCTTCCCAAAGACCACACAAAGTTCCATGAAAAATTTAACAGTGGAGCTTCTGGGCAGATTCTAGTTTATATACCACTATATGAAAGAATATAATGTTACAGACAGGGGAACCGTGTATTTCCAATTGTGATCTACTTAAACTATGCAACAAGTAAAACAGTGCTAGCCAAACAGTGTTAAGGGATATCTCCAAATTATTGACTGTGTTCTCAGGGGAGACTGATGCCCATTGTGTTCATTGGAAATCACAGCGACTCAGCTCCTATTACCTGTGTAGGCCAAGTGCCAGGGATGTGTCTAGCTGTAAAAGAGATACTATTCAGTTTCTCTCTAAACAGTCTCCAAAAGGGACCAATCCAATTGAGGGATTACCCCTGTTTTTCACATTCATGCATCTTTTGAGATTGCGAGGTTATAAAAAGTTTGCACCATCATAACTGCTTCAGTGTTCCAGTGGTTTGCTTTTTCAGGCTAGATATCCTACATAAGAACTGGCTCACCCAAGTCAGATATTGGACAGAATCTGCATTCAGATGATATGTTAAGCCACAAACTATGGTTTGCTGCGAAGGAGCAGCATGCCCAGTGCATACTGATGATTCACTCCTGCTGCCCTCCTCTTCTAACATGAGCAGAAGCAGCACACCACAAACCCTGGATCATCAGGGCAATCAAATCAGAGCTTATAGTTTCTAGTTTGTTCAGGGACACAAACCATGAGTCAGGGTTCAGACATCTCAGTAAGCAGGAATGAACACACACTAGCACACTGCTTATTCATGGCAAGCCATGGTTTATGGCTTACCAGATAGCTAGCAAACATGGTACCCTTCAGATATTGATGGACAACAACTCCAACCAGCCCCAACCAGCTTTGCCAAAGGACAGCGATGATGAGAGTTGGAGTCTAACAACACCCACATTGGCTACCTCTGGCTTACTGTGTCATCCAAATCCAGCCCAAGAGTGATTCACAGAGGATACATTATCATTATGGATCTTTCATCAGTACTGGCATAGATTTCATCTGAGGAAGTGCAAATGATGAAAAATCTCTTGACTCAAGTCTCCTGTTTTAATTGCTGTGTTGACTTAATTGGACTTTCCCCCATATTTTAATTATGGGTATTTGTATTTTATTTTTTAAAATGGGTTCTTTTACTGTTTTAATTATAGGTGTTTATTTCTTATCTCCAATGCTGTTTGCTGTCATGAGGCATTTTGGGGCAAGATGCCACCAGTATGCTGGAGATACTCAGCTCTATTTCTCCATAACCTCTGAATCTGGAGAAGCTTTGGAAACCCTCACCCTGACCCCTACCCACAAACTGCTTCAGGAACAGATCCGGGAGGGGTTAAGTGGGCCTTGGCCCCCAGGCAGTACAGGGCGAATCAGTATAATTGGTTGGTGGGTCATAGGATGGATAGGGGATCCATGAACAGCCTTGGCTGCAAATATTTGGTTACAGTAACTACTTTCCCCACACCCTTAGCTTTCTGAGGGACCAAATGGTGTGTCAAACAAGACAGAACGTATCTTTTCATGGCTACAGTAGCAAATTGACCAGGATGTAATGTTACTGCTCCCCTGTTTCTGATAGTTATCCCATTTGCAACAGTGTCATTTCCCATCCTACCTAAATTAAATTTGCTCTCTCAGTGAACAGCAGCTCTGCTATCAGTAAAAGGCAAGCGAGACACAACACAGTCAGTGTGCGCATCAGTCTGCATTAACCCTTGCCAACCTGGTGCCCTCCAAATATTTCAAAATACAACTTCAATCAAACCCAGCCAACCTTCCTCCTCCAATTTACTGGAAAAAGTTAAAATCAGGCTGTCCTGTATAAAACGTATACCCACGCCATCAAGCATTGACCTACTACACTTTCTCATGCCCTCATGATTAACCTTCCCCCCCTCTCACTCTTTCTTTAAATTAAGCTGTAAGGCCAAAGCTCATCTGTTTTTATGCTATGTCTGTGAGTAAATTATAAATGTTATTTTTTTATTGTGACTGCTCCCTATTACATTTCAGCAAAGTGTCCAGCAAAATGAGTTGATTTTGTGTGGGCCACCCTGGTGTTATTACTGAGTCATGGTGCTTCCAATTTTCCAGGGTGCTTTTTTAAAAAGGAGGAAGTTTCAGATCATGACACCAACTGGAAGGAGTGCTGAACACATGGGAGAGCTAGACTCCTCTACCACCTTGCAAGGGTGGGGTGTCTGAGTGGTCTTGGATGGGGTATCTGGGTAGTCTTGGAATCAGCATCTGCTTCCTGTCCATCACATTTCTGATTCAGTTCTGCTTAAGGCTTGCAAGAAGTATTGACAGATCTAGAATAATGCTATGCAGCTTCAGATGTTATAATGAATTGGTGCAAAGGGAAGCAGAAGCAATTTGGCCTTATGTTTGAGTCTCCAGTGTTGATGGAGGGACTTGCAGAGCTGCCCTGGAGAAAGATAGGAAAGTTTCAGAAATGCATAATACAGTCCATGCATCTTACTGTGTGGAAAACACACATTCTCTCATTTTATATGTTCCACAGACAATATGACATAAATGTAATTTGTGCTTTCTCTCCTGCATCTATAGAACATCTGAAAATGCCCTTTGTTGTGAACAGCAGTAAGGATAATGTGATACGGACTCTGTAATATGTTGCAAATGCTAACAGGGGATGAAATGAAGCAAGATCTAGCTGTGTTATATCTGCATACGCATTTCTGATGATTTATTTAAATGATTGCATTAAAAGCAATTCAAACCTGGCACTCTATATTTAAAACACACTTCCAGATCAATGTTTAAATGAGTCTTGTCTCTTTCATGAACTACAATGAGCTTTTGTTTTTGAAATTAGTCGCTCTTTGCTTTTTAAAAAGGTAACATTTACCTAATGAGAGAGAATTTATTTTGCAGGACAAAATCAGCCTCTTCTGCTACTAACAGATGCACTTCAGTGTAATTAGTTTCATGACTATTAATGAAATAAATCATTTGAGCTTCTGCCACTCAAATGTTAATGAGGGGGACTGAACAGTGGCTTTGTAATGGGATCTAGATCCATTTACCTCTGGTTCATTAGTTCAAATCTGTCCACTGTCTACAGTGACCATGGGTCACTTTTGCCTGAAGGATATTTAAGCTGTGCAATTCAGCTATTGTTGTCAGCACTCCAAGCATCACAATCTTGACCAAATCAATGTCCTCCTCTAAAGATGCCATGCCAAGTCTACTGCACACTTCATTATTTTGTTTAACATTTTGTTGTGGCAGCTAACAGGGCTCTCCCATTCATTTGCTGACCAGACCCAAACCTGCTAAGCTTCAGCAAGATGGCCACATCATGTGTGTCTCCAGACCATGCACAAATTATTCAAGCACAGCAATTCATAGCAAGTAAATTTAAAGCAATTTACAGTAAACAGTACTTTCAATATAATGTCTATCCCTTCTAGTCTTTTTTACGATTCATGTGTGCTTTCCCCCTCCTCCAGTGTAGACATCCCATTGCAGGGATACTGTTTTTGCCAAAACTTGATCTGCAAAACTTTGTACCTTGGAAAATACTGTTCATGGTTGCACTTTTGAAACTTGGCCCACAATTCCTACTCGTGTAGAACAATCTTGTGCATGGTTATTCAGGAGTAAGTCCCTCTAGCAGAGCTTCTTCCAAAGTAAATGCACTAAGAATTACAGACTTAATAACTGAGAAATATGCATTTCATTTAAAAATAAAAGGGCCTTCTTTTTAAAAATGCTATATTCATATTGTTTGGGAGTGTTGCACTGGAGGCTGAAAAGTGATCTCAAAGCAGCCAGTTTATACCAACTTGAATGACCATTGTCATCTAAAATTGCAGTCGTCCCTTGGCTAGCTGCTCTTTCAAACATTAAATCAACTGTACTTCCTGATACTTCTCACAGGTCTTGGAACATTCTCACTCACTAGTTATAACGGATATGTTTCAGTCATTCCTAAGACAGGGATACCCAATGGATGGCCTTCAGATGTTGTATGAACTCCAACTCCCATCACCTTTGAATATTGGTCATTCTGACAGGGGCTGATGGAGTCAAATAACATCTAGAGGGCACAATGTTGGTGACCCTTGTCCTAGAATGAACAAAGATCTATGCTAATCAATGCATCTATCTCTTTACGTGGGTGATGTCATCTATGAATCATTTATCTGTGATGTAAATCTGGGGACCTTTCGTCTTTGCATGCCGACAATTTTCTTCTGAAAGTTGAGAAGGAAGCACAATAGAAGCCAGAACTTGAGAATACCTTCCAATAGCATTGAGAATACCTTCCAATAGCATTCCTGAAATAACTGTGGAGAGAGAGAATAATGAGTCTTCTCTTGACTACAGCTTCTCTAATACAAAGTAAGCAGCTTAAGAAGGCTTAGCTCATCTCTGCTTACCTAACTGAATATTTTCCTTCCATGACAAGCTATCATATACTATTCTTCCCAAGACAATACAGTCAAACACACATCCTCCCTGCGCAAGAAGAGCACGCACCTGCTCTGCCCCTTCGTATCACAGCAAGGCATGCTGCCAATCATTACCACTCTGATGCTCTCGTCCAAAGAGAGAGTCTTCATTCTGAGAAACAGCAAAGTGTGTTGGTGGTTTCAGTGCTAGCAGTATTTTTACAACTGTTTCTGTATTTTGCCTGCCTTTCGGTGAATAATCATCAAGCACAGATGCTGCATCCAACTTCCTGAAGGCTGGCACCACTTCAGGAAGAGGCAATTGGCACTGCTGTGTTTACACAGGATCAGCCTGCAATGGAGAAGAGCCCCCTCTACAAAGAGCATGAGGTCACTTTGCTGAGCAGAGCAATCTGGATGTGGGTGAGCTAGAAAGGAGACTGGAATACAGCAGCACTTTGACATCCTCCTGCACAAAGGATTCCCTGGACATTGTTAGGAATAATAATATTGCCAGCTTAGCTACCCATTGCCTGCTAAATTATGTATTCGGACTAGTTAAGTTCATGAACAGGACATCTGTTGTTTTAGGACTAGTTGTGTGTGCGCGTGCACACACACAAACTCAAAATACACACATCTGTAAACAAACAAAGCCCTGCAGATCAGATGCTGTGTATATTTCAGTGATTCTGGCTCTCTGAGGCCTGCAACACAGTAAAATGCTACAGATCTTCCTTAACTGCCTGGAGGAATGATCTGATTCTTCAAAAGAGGGGTGTGCTGGCAGTTAGCAGAGGAAGTTAGCTGAGACAGAATTGGAACAGCAGAAGCAATTTTGAAGAGCTTGTGAATACGTATCCCATATTTCTAATGTAAAGAGTTCCCTTTACTCTTGAAATCCACACCCAGATTGCCAACACACTACAACCTGATTCATCTGAACAGCTTGGGAGAGATGCAAAGTATACAGGTCATTACCAGAAGTTTGAATAACTAGGAGTGTCATTTGTTTTAAATTCTACCTACCCTTTTCACCCACAGTATTTTGTGTGTTTGTTCATTCTCATGGGACCCTGCTTACCTTGAGGAATTACTGTACTGACATGTGTTATCAATGCTATATATTATGCTGGGGATCATGAATAAAAATAAAAAGTATATTTGACAGGATTTGTTTTGCTTCACTCGTTCACCAAAATAAGTGTCAGATTATCTTCTAGACACAAAAGATGATGCCTTGGGGAAAGAGTTTGGTAGCTATGTAAATATGCACAATCTGATTTTAGAATCATAGCATAGCAGAGTTGGAAGGGGCCACAAAGGGCATCTAGTCCAACCCCTGCAATGCAGGAATCTGTGACCCAACATGTGGATCAAACCCATGAACCTGAGATTAAGGGTCTCATGCTCTACCAAATAGTGGTGCTGTGTGAACAAACACAGTTGTGCAAGCCATGCATTTAATTAAATTTCTGTGGTGTTTTTTTAAAAAAAGCATAGTCACAAATGAGTGGGGAGAGATGAAACTCACATATTAACTCTGGGGACCAGTGCATCAGAGATCCAGTTTCTTTAATTTACATCCGCATGTGGACAGCTGTATATGTGTGCAAAGTTGTTATTGTGACTGATTATAAATGTATGCCATACCTTTATCCAAAAGTGCATATAGAGGCTTACACAAAACCAACATGGTGCTAAAAGAGACCTGAAAACAGAACAAACTAAACACACAAAACAAGCAGCAGTAAAAAATAAAAAAGCAGCAGTTTTAAAAGCAATGGATCACATAGTCCAAACACTGGATGCCATGAGATGGCACTTGCCTTCACTTCTTTTGCTCAAATTACTAGCCTGAATCAGTGTTCCCCCTGAACCAAGCTAGCATTTGAGGCTGTGCTCACACTCAGACTCGCTGGCATTACCTGTGCTTGTCATCAGTACCATTATTCTTCCCTGCTCCACTAACAGGTTGCAGTAATTCCTCCACAGTTGCAAACAAGAAGGGAGCTTAGCAGCTGCAGTCAACATGCTTTTGCATAGCTGCTGGCCCAATGGATTCCCCACCCCTTCCACAAAAAGACAATCCAATGCCCAATCAACTAAAATTGAGATTGTAAATATGTGCAGAGCTCTAGGCATTATTTGGCCTTTCCTCCCCTTGTATAGATTACTGTTCAGCCTGCTTTTTCTTCAGCCATTCTTTTAGGCACTGGCATGAACGTGAAAACAACATTGACCTTTATCTAAAGAGCATCCTTTGGTTGCATAGATTCAGGCAGGGAGCTGTGTTGGTCTGACACGGTCGAAATAAGTAAAAAAATTTAAAAAATTGTCCAGTAGCACCTTAAGAGACCAGCTATGTTTGTTTTGGGCATACACTTTCGTGTGCATGCACATGTTGACGATATAGCAAGTTTTAGCGCATATGAAGCTTACTTACACACATCACTTCACGGGGGAAACCGTGAAGCCAGCCAATGCTGCCCTTTGCAGATTATGGCGAGCGGGGGAAGGTTTTCCACCCCAATATGTGGACCATAATCAGAAGGATGAGGCATGAATAAACCCAGGGCCAGCCCAACCAGTAAGCAAAGGGAGGCAGTAGTTTCAGGCAGCAGATATTGGAGGTTGAGGAGCGGTGATGGGGTGTTCAGAGGACTGAGTGGCAGGTGCCACATGATCCGCCCTGCACCTCCTACCTTAACTTGCTGCCCTGCCCTCAGATGTGGTGGCCATTGGTGTTTCGTTTTGATCAATGTATGTGTCATGCAGCCAATACTTTTTTAAAAAAAAATCCACAACCTTATGAGTCACACAGTTCTCAACTGTGCAGGCTGCAGTGCCAACAATTTCCATATTTATCAGCTATGTTGTTGACTATCACCACCTGCAAACAGAAAACTCCCAGCCCTTCCCCACCCAGGCAGATCCAGGCATGCTGTATAGCTCAGTAGTACACATGTGCTGTATGCAGAAGATTCTGGCTTTAATTCCCTGTATCTCCAGGTAGGGCTCAGAAATGCTAGAGAGTTGCTGTCAGCCAGTGTCAAAATCATTGAGCTTGATGGGCCAGCGGTCCCTGAGTCTGCATAAAGCAGTTGGTTACATTCCTGTCTGCGTGCTTGTGCAAGGCAGCCCTAGGCGCTCCTGTGCAATCGGAATGCGCTGCGTTATTTGTGCATTTCCTTTTCTTCTTTTGTTTGTTTTTACCACCTGCCATCTTCTCTCCCTTTGTTTACCTTTTTAACTTAAGTCAAGAAAAGTAACAGCCAGTTCCAATGGAGAAGCTGCCACAGGAAGGCTGTTTTGATTGCTTTCCCCATGGCAGGTCTCTCCGTGTGGCACATTTCACCAGAGGTACCAGTTACAGAAGGGTGCGGGACCTCAAACCACTTGCTTGCCTGGATGAAGGTTAAAGAGGGTTGTGGGGGTGTAGAGAGACCTGGATAGCAGCCATGTGCCACAAAGAGAAGATGCCCAGGTGCCAGGATAGTGCCTGATATCTTCATCTGGAGGTGCATGCCTGGGGATAATAATAATAATAATAATAATAATAATAATAATAATAATAATAATTTATTTGTACCCTGCGCATCTGGCTGGGTTTCCCCAGCCACTTTGGGTGGCTTCCAACAAAGATTAAAAATACATTAAAATCCTTGGATCTTGACTGTTTTCACACACTAGTAACACAAACCACAGGTGCTGGCTATAGGGGGCAGAAGGGGCTTCAGCCCCCTCAATATTTTGAGGCAGGGGGCTGAGCCCCCCCACCCCGATTGAGGGGGCCACCATCCCCTGCTGCTCCCGGGCATGCACCAGGCAGGGGTGGGAGGGTTGGAGGGCAATTTTCGCCCTCCGTGTTCCCCGCCACGATTGCCAGAGCATCCTGGCAGGTGCCTGCATGTCCCGACAGATGTGGTCCAAGGGGGGGGGATGTTGCACATGTGATGTCATGCATGTGTGACAGCTCTCCCCCCCCCCCCAATGTTGGGCCCAACTTGGCGCACCTGACATATCCTGGAGAATTCAATTTGATCTGCACAATAAGAACGCATTTCAGGAACCAAAACATTGTATTGAAAAATACAATATTTGAACTGTCTGGCCCACAAATGGCAACTAGACGTTCCATTTTGGTGACTATAAGTCTGGTTAAAGGAGCCATTTGGCACCTAGCTTATATATCTGATCTTGCTGTTCAAGGTCCAATATGCTTTCCTCTACTCATGCCAGTATCTGTACCTTAGGTATACATATTGAGCAATAGCTATTACTCACTAGTTTGTAACAACAATTATACAGCCCAGTGAGCTGCCCTTGAAACACCACAGGGTGGAACTGGCAACCATTCCTGCAGTTGACTTCCCCTTCTTCCTATGCAACAAGTTGGCAGGTGGACTGAGGTGTTCCTTCTCATTTCTGCTAAGCTTTTTAATGGTCTTCTGTCTCCATTCTGAGCAGACAAGTTTCTGTGAGTAGGGCTAAATTTTCAACCAAGTGTGACTTTCAACTACAAAACATGAAGCCTGAAATGCTATAGCCCCATTAAAGGCCTAGCACCTTGTTTGTGACTACAGTCGTCCCCCCCATTTGCGAGTGATCAACTTGCATGTGGCCACATATATGTGCGGTGCCGGAAAATAAATTAACAATTTGATTCATACCTGGAAATGGCAGGAGCAAGCTGGAGAGTCTTTGTGGCTCATGAGGAGACCCTCCCCAGAGCCTGAAGAGGATGGAGGAAGCCCCAAAGAGTCTAGAGGTGCAGCAGAGCTGTGTTTATGCTGCTCGGCCTCCCCATCTAACAGCTGATGTGCAGGGTAGTGCAGCAGCAGCAGCTGCGCTTTGCTGTGTATCCTCCAGCCTCCCACCAGCTCCAGAACTTCAGTTCTAGCTCTGGATATTTTTTGATACAGTATTTTTGGTATGGATTGAAGAAAGAGGGCATTTAAACGGTGTTTAGAGAGTGCCCTCCCCCCACATTACGCGATTTTTCACTTATGTGTGCAGGGCACCAGACTCCTATGTAAGTGGTGAGTCCTCTGTTTTGAAAACCCAGTTTTGAAAAGTTCAGATAGTGTTGTTCATCGAACGTTTCCGTGGGATTTTGTTGTGTACATTGAAAATTTAAATGCCTTCTTTGCCTCAGTCTTCTCCGATAAAGAAAACAATGCCTGACCTGAAGAATTTGGAGCAAATGATTCAGCAGAGGAAACACAGCCCAGAATAACTAAGGAGATAGTACAAGAATACTTGGCTAGTCTAGATGTATTCAAGACTCCAGGGCCAGATGACCTGCATCCAAGAGTATTAAAAGAACTGGCAGATGTGATCTCAGAACCACTGGCAGTCATCTTTGAGAATTCCTGGAGAACAGGCGAAGTCCCGGCAGACTGGAGGAGGGCAAATGTTGTCCCTATTTTCAAAAAGGGGAAAAGAGAGGACCCAAATAATTACTGCCCAGTCAGTCTGACATCAATACCAGGGAAGATTCTGGAGCAGATCATTAAGCAAACAGTCTGTGAGCACCTAGAAAGGAATGCTGTGATCACCAATAGTCAGCATGGATTTCTGAAAAATAAGTCATGTCAGACTAACCTGATCTCGTTTTTTGACAGAATTACAAGCCTGGTAGATGAAGGGAACGCAGTGGATGTAGCCTACCTTGATTTCAGCAAGGCATTTGACAAGGTGCCCCATGATATTCTTGTAAAGAAGCTGGTAAAATGTGGTCTTGACTATGCTACCACTCAGTGGATTTGTAACTGGCTGACTGACCGAACCCAAAGGGTGCTCATCAATGGTTCCTCTTCATCCTGGAGAAGAGTGACTAGTGGGGTGCCACAGGGTTCTGTCTTGGGCCCGGTCTTATTCAACATCTTTATCAACGACTTGGATGATGGACTCAAGGGCATCCTGATCAAATTTGCAGATGACACCAAACTGGGAGGGGTGGCTAACACCCCAGAGGACAGGATCACACTTCAAAACGACCTTGACAGATTACAGAACTGGGCCAAACAAACAAGATAAATTTTAACAGGGAGAAATGTAAAGTATTGCACTTGGGCAAAAAAAATGAGAGGCACAAATACAAGATGGGTGACACCTGGCTTGAGAGCAGTACATGTGAGAAGGATCTAGGAGTCTTAGTTGACCACAAACTTGACATGAGCCAACAGTGTGACGCGGCAGCTAAAAAAGCCAATGCAATTCTGGGCTGCATCAATAGGAGTATAGCATCTAGATCAAGGGTAGTAATAGTGCCACTGTATTCTGCTCTGGTTAGACCTGACCTGGAGTACTGTGTCCAGTTCTGTACACCACAGTTCAAGAAGGACACTGACAAACTGGAACGTGTCCAGAGGAGGGCAACCAAAATGGTCAAAGGCCTGGAAACGATGCCTTATGAGGAACGGCTAAGGGAGTTGGGCATGTTTAGCCTGGAGAAGAGGAGGTTAAGGGGTGATATGATAGCCATGTTCAAATATATAAAAGGATGTCACATAGAGGAGGGAGAATGGTTGTTTTCTGCTGCTCCAGAGAAGCGGACACGGAGCAATGGATCCAAATTACAAGAAAGAAGATTCCACCTAAACATTAGGAAGAACTTCCTGACAGTAAGAGCTGTTCGACAGTGGAATTTGCTGCCAAGGAGTGTGGTGGAGTCTCCTTCTTTGGAAGTCTTTAAGCAGAGGCTTGACAACCATATGTCAGGAGTGCTCTGATGGTGTTTCCTGCTTGGCAGGGGGTTGGACTCGATGGCCCGTGTGGTCTCTTCCAACTCTATGATTCTATGATTCTATGAAGTACACATGGACAGGACTAGGACAAAATAATTCCTAGTATAATGCTGCTGAGCTGGATTCCAACAACTGATGATGCAGTAAGTAATGTTATTAATTGCTATATGAATTCTGTTATTCAGTAAAGACATTCATTACTGATGACTCTGCTGTGATTTCAGTACAGTGGTACCTCGGGTTACATACGCTTCAGGTTACACACTCCGCAATCCCAGAAATAGTGCTTCAGGTTAAGAACTTTGCTTCAGGATAAGAACAAAAATCGTGCTCCGGCGGTGCAGCGGGACGCCCCATTAGGTAAAGTGGTGCTTCAGGTTAAGAACGGACCTCCGGAATGAATTAAGTACTTAACCCGAGGTACCACTGTAATTACATTTACTCAATCTTGCGCTGGAACAAATGTAGATCAGGAAGTCTTAACATGCATTAACATCTACAATTCTTCTAGCATGCGTGTGATACTTATTTCCTCCTGTGGATACAAGAGCACATGTGCGGAGAGATCCCTACAAACTCAACCATTTCTAGCTGCCCTGCTCAGTTGGCTACACTTAGGCAGGTGTGTAGCCACTGTAGTAAGGCAATTTTTGGAAATAAGGAATCTGTGTAACATTTTGGAAATAAGAAATACTCATCTAGCTCTCTCCTTCTAGCACAATCAAATTGTGTGAGTCCCAGAGTAGGGAAGGATGATATTCAAACTGGGGTTGTTGCTGTTGTTTTGCAACAAACAATAGAAAGTCCAAATAAATTATTATTGAGGTCCTGTTTGGAAGAAGAGGATGCCTTGATGCAGACAATTCATCACACAATACAAGAAGCAATATATTTCTCCCTAGGGATGCCACAAAACACATCTTTCAGGTCTCTTGGCCAATCACACAGTTCAAAACTGACACCACAGCATCCTTGAATGCTTCTTCAGCATCACAAATTTTCAAACTATTTTATATAAATGCTGTAACCTCAGGCTAAACTCTGCTATCCCAGCAAAAAGCAAACAGAAAATTGCAACTCATTCTGGTCAGGCAAACCAAATAAAGTTGCCTTGTTTGGGTGCAGTAATTTTTATTTTTTACATTAATTAGTTTCTAATTTAATTCTCAAATTGCAAAGTATATACATATTCCTCAAATGTTCCATTATGTAGTAGGGCAAATGATAGCAGTTAGTTGTAGGAAGCAGTATCTGTGGTGAAATACAACTGCGAAAACACTGTCTTGGTGCAGCCCTCTCTCAGGCTACCCCAGGGGTCTGCAACCTTTAAGACAAAAAGAGCCACTTGGACCCATTTCCGAAGAAGAAGAAAAACTGGGAGCCGCAAAACCATTGCGACATTTAAAACAAATATATCTCCAGAGCCGCGATCTGACAGCGGGTGGGAAGGTGACGTCGGGACAGTGCGTGACTAACGCACGCACCGCCCCCATGCGACATCACAGCCAGTACAGCACCCGTCACAGTGGGGAGTGTCAGGGCGCACAATGCGCCTCCTCCCCTCGCTAGTATCCGCCCCGGAGCCGCGGCAAAGGTGTAAAAGAGCCACATGCGGCTCCGGAGCCGCGGGTTGCAGACCCCTGGGCTACCCCTTTCATCTTTGTGCCAGTAGGACATTATAGTACTGAGAAATCTCATGTAACCCTCCCACACCATAGCGTGCTAATGTAGTTCTTTGATCACTCATCATGGGATGCCAAAGGAGTCAGACAACGCTGCCTCTCACCCCTGCCTCTCACCCCAGGGGAAGTTTTAAAAGACTTCCAAGGCCTTAATGTTTTTATATGCAACCACCCTCTCAAGAACACTGCCCGACAGTGGCGTAGCGTGGGTTGTCAGCACCCGGGGCAAGGCAAGTAATTTGCACCCCCTAACCTGTGGATTTGCACCCCCTAACCCGTGGATTTGCGCACCCTAACCCTAACCCCCAGATGTTGTGCCCGGTGTGGCTGGCCCCCCTGCACCCCCCACGCTACGCCACTGCTGCCCAATAAGGGGAGACTGGCAACTCGCCAGGAATTACGGTACTTATGATTTTCTGAATCCACGGAGGATTTCTTTAGGAGTAGTTTTAGCACTGCCTCCTTCAAGCAGACAGGGACCAGCCCCTCTCACAATGAGGCACTAGTCACCTCCATGGCCCAGCCAGCTGTCAACTACCTTCTACTTTTCATTAGCCAAGATGGGCAAGGGTCCTAAGAGCAAGTGGTCACGATGACCAAACTAAACATCTTGCCTATGTCCTCCAGCCTTACCAATTGTATTCTTGAGCACACAGAAGGGGGGAATGGATCCTGACCAATGCAACTGAGTGCTGTTCGGCACCCGCTTATGAGAGATTCCTTTCCTTTGCACTGTGCTAGACAGCTACATTCTGAATAATTCATTCTGCCACAGCAGCAAAGCCTATATAAGCAAAATACAAGTGTGGGTGTCACAGAGTGTAGGGGAAAGGGGAGCTCATTTGCCTAAGAACTCAAAGTTTCATCTTACCTTATGGCACGGTGCCAGGTATATACCCAGAACATTTGTTTTGCTTTTTTTATGACAGAACCAGGATGCCAAAATGCGCTCTTGTCCAGTTTACAGTTCCTAGAACAATTTAAGTTCTCCCCCCTTTCAGTTTCTGGATGACATCTGATGTACAAAAGAAATGGAAGTGATGTCAATTGATGTTCTCCATGCCTTAAAATAGGTGGCATGGAATATGTTTTTCTCACAACAGAAATAGAAATCCAGAAAATGGGGCAGGTCTATTTTCTTGCAAGAAACTCTCTTTCTTCATTTGCCCTTTCCATGGCTAATTGCACACCATGCTTTACATCTGAAGCCAGTGCAAATGTGTAGGATGGTTGGAATTTAGAAGGTGGCGCTGTGGGTTAAAGCCTCAGCGCCTAGGACTTGCATCGAAAGGTCGGCAGTTCGAATCCCTGCGGCGGGGTGCGCTCCCGCTGCTCGGTCCCAGCGCCTGCCAACCTAGCAGTTCGAAAGCACCTCCGGGTGCAAGTAGATAAATAGGGACCGCTTACCAGCGAGAAGGTAAACGGCGTTTCCGTGTGCGGCTCTGGCTCGCCAGAGCAGCAATGTCACGCTGGCCACGTGACCCGGAAGTGTCTCCGGACAGCGCTGGCCCCTGGCCTCTTAAGTGAGATGGGCGCACAACCCCAGAGTCTGTCAAGACTGGCCCGTACGGGCAGGGGTACCTTTACCTTTACCTTACAAGAACTTCCAGGGAAGTGCCCACACAAACCAGGTGCTGCTTAGAAACAGTGCCAAAGTGAGAAGCATGACTGCTTCCCATATCAGAAGGGATCATAACTCAGGGAGCCCATGCCTTCAATTGCAAAAGGTCCTAATTCCAATATCAGGTGATATGGAAGATCTAAACTGTGAGCTGCCGGCCAGGGTAGACAAATGTTGCATTGTCCTGCTTTTGCTAACCTACAGTGCAGGTTATAGTGCCCTTCCTGATGGCAATAATGGAGCAGCATTGGGAAAGTATTGCAGAACAACTAATAAAGCAGAATGTGTGGATGATCTGTTATAAATCTACCACTAATCCTCTACTATTGCATCAATGCCATGTTGCAAAACACCTGCAAAACAACGACAATGCACAGTCTGGAGCAGCTCAAGGAGTGAAACAATACTTCGTTGTAATTTAAATGGAAAAAAAGTCTACACTGGTTGTGCCAATCTTCTGTTCCCTAAAATCTCTGTGTGTGTTAGGAGGAGCTAAAAGTGTCATTGCACTTTTCACTCCTTATCTGCTTCCTATTCACAGCTGATCTATTACAGTACTTCAGTTCCAGGCGGGCATCATCCAGCTGTAATCCTACCCAGTCAGGGATCACACAAAAAGCTTAATGTCATTGTATAACCATGTTTTACAACCTTTCTCCAGCCTTTAGAAGGTTCTACACTTCCCACCAAAGGAGGGGTAGTGAAGCAGTTGCTTCAAGCTTGGATTTGGTCACGGACAGATGGAAAGAGATAATAGTTTGTAGGTGTAGCTGGACTGGTAGAGGAGCTCTGGCAGGATTAGCGGTATGCTGTTCATTCAGGGACAGTGATGCAAGTTCCGTATGGTAGGAGTTATTTGGTTACGAAGGTGCTCCCTCATATTTGTAATTAAACACTGCACATTGTAATTAAACATTACACATGTGCCATTAATCTCAAGAGCTCTCTTACCCAAATAAAAGTTACAGAAATATTATTATCATTTATTTGATTTGTTTGCCACCCTTCATCATAAAGTCTCAGGGCAGTTCACAGACTAAAATATGGGATTGAAACAAGTAAATAATTAAGCAAAACAATAGCCCCATCTTCCTACATACACATATTTGAAAGGCTGTAGAATATTAATCAACCAAAAGCCTGATTGAAAAGCAATGTTCTTGACTGGTGCCTAAAATATATATAATGAAGGTGTAAGGCTAACCTCCCTGGGGAGGGCGTTCCACAAACAAGAAGCAACTACAGAGAAGGCCCGTTTTCATGTTGTCACCCTCATGTGGAGGTAGAGGAGGCACATGAAGAAGGGCATCAGATGATAAATGCAGAGGCTGGGACAGTTTATATGGGTAGAGGGATTCTTTGAGGTACTGTATTGTGGTCCTGAGCTGTTTAAGGCTTTATAGGTCAGAAACTGCACTTTGAATTGAGCCTGGAAGCTAACTGGCAGCCAGTGCAGTCAGGCCAGGATATGCTCAAATACTGCACTCATGTCTTGCTTGTGGGCTTCTGATAGGTCTCTGGCTGACTATGGAAGGAAAAGAATACTGGACTAAATGGGTCTTAGTCTGGTCCATCAGGGATCTCATGTTCTCAACCTGTTGCACAACCCTGAACTTCTTGGGACAGTAGAGTGTGTAGCAAAGATCTTGATAGTGATTCCCCATTTATGGAATTCCCTCCAGCCTGAGGTGTCTCCCTCCTTCATAATTAACATTCAGGAAGAATTTTAAAACATTCCAATTCTCCCTGGCATTTGCCATCTGAAATAAACTGCACTTGAAATTATTAGCTGTGACTGTTTTTAAGCACTTTAAAAATTGTATTGTTTTGCTGTTGTGTTGTTTTCTGCTCTGGGCTACTTTGAGAGAAAAGACAGGCT
Organism: Podarcis gaigeae; assembly: GCF_964106915.1. Classification (NCBI taxonomy): domain Eukaryota; kingdom Metazoa; phylum Chordata; class Lepidosauria; order Squamata; family Lacertidae; genus Podarcis; species Podarcis gaigeae. The sequence continues at coordinate 55,470,930 of NC_139685.1, read as the reverse complement.
AGACATTTAAAACTAAACAAATAGCAGTGCTCTAAGTCTCCCATCTCTCTTGCACCCTGTTAGCTAATATCCTCAGGCAACTTACAGAAAACACCTTATATCTGCAACTCTATTGCATCTTGGGACGCAGCCGATCGAAAGGTCGGCGGTTCGAATCCCTGCGGCAGGGTGCGCTCCCGCTGCTCGGTCCCAGCGCCTGCCAACCTAGCAGTTCGAAAGCACCTCCGGGTGCAAGTAGATAAATAGGGACCGCTTACCAGCGGGAAGGTAAACGGCGTTTCCGTGTGCGGCTCTGGCTCGCCAGAGCAGCGATGTCACGCTGGCCACATGACCCGGAAGTGTCTCCGGACAGCGCTGGCCCCTGGCCTCTTAAGTGAGATGGGCGCACAACCCCAGAGTCTGTCAAGACTGGCCCGTACGGGCAGGGGTACCTTTACCTTTACCTTAAGTCTCCCATCTCTCTTGCACCCTGTTAGCTAATATCCTCAGGCAACTCACAGAAAACACCTTATATCTGCAACTCTATTGCATCTTGCTAATGTAAATGAAATCAGTTTCACCTGGTTGGGTGAGGCAAGGAAGAACAGGTGTGTGCTCACATCTCTGTCTCACAGCCTGGTGTAAGAAAGATGAAAATGAATAAGGCTCCGTTCTTTTACATATCAAAGCCTACACTGTGCATTTCTACAGAAGAGTCTTCAGAGGAGGTGGGGGGTTGAGGACGCCTTTCACAGCCATCTCCTCAATGCATTGCAACGTGATTGCCTGAAGAATGGCACTGACAAGCAAAACTGCAGTTCTCTAAAAAATGGAAGAACAAATTACCAGAATGTAACTTAAGCTCAAGGGGCCATAGTCAGAATGCTTCAACCCAGTTGCTCAAAGGCTCGCCATGGGGACTGTGAGGTGTGCTTCCTACACACCCACCAGAAAAGAGCTTAATGCCCATAGGGCCATTTTGTAGCTGAGACCCTCAGAAAAATTACAGATACCAACACTGAACCATTAACAGGCATCGAAACACTGGACTGATCTGCTGAAGTGAGATCAATGCAGACTTAACAGCAAAAGTACGCGCCGCCTTGTTTTTCCTATTATGCCCTTAAGCTTTCTACTCCAGTAAACGAAGACAGATTAACACTTTGGAATCCCTATGCCAGAGCCAAAAAATATTCCTGGTTTTGCCCATTTCTGGGATTACAAAAACCCAGCCGCCCACATTGCATGGCCAGAGGTTTGGATCGCACAGATGTGTACTGTAAAGATGAAAACAAAAGCCCCAGAACTTTGGTATTGGTGATGTAATCTTTAGTCTTCTCCATAGGGGAAGTGTCAAGAGCCAGAGTTAGAGCACATGCTTTGAATCCCTGTTATCTCTAGCTGGGAAGGGGATCGAGCCCTCATGGAAACCCTGGATAACCACTGCTGACCTGCATGGACCAGCCGTCCCTTACCTGAAGTTCTCCAGATGTTTCAGACTACAGATTCCATAATCCTTGATCATTGGCCATGGTGGGGGAGGCAGTGTTAGAAACAGATATGAAAGCTAGGGGCTAGATGGCACCTTAAACCTAGGTTATGGGCACAACAATGGAATGTCTAGGCATGCTTGTTTTATATATGACAAAGCTGCAAATGAATGAACTGCAGCTAAAATATTATGTTCATTTTATACATGGTCTGGTCCTTCCCCTGCCCACCCCCCTAATATTCTTAAGAGGGTCTCTTCTACAGTCTTCAGAGAGTAGCTGGAAGTGGGGAAGCAGAATAAGGTCTTCCTTTCCTTCCACTCCACTGTATTAATCTGAAATCTTAGGTGCAGTACAGTACCCAGAGCTCAGAAACTGCTTGTGCTAATGTTGCAAAATGCACCTAGAACAATGGGAGTTTCGAACACTGGGCTGGGGCTGATGGGAAATATAGACCAAAATATCTGGAAAGCAACAGGTTTTTTGAAGGCCAGTGTAGCCAATACTGATCTAAATGGTTCAATGATCTGAATAAGGTAGCTTCCTTTGTTCCACATAAACACACACTTAACCCTACTGTCTAGGTTAGGTAGTTTCCGTGCAACTCATTATTTAAAATGTGATATTTGCAATTAATATACACATTTGTCAGGAGCATTTATATGGCAAGTATAGTAACAATAAGTAGACGAAATCCTTCCTAGCATTCGGGGATGGTAGTGTTTAGTATGAGCCCTTTAATATTAAAGGTGAGGAACTTTAATATTTGAGGCCATTGGAGTCTAGCTTCAAGGAACACACAAAGCATTTTAATGGGCATATTGACAACTCTTACCAGAGTGTGCATGCAGGACAAACAAGAGCATCCTGGGATTCAATGCCTAGTGCACTGTCAGAGCTAATTGCATTTTAAAATAGTAGCAGAGGCAGTAGTTAGATTACAGCTGCCGAGCACCACCACACAAGTAAAGGTAACATCAAATTATGCCAGAGGTGGGGAAGCAGTGCAACCATGACTCAGCAGACTGCCTTAATCTGTTCGATTGACAAGCATTTCTGACTATTAAGATCAATGTGTGCAATCAGACTTCCATCCGGCTCTGCTGAATGAGACAATACATCAGCCTCCCTATTAAGACCTCCTCTTCTGCAGCAGGATCTATTTGTTTCAATAATACTTTAAGCAAGGCTGAACTGCAGTTTTCTTTGCAATCTCTGAGGCAAGAGCAAAATCTAGATGCAGTTTCAACAGAGCATGGTTGCAGCTGTAAATTTATGGAGTGCATGTAGCTTCTGGAATGGGAAAGGGAGCTGTGTGGAACTTCTGGTAACCATTTGCCAACTGCAAGCATTGGGAAACAGAGGCCATGGGAGATGGCTCCATTAAAAGATTTGCAACAGCAGTCTAAGAATGCATATGTAGGAGTACATTGCCATGATGGGGAAACTGAGGCTAATTATTTGCCTGTCTGCACCTTAGCCATTGTGATAGGAATTTTATGGTCTTAGATATATGGTAATGTTCATAAGTGTATGTACCAAGCACATACATAGATCAGCACAGGAAGGCCAAGCTGGAACCATTTTGATTCCTAAACTGACCAAATGTTTTCTCTGCAAGGTCAAAGTGGGAAACCTCCCCATTGTCTCTTTCCTCGCAAATCCTGTCTTAAGGACACATTTAAGATGTGAATAGGGTGTGAGCCTGTGACCTGGCCCAGGAACTAAGTATTTATCACTACAAAAGAATGGCTGGGCTCCCCAGGCAATCCAATCAAGTAACCTGCCAGACAGGAGATAAACAACAACAGGAGAAAAACAATATTCAAATTTCTGTTTTAGACCGCCTTTTCTGTGATGCAGGTGTGATGTATCTGAGGGGTGGTCTTAGGTTACACCCCTTCTGTGATGTATGTATGATGTTTCTGGGGGTGGTCTTGATCTACAGGATGGGAATTTCAAAAGTCTTTATAAGGCCTTGCATGCCATTTTTCTAGGTCCCTCCTCCTCTCCTACGGGTGAGGGGAGCACCCTGTTGCAACAGATCAATAAAGATCAAGCTTACTAGCTACTTTGCTTCTCAATATTCTCTGGTTGGCCTCTTGTTATTCTCTCCTACCAATAGGGAACCTATGTAAGGACTCTATATGGGCTCTTGAATACCCCATAAGGGAAAAGGGTAATTTTTGTTTACAACACCATCTGCCAGCAGTTTGAGCTGGCACAATATGTTGCCAACTCAAAATGTATGAAACCGGTATCATGATCTGAACATCATACCAGTCTCAGATAATTAAACAATATATCGCCCAGCTCTATTAGGAATGGCATACAAATGCATCATTTTGATTATTCTCTATCTTAGGATGTCCCAGTTTTTCTAGGAAGACTCCTGAGCTTTCATAAACTAGCTGACAAACACAAGGGCAACAGGTGATGCTTTGCCTATCACTGCACCTTCGTGAGAAAATCCCGAAAAATTTCAGCTTGAAAACACAGCTGGTGAAAGGCACAGGAGTCCAGGAATCAAAAAGAAAGGAGGTGGGGAAATGGAAGCAACAATCAAACTCTGTATTTACACAATCTTAAAACTCGGAAAACAATGGACTTTTTCCTTGTGGGAGTTTCACTGGTATAGGATTGCTCCTCTTATGTAAATAAAAGCAGTGTATAACCAGATAAGCTATGGACACACCAAGTAAAAAAAAAAAAAAAAGCATAGTGGTGGGTGTGCCTGAAACCAACAATACAACCCTTTAATGGCAACAAAATGTCCTATACTGCAATGAGATGTTGTAACAATGTTCTGTCCTAAGTACTTAGAATCATAGAATCACAGAATCATAGAGTTGGAAGAGACAACAAGGGACATTGAGTCCAACCCCCTGCCAAGCAGGAAACACCATCAGAGCACTCCTGACATATGGTTGTCAAGCTTCTGCTCACAACCTTTGACATGAGTGAGTTTATAGGCTGGAGCTTTTACTTGTTAATTCTGGGCCTTGCTATTTATTTTGGTGCTGGATACAGTACAGCAGTGTTTCCCAACCTTGGGCCTCCAGCTGTTTTGAACTACAATTCCCATCATCCCTGACCACTGGTCTTGCTAGCTAGGGATGATGGGAGTTGTAGTCCAAAAACAGCTGGAGGCCCAAGGTTGGGAAACACTGCAGTACAGTAAAAGGTAAAGGTAAAGGTACCCCTGCCCGTATGGGCCAGTCTTGACAGACTCTGGGGTTGTGCGCCCATCTCACTTAAGAGGCCAGGGGCCAGCGCTGTCCGGAGACACTTCCGGGTCACGTGGCCAGCGTGACATCGCTGCTCTGGCGAGCCAGAGCCGCACACGGAAACGCCGTTTACCTTCCCGCTGGTAAGCGGTCCCTATTTATCTACTTGCACCCGGAGGTGCTTTCGAACTGCTAGGTTGGCAGGCGCTGGGACCGAGCAGCAGGAGCGCACCCCGCCGCAGGGATTCGAACCGCCGACCTTTCGATCGGCAAGTCCTAGGTGCTGAGGCTTTAACCCACAGCGCCACCTGCAGTACAGTATTTTGAGTTTATTACTTGATCCATTTAACTTTCTGCATCTTGTTGTAAATTGCTTAGAGTTCATGACCCTGTGGGATATGTAGAATCTCAGAGTTGGAAGAGGTCTAGTCCTACTTCCTGCTCAATGCAGAAAACACAGAGTTTGAGCATCACCAGTGGTTAGCTGTAAGCAATCAATTAGTAATACTGGGGATTATAAATACAAAGTTAATGCTAACCACAGCCACGTCACAGCATGTTATGAAAACAGAATTTTCATTTGTCTCATAGAAATGGAAGCAACTAGAAAATCTGAGCAGAAGGCCTTCCATGTCCCACTGGGATTCAACAAGTTGTAACAGCCATCCCTAACCCGGTGTCCTCGAAATGTTTTGGGTTATAACTCCCATCAACCCTAGCCAGCTGTGCTAGCTGGTTGAGCTGATGGGAGCCGTAGTTCAAAACATCTGGAGAGCACCAAGGCTGACACAACATAAGGGAAAATTCATGATACACAAATCACAACTATCACCTCTAAGCATGTTCCCTATGCGAAAAGCATTTTGCTTGACTGACATATACAATAACACAAAAGCTAATTGGAAGTAGGTTCAAGGCAAACCAAACCAAAAGTACCTCTTTGCTCAACACAATATTAGTTTATGAGATGCATTGCCACAAGCTGCAACAGTCATAGATTTAGATGGCTTTTCTAAATAATTAAGCAGATTTATGTACACCTTCATTCCCTCTCACAAGTCTATTTCCTCCACCATTTTCAGGTTTCTCTAACTATAATTTGTTGTGACATTTGTAAAAGGTTAAAACCTTTAGTTGCCCAGGCATTTTAAATTATGATATTTTTAGCTGGCTAGCTGGTTTTCTTCCTATTTATTTTACTGCGTTACTGGTTATGTTTTATGTCATACCTGGAGATTTTAAATTTTCTTGTACACTGCCTTGAAATTCATTTTTGGATACAGGACAGTTTAGGCATTGTTAAAATAAATTGGACAGCTGTAGTTAGCACTTGCCTCCAAATTATGGTTTGGGTTTAGCACTCACCATAGATTGCTTGATTTGAATGTCATAGCAAAGTACTGATCTTCAACATGTGGATGAGGATCACTAGTAAGTCATGGCCTGATCCAAGGTGGGTCACAACAAGACCATCACCATCATGCAAATATATGGGAAAAGATTAAGAATGGATCCCCAAATGGATTAAGAATGGGTCCCCAAATGCATGTTTGGGTTAAAAGTCAGTCCTGGGTCAGAAAAGGTTGAAGATACCTGGTTTAGAGAAAACCATAAATTGGAAGAAGTAATCAGTATGCGCAAGAAGAGAAGTGGAGGGGAGGAAAAGCTCAAACGGACAACATATCCAACATATTTCCAGTCCTCCAAACAGTGATCTGAGCAGACAACTGAGCCACTTTTGTCAGAAAATAGGCTAAGTGATGAATCTGAGTGAAGAGTTCTGTAGGTGTCCTGTTCCCTGCCTATCTCTATTCTTGTCCACCCTGTATGTTACAATAATTCTACTCTGGAAGCAGTAGTAAGTCTTCTGGTCCTGAGAACTGAGTTGCTATTACAAAAGACTGTCATAAGTTATTGCCATAAAATTGGCGAGTTACAGAAGGCAAGTTAATTGAATGTTGCGTGTGGCTCATCTTGCAGTGCTCTTCACTCTGGGGCAGGGTGGCAGCAGATGGTGACATATTTTTTTATAGATATTTAATTATTGTTTTAATTATATATTTATTACTTCCCTGGGACCTTTGGGGAAGAGCAAGTTACAAATTCTACAAATAAATTGAGCAAAACCTATTATAAAAGATAGTGTAACTTAGGCTGACCTAAGTTACCCAAACTCCATTCAGGAGCATTTGGGAGGAGCTACTGTTGACTGAGCATGCAGGTGAGTGTGGGCCCAATTGTTGAGGATCAGGCCCTGGATCACATTGCTGAGCTGAATAGGATTTGGAATAGGTGTCTCTTCTTGCCTCCTTTCGCCTTTGCCACACCTCCAGAACACCTCTTTTGGGGACTAACTTCAACATTAGTTCCACTGGCTGAGGCCTGGCTGAGCCAGGGTGAGGGAATTACACTAACATAGCCCTGGCTGAGTTCAAGATCCATCGAATCCAAATTTTCTCATCCTGGAAGAGCTTTGGCTTGGATTTGGCTTATAATGATCTAAATTAGAGCCCTCTGGAAGCTGCCCTTATTTGTATCCAAGATTGGCTGTCACCAGCTACACAATCAAAGTAAAAATGGCTTTTTCACCTAACAGCATAAATTGTTGCAACTCTGTGTGTGGAGAGTTGGAAAGATTTGACATTTCTGCTATTGATCTAGAAAGCAGAGGAAAAGGGCATTAGAGAGATTGCTGTGTTGTACAGAGAAAAATAAATGCAAATATATTTTATATATATATATCTATTCAAATATCTCTTTAGTTTCGTATTTTTTTTCACCTGCGCACATAAATACAAGAACATTCCTTTTTAATATTTCTATTTCTTTTTCATGCACCACTTTTCTGTTACCCTAATACTCCAAGTAGTAATACTCAATTTTTTAAAGCTAGATTTTTTTTCTTGCTAGGAATACTTGGTTTACAAACTGCTACAGGGGGAAAGCTTGAATGCCTGTTTATAAAGAGCACTATAAACTTAGCCTAGGCTTTTGAATCAAATGTGTTTTTTTATTATTTAAAAACTGCCTCTTTTAAAACAAAATATATTGGCTGTTGTTGTGGAACAAGCTTTCCTAGAAAACACATTTGTGGTACCCTTATTTAAAGCAAGTTTCCACATCACTTTGTATAGAGAATTGTTCGTCACAATAACTCTGATCTTATGTTAAGTGTGTGTGTGTGTGTGTGTGTGTGTGTGTGTGTGTGAAAGAGAGAGAGAGAGAGAGAGAGAGAGAGAGAGAGAGAAGAAAACTGCAGCCAGTTTCAGAGCTGTAACAAATATACCAATCCAAATCCAAATGAGTCTTTAAAAATACAGCTTTACAGGGCAAAACTACACTGAATGCTTCATGGGTGTTCTGAGAAGAGAAGAGTCAAGTTTTGATGGCATTTCAAACCAACCCCCTCCCCTTCTGATGACATAACCTCACTCAATTCTCTCTGAGCGGTCAGCACAGACTTCCTGAGTTCCTATTGGTGTGCCCTGCATCAGCAGACATCAGAAGACAAATATTACTGGATGGACCATTACCAGGGAGGTAACTGTCATTTACTGCTGATAGCCTAAAGCTGACAGTCTGTACAAATGAAAGAAAAAGTGGGGTGTTGTTGCTTGCTCAGTGGTTTGCTTGGTTTCCTTTTTTTAAAAAAAGAAAGAAAACAAACTAATTCTACAGTCACCGACCAATTTTTGATACTTCTGTAGCTGTTTTGTCTGAATAGCAGCTTCCAAATCTATTTTACAGACCCTTTCAACTAGGATGGTGTTAAGTTTATTGTGTGCAAACTCTGTGTAACTCATCTTTTGCAAGAAGTGCAATCGGATCAACTGCATGGCTGAACTTTTGGGTATAATTATATACCTCCTTAGAGAAGACAGTTGTTCTGCACAGGAGTTTGCTCTGCTGAATGTTTAATTAAAGACTGCAAAGGAAAAATCTGAGGTGTCCTGTATACTTGTGCTAGCAACCCCAAAACATAATTCCAAGTGTGCCTAAAGGACCTCCATTGAAGAAGCCCTTCTTGAATCCCACCATACTGGATAGCTATCAGACCATCCCCAACATCCCATTTTTGGGCAAGGTACGGGAGCGTGTGGTTGCATCTCAGCTCCAAGAGTTTCTGGAGCAGATGGATTATCTAGATCAGCGTTTCGCAAACTTGGGTCTTCAGCTGTTTTTGTACTACAATTCCATCATCCCTGACCACTGCTTCTGCCAGATAGAGATGATGGGAATTGTAGTCCCAAAACAGCTGGGGACCCAAGTTTGGGAAACCCTGATCTAGATCAATTTCAATCTGGTTTCAGGCCTGTTTATGGGACAGAGATGGCTTTGATCATCTTGGTGGTTGACCTAAGCCAGGAACTGGACAAGGGGTTCTGTTCCAACCCCCATGCTATTTACTGTTTACATGAAACTGCTGGGAAAGGCTACCCAGAGTTTCAAGGTTCTGCATGCTCCTTTTCTCCTAAATCCAAGGAAGCTGTCTCAGTTCTAAACTGGTGTCTATCATCAGTAATGGCCTGGATGAGGGTGAACAAGCTGAAACTTCATCCAGACAACCCAGGTCAGTCAGAAGGTGCAACAGGGAATAGAGATTCAGCCTCCCTCTGAAAACACAGATTGGGTGTGCTTCTGCAGTCAGCCCTGAGTATGGATGCACAGGTCTCTTCTCAACAAGATTTTGGGAACTGACTGCTTTTAATGGAAAGGCTGGTGCTGTGTTGCATTATTGTAATTGTTTGTCTGGTTTTAAGAGATTTTATATAAGTATATAGTTTTAATTCTATAAATATTGAAGGGTTGTTTTTTCTATGTTTTTGGCCGTTCTTGTTTTTATCTGTAAGCCACCTTGAATCCTATTATGGGAAAAGGTGGGGTATAAATATATGATAATGGTGATCATCATGGTGATGGTGGTGTTTATGTTTATGACCTTATACCAGGTCAACTAAAGAGTGTCAAAAACATGGAGTAGGAAGTGTGAGCTAGTGTAGTATTGACAAGTTGCTGGATTTACTTTGTCGGCCAATTACTGGCCCATTTCTCAATACTCACTCTGCAATACTAGCCAATTATGTCTGTGCAGCAACCAGGTGTTGTGAAAAGAAAAAGTAGATAAGCTCATTGGCTGCAGGTTTGGAATCTGAGAAAGGAGGAGCTGCGACAAGTGGGGAAAAGGACAGACCATGAGATAGCACTGAATACGAGCCTCCGCAGGTGGGCAGGTGCTCCTTTCCCCTTCTCACAACCAGCGCCATTCCACCTTTCTGAATTGATAGCAACAGGTGCTGGCATTACTGCTGGATAAGGACAATGGCCTATCTAGTCCAGCATCCTGTTCTCACAGTGGCTGCTAAGATGGCTGTGGGAAACCAGGGAGCAGAAAGATGAGCACAAGAGCATTCTCCCCTCCCATGCTTTCCAGCAACTGGTATTCAGAAGCATTGCTGCCTCCAACTGTGGAGACAGGGCATAGCCATCACGGCTAGTAGCCATTGAAAGCCCTCTCCTCCATGAATTTGTCTAGTCCTCTTCTAAAGCCATCCAAGTTGGTGGCCATCACGGCCTCCTGGGGGAGCATGTTCCATAGATAATACAGTGGAGCCTCCGGATACGAATTATATTCATTCCAGGGATCCGTCCGCAACCCGTAAAGTTCATAGGCAGAGGTGCCATTTCTGTGCATGTGCACAGTGCACAGAGCGCTTCTGCACATGCACGCATGGCAAAACCTGGAAGTATACACTTCCAGGTTTGCCGCGTTCATAACCCGAAAGTTACGTATCCAGAGTGGTATGTAACTAAAGGGTCCACTGTACATTAAAAATCCCCACCCCACCCCAAGAAAACAGTTTGATTTGCTCCACTCAGATCCTAAAGCTTTGACCACAAGGCAATGGCAGCACTTTGGAATCTATCCACCCAACTATCTATTTATCTATCTATTTATCTTTATGGAGGCGAAAACAACACTACCCATAGACAAGACAGAGGAAGGTGTCAGTAGGTGTGGAGAAGCCACAGGGATTGCAGATCCAAAAGAGGAAAATAAGACTCGGCTAGCTTAATATGCATGGCATGATGAATGACTCCTGATAACACACTCCAGCTTCCACCTGAGGCAACCAACTGCCTCACTCTGCCTAATGGTAGGGACAGCCCTGCAGATGCTGCCCATTTTTTAAAGCAAAATCACACTATTGCACACAATTCCATTTCGCATAGGTAGAAAACCAGGCATGGGGAAGGGAAGAATTGGAATATTCTGGAAGAGGACATGGAACCCTAAACAGGAGCACTCCACACTGCAAAGCTTTGTCTCAGGTCTCATGTGTATAAACCTCACTGGGATCACAGGCATGTCATTTTCAGAAGGGAGCCTATAAACAAAATACTGGTAAATAGGATTATGTTCTGGTGCTGTTGTTTTTCAAAACGCATTTGGGAATGTTCCACATTTTTGAAAAGGCTGTGTGTTTGAGCTCATTTCTATCCTCTGACTCCACTGAACATCATCAATAGGAGCTACTTCCAATTGGTAAAATAAGATTAGTATTTTTTATGTATCTACAGTGATACCTCAGGTTAAGTACTTAATTCGATCCGGAGGTCCGTTCTTAACCTGAAACTGTTCTTAACCTGAAGCACCACTTTAGCTAATGGGGCCTCCCGCTGCCACCGCGCCGCCAGAGCACAATTTCTGTTCTCATCCTGAAGCAAAGTTCTTAACCCTAGGTACTATTTCAGGGTTAGCGGAGTGTGTAACCTGAAGCGTATGTAACCTGAGGTACCACTGTATGTATGTTGGGGGAAAACAATTCTTACCTTTATCCCAGGGTGGATTGCAACAGAAAATTCAATTGTGAAAACAGATAACACCATTACAACTATAAAACAGGTATAGCCTTCCTTCCCATGGGAGGCGGTGATGGCCAATAATGTGGGTGACTTTGATATAGGACCAGACAAATTCATAGGACCGGGATATCAATGGCCACTGGATACGATAGCTATGCTCTGCTGTCACAGTTGGAGACAGCAATGCTTCTGAACCCCAGTTGCTGGAAATCATGCTAGAGGACAGTGTTCTTGCGCTCGGGTCCTGCTTGCTGGTTTCCCTCAGGCAACGGGTTTTCCACTGTGAGAACAAGATGCTAGACTACAAGGGACATTGGCCTGATCCAGCAGGCTCTTCTTATGCTCTTATGAAGTCTACCTGAAACTTTGGATTAATTTCAAAACTTGACCTCAATAAGATCAATAGCGTGTTATGGAATGTTTGACTCCATCAAACATTTTGTAATACGCTATTGACCTTATTGAGGTCATCTTTTGAAATTAGTCCATAAATTGTTTGATTGATCTTATTGAACCTCTACTTAAACAGGATTAATGGTATGCTAACATACTTGTGTTGGTTGTACAATGGTAGTATGCAATCCACTGTGGCTTTAAAGTAGCTTCCATTTGTTGCCGAATAGCCAGGGAGGGAGCCTGAAATTGCAAGATAGTTCCCTTCCCTGTTCCTCACCCACAAATCCCCATGCAGATGCTGACAAGACTGACAGCTGGTTATTATTTTGACAATGACAATGGAGAGGACTTCGCAACATGGTGATTGGACTGGGAATCTGATGGCTCTATAAGATTTGGCTCCGTAGAGGGAAGAGAGTGACATGCCTCCCCCAAAAAACACAAGAGGAACATTGGGGTGTCTCAGGGTTCTACAGACTCACTGATGGCCCACAGATTGACTCTCTAGAAACTATTTTACTTCTGGTAAAGTACTTTGGGATTTACTCTGATGATGTCAAAATTAACAGATTTACAACTATGTACTTAAAAGGCATTTGCTGGCTAAAAATCAAGATCAAAAGAAGAGGACAAGATTATTCGCTGTGAACACTGACTAAAATAAATTTAATAACATTGATTTACTATAGTAGATACTCTTCACTGATTGTTAATATCAGGAGACTTTAAAAGCAGCTACTGCGCAGTGTTGAGAGACAGAAAAGGGAACATCAGAGAGCCCCAACACCACTATCTTAAACCTTCAACTTATGGTTGTTCCACTTGCTGGATCATCACCTTGTCATCCATAGTCACTTATGGACTCATTGTTAAATCCGTATTTATGGAAGACAATCTTACTCGGCTACGAGTGATCGCCAAAGAAGAAGAAGACTTATGATTGTGGAAAGGAAAGTTTTTAGCAATTCAAATCTATTTAATATTACTATGTTGGATTTTATAATTATTTTGATGTGAATAAATGCAAAGATTTGAACATATAATTGTTAAAAACTGATATTTGTGAGCAATGTGGAAGAGGGGGAGGGATTAGGTTTGAAAAATAGTCTTCCTCTACTGAGTCTATGACCTTGACCAGGGGTCAGCAAACTTTTTCAGCAGGGGGTTGGTCCACTGTCCCTCAGACCTGGGGGGGGGGGGAGACTATATTTTGAAGAGAAATAAAATGAATGATTTTCGCCCACCTGTAAAGAGGCCTGAAGATGCTTCGCTTTACCTGTCCCAGTTATCATCCCAATAGCCGCAGTTGGGCTTCCCAGCCAGCCAGACACCATGGCAGGGCAGGAGGCTGCGTTGGCCGGCGAAGACAGAAGCTGAAGCCCTGGCAGAGGAGCCATGGATGGAGGTCGGGGAACCAGGGCGTCACCAGAGCTTTTACCCACCACCTGCTGCTGGGAGGCACCACGGAGAAGATGACAGAACTGCCCCCCAACCAGCAAGCAGCAGCCACGGCCAATGCAATGACCTGCCTGAACGCCATGGGAGGAATGAAGGAGGTGATGAAGAAAGTGTGTGAGGAAGCAGCACAGAAAAGGGGCACAGAGAAGGAAGGAAGGGCAGACTGAGGGAGAGGGAGGAGCAGCAGGAGGAAAATGCCTCAGCAGCCGGCAGCTGGCGTCACACGCCCCCTTCACAGTGTCGCCCTGCTGAGGCGGGCAGGCAGGTGAGCCAACTCCTGCCATTGACAGCACCCGGCGTGGCACAAGATTGCTCCATCCCTGAGGAGAAAAGTGCCACCATGTGAGGGAGAGGGAGGGAGAGGGAGAGGGAAAGAACGCGCACAGTGGTGATCCACATGGCAATTCCTGGACCGTCTGTGGGCCAGATCTACGGTAGAAGGCAATTGGGCCTGATTCAGCCTGCGGCCCTTAGTTTGCTGACCCATGACCTTGACAAAGTACTGATAAAACTAAAAATAATATACGCCATGGTAGAAAAGAACTTTGTGTTTTGGAATTAAACTCTATAGAGGTAGCTGAGGAAAGGGGAGAGAATTGGTCCCCCCTCACTCTAAATAGGAAATGGCAAAAGGAAAATGTTCAATGTTAAAACTAACTAGCCAGGCCGCAAGGCAAGAGAATTTAAAATATGAAGTGTCTGATTATTAGAGCAGGGTAGTGATCCTGTTAAATTCAGGAGGCTCATGTGTAAATCTCTCTCAGCTATGAATGGGTGACCATGGATCAGTCATTATTTCTCTGCCTAACTGGGTTGTTGTGAGCTCAAAGTGTTTGTCCAGGGAGAATTGTACATACTACCCTGAGCTCCTTGGAGTAAAGTCATGATGAAATGTGGATCAGCTGCTGTAAGTTTGGTTTGGGGAAAGGCAATTCTTGCAAAGGTCCCATAGACTGGAATATCTTTGCACTGCATGAGAATTTGCAAGAAACGGGTGTCTAGTGCCAGGGATCTGTGGGCATTGGGCTGCAAGGAGGAGGAAGAAGGCAACAGAATATTGCAAGGGCATTAAGGCTCATGTAAAACTGGTCCTGCCATCCAGTCCTCATCAGCTCTGCCCCCTGCCACACTTGCTTTGGGAGTTAGAAGAGGGAAGCACGCTCTACATGCTATGGATTTTGAACCCAGCACAATCAGCTTTTCACACCATGGGGAGAGGCTAAATGCCTAGAGCAACCTCATCTTTGAGAGCCCCCCCCCCCATGATGCATGGATGGCAATAATAGCTTTCCTGTACAATCCTACCTCTCACCTTGCATACATAAATTCCATTAATTTCAATAGTGCTCATCTCCCAGCAAACATGCCTAGAATTCCAACCCCTTGCTAATAATGCAATCTTTCTTCTTTACTGCGGGGTGGTGGTGGAAGTGGAAACTGGATGTCTTGAAAATAAGCAGTCCCTAGAAATGTAGGAAACATTTGCATGCAGAAAGTTCCGGGTTCGATCCCTGGAATCTCCAGGTAGGGCTGGAAAAGACCCATCCAAAACCTGGACGAAACCTTTCTGCAGTACTAAGTGTAAACACCACTGAGGTAGATGGACCAGTTTCCTGCGCACCCTCCTCAATCTTTCCAGTATTTTCAAGGAATTTAGTAAACATCTCCCGAGTCTCGGTTCCATTCCATTTTCTACCCCATCCTAAAGCATTATGAAATGAAGCTTAAGGGTTTGCTTCACTGGGGCCCTTTAACACAGTACGCAAAGTCACACATTTGATATAGACTTGCCGCTGATCTAATACCTGAAACTGGAAGGAATCAGTGTAAAAGCACTAAGTTCCCCCATGAGGCAAAACAGTGAGAGCTTGCTATTACTGAGATCCCAGCAGGTAAACTTCTGCAGCGAATTAAGATACCCAAGGGATTTCATAATGAGGGTTGTGGTTTCTTCTTTATTAATACACAACACCACATTCTGCATTTTCCCTGTTCGCAGAGAGCTCCAGAAACAATAAGAAATTACCGTATTTTTTGCACCATAACACTCACTTTTTTCCTCCTAGAAAGTAAGGGGAAATGTCTGTGCGTGTTATGGAGGGAGTGCCTACGGGTGGCATGCCTACGGATTTTCCTCCTCTAAAAACTATGTGCGTGTTATGGTCAGGTGCGTGTTATAGAGCGAAAAATACGGTAATCCTCTTCGAGGTAAGTGTTATTCTCATGTTACAGCTGGAGAAACAGAGGCAGTTGTATGATCCCTACAAGGTCACTCAAAAAAGATGCACATCAGAGCCTAGCTGAGAATACAGATTTATACAACGGTACCTTGGTTCTCAAACGGTTTGGCTCCCGAACAAATTGGCTCCTGAACGCCGCAAATCTGGAAGTAAGTGTTCCGGTTTGCAAACGTTTTTTGGAAGCTGAACATCCGACGCGGCTTCAACTTGAGTGCAGGTAGCTCCTGCAGTCAATCGGAAGCCACACTTTGGTTTTCAAACCATTTCGGGAATCAAATGGACTCCCAGAACAGATTAAATTCGACAACCAAGGTACCACTGTAAATCAAAGTGTCCCTGTAGTTGACTTATTTATTTTATAAAACTGATACTGTACACCACTTTATTGTAAAAATAACCTCAAAGCTACTTACAAAAAGAGTTTACCTGCTGAGTCACTTTTGTACTGAATAATAGTTCTACATTAATAATCTTGGAATGCAACATGTATTGCCCAATCATTGTAATACTCGAAAGTAATCTACTTCATTTAGCTTAACAAATATTTGGTAGTTGGTTTTTTCTTTTAATAGTGTGACCTAGCTATTAAAAATAATTGCTTAATATTAGAACCATAGGCATACCTAGGGTGCCTTGGCAAGGAACTGTATCAGAGTACCTCCCCTCCCCCCCCAAAAAAAAAATCAACCACAACAGCCACACCAGAAATTGCTACATGTTACAGAACCCAAGTACTTGAAGAGTCCAGGGTAAGGACAAAGTGAGGAGGAGGAGGGAGGGGAAGCATGCATTTGTGCTACAGTGCAAGAAGGAAAGGAAGCTGCACCTACATTTTATCTCACCACGATGCCGCACACATACGGTATATTTCACACTCCATAGTATCCCACAGTCTACCTTCACACTCTCACTCGCTAGATCATCACCTTGTCGTGGTGAGTGAGCTTGAACGTTCCTATGACCCTTGTGAGTGAAGCTGCCGGGAGTCTCGTACTCCCAGCAGGGTCACCCAAGACGGTAAGGTCAAAGGGGAGAAGCTAGATAAAGAATGACCCAAGAAGTCCTCAATGGAAGAACAGGCGGATGATAACAAGCGGTATGTTACAACGGCTGTGAAGGCAGATGAAGGCTGCAGCAGAAAAGAATATACCGGTCGTCGTGATACTTATGCCATTGAAATAGAGCCTTACTGCGAAGACCGTGCGTTGGTCAGCGTGCACTGATCTACACAAATAAAACAAATTCATGCACAGACATCTTCCAAAAAACCATCCCAAATGGACTCAGTGTTAAAACTGTGTTTATGGAAGACAATCTGACTCGGCAAAGAAGAAGAAGACAACACATAGAAGATGAAGACACTGCCTTGCCATTTCTCCTACCGCTCAGCTCTCAGCTCTTGCCTAAACTTACCACCTTACACAGGTAATTAAAGACAGATTTCTGGCAGCTGGTTTTCCCAATCCTTAGATATGCCTCTGATTAGAAGTAAGTACCATGTTGCAAATCAATATCAATAATATATACTATGAAACACATACCGTAAGTAGTTGAAAGATACCTGGTGTAATTCTTTAACTGAACCTGCACACACCTTGAGTTTGACTAGTACCCCTAAGGAAATGTCTGGGAAGCTAAAGCACAAGCTCATTACAATGTAAACAATCACTAAAGATTAGCAGCAAATATCATTTGACAATAAGCATCAGTATCACATATAATTATTGCACAAGTTTGAAATGTTTCATTTCCCCCTTTAGTGAGCAGTGTGAAGCTCAACATATATTGCTCCCAGCCCTACAAAGCTCCAAGAAACTTACCAGAGGCAACAGAAACTATCTTTTTCAAAACCAGACAATTTTCAACCTCTCAAGGCTACTCTTCCTCATAGGAGACAGAAGAAGCATCCACACATGACTTCTTTTGTGTTACTTTCCAATAAATTTTGAAGGTCACACAGAAAATTCTGAAGATTCACCTAACAGAGTACAGGTTTGTTTGGCAAAGTGAGTAAAAAATGAGAGTTGGGTATTGATACTTGTCCAGCTCTCAGCCATTCTGCTACTGTTTACTATGCTTACTATAGATATAGGAGAAAGACATCTGGACAAAATTTTGTGTGTAAATCAGTACTGGGGGTAATAATTTATCCCTTCTCTCCCAAATGGATAAAACAATTAGAGAGCTTGTTGGTGCAACAGATAAAAAAATCAGAGATGGGTTGAACAGGATAGCTCATTGCAAACAATGAGGCAAAGTACTATAGAAGACTATAGAGAGGCCGTAAACTAGAATACATAGAATCATAGAAATGTAGTGTTGGAAGGGACCCTGAGGGTCATCTAGTCCAGTGATGACTACTTGAAAGAGTGAGATACAAAGCAGATGTCGAAAATAAGATACAGACTGGAGCATAGGTGTGCTAGCAATGATGATATGTGGGGTACAGAAGATAAGCAACAGACTGCAAGGTGGCACGCTACCTGGGGAACATGTATGAAGCTGCCAACAGACACAAGCTGAAGAAGTAAAAGATAGTGGGTGACAAAAGTGGGAGGTGACACAGTGGCATCCAGAAAAGAGAGGGAAAGGATGTGGATGGAGTTGTGGAGAAGGGCCTGAGAGCATAAAGGTAAAGGTAAAGGTACCCCTGCCCGTACGGGCCAGTCTTGCCAGACTCTGGGGTTGGTGCGCCCATCTCACTCAAGAGGCCGGGGGCCAGCGCTGTCCAGAGACACTTCCGGGTCACGTGGCCAGCGTGACAAAGCTGCTCTGGCCAGAGCCAGAGCCAGAGCCAGAGCTGCACACGGAAACGCCGTTTACCTTCCCGCTGGTAAGCGGTCCCTATTTATCTACTTGCACCCGGGGGTGCTTTCGAACTGCTACGTTGGCAGGCGCTGGGACCGAACGACGGGAGCGCACCCCGCCGCAGGGATTCGAACCGCCGACCTTTCGATCGGCAAGCCCTAGGCACTGAGGCTTTTACCCACAGCGCCACCTGCGTCCCGGCCTGAGAGCATAAACTGAGCTAAATTCCATCTGTTTTCAGTAGCTAACAGTAAGGTGGTACATTGATGCCATTTCTATAAAGGTGTTTCTGTTGAAAGAGAAGTGCCTCAAATCTATTTGACAATTTGATAATACCATTTTTTTCTTCAGTTAGGCTTTCAGTGTCAGTAGAAGAACCAGATTTTTAATTCAGCTTAGAGTTCCTAATGTGAGGCCTATTTTTGGAAAGTGATGTGCCCTGGCACATAGATTTGTATATGGTGAAACTGTTTTTTCCTTCCTGTCTCCAAGCTGGTAAAGTCTTTATGAATGTACAAAACATGCCTTCTCTGCACCAGCTATGGACTTGAGTCTTTCAAGGGGTATACTATTCCATCTAGAACAGGATATACTCTATATCCCAATTCCCAGTTCAGCTCTCCTATTGACCAGAAAGATGTTTTGACTGATAGTATCAAAAACCAGGACTACACTCCCCCTAACCAGAGGGTGGGGGAACCTGTGCTCCTCCAGATGTTGTTGGACTTCAGTTCTCATCAGCCCCAGCCAGCATGGTCAATGGTCAGAGATTATAGGAGTTGCAATCCAGCCACATCTGGAGAATCACAGGTTCCTCACCCCTGCCCTAGTCAATTCCCAGTGAAGGTCACCCACCAAGTCAGTTCCCAGTGAAGGTCACCCACCAAGGTGACCAAGGCAGTTTCAGTTCCAAAATCAGTCCTCAACTCAGATTACAAATGATCCCAATAATCAGTTTTGACCAAGGAAGCCTGGAGATGAGTCATTGCCACTCATTGTAGCAATTTGCTATGAAATGAAAAAATGAGAGACTGGCTTAGAATTGTCTAAAGTGGCAAGGTCCACTGAGGTCTTACTACTGCTTGCTTTAAAGTAGATGGTGCTGTACCTTCTGCAAAAGATAAGATTTAACCAATCTTGCCATCTTGCTCTGCTAGTGGCTTTCACCAGCCAGGATGGACAAGGTCAACAATAACAGGTTTGGTCTCAAAGCTCCAAGCAACTTGTCCACATCCACAGGTTGAAGAAACTGAAATGTGTCAATCAGAATATGTCAAGCTAGTATCAAGGGCACATACATTGCTCATGATTTAAATGCAGAGTGAAGTTGGAGCGGATATGGGCAACTTTATCAGCAAAGTGTTGGGTTTTTAAAAATAATTGCTCAAAGCGGGTTTTCAAAAGTTCGTTAGCTCCAGATGAAATAAGGTCCTAACCACTGAAAAAAGCTCTGCTGGGCTGGCACTGAACTGATGCGATGGTAGCAGAGAATTCAGATTTCTTTGCTGCCATCATAACTATAGAGTAGTCTCTAAAATGATCTAAAGCTTGTGTTTGATGTATCAAAAATCTTCATCCAATTATTTATTTTTATTATTATTATTATTATTATTATTATTATTATTATTATTATTATTAATGTATTTATGTCCTGCCTTTCTACAAAAGTACACAAGGCAGCATAGGCAAAAATCAATGTCATACCAGCACAATCCCAAAGGTTACCTGGAATACAAATCAAACTACCATCACCCTATGCCATCTCCAGTCATTTCAGTAAACCAAAGAGCAGGAGCACTTGCAGGCAGGAGAGGGTGCTTGAGGTATCAGGAATGAAGCCCCAGCCACAACTTCATCCTCCAGAGCAGTCAGGAATCCATCAGTGTCTGCAGACAGACCATTTTAATTGGCCCTTCACCCCTGCAGAGGTTAGGCATCTCAGGAAGCCTAGATGCTACCAGTTAAGGATAATTAATTACAATTAAGTGTAATTGTCATCCCCAGATCACTACCATCCTATCCCAGATGGACCACATCAAACATGTGTGACATCACATGATCAACTGAGACAGGCCCATGGTGGTCAAGGAGGGCATGAAATTCTGAGCTGCTACAGATGAGGGGGGCTCAGGATGTGAAACCAGTACCACCCCCACCAGGGAAACTTTTGGGGAGACAGATGGATATAAGAATTCATTTTAAAATTCATTTTTCAAAAAAATTAAAGGAGGGATATGAATGTTCTAAAGACATTAAAATTTAGATCTCTCAGTATAATACTGTCACAGTCTTCAGTACAGCCATCAAGAAAGATGTGCTGAAGGTCCTCAGTGCCCCCACCAGTTTACTGTTAAAAGAGCATTTTTAAGGTCAATGAATTACTTCCTATATTTTCTATCCTTTCAAACTGCCGAGAAGAGCTGTTTGTACAGGTTTTGATAGATGGCTTTTCCTTATTTTTTCCAAGATTTTTTATGCTTGTACTTTTGTTATTATTGCATTCATATTGTTTGCTGCCCTGGGAACTTTTGAGTGTGTTGAAGATATGTGATATAAATTTAATGAATAAATTTATTGTGGAAGAACCCTCTAGCAATAGACAGTGGGAAAAGGAGATGCACCCCCCTTTCTCAGCTTTTTTTTAGTGAGCAGTGCTGCTGAAGAAAAGTAATGGAGCAAAGAAATCTAAGAACCAGGGGTTTTTGCAGGGTTGGGGGTGAGAGGAGAACGTATAGAAGTGTACACCAACATTTGCCATCCTAGTGTCCTCCAGATAGACTACAACTCCCATCATGTTGAAGCCTCATTCATGCCATGCATTTAAAGCACTATGATAACATTTATTCCCCAAAGAATTCTGGGAGCTGTAGTTTGTTAAGGGTGCTGAGAGTTGTTTGGAGACCCATATTCCCCTCCCACAGCTAGTTCCCAGAGTGGTTTTTACAAGAAGTCAATCTTCACATGGAGCACTGGGAACTCCTTGTGAGGGGAGAAGGCAGTTTTGTGAGGGGAGAAGGCATCTCCTAACAACTGAGTACTGTTGACAAACTACAGCTCCCAGAATACTTTGGGGGGACCCGTGCTTTTTTAGCGCAGTATTATAGCGCTTTAAATGTATGGATAACTCAGTTGGTTAGAGCAGGGTGCTGATAATGCCAAGGTTGCAGGTTCAATCCCTGTCAGGGAGCTGCATATTCCTGCATTGCAGGGGGGTTGGACTACATGATCCTCAGGGTCCCTTCCAACACTATGGATTCTATGAATTTGGCCTGGGACTGATGGGAGCTGTAGTCCAAAACATATGGAGGGCACCAACTTGGCAAAGGCTGCCACACTACTTGAAAGTGAGAGGGCCACAGCTCACGCAACAAATGTTTGCTGGCTAAAAGAAGTACAAAAGTTGACTAAAAGTTTGCACAGAATAGATGAGGACAGGGGGAGAGACAGGGAGAATATTTAAGCTGCCAGACAAAGAGTATCTCTTTTTTTTTGGCATGTCCCCTTTGACAGCGGTTTGACCTGCAGCAATCATCAGGTGATCACGTCTGGCTCTATCCCCCGCAGCCCCCAAGTCTCACCTGATGACTGCTGCAGTCAAACCGCCGTGAAATGGGGCCAAGAATGAAACATGCAAACAGACAAATCTAGACATTTGGCAACCTCGTCTGAGAAGAGTTCCAAATCGATCGTCTAGCAGATCTGTGCCAGGTGTGGAAAGGAGCATCGTAGCGAGCCGCGCACTTGCCTGCATGCCAACCTGATCAGCACACAGACTGGTCACCTCACTACAGCAGGGTGACAGCAGGGTGACTACGTCGTGGCACCGTTGTGCAACGGTGCCCTCGTTGGCTCTTGGAGGGCCCAGACACTTCACCCCACCGATCTGCTGACCTCCCTCATGTAGCTGCTGCAGTTCAGGTGAGGACAGGCGAATGCTGCGTGACGACCGAGAGAAAGAGAGAGGGGTGGAG
Source organism: Podarcis gaigeae (assembly GCF_964106915.1). Classification (NCBI taxonomy): domain Eukaryota; kingdom Metazoa; phylum Chordata; class Lepidosauria; order Squamata; family Lacertidae; genus Podarcis; species Podarcis gaigeae. The sequence continues at coordinate 55,448,497 of NC_139685.1, read as the reverse complement.
AGATTTTGAACGCGGGGCGGGCCAGGGCGAATCTGCTACCTGGCAAGCGCGGCCCGGCCTACATAAGGAAGGAAGAAGGGGCGGAGCAGGATGGCAGATTTAAACCTGAGAGAGCATGAACTGGCTAGGGGCAGGCACGTGTTTGTGTCTGGAAGGATGGCGGCTCCCCGCAGGTCGCAGCGGCAGAAGCAGGCCAGGAGGACAAGAGGAGACACACACACGATCAGCTCCATCCTTCTCCCTCCATGCAGGGAAAAGGGGTTGCCTTCTCCACCCATCTCCTTCCAACGCGAAATTTCTAAGACAACAGATGCCAGGGCTCAACCTAACCCGGCCCCTCCCTGCCGGCGGCCTGGGTCACTCCGTGGGAGCGCGCTCTGCTCATGCGCGGAGGAACTGGCCACTCTCCGACTTGATTTGCATGGTCCCGGCGTTTCAAAAATAGGTTCAGGGACCGAGCCCGGGTTCAAAATTAAGCCCTGTCCGCGCAGCGGCTCCCATGGCGTCACCTCATTTCCCCTCTCCATCTCCCCACTGATTCGCCCACAACGGCATGTGCTTGTTTGAGGAAAGGCGCGCGCGCATACACACACAGTCTCGCTGGCCGGCTCAGGCTAGATCCGGGGGGTGCTATGAGTCTGTCTGGAAAGCTTCCCCCCTCCATTTTCCTCCCTCCGATGCGGACCATCATCCTCAAAATGGAAAAAAGGATGCATTTTTCAGTCCTCTTGGGGTGGCACGTCAAAGTTTACTTAGAGAAGGTTGTCAGGATCAAAGGCACTTTTAAGCCAAGGACATTGTATCCGAGACTTTTATTGTAGCAAGAGATCTCGATGGAGATCAGATTTGGGATCGCGGCAGCAGGGAGGGAGAAACCGCCATAAAATAAAAAAAGCACCTGACGAGTCTAGCCTAAAGTCTAGCTGTGAGCAGAAACTCCCTCCTACGGCAGAGTCAGAGAAGATGCAGGCCACTTCGTCAGCGGCAAATGCGTATAATTTTACATTTGCCCCTCTCACCTTCTTACTATTGCTTTACCTGAATGCTGAATGTGACCAGCCTTACTACTTCTCGGCTCCCAAGTTCCCAGCCCCTCCCTGCCTTCCAGGCAACCGGCGGCAGGAAGAGGAACCCCTCCTCTCATCATCCTCTCCAAACCCATCCATAGAAATCTACCCCGCGCTTAGATGCACGGCTATAACGCGAAGGCAAAAGTGATCCCAGCCCCACCGAGAGATGCTGGGAGCGGCGGCTTCTTTATCAGCAACGAAGCGAGGAGGCTTTTTTTTTTCATTTTTGCATGGATCGAAACAAGCCTGTATTCACCTCCTACACACATACAAAAGGGGGTGGGGGGGGGAGAGGAAACATGCATGGTGAGGGGTGGGGGGAGGTAAAGGACTCCGAGTAAAATTAGGAGTCACAACAGAAGAGAGGGTGCGAATTAAAGACGCATGGGGCGCAATGGGTGAAACAGAGCGAGGGCCTAATACAAAACGGTCGTGCTGGAGAAGCAGATGGTTTCTAAGGACGAGGAACAATGTGGGAGATGTGCTCTATTATATAATATATCTATATACAGTATAGGCATCCAAATAAACAACAGGAACACTGTCTTCCCCAGAAGACAGTGGTGTTCTTGTTCCAGCCTGGGAGGGTTCCCAACACTAGACCCATTCACGGAAAGCGTTACCTACACGCGATGCGCGCCGACCCACACGCCAATAATGCACTCTGTGGCGCACACACGCGCGCGCGCGCGCGCCCCGGACGCACAGAGGCGTCTTGGGCACATTGGGCGATCTGCATTCTCTCCCCTCCGCCACCGCTCGCCCCGCTCCCTTCCTCCTTCGCTTGTAATCCTTGCCACGGCAGGAGGGAGGGAGCGAGAGCATCACCCGGAGACGCACACGCTTTGCTCCCAGCCAGAGAGCACCGGCTCGCCCGGAGCTGCCGCCGCCGCCGCCACCACCATCATCACTCACCAGTTCTCTTGCATCCATTGAATCGCTTCATTCTCGTTGAACTGCTTCTCGAATTCGTATTCTTGCAGAGTCAACACTGACATGTTCATTGGAACGATCTTGGAGGGGAAGCTTCCTTACGCCTGGCTGACAATACAAGGTCTGCGAAAGGCCCCCCTTTCCCCCCCGCTCAGCGTCTCGTCAGGTATCCCCACCACACGGCCTCATCCACCACCTTCTCCTTTTCTTCTTCGCCCCTCTTTCTCTCTCTCAGCTATATCCTTGTTGTAGCATTGCTTTTATCCTCTTCCTATAACCTCCTCTCGTGTCTGGAGATCTCTCCTCCTCTCCGCTTCTGCAATCCACCCTGGGCGGAAAGGGAGCCGCGGCGGTCTTAGTGCCCAACCGTCGTTCAGAGCCTCCCCAAGTCCATTCATTCCTGTTGGCTTTCCTAACTAGGCAAGCTTCCAAGTGTGGGTAGAAAAGAAACGGGTGGAGGGGCGGTGAGGCGGGGCTTGCAGCAGTGCGAAGGTTTTGCTTTCCTAACCATGCTGAGTGACACATGCAGGCGATTCGCACGCTTCCATACCGTGAAGGACCTTTTCTGCTCAGTTTGCACATCAGATAACACCTTCAACCTGGCTTTCAAACCTTGGCAGCAACACACTTTTTAGGGACGTGTTTTAAACTTGTCTTTACTCTCCAAGCCTTCCTTGATTCCTATCATTCCCATAACTTGATTAAAATGTTGATTGTGGGACACCTTCAGGAGAAAAAAAGGCTAAGGAGTAAACCCTAAGTCCCTAAGACAATTGGATGCCACCTTGTTTGCCCTCCTTCCAGCAACTCCTGCAGCCAAGCTGGTGACAAACATATTACTCTTCTTTCCTTTGGACCACATCAGTGAGGCTGAGAGGGGAGTCTTGTTGTCTGGGCAGCCCAGGACCTCCACACACACTGCTCAGGCTTGCACCCCAGGGAGGTCATTTCAGTGCTGCTAACACAGCAGTTCATCTTCACCCCTGGAGGTGCACTCCATTGTTTCTTGAGATGGGCGGATGCCAACAAGTAAGAATGCACCAGTGCTAGGAAGAACCAATTGAGCAAGATCTATTTGGGGAATAGATTTGAGTAAGAGTCTCTGCGGAATATCTTCCTTCGGAGTCATTGGCATTGTTACGGGTGCCACATAATGCTCCTGGCCAGGGCAGGCCCACTCTTGAGGCAAGGTGAGGCAACTGCCTCAGGCGGCAGGATCCACAAGGGCAGCAGGTAATGTTTTGCCCACAGCTGCTACTGCAGTGGCAGTGACAGCAGCAACACGCTCCTTAGAGGCCTGATCTGCCCCCTCCTCAGCAGGCCCCCCTCTATAGGGGCCTCTCAGCCAATGGGAGGCATTTCTGGTCTCCTCCCACTCTTAGGGGTCTCCTGGATTCTGCATCCACCTTTCGCCCTCCCATTCCTTCATCCATCAGCTGGGGTTCCTTTTATCCCCCCCCCCTTAGAATCATAGAATCAGAGAGTTGGAAGAGACCACAAGGGCCATCGAGTCCAACCCCCTGCCAAGCAGGAAACACCATCAGAGCACACCTGACATATGGTTGTCAAGACCTCCAAAGAAGGAGACTCCACCACACTCCTTGGCAGCAAATTCCACTGTCGAACAGCTCTTACTGTCAGGAAGTTCTTCCTAATGTTTAGGTGGAATCTTCTTTCTTGTAGTTTGGATCCATTGCTCCGTGTCCGCTTCTCTGGAGTGGCAGAAAACAACCTTTCTCCCTCCTCTATGTGACATCCTTTTATAAATTTGAACATGGCTATCATATCACCCCTTAACCTCCTCATAGGCGCCGACTCCATGGGGCCTGAGGGGGCCCGAGCCCCCTCAAAAATTCGTTTGGGGGGGCTCTGCCCCCCCAATAATTTAAGAAATTTATTATTTATATTATGCTTTGTAAAATCACAAAATTATGTTGGTATTTTTTATTTTCCTTGTTTGACGATAGTTACCTTTTAAAATACATTCAGTAATGAGTTAAAACAAAGCCACTCCTGATCTAGAGAGGGGGTGGGGTTGCGGGCTCTCGACCCATCAACAATCTCGCGGGGCTGGCGTCAGCCCCGCGAGAAGCGGGGATTCCCCCTAGCTCATTAATATTCACCGCCCACGGCGGCAGCCAATCGGCTGCCGCAAAGGGCGGGCCCTCACAGGTTCACTTAAGGTTGGGGCAGCCCGGGGCTCGCCCCTTTCGTTCCCCCAGCAGCAGCGGTTTGGAGGTCTTGGGCCCCCCCAATATTTTTTATAAGTCGGTATGGGCCCCCGCCCCCCCCAATATTTTTTATAAGTCAGCACCCCTGAACCTCCTCTTCTGCAGGCTAAACATGCCCAGCTCCCTTAGCCGTTCCTCATAAGGCATTGTTTCCAGGCCTTTGACCATTTTGGTTGCCCTCCTCTGGACACGTTCCAGTTTGTCAGTGTCCTTCTTGAACTGTGGTGCCCAGAACTGGACACAGTACTCCAGGTGAGGTCTGACCAGAGCAGAATACAGTGGCACTATTACTTCCCTTGATCTAGATGCTATACTCCTATTGATGCAGCCCAGAATTGCATTGGCTTTTTTAGCTGCCGCGTCACACTGTTGGCTCATGTCAAGTTTGTGGTCAACCAAGACTCCTAGATCCTTCTCACATGTACTGCTCTCAAGCCAGGTGTCACCCATCTTGTATTTGTGCCTCTCATTTTTTTTGCCCAAGTGCAATACTTTACATTTCTCCCTGTTAAAATTCATCTTGTTTGTTTTGGCCCAGTTCTCTAATCTGTCAAGGTTGTTTTGAAGTGTGATCCTGTCCTTTGGGGTGTTAGCCACCCCTCCCAGTTTGGTGTCATCTGCAAATTTGATCAGGATGCCCTTGAGTCCATCATCCAAGTCGTTGATAAAGATGTTGCATAAGACCGGGCCCAAGACAGAACCCTGTGGCACCCCACTAGTCACTCTTCTCCAGGATGAAGAGGAACCATTGATGAGCACCCTTTGGGTTCGGTCAGCCAGCCAGTTACAAATCTACTGATCTACAAATCTACAAAGACCACATTTTACCAGCTTCTTTACAAGAATATCATGGGGCACCTTGTCAAATGCCTTGCTAAATCAAGGTAGGCTACATCCACTGCGTTCCCTTCATCTACCAGGCTTGTAATTCTGTCAAAAAACAAGATCAGGTTAGTCTGACATGACTTTTTTTTCAGAAATCCATGCTGACTATTGGTGATCATAGCATTCCTTGTTCCCAGTGTAGATCTTTATCCCCAGCTTGATCTTGTTGTGTAGATCTTTACTCAACCCTCCTTCCCTGGTGAGGTGGTGCCATTTTGTGGTTTGCCTCATGTGTCAAAATGTCTTGTGCTGGCCCTGCTCATGGCATTCGTAAAGAAAATATTTTGATGTGGAGGCACCCATACTTTGGAGCACCCTGCTTATTCACATCAGGCAGGTACATTCTGGTGACTGCTACAAAAAAATTCTGTTTAGGCAAGTCTATCCAGACATGTGGTTATGCTGACAGGTATTTTAATCTCGTTTTTAGCAAAACCAACAACAACAAACCACATTCTTTTTGAAGGTTTTTAATTGTTGCTTTTAACTGTGTTTTACTTATAATTTCATTGTTTTATTCTTTTTGTTAACCACTTTGAGGGTTGTTGTTTTTTAACAACCAATCAGTATCTAAATTTTGTGAAAAATAAATAAAATTATTGTCCTTTGTATTCTTCCTCACTGCCCTATACAAATGCAGTAGTGACTCTTTATTTTGTCTTTTCTTTTCTTTTTTAAAAAAATGGTGTCATCATACAGCTTGGGCCAAGCCTACTTTGTTATGGGCGAAAGGATGAAGGGGAAATATCCAGAATGAACAAAAAAAATACCAACAGTTTTCCCTTATTTCTGCCATATGTTCAGCACTGCATTCACAGCAAATAGTGTCTAGGGAGCTACATAAGGAGATCGCTGCTGGATCAGACCAGTGGCACATCTAGTCCAGCATCCTGTTCTCAGAGTGGCCAACCAGATGCCACTCTGCTCACCTTTGATTCTTAGCAACTGGCGTTCACGGATATAATGCCTCTGAAAGTGGAGGATACATAGATAGACATCATGCCTAGTAGATGCTGGTAGCCTTAGGCTCCACAAATTTGCCTAATTTTGCCTTGTTTAACTAGGTAGCTGCACATTTTACTGGGGAACCACTGAACTCAGGTTTGCATCTAAGGAATCATGCTCAGTTTCCAAGCTGCACCAAGTGTCTACAATTGTATCCTTTCCTATCTAGAAATAGATTGTGTCTTGTTAGTTTGTTTTGGTCATCAGTACTAGGTGAGAATCGCCAGTCCGCAGGCACTGTAGTCGCTAGGTTAGCCAACCTTTAGAACATTTTTTATTGTTTTATTGTTGTTAGCCGCCCTGAGCCCGACTTCGGCTGGGGAGGGCGGGATATAAATAAAATTTATTATTATTATTATTATTATTATTATTATTATTATTATTATTATTTTAAGCAATGTTCTGTTAGCCATTTTTTTCAGAGCATGCTTATAGCACTTATCAGGAATCTGTTAATTGGTTCTCCAGTTCCAATCAGTCCGCCCGTGATTACAAACAAGAAAAAGTGGATTAGAAACATTGTTTCAACTTCACAAATGCTAATCTAAAGAAAATCTGTGCGTGGAATTCCATTTCAGTTACCTTAACTGTGTGAAATAAAGAGTTGGATCTGAATAACCCCAGGGAGGATCCTAGCATGGGGGGAGATGTAACTGGGACCCCAAGAAGTGTCTGAGCTCAGGGAGGGTGCAGGGAATAGAGAGCTGGATCTAGGGGAGGGACCAAGCAGGTTGGCAGAGGAGTGTACTGCCCCTGTGGAACCAGACACCCCATCTCAGATACCTCCTGTTGTGGAGCTGCTCCTCAGTGCCTCCTGCCAGTGAGGAGAGGAAATTGGATGTCCCACCTCTGTCTCCAAGGTCATGGGGACCCCAGCACCAGTGCAAACAAACTTTGTAAGCTCAACTCATTTGAAGGAGTGTCCATCTGCTTGCCCAATCCCAGGACTCTACCTGCTTGCCACACTAAGTACTCTCTGCCTGCCCTGTCCTTCAAAAAGGAAGGTGCAGGGGTTATGTTGCTTGTTGGAGAAATATCTTAGCTTGAGTTAGGGATTTGCCCAGCATGTGAAGACAGGCTCTGGGGGATTGAGTGCATGAGACCAATAGCGGGCCCAGTTGTCAAGAAGGTGGTTTATGTGCATGCTGTAGGGGGGAGTGAAGGGCAGGTGGGGCTTATCAACCTGGGAATGTAGTCCATCTAGGAGAAGGAAAAATCTGACCCATAACCTCTGCTGCTTTGCAGGATATCTCTGGGAGAAGAGAAGGTTGGCACGGCATCTTGTACACCTCCTTTTGGCAACTGCTGTAGCCAAGCTGGTGCCAAATGTATTGTTCTGCTTTCCTTTGGACCACAACAGTGAGGCTGAGAGGAGGTTCTTGTCGTCTGGGCAGCCCAGGACCTCCATACGCGCTGCCCCAGCTGCTACCCAGGGAAGTCACCATGGTGCTGCCAGCACATCCATTTGACCATTGTCTCTCAAGACAAATGGATGCCAACAACAGCAACATGTATCTTTATCTTTATGCACCTGCTGAGTCTTGTAACCTGTCCCTTGCCTATGCACCCATCAGATTTGTGGATTACAGACTTCAGCAGAAACCAAACGAGGCGTTTGAGTTCTTCTTCCAACAATGAGGGCTAAGACAGTGTGTGGGTGGTTCCCATGTGTACCTTATATTTTGGAAGTTAGATGTATATCCTGTTTTGAGGGATGCTACACTCCAACTGAAGGATCAGGTTCATAATCTGGGAGTACTCCTGGATTCCAACTTGTCACTGGAGTCTCAAATGACTTTTGTGGGTAGGAGTGCTTACCCCCAGCTTTGGCTGGTTTGCCAGTTATGGCCATTCTGGGTCAGGGATAGCCTGGCTTCAGTTGTTCATGCTCTAGTGACCTTCCACTTGGACTACTGCTATGTAGCCTACGTGGGGCTGCCCTCGAAGATTGTCTGGAGGCTGCTGTGTGTGGGCAACCCTGTGACACCAGTCCTGAAAGCAATGTCCTGTCTTCCAGTGAACTACTGGGCCCAAATCAAGGTGCTAGTACTAGCATATAAAACCCTAAAACGCTATAAGGATTTGCTGAGCTAACAATTTAAATTGGAATACAAGAAGGGGAGGTGTGAGGAGGTCTGAGAAATAAGGTAAAAGAAAATAAGAAATTGAAATTTTATGTGTTTTTATTTTTGTATGTTTGTTATTTTTTGTTTGTTTTTGTTTTATTATTGAAAATGCTAATAAACATTTAATTAAAAAAAATAAAACCCTAAAAGGCTTAGGACCCAAATACCTAAAAGAACACCTTTCCCAACCACTTTGGGCCCTGTGTTCAGCAAGTGAGGACTCGTTTGTGCTGCTGCTACAAGGGACTGCACAGTTGGCAGGGCCTGAGTTGAGAAGGCCCCAGTGGTGGACCCCTGGTTGTGTAATGTGCTCCCTAGTGAGGTGCACCTGTCTCCATCATTATTATCAGGATAAATTTGAAAACATCCTGTTTAGTCAGGCATTTGATGGCTGAATAGCACTGTTCCATGCATAAATATTGGTGTTTTCTTAATATTTCTATAGGCATGTTCAGCTCATCCTGATTTGACTCTTAATGTGATACACCTTCTGATTTGTGTTTATTGCAAATGATAATCAGATTATTGGGCATAGCTTAAATACGTATTAAATCATATGTGTGGGCTGGGGCTGATGTCATTCAAAACATCTGGATTACACCTAGTTGAGAAAGGCTCTAATCCACTTGTCCTGGTTCCATTTGTTCTTTTCCCCTTTCTGTTCTGCCTTCCAGATTCTGCAACCAGAGGACATGGACAAGACTCTTGAAGGGGTGAGAGCCATAACTAGCACTCTTGATCTTTACCTATTCCTGGATTATATTTGCTACAAGAAGACTAAGCAACTGGACCAGGAGGGTAGTAAATGCCTACACAATGGAGAAGGTGGTTCCCATAAACCTGAAGAGGACTGTGGTTAGATGACATTGTTTCTCTTTAAAAAGCCCACATATGATTTGGCTAACCCTATTAACTTTAGACAAATGGTCTACTTGAGGAATATATTGGAGCATATTGTGGCAACCCAGCTCCAGAGATTCTTGGAGGAGGATATTTTGAACCTTTTCTGTCACTTTTGATTTGGTTTTGGGACACAGATAACCTTGGTTGACTGATTGAAGGTTCTGTGCTGGGATACAGAAAGGACCATGAACCTGGATCTCAAGTGACAATACTGGATCCAGGAATACCCCCAAATGATAAACCTGCCCCTTCCAGGGGAGTGCAACCCTGTCTACAACAGGCCATCTTCTCACCTCCTGGATTTGAGAACTTGGAACACATAACTCCTCTGTCTATTAGGATTCAATTTCAATTTCCTGGTCCACATCCAGCCCATCACTGCCACCTGTAAGCCAGATTCGGATGGAACAGAGGGACAGATAGAGCTGGGTGTCATCTGCCAAATTGGTGACGTTCCTGATGACTTCCCAGAGGCTTCATATACAAGTTAAATAGCATGTGGGAGAAGATGGCAAGCTCTTGTGGCACTGAACAGTGAGTGACTTCCCATAACAACTTTATGGAAATAGCCCTGGAGCTAAGAGGAAACACTGACGTGAGGTACCTACAACTCCTTGAGCTGCACCAGAAGGATAATGGTTAATGTATTGAAAGAGGTCAAGAAGAAAGAGTGGGGCTTAACTGCCCCCATCTCTCTCCCAGTAAATGTCATCAACCCGGGCAACCAAGGCAGTTCCAGTGCCATGACCAGGCCTGAAGCCAGACTGAAATGGATTTAGATATATTCAGTCTCTTCCAAGCATTCCTGAAGCTGGACCGCCACCAACCTCTTAAGCACCTTGCTCTCTGTATGTGGGTCCCCCATGCACATCTTGTAACAACTAGAAGACATGTATTCAGTGTTATGGGAACATGTCTGTGGAATTCCCTCCTGAGATCAGACAAGCACTCCGCTTGCTGAACTTCAGGCACATGGCACAGACATTTTAAGGTAATGCTCCAGCTTATGTTTGGTTTTATGCTGAACATTTATTGTTTTCTTCTCTGTATGGTTTATTTTTATATACACTGCTTAGAAATGCTAATGATTATGCAGTATAAATGCCTTAAATAAATAACAATGGACAGTGATTTAATTTTTACATGTGCATCTACACAAACAGTTTGCCCTCCTTTTGGCCTTCCCTCTTTCAAAAGTTAGGTATTTTAATTGATGTCAATGGGAGAGCGAAAGAGCAATCCCATGCCCAACTTCCTAGGAGTAAGCCCAATTGACCTCAGTGGAATTTGCCTTTGAATAGCTATGCAGAATACTAAGATATATGTTTACTCCCAGCTAATGGATTCAAATTGCAGCCTAGTCACTTAATTCTTTTACACCCTATTTTTCATCAAAGGAGCTTAAGGTGGTGTTTATAGTTCTCTCCCCACCCCATAGTGACATTTTATCCTGGCAACAACCCTGTGAGGTAGGTTTGGCTGAGTGACTGCCTGGCTCAAAGTCACGGAGTGAGCCTCGTGGCCAAGTTGGCACTAGAATCCTGCTCTCCCCCAGGTCCTAATTTGACACTCTAACCACTACACCATACTGTCTCTCAGCAATTCAGCGAGGCAACCAAGTTTACCGTTCCAATATCTTCCTCAGAGGCAACTGAGGAAAGCTTTCACTGTTAGGTTCGAGGAACGCACTTTCCTTCCCTAGATAAGACGAAATTTTAGCAAACTACACTTCGCGTGCTTTAAGACCCAGGAGCGCCCTCGTGGTCTGCAGTTGGCGAAGCCGACAGGTTTCCTAGCGGAATGTCACAATGGACTGCACCACCGAGAGCTGGCAAGGGGTGTGTGGATAGAGACTTTTTAAACATTTCTATATGAAAGATATGCGATGCACTGAATCCACAGTGCCGAAACATGAGTAAGTGGAAGAGATTTTTTTTTTTTTAAAAAAATAATCCGCTGCAGGGGGACCGACTTAGCTCAGGGGCGCGCGCCGAACTCAAGCAACCGGTTTCGAGGCATTTATAAACCGGCGAGAGAAGTTGGGCGGTCCAGCTTCCCCCTCACCTTTGTCTCACTTCGAACGAGCCCAGGGTCTAGATTGTTCTGCAAACTGGCGGTATGAATGAAATGACGTCACGCCCAGCCGAATGCCCGCGAAAGAGGCAGAGCGCGGAACAAGAGGGAGAGCTGCGCGGCGGAGGGGGCGCTTCGCCATTATGCCGGCCCACGGGCTGTAGGCGTGTCCTTGGCCAATCATCCGATGTGCGGCAGCTTAAGTAAATAAATATCTTTTTTGCAGGTGAGACTACCAGCGCCAGATCACCACCAGCTGAACAACAACAGCAGCATTCCAGTGGGATAGATTTCCAAAGGCGTTTGCATTTTAGTCTTGCAGCTTTAACTACTCATCCTTACTACCCACCCATACACCCCCGAGGAAAATCGCTTTAAAGAAAGCTGTACATCGTACTTCTGCCAAAGGCGATGGCGCTTTCCCTTCATGACATGCAGAGCTTCACATGTTGATTTATGCATAGCAAATCCATATCCAAGTAGAAAGAGCACAGACCTGGCTGGCTAGGTTTCTTTTCTGGCCAATAGCCAGCCCTATCTCGCCCTATCATAGGCAAGATGTTTCATCTCACTTTGGTGATCAGCTAATGTTAGTATTGTGTGGTTTTTTTGTGGGGTAGGATATATGCTTCAGCCCCCTTCAGGTTGGATTCAATTCATGGAATAGCCAGGCTATTTTCTTGGTGAGGCAATGGCCCTCTGTGTACGGGCCATTAAGGTAACAAAGGAAGTGGCTCTGTGGCAGATAACAAAGGGTGTTTCCCTCCCACCTTGCTGGTAGTTAGAAAGACAAAGGACAGAGTGGAGTTATATGAGCTAGAAGCTGGAAGCTGCGGGCTGGGCAGCTGGGAGACACAGCTATGCCTGATTTCTGTTGGAATCCAAGGCTGTGGCCATGGGAGAAGCAAGACCCTCTTGAGTGTTAGTGTTGTGAACCAATCCATCATAGGTCAGGTTGTATATACAGTGGTACCTTGGGTTACATACGCTTCAGGTTACAAACTCCGCTAACGCAAAAATAGTGCTTCAGGTTAAGAACTTTGCTTCAGGATGAGAACAGAAATTGTGCTCCGGCGGTGCGGCAGCAGCGGGAGGCCCCATTAGCTAAAGTGGTGCTTCATTAAAGAATATGAAGAAGACCTGCAGAAGGGACTAGGAAAAGAGTTAAGAGCCTCGGACATAAGATCTCCAGGTTGATGGACTATATGGAATTGACGGAAAGGACTGGCAGAATCCGAGACCAGGGAGAAGAGATGGTGGAAGAAGATTGGAAAATTTAAAGTTTATTTATAGAAATACTGTAAAATTAATGAGTGATAGAAAAATGTTGGAATGAAATTTTATGGCCTTAGCAGAAATGTTATAAGGAGTTAAGCATATACAAGTATTCTAGTCTGAATGGAAAATAAGGTTAAAAACATGTTAAGATATTTATAGTATGACAGAAAATAGAGAAAGATGGAAAGGATTTGCTGAAACAATTAATAGAAGTGGAATACAAAAAGGGAGGTGAGAGAAGGTTGATGAAACAAGGGAATGAAAAACAGAGTATGGGAAAGGTGTGATGTATGTTTTTAAATTGTTTTTAAATTGTTTTTGTTTTTATTTTGTTTAGGGTTAGGGTTAGGGATAGGGTTTTGTTTAGTTTAATGTGTTTAGTTAGGTTGTGTATTGTATTGTTTATATTTTGTATTTTTTTTTCTTTTGTGTGTCCCCCCCCCTTTGTTTTCTCTCTCTCCCCCCCTATTTTGTAAGCTTTAAAAGTAATAAATATCATTTTTAAAAAAAGAACAGTTTCAGGTTAAGAACCAACCTCTGGAACGAATTAAGTACTTAACCTGAGGTACCACTGTATGTGTAAATTGACCATATACCATTTTTTAAAAAATATTTATTTGTTTTTCCAAGAACAAAAGAAACATCCAAACAACCCAAAACAGCAAAACCAATACACCGAATAAAAAAGAGAAAGTTAAAAACAAAAACTCCAGTTTTCAGCCTCATGTTTACAGAACCTTCTTTCTTGACCTCCTCACGCCTCCCTTTTTTGTGTTCCTCTTTGTCCAATCAGATACAGCAAATCCTTACCCTTCTTCAAAACTCATTTCTAATTATTGTAATCCCTTCTATTATGTCTCCAATCTTTCCTCCTTATAATTAACCACCTTTAAGATATTATTTACTTTGACATAATATAACCTTATTTTTTCACCCTTTTTCTATTACATTTTTTGCATATTTTTTAACACTGTACCACTGATGCCATATTATTTCATATCCAACATCCTTTTAACATTCATAAACTTTGCAGTGTTTCTGCAGATAATTCTTGAACTTCCTCCAGTCCTCTTCCACCGCTTCTTCTCCCAGGTCTCGGATTCTGCTAGTCATCTCTGCCAATTCCATGTAATCTATTACTTGCGTCTGCCATTCTTCCAAGGTGGGCAAATCTTGTGTCTTCCAGTACTTTGCAATGAGTATTCTTGCTGCTGTTGTCGCATACATAAAAAACGTTCTATCTTTCTTTAACACCAATTGGCCGACTATGCCCAAGAGAAAGGCCTCTGGTTTCTTAGGGAAGGTATATTTAAATACCTTTTTCAGTTCATTATATATCATCTCCCAGAAAGCCTTCATATACCATAAAGACACCACAGTCTCCGCTGTCCCTCACGCTGAAGGGTAAGCGCCTGGAAGCTCTGGAATCTCACACTGCTTTGAGATTGGGGTGGCATGCAACAGTATATTACTTTCTCATTACAAGTGTGCAGCTTCCATAGGCTAAGGTTGCAAATACTCAAACCAGTTGAACAAGATTGCTTGGTTTTAAGCCAGTTTCCTAAATGCAGCTGAACAACTGTAGATCCTATCATTCCAGTTTAACTAGTATGTTAAATGTAGTTTACTGTTGCATTTCCGTCACTTCAAGCTTTCTTTGTCACAATAACGACCTGACCCAAAACATTATTATTAGTAGTATTAGTGTTAGCATTATTAGTTTATTTATACAGTATACTGCCTTTTCCCCTCATAGGACTCATGGTGGCTTACAGTTAAAAACAAGAATCGCTAAAAAAAACCCCCAGAAAAACCCCATCATTAAAAAACAACTAAACACTGATAGAACTAAAACTACAAACATATACGGTATATAATCTGTTTAAAACATACCAGTAATTACAATAAAAACAACACAGCACCAGCACTTTCATTAAAAACAGTCAATTCCCAAAAAAACCTGTAGGAACAAGAAGGTCTTCACACCTGCCAGTTGAAGGACAACAAGGGGAAACCAGTCTATGTTCTCCAGGGAGGACATTCCAGGGCCTGGGGACAACCACTGAGAAGGCCCTTTTAAAAGAGAAATCCCACAGATTTATTGGAATTCTTAGCAAGCAAATGTAGACTGCAATACTAGATACACTAGCTAGTAAATCCCACTCAAAGCAGCAAACTTCAAATGAAACAGGAAGCTGCCTTACATGGAGTGAGGCTATTGGTCCACCCAGCTCAGTATTGTTTACACTGACTGGCTGTGGCTGTCCAGGATTTCAGACTGTGGTGTCTGCCAACCTTACCTGCGAGAGGTAAGGGAGGTGGACCTGGGATGCAGGGCACTGGACTTGGGATGTTCTACATGCAAAATGTAGGGTGTACCGCAAAACAACAACTCTTCTAATGTATAGGATTGTGTTACAACAATGAATAAAATATATAGCTTTTGAAATTCGGCTTCATTTGAAATGGAACCAAAAATAAAAGAAAAGAAAAGAACATGCAGAGTCCTGCAGTGGTATGTGTGATTACTCTCTATGTACTGTATTCCAAAACATTTGCTCTGTAATAAATTTAGGCTTTCTTTTCTGTATCAGATTTCTTCGCTGTTTCTATAGACACTCACTGGCTTGTTTTCAACAGATGCAGAACCCCCTGCAAAATCAAACACATACACACATCAGGAACTATCTAGGCTTGAAGGTTCCCGCATCCCTTCATCAAATATCTCTACCCAAGAGGTGTTTGCAGTGTGCACAGAACAGATACACATTGAAGAGGAGCTTGCATGAGGGTCTTCCAGATTCCCTCAGGCCTTTGCTGTTCAAATGGCACATATTTCTGCCTATTCAGTGAGTGCAGATTTCTTTTCCAGTTTTGCTGCTCCCCATCTCTTCCGATGGGTTAACAGAACCCTCTTTTTAGTCTTCTTGAACTGCTGTTCATATGAGACAGCAACAGCAGCTTAGAGCTCTTTGCAGAAAGACCAAGGTTTAATCCTTGACATCTCGTCTTAGAAGAATCAGAACAGGGGTTCCCAAACTTTTCCAAGCCATCATCTCCTTGGTTCTATAAACTCATCCCCGGTATGCTCTACCCTATAAAAAGCATTACTGTATTCAGAATAGTGGTTTGCACAACCCACTAAGGAAGATAATAACATAATGAAATTCAAAATAGTTGCAATTAATTGCATATTTATTCAAAATCCCATTAAGACTAAATAGTTTAACTACTTCAGCAAAACTTCATCCAGTGATCTCTTGTCATTTTCACCTTCAGTGCCCCCTTGCCTCTTAGGGCCCCACTAGGTAATCCTACCAGCCTCTTCTGAGATAGAAGGTGTTGGGAAAAATCTCTCCTTGAGAACCTGGATGTCCCCTGCCAATCTGAGCAATCAGAAATGAGTGGGCAAGATGGCCAAATTGTTTTTGTTGTTATTATGATATGTATTTTTGTGTATTTATCTTGCAAACCACTCTGCGATCTTCAGATGAAAGTTGGTATTGAAATTTTAATAATAATAATAATAATAATAATAATAATAATAATAATAATGTTTGATTTGCTGTGAGGCAAATCTAGACTGTTTTTGTGATGTTCCAGGCAACCAACACATCTGATCTGTGCATAAAGCATGCTTTGAACAGGTAGAACCTGCTTCCCCTTAAGCAAAATTTTCAGGTGTCATTTACATCAGTGATGACAATATGGCAAGTGCAATTTCCAGAGCTTAGCATCTCCAGTTCTACATGTGTCTCTAGACTCTCACCTGCATGCCTAAACAAGTAGTTAAGGAATATCAGACCAATAATAATGAGAACTGGGCCTTTGAGCATTCTCAGCATCTTTTCTCTCTCTCCAAACACTGGGTGAGCTGCTCAAGATACGAAGCTTGGATGCCCACGCAGAGTTAAAGTGTCATTCTCTCCTGTCCCATGCTGGTTTCACTATGCTCACTATGCAGTCAAACTAGGTTCTCAGCAACAGTGAATCAGCTTTCCTAATTCACTTGAAGATTAAAGTAGAAGTTATAGCATTCAAGTGGATTAGAATGTTTTGGGTGTTGCTTCCCCCAATTAATGTTGTGATTATTACTGTTTGTTTTGAGATTACAGTGGTACCTTGGCTAGCATCTGCATGGTGGTCCTTTCTGGCACTGGGTGAAGATGTTTTCCCCAGGCTCTTCAGCTTGTTTGCTTTCAAGTACAGTGGTACCTCTGGTTAAGTACTTAATTCGTTCCGGAGGTCCGTTCTTAACCTGAAACTGTTCTTAACCTGAAGCACCACTTTAGCTAATGGGGCCTCCTGCTGCTGCCGCGCTGCCGGAGCACAATTTCTGTTCTTATCCTGAAGCACTATTTCTGGGTTAGCAGAGTCGGTAACCTGAAGTGTATGTAACCTGAAACGTATGTAACCCGAGGTACCACTGTAGTACACACCCTCCAACATTTCTCCAATGAAAAAAGGTACCTCCTATTCAATAGTAGTAGTAGTAATCATAATCATCATCATAATAATTTTACTATGTATATCCCACCCATCTAACTGGGTTGTTCCGGCTACTTGGGGCAGCTTCCAACATATATAAAAACATAAAACATTTTAAAAAACTTCCTATACTGGGCTACCTTCAGATGGCTTGGGGTTCGGATAACTCCATACTGATAACTTCTGCTGTTTCTAGTTGGTTTTAGATTTCATATTTATGCTTTATTTTTGAGCTTTATGAGCATAAGAGCCCTGCTGGATCAGGCCAGTGGCTCGTGCTGTCCAGTATACTGATCTTACAGGGGCTGAACAGATGAAGATAGAAAGGACCTGAAGGACCTGCAAGAAGGACCTGAGTGCAAAAGGTCCCTCCTTGCTTAAGGTACCCCTGCCCGTACGGGCCAGTCTTGCCAGACTCTGGGGTTGGTGCGCCCATCTCACTCAAGAGGCCAGGGGCCAGCGCTGTCCGGAGACACTTCCGGGTCACGTGGCCAGCGTGACAAAGCTGCTCTGGCCAGAGCCAAGCCAGAGCCGCACACGGAAACGCCGTTTACCTTCCCGCTAGTAAGCGGTCCCTATTTATCTACTTGCACCCAGGGGTGCTTTCGAACTGCTAGGTTGGCAGGCGCTGGGACCGAACGACGGGAGCGCACCCCGCCGCAGGGATTCGAACCGCCGACCTTTCGATCGGCAAGTCCTCCTTGCTTACCATTTCTCAAATGGGTGCGCTCCCGTCCCTCCTTGCTTACCATTTCTCAAATCTGTATTACTTATACCCAGAGAACGTTTTGTTAATTAATATTTATGATGACTTATAAATATTGTGATTAAATGAATGTGATATAAAGATATAGAATTAGCACTGTTGGTTAATCTCTCTTGATTCACATAGGTCATTCAATAGTCAACATTCAGAGTTCATGGAAATTTTGTAAATACTACCTGAATTCCCAAAGATGGCAGCATTTCAATGCATATATTTTGTATTACAACTCAAACTCACCATAGGGTGTTGGGTTATACTTGACTAAGTCCTGCTCAGAGTAGACCTGTGTCTAACTCCAAGGCCATTGATTCCATCTAAGGTCTATTCTGTGTATGACTTATTCAGAAATAGTCCAGTATGACTTTAGGTTGCCACCCACCACTGTTCATTCTTAAACCAAAGTCTAAGGTTAGATGGAACATTACAGAGATTGAAGTAGTTGTTTATTTTGTGCCTTTATACTGTATTTTAGCTTGTGAACTGCCTGGAGATATTTGGATGAATAGTGGTATATAAATTTAATTAATAAATAGTAGTAGTAGTAGATCCAAGCCTAAACTGCAATGTAAGCCTGCAGGAATGGTCTGTTTCATTCTTTAAAAGTTTTTGCAGTGCCTAGTGCTCTTGGGCTCCATGATCACTGCAGATGGTGACAGCAGTCACGAAATTAAAAGACGCCTGCTCCTTGGGAGAAAGGCGATGGCAAACCTTGACAGCGTCTTAAAAAACAGAAACATCACCTTTCCAACAAAGGTCCGTATAGTTAAAGCCATGGTTTTCCCAGTAGTGATGTATGGAAGTGGGAGCTGGACCATCAAGAAGGCTGATCGCCGAAGAATTGATGCTTTTGAATTATGGTGCTGGAGGAGACTCTTGAGAGTCCCATGGACTGCAAGAATATCAAATGTATCCATTCTTAAGGAAATCAGCCCTGAGTGCTCACTGGAAGGACAGATCATGAAGCTGAGGCTCCAATACTTTGGCCACCTCATGAGAAGAGAAGACTCCCTGGAAAAGACCCTGATGTTGGGAAAGATGGAGGGCACAAGGAGAGGGGACGACAGAGGACGAGATGGTTGGACAGTGTTCTCGAAGCTACAAACATGAGTCTGACCAAACTGCGGGAGGCAGTGGAAGACAGGAGTGCCTGGCGTGCTCTGGTCCATGGGGTCACGAAGAGTCAGACACGACTGAACAACTAAACAACAACAGTGCTCTCGATACTTAATAATTATAATTGGTAGTAACAACAGTGTTCATCATCACTATAATACAGTAGTAGTACTGTGGCCAGCATTAACCTCTGTATGATTAGTAACAAACCACATCTTTCTTCATAACTCCCTGTTTAAAATCCTCTTAGGTAAGTATCTCCATTTTGCCTGGGAAAGTGACCTCACATAGGACAAGTCACAAAGGGCAAGAAAAGAGCAAGCATAGGTCGGAGTGAAACAATATAAATTGAAAGCATTTGCAGATGACCTGGTATTAACATTGCAGGAGCCTGTCTCTAGTACTAAAAGAGTGTTAGAATTAATATCGGATTTTGGTCGGGTGGTGGGATTTAAGTTGAACAAGCAAAAAACAAAGGTTCTAGCAAAAAATTTGACAACTACAGAAACAGATGAGTTCGTGAAAGAAACAGAATTAAATGTGGTTAAAAAAGTAAAATACCTAGGGGTGTATCTGACCTCCAAAAATTTGAATCTGTTTAAAGACAACTACGAGAAATGTTGGTCAGAAATCAAAAGAGATCTGGAAACGTGGTCAAGATTGAAACTTTCCTTGTTGGGCCGAATAGCAGCTATAAAGATGAACGTTTTGCCAAAAATGTTATTTTTGTTTCAGACCCTACAGATTGTGGACAAGGTGGAATGTTTTGGAAGGTGGCAGAAGGATATCTCTAAGTTTGTTTGGCAGGGCAAAAAGCCCCGAATAAAGTTTAAGATATTAACTGATGCGAAAGAAAGAGGGGGATTTGCCCTGCCAGACTTGAGGTTATATTATGAATCCGCGGCCTTCTGCTGGTTGAAAGATTGGATCTTACTGGAAAACACTGATGTCCTAGATCTGGAAGGGTTTGACAATGCTTTTGGGTGGCATGCATATTTGTGGTATGACAAGGTTAAAGTGCACAAACTGTTTAAAAACCACATTGTCAGGAGAGCAATTTTAATGGTCTGGACAAAATATAAAGACTTATTGGAGAGTAAGACTCCGAGGTGGCTCTCACCGGTGGAGGCCAAGGCACGTAAGAGACCTAATATGGAAGCCAATTGGCCTAAATATGGGGAAATTATTGAAAAGATTGGAGACAATTGGAGGTTGCAGAGCTTGGAAAAACTAAAAAACAAGGTGCGAGATTGGTTGTATTATGCACAAATTCAAGAGGTCTTTAAAGTAGATAAGAAGGTTGGATTCCAGGTGGAAAAATCGAAACTAGAGACAGAATTGTTAGAACCAAAAAGTAAACTACTTTCGAGAATGTATAACCTGCTGCTTAAATGGAACACTCAGGATGAGACAGTCAAATCCGCAATGATAAAGTGGGCGCAGGACTTGGGGCATAACATTATGTTTGAAGACTGGGAAAGGTTATGGAACACCGGAATGAAATTTACGGCATGTAGTGCCTTGAAGGAAAACATTATGAAAATGATATACCGGTGGTACATGACCCCAGTCAAGCTTGCTAAGATATATCACCTGTCTGATAATAAATGTTGGAAATGTAAGGAGGCGGAAGGGACATTCTTTCACCTCTGGTGGACCTGCCCGAGGGTGAAGGCCTTTTGGGAAATGATTCATAATGAACTAAAAAAGGTACTTAGATTTACCTTACCTAAGAAACCAGAGGCCTTCCTCTTGGGCATGGTGGACCAGAGGGTGTTTAAGAAGGATAGAACTTTTTTTATGTACGCCACCACAGCAGCAAGGATTTTGATTGCAAAATATTGGAAGTCACAAGATTTACCCACACTGGAGGAATGGCAAACGCAGTTGATGGACTACATGGAACTGGCCGAAATGACTGGCAGAATCCGAGACTTGGGAGAAGAAACAATCGAGGAGGACTGGAAAAAATTTAAGGACTATTTGGAAAAACATTATAAGTTGTATGAATGTTAAAAAACGCACCTTTTAGGAAATTCTAGCTTCAGTATTGTTAAACTAAAGAAATGGAAATTAAGGTACAAGAAGTCAGAGATAGAATAATGAAACAACTTTATTGTGTTAAAATGAAAACGTACATGTTTTGGGTTACAATATATTTGAAATTGGGTAACATGATGAAATGAAAGATACAACAAGTATTGAAACAAGTTAACAAATTGCTGACGTTATGTATCACAGAGAATGCAGGGTTGGGAGGACGCGGGGAAGTCCAGTAGATTTGGAAAAAAGAACAAGAAAATTTGTAACTTTCTTTCTTTATTTTTATAATATGTTCTTTATTCTTTTTTCTGTATTTCATAAAACTAATAAAAAATATTATAAAAAAAAGAAAAGAGCAAGCATACAATGGCTATCCTTTGTTGATATAGACCATTGGGGTGTCTCTCATGTTTATTCGGCAGATCTGGGTTCTCCAGAATATGTGCAAATCCTTTCCACTCAGTCCTTCATGTGATTAGGTCTTGGGGTACCCCTATTAGTTGGCTTCTTAAAGACCTAGAAAAGGGAAGGCACACACAGCAGTACACATCAAGGTTAGGAATCCCCACCCAAAGGCTGCACACTGCACCCCCTTTGTACTACACACATATTCACCCCCCCTATGGTAGGAAAAAGGAAGTTCTACTAGAGTCCCATGGACTGCAAGAAGATCAAACCTATCCATTCTTAAGGAAATCAGCCCTGAGTGCTCACTGGAAGGACAGATCCTGAAGCTGAGGCTCCAATACTTTAGCCACCTCATGAGAAGAGAAGACTCCCTGGAAAAGACCCTGATGTTGGGAAAGATGGAGGGCACAAGGAGAAGGGGACGACAGAGGATGAGATGGTTGGATAGTGTTCTTGAAGCTACTAACATGAGTTTGACCAAACCGCGGGAGGCAGTGGACAACAGGAGTGCCTGGTGTGCTCTGGTCCATGGGGTCATGAAGAGTCAGACACGACTAAACAACAACAACAACAACAACAACTAAAGATAAAGGTAAAGGACCCCTGGATGGTTAAGTCCAGTTAAAGGCGACTATGAGGTGCGGCATTCATCTCGTTTTCAGGTCAAGGGAGCTGGCATTTGTCTGCAGACAGCTTTCCAGGTCATGTGGCCAGCATGACTAAACCACTTCTGGCGCAACGGAACACCGTGACGGAAACCAGAGCACACAAAAATGCCATTTACCTTCCCGTCGCAGCAGTACCTATTTATCTACTTGTACTGGCCTGCTTTCAAACTTATGGGCTGGGACATAACAACGGGAGCTCACCCCATCGTGGGGATTTGAACCGCCAACCTTCTGATTGGGAAGCCCAAGAGGCTCAGTGGTTTAGACCACGGTGTCACCTGCACCATGGAAGTTCCACTAACATTTATCAATACCCATCCTCTCCATTATCTTATGTGGTGGGGCAGGGGCAGGACCCCACTCGCTCGTTTTATAATTCTCTCTCTCTCTCTCTCTCTCTCTCTGTGTGTGTGTGTGTGTGTGATTCAAAGAGCATTGACATCTACCGTAATTATAAGGAAAATAATATTTGAAAAAATAGACAGACTGGGCAAATAATGGGTGAGGAAGATAAATGGGGGGAAATACTAGTTAAAGGTACTGCCATATGAATTCATACTTTGCAGGGACTATATTGAGATAGGGGCGACTCTTAAGATACGTCGTAAAGGTCCACCCAATATCCACACAATCCTCAAGCTCTGTGGTTCCCTGCAGCACATGCTGATGACAAGTAAGTTTTTCCATGACTGCAGTACACTCCATATACTTCTCCGTCTGCTTCTCCATCTGTCACAAGTATTATAAATCAAGGCTGATCTTCATAAGCCTGGTGGAAAAGAAGCACTCGGTGCACCTGGTAGTTTCGCAAGGGCCCTTCAGGAACTCATAACTCACCAGTGCTCACCAGGGCCTTTTCAGTTGTGGCTCCCTGTTTATGGAATGGTCACCCCAGTGAGCTCCAACTGGAGCCATCACAAACATCTGCTAAAACTTTTACTCTTTCCCCAGGCATTTGATAGACTATGATGATGTTGACTTATGGAGCTGTTGCTGCTACTTTATTGAGGGTCACACATGGATTTTTTTTAAAATTAAGAATTATATGTTTTGTTATTATAAAGTATTTTATCCTCACAATGACCTTGTGTGGTAGGGTAGGCTGAGGGTGACTGATAGACTGTGAGCTTCGTAGTCGAGTGAGGACTACAACCTTGGTTTCTCTCAGGGCCTAGTCCGATACTAACCACTACATCACACTGGTTTAAAGACAAAGTTACCTTATCTGCACTTTTTGAAACAAAATATGCACTTGCAATGCAGTTCTGCAGCCAGGTAATGTCTATAAAAATGCATATACCGGTGCAAAGTGTCCATAAAAAATGCATATATTAGTGAAAATAAATGCATTTTAGTTGGAAACATTCTTTGCAAATATATGTATATCGGGGGGGGGGGGGATATTGCGTAGATAGAGGTGTATCTTCTGGCAGCTCCCTCACTGTGAGAAGCCAAATTACAGGAACCAGGCAGAGGGCCTTCTCGGTAGTGGCGCCCTCCCTGTGGAACACCCTCCCACCAGATGTCAAAGAGAACAACAACTACCAGACTTTTAGAAGACATCTGAAGGCAGCCTTGTTTAGGGAGGCTTTTTAATGTTTGATGTATTACAGTATTTTAATTAAAAATATATATATTTGGAAGCCGCCCAGAGTGGCTGGGGAAGCCCAGCCAGATGGGCAGGGTATAAATAATAATAAATAATAATAATGATGATAATAATAATAATAATTAGTAGTAGTAGTATTAGTATTACTACTACTACTACTACTACTACTACTACTACTATATCTTAGGAGAAAATTGTACTAAAATGCTGATGTATTTTCTTGAGATCTTGCAGTTTGTTTTTTAAAGCAAACTAATGTATAAACCTGGATAACTGACCTCAAGAAGGAAAAAGGAGAAACTGAAAGAAACAGAAACGGACAGATCTGCCCATTCCTGCACACAACCCAGCAGCCCTTGAATCTGCGTCTGATGGACACAGTGTCCGCGCCAGACCCCAGCGTTGCTGGGCACATGCCAAGTTCCCAACAGGGAGCCCATGCAACTGCTGCTTGTCCTCCTTGCCGCTGCCGCCTGATCACTTGCCCTTTCAAGGGTGAGTGAGCAATGAATGAGAGGAACATGGAAGAGAAGTGCAAATGTAAACACATTGCTGAAGTGAGCAATGGGCTGGCTCTTCCTCCTTAAGAGAGGAATGGAGGGAAGGGAGGAGAAAGGTATGAGGACAAAAGTTTTTTTGCTGCTGTTCTCTTGGTTCATGCACTGTACTAATTCTGGAGAAAGTGATGAATAGCAGGCAAAAAGCTGTTCCTCCACTTTGAGGCACCTGCTTTGGCACTAGGCAGTGCTGAAGCACAGGTTCATTAGTTCTGCTGCACCATCTGGAAGCTGTAGAGAGTAGAACATAAAAGGAAATTCTGGTCAGGTACTGCTTTCTACATTTCAAATAAACCTATACAATTTAGTGCCAGGAGAGCAAAAATCCAGAGCTTTGACTTTTCGATGCATGTGACCCTAGCCCTCTTCAGAAGGATCTCCCACTTTTGGCTCCTCTCACTTTCTCTTTTTATTCAGTTTTGATTGCCACATGTCTGCAAAACATTTGCAACTGTGTCAACAGTTTAGTGTGAGGCAAAAACATTCCTCTTATCCCAGGCCTTTGGCTAATTAATCAATCTACAGTGGTACCTTGGGTTACATACGCTTCAGGTTACATACGCTTCAGGTTACAGACTCCGCTAACCCAGAAATAGTGTTTCAGGTTAAGAACTTTGCATCAGGATGAGAACCGAAATTGTGCTCCGACGGCGCGGCGGCAGCGGGAGGCCCTATTAGCTAAAGTGGTACCTCAGGTTAAGAACAGTTTCAGGTTAAGAACGGACCTCCGGAACGAATTAAGTGCTTAACCTGAGGTACCACTGTATGGCCTTTTAAACTGCATGTGAGTATTGTTTTTGTTTGTTATGCTCTGTATTTTTGTGTTTTTATATTGTACACTGCCCCGTGATCTTTGGATGAAGGGTGGTATAGAAATTTAATAAAGAATGCTAAGAAATAATAAATGCGCCCATGTTTCTATGCAATTCTGCCCAATGGGCTCATTTTTTGGTAATGGTTTGTTGCCAATACTGGGAACAGTCATCAGGTGATTTGGGGTCAAGTTCTAACAATGTACTGATGACACCCAGCTCCGTTTTCCTGTTTCATTAGTGTCAGAAGGAAAGCTCTTGAATTGATGTCTGGAGGTGTATGGACTGGGTGTAGGCAAACAAATTGAAGATAAATCTGGATTAAATGGAGGTGCTGTGGGTGGTTGCTGCACTTCCCTTGTCTGTTAATGAAGGATCACTTTGACCTATTCAATTCTGAAACTAGGCCTGAATCCAGATTATCAATATCTGCAAGGAAAACAGTATTTGCAGCTGGACAGTGTTATAGACCAACAGATTCAGGGTAGCAGGGGTGGTGTGTCCCATTTTGTTGGTTGAGGTGAAATGAGAAGTACTGCTCTGCTCTTCTACCATCCCTGCCAAAATGGACAGATTCTTCCATGCCTGTATTTCATGCAACACAGCTATTTTATCTGCTAACAATGGTGTTCCAACGTTCTAGTATTGCATCATGTTTTTTATATAGTGCTGGCAGTAACACCACACGTTTACCCCGCCATATTCAATGGGGCTTTCTCCCAGATAAGTGTGCATGGACTGCAACCATTCTGCCTAAGTACTTTGGGTGAAATATTCCTTCGGCTTTCAAACAATACCATTTACTAAGATGTGCAAAAAGATTCACAAGGGTTTTGACAGAAACTGAGATAGAGATGGAACATTTTATATTTCCCAAGTGCTGTGAAAATTTAAAATTATGCTGTTTTGTTTTCAATTTATTGATGTAATCTGCCATTCCCGTTTAAACAGAATGGTGCTTTATTTACCATGTAGGTCCACCACGTGGGGAGAAAACTACCTCCATTTAGTGATATTCTGAGTGATATTCTGCCAAGCAAGTGCATTTCTATCAGAAATAATTACATATAGATTAGAAACAGAAGAAAATACTTCCTCAATATGTGCTGATGCTCTCTCAAGATGCACTGATCACTGGGCCTTCTCCTTAGTGTGTTCAGGATTGCAGCCATTTAATTCAAGTTGTCGCTGTTATGTTTCCTTGTGGTCATTATTTATGGACAGTCATATAACACATTATCACTACCTGACCTACCAAAGTATTTGTTCATTTCAAACCAACAGGAATCTGAATGTCAACAGCAGTTCTGGCTAGTTCTATGAATCACATTCTTCACTCCTGTGAAAACACCTCAGAGCATTCAGGCCAAATATCAAAGCTAGGATCACTCAAGTGAAAAGGAGCTTGTCATGGAGATGATATGTGTGGATCCAGGAAAAGAAGATCATTGTGCTGGGTCAGTCAGTGCTATTATCAACTTAGCCCACTATGTATGCATGGTTTGGCAGAAGAATGAAAACCACACAATTTTACTTGTGGGGAACATCACAGATTTGTTTTTAAGGCCAATTTCATTGTACAAATGCACAGCCATGAAGTGCTCTGTGATCCACTGCTGTGCCTAGATTCTCACTGATGATGATGATGATGATAACTTCATTATTTATACCTTGCCCATCTGGCTGGGTATACAGTAGTGGCCCATGGTTCTCCTTCATCAAGTTTCATATGCTGAGATATCTGCAACCCTTTGGATTAGAGCTAGTCTGACTTAAACCTTTCATCATAATTCCTTTGTAACTATGAGGCTATCATATACTCTGCGCAAACAATTATTATCTTAATAGCTATTTGGCAGGGGCAGACTTTTGTAATATGGAACCTTGAGCAAGGACAAAAATTGGCACCTTGTGTGTGGAAATTGCTTGCACCACCCTAAATTCGTCACTGTTACTTGGAAGTCTCAGTAGGATGGGGTTATGGTCACAGACTTCAACCCTTCACTTGATTACTTGAACACTAAATGTGTATAGGTGGCTGAGCTTAAGTGTACTATCTCAACCTCCCATGAACTTCGGATGCATTTCCTTCCCTGAACTCAAAGAAAGGTCTGAATGTGGTAATGAGCCTCCTTGATACTGCAGGGTTTCTGGTTGCACCGAGGTTCCTAACTAGATCCAGATTGAATGCAATTAGAAACCCTCTTTAGAAGCATTGATCGGAGCAAGAAAGTCTGAGCAGATGAGAACCATGGGATGGGGCTTGTATGCACACCATGATCCTCTGCAAATATCAGGGACTGAACTCAAGAGGGTGAGGTGGAGGAGGAGGGATGGAGGAGATCATCCCCTTCCCTTCTCCTGATGCTGCAAGGAGACAGCTTTGATTTACAGCAGGGCTTTGAGGGGTTTAAGGAAAGTCACAGCTCAGAGAGAGACAAACAGAAAAGTTGGGAAGTGTTAGAAAAAGGGGGGGTGGACTGCAGCAGGGCAGCTAGATGACACGTTGTCACTGGAAAGTATTTCTGATCCCCCTTCTCCCAGAATGCGGCGTTCATTAAGAGTACAGGAACAAAGGACTCAAAGACATTTGACCATGAGTGGCCACCGTAGGGGAAGATGCTGTTGCTAGGAAGGAGGAGCCCAGTTTGGAGCAACGTCATTGTTGAGGCTGGTTGCATTCTTTTGTCTCTTGCTATTAGGATTCAGTAAAACTCATTTAAAAAGGACTCTACCTTGTTTTCTCTGCCCTTGCTGCAACCAGGGGAGGAATAGCTTTCCCAAAGCCTTGACAGAGCCTTGGCATTAACCCTCATGCCTTCAGGCAAATGTTATTTATGTTATTTATTGTTATGTTTATATCTTGCCTTTCCTGCCAGGAAGGTGGTGTACATCGTTCCCTTCTTTTCCCATTTTTTATTTTCACAACAACCTGTGAGGTAGGTTAGGCTGAGAGGGACTGTGACTGGCCCAAGGTCACCCAGTGAGCTTCATGGCTGAGTGGTGATTTGAACCCTAATTTCCCAGATCCTAGTCCAGAACTCTAAGCACTACACTGAGAGGGCTTTAGATGGCTTTAACGGTGGATTAGGCAATGTCATGAGAGATAGCAGTATTTTGAAAATTCTTGTATTGGTAAAATAGGATAGCAATAATCTTCCTGCTTTGTTCAGTGTCAATATTGACTTAACCCCGACCAACAGTATATTTCCCTTACAGTCCTCATTAATTTTAATATCATTAATCTTATTTACATAACTGACACAATATATTGGGTTACATCCAGAGTGTCTCTTCTGAGAGTGAAAACACGCCTTCAGTTTTTGGAAAGCACTGAGATCCAGCAGAAGTTTCTGCTTGTGGAAGCAGAAAGAGGTAAGTTCCTATGCCACTCCTCATATCTCCTCCCACATCATTACAGAGTGTCCCCCAAACCTTCCAATTGGCTTTTCAATTGGCACAGAGGGCCTCAGGGAAAAGAGGGACTGGCAAAAGAAACTGCCTCCCAACCTCAACAATGTCCCATGAGTGAAGTACAACTCATGGGAACTCTGGATACTTCTCATAAATCCTTAGGCTGTGTACACACCATGCATTTAACACACATTTCTCTCTCCCAAAGATTCATGGAAACTGTAGTTTATTCTTTATGGAGCTACAATTCCCAGCAACCTTGACATACTGCAGTTCCCAGGATTCTCTAGGAGGAGAAAATATGCTTTAAATGTCCTTTAAATGTAAGGTGTGTACACAACCATAAACCCTATGTATATTCTGTGCCACTATTTCTTAAGCATTTTTGATCATCTCCCCTAACTCCCATTTTCTAAAATAAAAACAGAAAGACTCCCACTGGGTGCTAGTACCTAGAAAAGAATATAAGGATCAAAGAAGGTAAAAAGAGATCCACCTCAATGACTCTGCTACAATAAACCAAGTCCTGGAAATATTCTCTACATTTCATTGTCCTGAATCCTATAGCAGGAACACCTTCATTGTGCTACACCATTCTTTTCGGAAACAAGTGCCCCGATCTAGCAAGGGAAATGTGCAAGCAGAAGAAAGTTTCTGTATACAGAACTGGCATGTTTTCAGCAGCACATCCAGCACTCATACACAGCACAGCATTTTTCTAGAGTCCTTTGAACTAGCTGGGAATTTGATGTAGCTGGGAATTTGTGTTTCCATCTGGGGCTTATAGTTGTTCTGCATGACTAGGTGCCCATAACTGGAGCTGGATGAGGGCCAAAATGCCTAGTTTGTACAAATTTTCTGTCTGGGCGTAGGGTAAATGCTGCAAGTGAGAGATGTGCTAAACTCATATGAAACAAGCATTAGTGCACGATAGACCACTGATACAGAAAAACCATCTATCTCACCGTCCTTTCATGTCAATTTATGCAAGAACTTTTGGTTTTCATTATGAAATCCATCTATGAATGTGGACTAAGTAAAATCTGCTTATGAAAAAATTAATTTGCAGTTTAGAGCTTGATAACTTTCTGCACCTCATGACGCCACATGATTAATCACCCAATAAAATATATTAATGGGGATTGTAATGGCGAATGAAGAATGATAGGCAGATCCTGATCTCAGTTATAATGGTATAAACTAAAAGCAGCCACATTCCATTCTCCTTTAAGGTTTGAGGCCATTGTTAATGGTAGCAAAATTCCTAAAATCCTGTATAAAGGGGGTGATACCTTTACTATCTCTCAGAAAGTGAAGGTATGACCCCTTTTATACAGGATCTCAGAAATAAGAATTACATAGCTAAAGTGGTCATCTAGCAATCCTGCATGATGCGAGGTTTATTAAAGGTAGTTTGGTTTAGCCTTACTTTTATTTATATTTATAAACTACTGTGTCATCCATAAAGTCCTTGAAGTGACTGTTTTAAAAGTACCAGGGACTGCTTAACACACATTCAAAAGAAGCGCCAAAGCAAGTTTAATAATTTTTGCATTTTCAGATAAAGAAGATAAAAGTTATCCCCAGAGGGCAAATGAATGGAGACCTCTTTCTCTCCCTCGCCTGGCTGGTAGTTAGAAGGACAAAAACCAGAGCAGAGTTTTGTGTGAGTTACAAGCTAGAAGCAAACAAAAGCTAAAGAGATAGAGCCACGCTTGGTTTCTGCTTAAATCCAAAGCTGTGGCTATGGGAAGTGTTATGTACTGAAGTGCTCACCCTGGGGGATACAGCAGGGGGATACTGTAGATAGTTATGCAAATGAAGGATTGAAAAGTGACGTTCAGTGATTGGATAGTTTTAGAAAATGGCAACAGTTGCATTGTTCTGGAGCTCTATATAAGCAGGCTGACTGAGCTCCTCAGCCTAGTTCTGTTCTGGCATCTGAATAAAGAAGAGCTGTTTAAAGAATCGCTGTGTCGTCTGACATGTTTGCCCACAACTTAACACTGGTGATGAGGATGGGATCAATGGACATCAGAGCACAGCCAGATGCAGCCACCCTCTGAGCAGAGCTGAATCACTGAGTGAAATCACTGAACAGAACCAATTCAGAGCTGACTGTTCTGGCTAGAGCACGGTGTTCCATCCATCGCCCTTCTCGCCGGCATCGGAATCATGGCTTCACTTGTGCCTCTACCGCCGTTTGTGCCAGCCTCTGAATCATGGGACTCCTACCTCGCTCGGTTCGACTGCTACCTCCAAGCCAACGAGCTGACGGAAGTATCAAAGGAGTGGAAGCGGGGCCTGAGGTGTTTGAGACGGCCCAAGCATTGGTTGCGCCTGAAGCAGTCCAGGCAACACCGCGTCTTGCTAGGGAGCCAGTTCCGGTGCATCATGAAGAGGCCAGCAGTGATGAGGCATCCTCCAGTGAAGACGATGATGTGCACCAGACAAAGCAGGAGCGCAGGAAGTTCCAACAGAAGTCCAAGGGCCAACCGGAATGCGCCGGCTGTGGAGGCAACCATTCCCGTGCCAAGTGTCGATTCAGAGACGCCAACTGTTGGACGTGTTCCAGAAGGGGCCACATCGCTAAGGTCTGCCGATCGGCTCCGTCTGACACCCCCCCTTCACCGACTCACAAGTCCAAGTCTTCACTCCAGTCTGCCAAGGAAAGGTGTTTCGCTCTCACCAACTGCCGCTGCCTATCTGGAACCACGATTGGCCAAACTGACTCGCCTACACAATGCTAGCTGAATGTCACGGTGCTCATTGAAGGAGCTCCATGTGACATGGAGATCGACACCGGGTCTACCCTGTCTTGGAGAACCATCAAAAGACTGGTACCCAGAGTGTCCAAAAGGCAACTCGACTCTCATTGCGTACACCTGAGAGACTACCAGGGAAACGACATTCCCGTGGTAGGCGTTGGCCGGTTCCGGATCGCCTTCAAGGATTTTTCGGGCCTGCTCCGGCTGGTGGTGGTCGAAGGTCAGCGGCCAAGACTCCTAGGGCTAGACTGGTTTGATGCCCTTGGCCTAGAAGTCACTGGCATCAACAGCATCTCTAACGCAGAGACTTTGCCGAGGTTTTTAATGGCACTTTGGGGCAATATACAGGTACGCCCATCTCCTTTAGCCTTGATCCACAAGTTGCCCCATCAAGCTAAAGCCACGCTGGGTTCCCTTTGCTCTCAAGGCTAAGGTGGACGAACAACTGGACAAGCTGATCGCCCAATGATTTTTGGAGCCGGTTGACCACGCCAAGTGGGAAACCCCCATCGTCACGCCTGTCAAGCCAGATGGGTCAGTGAGAATCTGTGCTGACTACAAGTGCACGATCAACAAGGCACTTCAGCAGCACGCTTATCCGGTTCCTGTTGTCCAACACCTGCTGCATTCCCTGGGTGAGGGTAAGGTCTTCATTAAGCTGGACCTTGCCCAAGCCTATCAACAACTGCCCGTTGATGATGCCACTGCTGAAGCCCAGACGATCGTCACCCACTGAGGGGCATTCCGTTGCCGCCAGTTGCAGTTCGGAGTGAGTGTGGCTCCTGGCATCTTCCAAAGCCTTATGGAGCGTCTCCTGCAAGGGCTTCCGGGCGTGGTACCATATTTTGATGACGTCTTGGTTTCCGCAGACTCACACCAGCAGCTGTTCAAGCACCTCCGTGCTGTGCTGACCAGGTTCCAAGAGGCCGGGCTCAAGGTAAAGAGGGAGAAGTGCCAGATCGCTGTTCCACAGGTGGAGTTCCTGGGCTATCTTATCGACGCCTCCGGCCTTCACCCGACCACATCCAAGATCCATGCTATCCAGCAGGCCCCCATCCCAAAGAACAAGACAGAGTTGCAGGCATTCCTGGGGCTGCTGAACTTTTATAACATGTTCCTGCCCCACAAAGCCACGGTGGCTGAGCCTCTTCACCGACTCCGCAGCACAAAGACGCCTTGGTCCTGGCGTCATCGGGAGACGGTGGCCTTCAACGCGGTCAAGGCTCTCCTTTTATCGGACAGTGTGCTGGTACAGTACAGTGAAGCCAGGCCGCTGGTTCTTGCCTGCGACGGCTCACCTTTTGGCATCGGCGCTGTCCTTAGTCACCGTTTTCCAGATGGAAGAGAAGCACCGCTCGCCTACTTTTCCAGAACGCTATCTCTGACTGAACGGAATTACAGCCAGCTAGACAAGGAGGCACTGGCACTTGTGGCTGGAGTGAAGAGGTTCCATGAATACCTCTATGGCAGGACCTCATCACTGACCACAAGCCGCTCCTGGGCCTCCTCGCTGGTGATCGTCCAACTCCACCGGTCCTCTCGCCACACATGCTGAGATGGACTGTTTTCCTGGCTGCCTACCACTACCGGCTCATCCATCACCCAGGGAAATCGATGGGCCATGCCGACACCCTCAGCCGTTGCCTTCTTCCAGCGTTTGTGGAAGACCTGGCTCCAGCTTCATTGCTCCTCCTGATTGAGGATCTTCCAGCAGCGCCTGTATCGGCTGCCACTGTGGCCTCTGCATCTGCCCAGGATCGCACCATCAGCCGTGTGCTCAACTGGGTGTGGAGGGGGTGGCCACAAGGGCCGTTTACATCGGAGTTCCAACCGTTCGCAACCAGACAACATGAACTCTCGGCTCATTGCGGCTGTCTGCTGTGGGGAGACCGTGTCGTGATTCCGCAAAGGCTCCGTCAACGCGTCCTGGAGGCTCTGCACGTTGGCCACCCGGGAATTGTCAAAATGAAGGCGTTGGCTCGGTGTTACGTCTGGTGGCCTAACATGGACGATGCCATCACTGCCTGGGTGTCCGCCTGTCAAGCGTGCCAAGAATCAAGACCTGCACCACCGGCAGCTAAGGGACACACCTGGGAGATGCCAAAGACACCCTGGTTGAGGGTGCACATCGATCTGGCCGGCCTCTTTCACAGCCGGACCTTTATGGTAGTGGTGGACTCCTATTCCAAATTGCTGGAGGTGGCCCTGATGCCCTCCACCACTACTGAGGCTGTCATCCGGGTGCTGCGAGGCCTGTTTGCGACGCATGGGTGTCCTGATGTCCTTGTCTCTGACAACGGACCGCAGTTCACGTCAGGCACTTTTGAGCGGTATCTTTTGAGACTGGGCATCCGCCATGCCCTAACGGCACCATTTCACCCATCCAGCAATGGGCAAGCAGAGAGAATGGTGTGCTCAGCAAAAGAGGCACTGACGCGCCTGGACCGGGGAGACTGGCACGAGCGGGTCACCGAATACTTGTTCGTGAACACATCACCCCTCATGCGGCCACAGGGCGGACTCCTGCTGAACTGCTTATGGGACGCCGCCTCAGGTCACTGCTCGACCGGTTGCACCCGGACTTTGCCTTGGCCGAACCCCCAGGCTGTGCCAATGCGCCACGGTCATTTGTTCCAGGAAACTAGGTCTTTGCCCGGAACTATGTGGGGGA
This sequence comes from Podarcis gaigeae, assembly GCF_964106915.1. Taxonomy (NCBI): domain Eukaryota; kingdom Metazoa; phylum Chordata; class Lepidosauria; order Squamata; family Lacertidae; genus Podarcis; species Podarcis gaigeae. The sequence continues at coordinate 55,414,676 of NC_139685.1, read as the reverse complement.
CATTCCTTGGGTGCCAGCCACAGTAGTGGGAGTCACTGGACCTCGCTCGTACCAGGTGGCACTCGAAGACGGACGCTTGTGGCGCCGGCACATAGACCAGCTTAGGCGCAGGGTTGGGGACTTGGACACTACCGTGGTGCCCCCAAATGCGCTCGTGGCTCCGGAAGAGACACTTACAGATGGCGAGGCTCCACCTACACCTCCCTCGCAAACTGCCAGCGTGGAGCCGAACCAAACCACTTCAGAGGGTCTGCCAGACTTACCACAGGCTCAGATCTCTCCGCTTGTGGAGGCTCCACCCACAGCAGCGGATCCAGGGGATTTGGTTTCAACGCCACCTAGGGTCGCACCACAGCCTCAGCAAGAATTATGTGGCCCCCTGGACTTGGCTACCAGTCCCCGGCGGTCTGACAGAGTTTCCAAGCACTCAACTGATTTAAAGGACTATGTTGTTGGACATGTATCACTGTTGGTCTAAGTATGTGAAATGTAACCGATATGCTTTTGTGCCTAATTGAACCATTACGCGTAGTGCTGTATATAAGGAAACCATTACAATTGTAACTAACGCCTTATCTCGGTGGGGAGGGGTGTTATGTACTGAAGTTCTCACCTTGGGCCGGCAGGGGGATACTGTAGATAGTTATGCAAATGAAGGATCGAAAAGTGACGTTCAGTGTTTGGATAGTTTTGTACGCAAATGAAGGATTGAAAAGTGACGTTCAGTGATTGGATAGTTTTAGAAAATGGCAACAGTTGCATTGTTCTGGAGCTCTATATAAGCAGGCTGACTGAGCTCCTCAGCCTAGTTCTGTTCTGGCATCTGAATAAAGAAGAGCTGTTTAAAGAATCGCTGTGTCGTCTGACATGTTCACCCACAACTTAACAGGAAGAGTAAGACCTTCTTGGCTGGTGTGGCACATATGCTGTTGTTGAGGCAATCCTGACATATATGCAATAGTGGCTTTGCTGGACAGGCCTCATAACAAGAGACAGAGCATTCCATGAGGGGCTAGATTTCAGGTCGTCTGATCAGTCACATGTTTTTTCTGCTTAGAACCATATAGGAGGGATCTTTTTTTGCCATAGCTGTACTTTTGGATTAGGATCGGCTGAGTGGTAAAGATTGCTGATTGGCCAGAGAACAACAGATTGACTGAAATGTTTGCAGAGCTTCTGCGAGTTCGAATAGAAGTATAAAATGGGGACAGGAAAGTGTGAGTGGTTTTGAGATTTTGAGGGTATTAAAAAGAATGTTTGTAATTTCCACTGGGAGGGCTGTGCACCAGTAGCCCTAATGGGCCCACCTTTACCAAGCAAACAGTGCTAGCTTGAATCACTAGTTTTACGCCATGTGGACAGCAGCCCTTCTGAGCTTCAAAGGTACTTATTTAGTAACAAATCCAGCTGCATACATTTCCACAGCTAATGCTAGGTTTTCTATCCCCATAGTTCCAGACTGGGGAGGAAGGAAATAGAACTAACAAGGCAATTACCTAAATCCATTGTTCACATTATAGAGATGCATTGCTTCAACAATTAGCCCAAGCAAATTCTAACTGGAGCAGAAATGAATCACATTTTTCCATCAGCTTGCACATTTTTGCCCTAGAAACTTTGAACTCTTTGACATTTTTATGTTCTAAAGCATAGCATAGATCAGCTTGCAGATGTCGTCAGATAGATTATTGAGGGGGCTGTTGTATTTGTTGTTGCCGTGGGCATAGCCAGGATTTTTGTTAGGGGGGCAGGCCTTTTGTTGTGGGGGGTAGAACCGCAGTTTGCTATACATTTATATTGAATATTATTGATTTGGGGGAGCAGCTGCTGCCCCTGCCTCCCCTTGGCTATATCCATGTTTGTTACTATGTTATATATTTTTGTGTTTTTATACTGTAAACTGTCCTGTGATCCTCAGATGAAGAACTGTATAGAAATAATGATAATGATTAATAATAATAATAATAATAATAATAATAATAATAATAATGCTATAGACAGAGATATAGACTGGTGAAGAGACCATATGGGTAAAAATTGTAGGAGAAGGGAACAGTGACCTTACTGTGAGGGTCTGCTATAGACTGAAGCCAGACTGAAGACTTTGATGATGCCTTTCTAGAGCAAACATTCAAAAACAAACTTGGTGGATCAGGGAAATGCTGTGGACATAGTGTATCTTGATTTTAGTAAGGGTTTTGGCAGAGTCCCCCATGATATTCTCTCATGGAAACGGGTAAAATGTGGGTTGAACGAGGTAACTGTTAGGTGGATTTGTAGCTGGTTGACTGATCAAACCCAAAGAGTTCCTCATCATCCTGGAAAAAAGAGACAAGTGGGGTGCCACAGGGTTCTGTGCTGGGCCCGTTGTTGTTTAACATACAGTGGTACCTCGGGCTAAGTACTTAATTCGTTCCGGAGGTTCGTACTTAATGTGAAACTGTTCTTAACCTGAAGCACCACTTTAGCTAATGGGGCCTCCTCCCGCTGCTGCTGCTGCAGTGCCGGAGCACAATTTCTGTTCTCATCCTGAAGCAAAGTTCTTAACATGAAGCACTATTTCTTAGAGAAGTCTGTAACCTGAAGCATATGTAACCCGAGGTACCACTGTATTTATAAATGACTTGGATGAAGGAATTGCGGGGATGCTCATCAAATTTGCAGATGAAACCAAACTCTATGATTCTATGATTCTATGAAATCTTTTGAGGTTGAAGAAGTTGCCTACTCATGCTTTAAGTTACTTCTTTTAAGCATCCTGCCATGCTCACAGTTATAGCAGCCAAAGGGTGATGCATTTAAAATATATCATTGCTTATTCAGTGTGGCATGGCCAATTCTTTTCCCACATTGTAGTTATGGGGATGATCAACAATTTTCACCTTGCACTGCTGGTTGTTGAGCAACGATGTATTTTAAATAAGAGCAACAGCTTAATAGCATTCTGCAGAAAACTGACCAAACCAAGCAGATTATATAAAACAGGACAAAATGCTGCCTTACAATAGCTAATGCCCTTGTTCCTTTCCCTTTAAGACACGAACCTTATTGCAATTTATAAATGGACTAGTCCTTTCACCACATTCCAAGGATTTCCCACGTTTCCTTAAATCCTCAGTTTATAAGTGGTCTAACTGAATCTCCTCCCTCCCTCCAACTGCTCTTAGAGCAACACTGTTCAGCCACATTTCTACAGTCTTCAGAGCCAATTGAAACAATGTGCCTCCTTTCTTCTTTCCTAATAATTAACATAGTGATAATAATTTATTAGTAGCAGAAATAATAATTTTCCAACAATTAACATATAATATATTTTATTCTATATCTCTTAATCCATAGACTTTACAATGGGTGGACTTTACACTGATGCTTTTATAACTATAAAGGAGAGTGCACAAACAGAACTTCACACAAGCTGGCTCCGGATCCAAATATATAAGCTACTGTGATTAGCAGATAATGTCCTAAATACTTCTCCCACTAGTTCCCCAACATCTGCCAGTCTTCCATCCTGCCTAGAGAAAAGCTCCTGCATCAAAGGGAGGGACCAATTTGTCCCATTTGTGTTAAGATGTCCATCCAACATTTTTAAAATATCACTTGGCAATCAGAGAAGGCTACTGTAGCAACCACCCTCATGGAAGGGAGGCAATGCAAAGGGATTTTTGATTGGCTTTAAAGCTTAGATGCTCCCTGTCAGAACACTTGAGAGGTCTGTTGTGGTAATGTTTCTTAATCTGTATGTGGTAATGTTTCTTAATAACCAGCAACAACATATTGCAAATACGTGAAATTAGAGTTTGTTACTGCTTAGCAAATTAGGGGATCAAAATAAGGATGTCATTGGTCTTACACTACAAGGAAAACACTCCCAGCTCCCTCTGCCATATGTCTCTCCTTGGGGCAGAAGTTGTGAGCATGTCAGAAGTGCAACGAGCTCCTGGCAGAACTGGAAGTGTTAGAGAGGAAAAGGGAGTGGTGGGTGTGATAGCTGGATATCTTTCCCACAATGACAGCTCCCCTGCTGTCAGGGAGAATGAAGGTCTTGAGAAAGAATAGCATCACCTTCTATTCCCTTAGAAGGTACCCATTCCTTGGCGGTTGATAGTGTATCCTCACATGCTGAGGATACCTTTCTAGTGGGCAGTGGGATCATAGTAGTGGCAATTAAATTGATAGGCCACAGGATGAACTGCCTGCCTGGCACGAGGATTGTGCCTGTTGCCTCGGTAGGCTGGTAGATAATGCTGGGGAGGTGTCAGTGGTTGTGGTACATGTTGCCACCAATGACATGGGGAAATGTAGTCATGAGGTCCTGGGTGCCAAATTTAGGCTGCTGGGTAGGATGCCAAAAGCCAGGACCCCTGAGACAACTTCCTCTGAAATGCTACTGGTTCTACACTCAGGGCCAGCAAGACAGGCGCTGCTTTGTGGGCTCAATGTGTGGATGAGGCGATGGTGTTGGGAGAAGGGGTTTGAATTTGTTAGGCACTGGGGAACATTCTGGGGCAGGTAAGGTCTGTACAGAAGGGATGGACTCCAATTGAACTAGGATGGAACCAAACTGCTGGCACTTGAATTCACAAAGGTTGCAGAGCAGATTTTAAACTGACTATGGGGAGAAAGCCAACAGAAGCTGAGGAGGCTCTGGTTCAGTATGAATGCACTCCCAGGATGTAGATGATAAAATCAATCAACATTCAAACATTCAAAAGTTGCAGAGAACTGGGCATTGTAAGTAGAGGGGCACAAGATAGCAACGCAGAGAGACCAAAGGACTGCAAGTCAAAATGTGAGTGCCAAAGGCACTTGAACAGAGAAATGGCATACAAATTTTTATATGCCAATGTTAGAAGCATCAGAGTCGAGATGGGATTATTGATATAATGAGCATAATGGAAACCTGATGGGACAGAGAGAGCCAGCAGGACATGGTTATCTTAGGATATAAATGCTATAGAAAGGACAAAGAAGGATGTACCCAAGATGGTGTCATTCTGTACGTCAAAGACAGTAATGAGTCCAGCAAGCTAGAAATCTCACAAGGGGCTGACTCCTCCACAGAATCATTGTGAATAGCGATACAGGGCCCCAATAGTAAGTTAGTACTGGGGACGTGCTATTTTCCCCTGATCATAATGCTCCATGGACAGAAGTAGAAAATGGAGTCCCACAAGGATTGATATTGGGACCTGTGCTCTTTAACTTGTTGATAAATGATCTAGAGTCAGGACTGAGCAGTGAAGTGGCCAGGTTTGCTGATGACACTAAATTGTTCAGGGTTGTTAAAAACAAAAAGAGATTGCAGAGAGCTTCAAAAAGACCTCTCCAAACTGAGTAAATGGGTAGTAAAATGGCAAATGCAATTCAATGTAAGCAAGTGTAAAGTGATGCATGTTTGAGCAAAAAAAACACCTCTGGAGTATTATTATTATTGTTTTATTTATGTAATTGTATTTATACCCCGCTCTCCCCGGCCAAGACCGGGCTCAACTGACAGATCAGAAGAGAGACCTTGGGGTCATAGTAGATACCGTACTTTTCTGTGTATAAGACTATGTTAATTTCTGATAAAATAATCTCTAAAATTGGGGGTCGTCTTATACATGAGTAGTGCAGAGTGGGGATGGGTGATTGTTTTCTGCTGTGAGCAGGAGATTTTCAGCGATGATTGTGCAGTTGATTGGTGGCAGTGACAAGGGCTGCTGTTGATTGGCTGGTGCTTTGGCAATTGGGCTGGTGATTGGCGGCTGCTGGTTGAGAGCGGGCAGATGATTTAAGGCCTATGTGATGTGCGTGGGCAATCTCCCTCCATTTTATTAATTTTGAGTCCCCCCAAATAGGGGTCTTATACACGGGGGGGGGGGGCATGTTATACATGTAAAAATACGGTAACTCAATGAGCATGTTGACCCAGTGTGGCAGCTGTGAAAAAGGCAAATTCCATGCTAGGGATCATTAGAAAATGAACTGAAAATAAAACTGCTAATATCATAATGCTGTAATACAAATCTTTGGTGCAACCATATTTGGAGTACAGTACTCCTGGGAGAAAAGCCAAGAACCAAAAGGTCGGAGAAATCTAAGCAAGCATCACATACGTTGGGTGTGGACAGCAGTTGCTGAAGAGTTAATGAGTCAGATTTTAGCATATCTAGATTAAATATCTAGATTTAGCACATCATATTTCTACTTCTAGGACTTTAATTTTATTATTATTATTTTGAATTTTTTTATTTTCAATGCAAAATCATATTCTTTAACCCTGTAAAGCATCATACATTACATACCAATATACTAACTCCAGAACAATGTTTTTTCATATACTCTTTAGCACAACCCCATTCTTTAAAAAATTTCTGGTCCGATTGTCCCCTTATGTAAGCTGTGATTCTTGCCAGATTTATGTATTCACAAAATTTAATTTGCCAATCTTTCACTGATGGAATTTTTCTGCCTTTCCAGTTTTTAGCTATAAGCATCCTGGCAGCTGTTGTTGCATAAAGGAATACTTTCCTTTGATTTTCAGGGATCTCATTTGTAATTAAACCTAAAAGGAATGCCTCCGGTTTTTTACTAAAAGATATTTTAAACATCTTTTTGAGTTCTTCATAGATTTCATTCCAGAATTGTTTAATAGGTCAGCATTCCCACCACATGTGAAACATTGTTCCTATTTCTTTTTTACATCTCCAACAGGTATTTGATTTTAATTTGCAAATTTTTGCCAATTTTACCGGAGTTAAGTACCATTGGTACACCATTTTCATTAAATTTTCTCTTATTGTATAACATGCCGTGAATTTAATATCATATTTCAATAATTTCTCCCATTGGTCCAGCCGAATTACATATCCTATATCACATGCCCATTTAATCATAACTTCTTTTACTTCTTCATCTTTTAATTCCCATTCTAATAATAAATTATACATTTTGGATATATATTTTTTTGAGTTTTGTAATAATACTGTTTGTAATTTTGATTCTTCTTTTTCAAATCCTATTACTTTATCCTGGTTGAATATTTGTGCAATTTGGTGATATTGTAACCATGTGGTACAGTATTGGGTCACCTCATCGTATGGTCTTAGTTTTAATTGGCCCTGTTCTTCCTTTAGGAGCTGCTGGTAAGTTGCCATTCTTCCTATAGTATTTTTCTTTTTAACCAATATTACTTCTAGTGGTGAGACCCACCATGGGGTTTTTGGTTCTAACAACCTTCTATGTCTCACCCAGACCTTGTATAGTGCATTTCTAATTACGTGGCTTAGAAATTCTTTATGGACTGCCACTTTGTTATAAATTAGATAGGCATGCCAACCATATCTGTTGTTCCATCCCTCCAAATCCAAAATGTCACTGTTATCCAATTTGATCCAATCCTTGATCCAAGTAAAGCATGCTGCATCGTAATATAGTCTCAGGTCTGGGAGTCCAAAATCTCCCCGCTCTTTTATGTCGGTTAATAATTTATGTTTGATCTGTGGCTTTTTGCCTTGCCATATAAACTTTGTTAGGTCCGTTTTCCATTTTTTAAAACACTCATCTTTTCTACTTCTAGGACTTTTATCTTCTCCCTACTTTTCTTTCATCTTTAACCCTTTTGTTTCATTATATCATGCAATGCTCCAGCAGAGTAATACCTGATGGCCCATCTAGTCCAGCATCCTGTTCTCACAGTGGCTGCTAAGATGGCTGTGGGAAACCAGGGAGCAGAAACACGAGCACAGGAGCATTCTCTCCTTCCATGGTTTCCAGCAACTGGTATTTGGAAGCATTGCTGCCTCCAGCTGTGGAGACAGAGCATAGCCATCACGGCTAGTAGCCATTGATAGCCCGTGCGCTCTGGTTCTGTCACAGTGTTCCCTTGCGCTGGAACCAGTTTAGCTATGCTGGCCACATGACCCAGAAAGCTGTCTGTGGACAAACACCGGCTCCCTTGGCCTGAAAAGTGAGATGAGTGCCGCACCCCATAGTTGCCTTTCACTGGACTTAACCGTCCAGGGGTCATTTACCTTTACCTTTTACCTTCTCCTCCATGGGTTTGTCTAATCCTCTTTGGAAGCCATCCAAGTCAGGGGCCATCACTGCCTCCTGGGGGAGGAGGATGAGGAGGAGTTTTGGATTTGATATCCCACTTTATCACTACCTGAAGGAGTCTCAAAGCGGCTAACATTCTCCTTTCCTTTCCTCCCCCACACTCTGTGTGGTGAGTGGGGCTGAGAGACTTCAAAGAAGTGTAACTAGCCCAAGGTCACCCAGCAGCTGCATGTGGAGGAGTGGAGACACGAACCCAGTTCCCCAGATTACAAGTCTATCGCTCTTAACCACTACACCACACTGGCTCTCTGGGGGAGCGAGTTCCATAGTTTGACTATGTGCTGCATGAAAAAGTACTTTCTTTTATCTTCAAATATTCAACTTCATTGGGTATTCATGAGTTCTAGTGCTATGAGAGAACTTTTCTCTGCCTACTTTCTTTATGCCATGCATAGTTTTATAAACTTCTATTATGTTGCATCTCACTCGCCTTTTCTCTAAACTAAAAAGTTGCAAACACTACAACCTTTCTTCATAGGAGAGTCGCTCCACCCCTTTGATCATTTTGGGTGCCCTTTTCTGAATGGGATTCCTCCCATTGCAAGGATCACCAGATCATGTTTGTTTTACTTTCTGCCTGAGAGAAAGGAGGAGGTGGAAGCTACTCTTCCAGTCTTCCGTCTCTAGTACTGTGTGGCTTTTCCTTTGATCTGTCTAGAGACAAGATGGCAGTATGAGAGAGCTGTTTCTCTTGTACATGTTTGTTATTGTGGCAGTTGCCCGTTCGTTTAGAGCCTGTACCAGTACAGGGGGCGAGAAAGGGTTAAAAATGTAGACCAGTAGGAAAGCCGGAGGTAGAGCCCACCTGTTTATAAAAGGGCTTAGCCTGAGGTTTGAGTTAGTTGTTGGTGGGTAGTTGGTTGGTTTAGTGGGTTGGTTGGTTGGTTGGTTGGGAAAGCAGTTGGAAAAGCAGTTGGCAGGCAGTTGGAAATAGAGAGGCAGTTAGTACAGTTTGTTCTTGTGTGAGGGGCGGTAGAAGAGGTAGAGACAGGATAAAATAAGATTAAGAAGGTAAGGAGTAACAACGTTTGGAATGCAGTTAAAGTTTGTTTGTGTCTGAAATAAACTACACTCTTCTTGGTTAACTTGAGAACCTGACTGAGACGAAGTGATTTACTGGGGAGGACCTGGTTGGTGGCAGCGGATTAGTGGTGCACAGGTCAATAGTCTGTGAGACGACTGGGGGCTCCATACGAACGCCACAGTTATGTTCTTTTATTTGGTTAATTAGAAGAAATAAATTAGGTATGCAACAAAATCTCCACAGCTTTGCTTCCATTGCTCTGCTGCATTTGAGGTGCTCACATGAGCAAATGTGAGTCCACTGCACCAGAACCTATTCATCGGGAATGCTGTGTTGCTGTTCCTACGTTCCTGTGATCTGAAAGTCAGAGAAGGTGCACCCGACACCCAGGCCATGCAGGCGCTAAAGACATGGGCTGTACATGGGTGTACGGAAACAATATCCTTTTTGAGGTGAGGTTACTAGATGGGCCGTTGGCCTGATCCAGCAGGCTATTCTTATGTTTGTATGTGGTCAAGGTCTATTGTATACAGCAGGGATGTCCAACCAGTAGATTGCAATCTACCAGTAGATCCCTGGCTGATCCTGGTAGATCGCGGGATCCTTATTGTGTACGAAAAGTTATGGGGGAAAGCAAAAAACCCTCTGTGCAATCCTTCCCTGAAGAGCTCAATAACTCTGGGCAATCCAGCCACCCCATGCACACTCCTTCTCCCTCCAATGACAATTTTTTTTATACTGGGAGTAAATCGCAGTCTCTTGGGAGTTGGAAATGCCTGGTACAGTATACAGTAGATGAGCTACTGAGGTGCTGAATGATTCTGCAAGGCCACCTAGTGGGAAAGATGGAAAATATTATGCACAGAACACCTGTTCAAATGGCTACACATATAAAGTGCATTATAATATGTAGCAGGTACAGCAGTTTCTTTCCTATAATCCCTCTATGAGTCCTATAATCCTATAATCCTATAATCCCACAGATGAGACATCTGTGGGAACCAATGAGAGCCATGGAAATTCCTGGGAGTACCTGAGAGAAAAACCAAGAATCAGAATGCACGAGAAATCTAAGCAAGCATCACATAAGTTGGGTATGGACAGCAGTTGTTGAATGAGTCAGATTTTAGCATATCTAGATTGTAGGCATTTAAGTACCCGTATTTACACTTCTAAGACTTATACCTTTCCCCTACTTTTCCTAAAGCTCTATTTTATTTCAACAGTTCATATATACCGCTTAACAACATAGTGTTTAAGCTGTGTATAATGAGGTTACAAAAGAGACACAAAAGATCAGCTAATATTAAGCAGACAGTCAGAAGTAGAAGGCAGCAATAAGTCTCACCGGGGAAAGATGTGGGTTTCTTTGGCTTTGCTCATATACAACAACCAGAATTTTAAGGGAACTTACATAATATTCAGTTGTAGAACTCTTCCATCTAGAAGTAGAAAAAGAGATGGACAGTCTATAAATACCTAAACCGTAGACCAGATAATAACCTAGATCCCCCTGCATAAGCCATCCAAAGCTGGAGAAAAATGCACATCACAGCTGAATATCAAGAGAAAAATTGTTAGCTCACAGAATCGGAGTTGAACAATTCATTATATCCATTGAGAGGGAGAAAAGCTGTTAAGTGGAAATCTCGCTTTGACAGCAAAGGTGCTAAAATTACAGCAAGAATCTAAGAGTTTCTACAGGAACGTCTTCCTTCTGAATGATGACAGCTCAGCCCTTTAATTGTGGGGGAAGTTTCTCCAGTCTGCACTACTGTAGCTGAGAACCCAGTTTTTCCCTGTTATTCAAAGTGGCTTATTCTGGGAGGCAAATCACACCTATCAGACTGGATATTGAGTATGAATGTGCACAAAATTCTGCCCATCCAGAACACCATGTGTGCACTTTACTAAGGGTTTTCAATGTATTCCTTTTTATCTCTCCTTACAGTTTAGCATTGTACACCAGTCCGTATGCTGATTCAATCGCAGTGTAAAAAAAGGCACCAAGGGGCTGTGTTGTTCATTAACGTAAACACCCACTAATGCTTGTTTGTAAGAAATAAGATGGAAACTTACAAGTGTGGCAGGTTCCACTTGTGCCAACTGGAAGTCAGTTTTAGAAATTCTCTGAGTTAAAATTAGAAGGGAGGTAGACCTTCCAAGGTAAGAGGGAGGCGGAGTCACTGCCTCTCAGCCTAACCTACCTCAAAGGGTTGTTGTGGGAATTAGAGGGGAACCATGTGTGCCTCCTTGAGCTCCTGGAGAAAATAATGAGCTGCAAATGCAACAATAAAGAAACAAATAGATTTCACTGTAGTTCCAGAAGTGGCTTTTTGCATCATGTGAAAGCTCAAATATTATGTGGAACTTTAGGGGAAAGTCATGAAAATAGAATAAACTGCCATGTAAATTCAGTCTAGATGTGTCGATTCAGCAGGCCCTTCTTATATTCTCATATGGAGTCTAGGGGGGAAATCTGACCAAAAGGAGCAAGTCCAAGAAGACTGGTTGGATTAGCATTTCCACATTGTTTGCCTCTTATTTGTTCTGGGTTATTTCTTTTAGAACTGAACAGACTGTATGCAGCTGCAATATTTTCCTGCATTTAATCTTCACTAGGGGAAAAAAAAGAACACAATTTTCTGTATGTTTCTGATCATCTCCACTTCTCAAATCATATTACAGCAGCTGTTAAGAAGGCAGAAGGTTGAGTCATACCCCCAAGTGAATGCACACCCGTTCCTTTTGTCAGTTTTAGTTAATGGGACTATTTCCTTCCATGCCAAAACTTCAAAAGTCCCTTGTTAACGGTGAGTCAGAAAAGGGAAATAAAACAACAACAAAAAAGAAATTGGGCTTGATTTCCCCATATTTCATCTGAAGTTGTGTATCTGCTGACACTAATGGGATTGGCACAGGGAGCATCTTCTCTGATGAGACATTAGAAGCCATTTGCAAATCTCTAGGTCTGGGGTAGAGATGGATGGATTCAGCAAATTCAGTTTCTCATTTTCCCAGCCTTAAAATTCAGTTCACTCCAAGTATGCACCAGTTGGTGGTTTGTTTGTTTTCAAAGTCCTCAAGAAAATTCACTAGTATTTTTGTGAACATGTTTATGCATGATTTTGCCATATACATATACATATACATATACATATACATATACATATACATATGTGCATGCAATGAATGTTCCTTAACATAATGCATTTTGTATGATATTTTCACCCATATTTGTATTTCTGTGCACATTTTCCCTAATAGATGTATCTTTGTACACATTTATGGCTGGAGAACTGCATCACAAAATCCCAAGAAGTGTGGTTTTTAAAGGATAGGGCCATTTTGGTTAGTGCCTTGTTTTGAGAAGAGTGAATTAGGTAGGTGAACGGAACCAATTTTCTCCTAGTCTGAGAAATGCAAATTGGGGGAGTTCACTTTAAAACGTGAATGTAACAAATTCCTCCTCATCCCTAGAGGAAGCGGGGGACCTATGCAGGGATGAGGGACACTCAACTCCTGAAACCTGGAGCTGGCACTGGTAAGCATGCCATTAGCAATATATTTTCCTGTCCTCCCTTTTATTCTCTTTTCTCTTTCAGTTTAGAGAACAAGTTCTGTAAAACTTGAAATGCAGCTCAAGGCACTGTGATCTTATATTGACACTGTGTTGTGAATCTCCACACACCTTAAAAGTGCATACAATTATTGGAAAATTAGAGGCGGGGAGTAATTATTATTTACTTATTCATTATCTTTCTAGACCTACCTTTCATTGGCCAGGAGGGCAGTTGTAACTCGGAAGTCAAACGCCTTGTGACTCGAACGTTTTGGCTCCCAAACACCACAAACTCAGAAGTGAGTGTTCTGGTTTGCAAACGTTCTTTGGAACCCAAATGTCCAATGTGGGTTCTGCGGGTTCCCAATCAGAAGCCGTGCCTTGGTTTTCGAACGTTTTGGAAGTCAAACGGACTTCCAGAACGGATTCCATTCGACTTCCGAGATACGACTGTATTCCTATTAAAGCAACAACAAAAACAAAAACAAAATATTAATAATAAAAGCAAAGAGAGCTTTCCATTTCCTTGTGCAACTTCCTTAAATCGCGGATCAGTGAATTTTCCTACATCATGGTGGTAAGCTGATTGTTCCTCTTACCACCCCTTTGTTCCAAGGCTGTGTTCATTGTCTTTGTTACCACTGACAACGGCGACCATTTCAAACTCTGGCTGGGATCAGGGGAAGGTTCCCTATTGTCTCAACTCATTTATTCTTCCAAGCCTTCACTGGTGATTAATACAGGCTTATTCTTAATTTGTATGCTCTGAATTTACTTTAAATCATGGTATAGATGTTGGTTTTATTGTGATCTTAACATGGCGCTGCTCATTGCCACTTTCTGATTTTTAAACCAACAGCGGCTAAAAGATAGTGAAAAATAAAACAATTTGAGCAAATTGAAGGTTTCTAGGATTCTTTTTCCTTTTCCTTTTTTTAAAGCAAATGAGGTTTGGCCTTGCCATGACCCAAAGAAAGCGTTTAAGTGATGAGATAAAGCATTCATTTGTTATATCCGAATTTTGATTGGGGTTGTCCTTAACAGCTAGAGGACAAATGCTCTTCTGTGTTCACGCAGATGACAATTCTTCTATTCATCTCCTTGCGCTTCCCCTCCTCCACCCTGTAACATGCCACCCTTCTCTTATCACTTGGAAACCACCAAGCCCTTGCATAATGCCAAGCATGGGTGGCCCTAAGTATGAATACTTTCACAGATCAGGGAATTGTTGACTCTTCCAAGCCTTTGCCGGGTCAATGGTCTGAAAAATGGAGCTTTCAGAGTCAGTTCTGTGAGGATCAAAGGCATCAAGCAGAAGAAAAAAATGTCAACAAGAGGATCTACAGGTGGCTAAAGTCCCTTCAGGTATCATTAACGTGCAAATATATGGGAGGCAGAACCCACTTACTCCATCACCAATCATGCCATGTTTCAGCAGCGAGCCCTGAACATACTTACCAGTCTTGCTGTGATCAGGAACCATGATTGCACTGAGTTCCTGGTCACAACAAACCAAGAAGGCTTTGGAACTGGTGAATGATCAGCTCCCTAACTCTCTCTCCCTTTTAGGATTGGCCCATAACTTCCTCTGGATTCAGCCCTGTATGTCTACATCAGGCTCTCCTCCAAGTTGGTCCATCCAGATCTTTTAGAATACAAATCCCATCAGATGAGGAGTTGTAGTCCAAGCCATCTGGAAGGCACCAATTTGCGGGAGGCAGGTCTGCAGTGTTTCAGAGGGATGCAACTTTTAAAAAGAAAAGAAAAATGGAAGCAGACTGATGAACTAAACAAGACTTTGGTTTGACACAGCATGGGAATTCTTACAAGGTCATAATTTACTAGGCAATGGATTCTTGTCAAACGGTCTCTGCACACTGTGTGAAAGCGTATGCTTGTTCATTTGTGCAGCTCTTCTATTGTGTACAGAGACTATACATTTGTTGAGTAACATGTGACCATCCCCAGCTTGTAGACAAAGTTAAATGTCTGCAAATCGCAGACTTCTGCTTGTCCCATGCCTACAAAGCATGGGTCTGATTGGTTTTTCTCTTGCCCCATGCTTTCCCCAGGAAAACCTGCTCTTTAGTATTAAATTGGAGCAAATGATAATCTGGGGAAAACTTGATTGATGTTTGTTCCAATTCAGCAGTAAAGATTGAGGTTTCCTGGGAGAAGGCAGCAGGGCATGGGAATGTCTGGATGAACCCTCTGCTTAGGCTTTAGAACCTTCAAGAAATTTAATAACTCATTACAGGCCCAAAATACACACAGTGTGATTTATTCATCCCATATTTTCATCTTTATTCATTTTCTAGTACTCCATAATTACATACAGTGAAGAAAGCCTAATAAAACAACTTTTCACTCCAATGGGCACTTTTCCTGACAATGTCTAAACAAATTAGCAAATTTCTCTCTCTCTCTCCTTGATTTTATACATATATTTATATTTATATTAAAGAAGATTGTTTTTGTTGGTACAAAAGCTGTTGAGTGGATTCAGAATTGCAAAGAGCTAAGGAGACTGAAAGGGATGCGGGTGGCGCTGTGGTCTAAACCACTGAGCCTACAGCTTGCTCATCAGAAGGTTGGCGGTTCGAATCCCCACGACAGGGTGAGCTCCCATTGCTCGGTCCCAGCTCTTGCCAACTGAGCAGTTTGAAAGCACGTCAAAGTGCAGGTAGATAAATAGGTACTGCTCCGGGAGGAAGGTAAACGATGTTTCTGTGCGCTGCTCTGGTTCGCCAGAAGCGGCTTAGTCATGCTGGCCACATGACCTGGAAAAACTGTCTGTAGACAAACGTCTGCTCCCTCGGCCAGTAAAGCGAGATGAGCGCCACAACCCCAGAGTTGTTCACAACTGGACTTAACTGTCAGGGGTCCTTTACCTTTACCTTTTAAGGAGACTGAAAAGTAGGGGGGGAATGCATGCTCAGGTGTAAGACCCTTCAATTGAAATATATCTGTGATTTTCTTTCAGACTTGACAGATGCACTGCGGAGATCTTTAAACAGCATTATTGGTAACTGCTGGGGAATCAATATAACTACCCATCTAGCAAGCCTGACTGAGCTGTCAGCTAAGAGTATTCCACTCTTGATTTATTCTGAAGGATTTTATGCTTCTACAAATTGACATAGATGTGAGTTGTTCATGTCACCAGGGGTTTTTCAGTTTTTGTTTTCGTATTTCTCCTACAGGGAGGCTAGTACTTTCAAGTCGACAACAGGGCAAAAGGTGTTGCTGCTGCTGCAGAGTGGGGAAGCTTCATACGTAGTCTATTGAACGGATGCTAAAAGGAATTGCAATGGGCCTAGACCATAATGATAGATGGGGAAGTAGGAATATTTTCTCCTTTGTTTCTGTTCATAAAGACCAGCGTATATCTGAAACGGAGCTTGCCTTGTTTTAAAAGGGGATAGTTTTGAACTGCATTAAAACAGGATTTGACAAATTCAGGATCCAGCAGGGCTCTTCTCATGTGCTTATATTTCCTCCTGATTAAGTAGTCAATAACATTCAAAATCACTTGTTTGAAATCTGGTCCAGTCTCCTGTTCCAATATTCTGAATTTACTCTGGTTCAGTTTCCACAGAACGCTAAGCCAAACCATGGTTTAGTGGAAATGAACAAATGTTTCATGTTCCCAGAGAAGTCCATGGCCCAGTTCTACTACTGTAACACTATCCAGGACTAAGCCATGATATAGCTTAGCATTATGTGTGGATCTGGTCTCTGAGCACAACAAATCCCACCTGCAAATGAATTGGTAATTCGCAATTTATTTATTTATTTTATATCCCAGCCCCACCAAAATAGTCCAGGGTGGCAAATGGATGTGCAATTTAAAACAGAAACAAAACAGAAACATTTTAAAACAGTCAAAACATTCTAAAAGCAATTTCAGTTAAAAGCATTATTCCATCTGGTGATCTTGTGGTTGCCAGGAACAGTATGTTTCAGCCACCAAATGTCAGGGTAAACGTTTTCAAATCATTCCTGAAAGTCAGTAGGTTCACCACACTAGGGAGGGCATTTCTACAACTGAGGAACCACCACTAAAAAGGTCCTGTCATGGGTTGGCATATAGCTTCCTGTGGAGGTGCCACCAACAAGGCTTCACCTGTCACTTGTAGAGTTCAATGTGATACTGGGAAAGGCAGTCTTTTAGGAACTTGGGTCTCAAGCCATTTAAGGCTTTATACATTAGTACAAACACCTTGAATTGGATCTGTTAGCTCACTGGCTATGAACTCTTTGAAATTTTAATGTTCTCAACTGAGCCTCCAGATTTTCCTCTATGGACACAGGCCTAGTTCATAAGAATGTAAGTAGTGACCCATTTAATTCAGCACCCTCACGGTGGCCCTCTCTCTATTCCCCAGATAGCAGGCAAACCTGGAAAAGGACCCAAATTATAGGATTGAGGTTTGAATTTAAATGCAATCAATCCCACCAGGAATACAACAATGTTGTTTTTTACATAGTGAGCATATAAACTACTGCAGAATTCTTCAGCTGGAAAGTTTGCTTCCTTTCTCTTATGTAGTGAGAAGCATTCCAAGCGGTAGTTGCCACGAAGTTTATTTTGGCTGGCCAGAGCATTAAGCTACGTGACAGATCCATGGGTATTATCCAAAGCAGAGTACATGAAGAAATCACCCCTAGTGACTTCCTTTGGCTGCTTAGTGGCCTGTGCAAAATTGGAGGTGATAATAACTGTTCCATTGGGTAACTGCCCATTTCACAAGACTTGCTGCAGATGACAACTTTCTCCCTTGCTGGCTGCTGGTCTATGCTGCATGTCAAGGAAACTGATTTTCTAAAAGAGCAAGGGAAAACTGTCCTTTCCCATCAAGAATCAATCCTTCTTTGCAATGCACACAAGTGCTATTAGAGGAAAGTTGGCAGCATGACAATATTCTATTGAACGAAAAGAGGATCGTGTTGCCACAGCTGACAACCTCCCATATTTCACCTGGTCACACAGATGTAGGCCTCTTGTTCATACATTTTATTTTATTTTATTTCCTTCCAATCACATCCTATAAAACATCTCAAAGTGACTTAACAATAAAAACAAAAAACAATGTCATAAACACCATGTCATAGGTAAAGGGACCCCTGACCATTAGGTCCAGTTGTGGCCGACTCTGGGGTTGCGGTGCTCATCTCGCTTTATTTGCTGAGGAAGCCAACGTACAGCTTCCGGGTCATGTGGCCAGCATGACTAAGCCGCTTCTGGCGAACCAGAGCAGCGCACGGAAACGCCGTTTACCTTCCTGCCAGAGTGGTACCTATTTATCTACTTGCACTTTGACGTGCTTTCGAACTGCTAGGTTGGCAGGAGCAGGGACCGAGCAACGGGAGCTCACCCTGTCGCGGGGATTCGAACCGCGACCTTCTGATCGGCAAGTCCTAGGCTCTGTGGTTTAACCCACAGCACCACCCACGTCCCTAAACACCATGTCATAGATAGACACAATTTCATAGGTTAAAACAATTTCAAACACAATACAGGTGCAAATTCTACAAATGAGGGGGCACCTTTCATTTGGAAATATACATACATGTGAGTTGGGGAGAATGATCTCTGCAACATTCAATTAAATGGTGGGGAATCTTAGGTGCAGGGACTATTATCATGTGTTAGATTGGATTGGCTCTCCCCTCTGCTGTGTTGGGCATTACCATGACATTTTGGGAAGCATTTTCTCTCAAGGCAGGGTAGAGATGCTCCCATTTTATCTCCCACTCACACTGTGAAGCTTTATCTGGTTACGTTTACAGTGGTGTGGAGAAAATGGCTTGTTCCACATGGCACACAAATAACTGGCAAAGGCCAGAGTCACTAATGAATATCATATTCAATTTGTTATTCTTTCGAAATTCATTCATTTCTATTTCATTTCTCTCTCCCCCCCCCCATAGCAAGCAGGAGAGACTTGCTGGAGGTTACAGAGAATGTGGGGAGAGAGCAGAGAAGAGGGTTGACTCTGTAAACTATCCAATTTTTAACTCAGAAAACACTGTAGTAAATATGTCCCAGCAGCTAGACTTCATCCCCTCCATGTCATATGCATGTGAAAACATTCTGCATGTGTTCATTGATATGCTCCTAGAGTTAATTCACATGCCAGCCAAACACATGGATGGCAAAGCCATGGTCATTGGGCAGATTAGCAATGGGGATATTGTTCACTATGTGAAAGGTGCAACGTCTAAATTCATATTTCTTCTTTCTACGTAGTATCACAGTAGGGGGAGTTTGGGAAGCAGCAGGAGACAAGGCTTCTTTGTTGCCTGATTTTCTAGAGAACAACTCTGCTTGAAGGGCTGTCAAAGGACAGTCCTTTATTTGAAGGAATGCTCTATCTGAAAGGCTGCCTGCTCCAAGTCTGGTTTTAAAGTCTGAGCACCATCTTTGCTACCTGAGACAGGTGAGGCTTAACAAGTGCTGATAATTCATTGCATCTCTGAACAAGTGCTGAACCAGTGGCTGGATTTGGTAATGGAATGGAAGAGGGCCAATAAATAAATTTTATGTATGTGCTGAGTTTTAAACTCTTTTTATAAATAAAAACGTGTGTGTGTTTAAAAAAATGTTTTCTAATTGTTTTAACTGTTTTTATATATGTTCCTGTTTTATATATGCTTTATTATAAAGTATTGAAAAATGCCTCGTGGGAAGTAATTCATAAATGAAATAAATAATAATGGACGGGATCCAACTAAGCAGATCCAGTAGCGCAAGTATTTTCTCTTGTGCAATGCAATTTTCCCTTCCTTTCCTCCACCTGCTCTTTCCCCATTGCCTTCCCATATCTGCTTGGGGGGGGGGGAGTTGAGGAACCTCCAGAACAAGTTTGGGAAGAGGTGCCGAGGCACACACAGGGAGAGGGAAGTGAGGTTCTTGTGAAGCCAAAAGTCCAGCACTAATAGATCTATTTAGCTAGAATAATAATAATAGTCACCATAGTCATCATCATCATCATCATACATCTTGAAGAGACTTTTTTCTTTTATCGTTGCAGGCTCAGGCTGCTAAAAATGGCTATAGCATTTTGGAAAATCCCCCTTTTTTCCTGCAACTGTGAGCTTGCTCTGTTATAAGTGGCCCATTTGCACCATCTCAGAAATTGTTTCCAGGGCAATCTGGGGCATATCAATAGGAGATGGCTGCTTTGCTTCATGAGTGACGGCTGCAAAGTTGTCCTGAATTGAATGACCTGACCTGAGAGCAGTAAATGAAGGAGCACATCTTCTGCCTGCTCCCCGCCTCCCGCCTCCCTGTTTTCCTGGCTGGTCTTCTTATGGTACTCTGGTAGGATACTAAGACTGGCAAGATGCCTGCATTCTGAACACCTCACTGAACAATATGGGCTTGTCAGTTCCAATTAATAAGAAAGATAACAAGGATGATGCAAACTCTTGCATAAGATGTTCCAGTTTAGGGGCTATTTTTACAAAGATTACTAGTTACCATTAAATGAAGATGACGACCACAATGACGTTAATAATGCTAATAATAACAACATAACTCTGGCCTTATTTATTTATTTTAAAGCATTTCTGGGCTTGGCTTACTATTCTGAAAGCTCTAAGTAGGATACAAAAGTAATAAATCAGTATTATGAAAACAGTAATACAGCCTTATAAAATAGGAATTCAAAAGTGACATGGTCCAGTCTTCTGAGTCAGAGGAGACCCGGACAGAGCAACTGCTTTGCATGCAGAAGTTCCCAGGTCCAATCCTCAACATCTGGTAGGACTAGGAGAGTGTCCTTTCTGAAAACATGGAGAGCCACTGGCCAATCAGTGTAGACAATACTGAGCTTGATGGACCAATGGTCTGTCTCAGTATAAGGCAGTTCTCTATGCTCTTATGAGAAATGAAATCTGTCCAAGACTCAAACCAAAGAACCCATCACATTGGATTTTATGAGCCCATATGGTACCCAATAAATTTATATGTAAACCCTGGAAGCATAAACACCCACCATCTATCACACAATAGTCTGAGGACCTCACTGCTCCCACATTTGAACACATTTCTCTTAAACCTCAGTATCATGTACTTGAGCATTCGGGTAGGCTTATGTTAATTTACGTAGTTATTTAGATCAAGCTGGATGTATATGTGGTTATTGCATTAATATGAGCTGATGTTTCCACCTCCCTTTCCCCTCTCTGTTTTTCTCACCCCCCCTTGTAACTTTTGTTACAAAAAAATGATTAAAATAATGATGATTAACATTTGCATGAGTACTTTTAAATCTGAGCTATCAGTTCAAGTACAGAAAAAGTACCTGGTCACCCTTGCCATGGGTTTTTGCTCAAAGTGATTGTCGAGGCAATGATTCTTCAACATCAACTTCGTTGGACTGGTCATGTTGTTTGGATGCCTGATTACCACCTTCCAAAGCAACCACTCTATTCCCAGCTCAAGAATGGAAAACAAAATACTGGTGGACAACAAAAGAAGTTCAAAGATGCTCTCAAGGCATATCTAAAAAAAGTTAACAGAAGCACTGATAACTGGGAAACACAGGCCTGCGCACACTCCAACTGGAGAACAGCCTTTACCAAAGGTGTTGTGGACTTTGAAGAAGCACGAATTCAGGGGGAAAAGGAAAAAAAAATGAGCTAAAAGGAAGACACATTTGGCAAACCCTCACCATGATCAACTCCCACCCAGAAACCTGTGTCCCCATTGTGGAAGGACGTGTGGATCCAGAATTGGCTTCTACATCACTTACGGACTCACTGTTAAGATCGTGTTCATGGAAGACAATCTTACTCTGCTACGAGTGATAGCCAAAGAAGAAGACAACTGCAAGGGTGCTCTTTAGCTGCTTTTCAGTGTGTATTCCCCTAAAATATGCATTTTGTGCACATTCCACCTCCATAAAATGTCGGGCTTTCTGCAGTTTTGTGATTGAAACTGCATTGCAACATTTTGGAGATGTGTACATTTTGATTAAATAGTTATGTTCTGATTTGCATACAAGACTAGGACTGGAAAAGTGGGTTGGTTTGCCCCAAAATGCAGACTGAATGGCTTTCTCCTCCATCCGTGGATCTTGCATGTATGAGAAGAAGAAGGAGGAGGAGGAGGAGGAGGAGAAGAAGAAGAGGAGGAGGAGGAGGAGGAGTTTGGATTTGATATCCCACTTTATCACTACCCGAAGGAGTCTCAAAGCGGCTAACATTCTCCTTTTCCCTCATCCCCCACAACAAACACTCTGAGGTGAGTGGGGCTGAGAGACTTCAGAGA
The DNA here is from genome assembly GCF_964106915.1 of Podarcis gaigeae. Lineage (NCBI taxonomy): Eukaryota > Metazoa > Chordata > Lepidosauria > Squamata > Lacertidae > Podarcis > Podarcis gaigeae. Next base: position 55,392,707 of record NC_139685.1, on the reverse strand, counting down.
AGTGTGACTAGCCCAAGGTCACCCAGTAGCTACATGTGGAGGAGCAGGGAAGCGAACCCGGTTCACCAGATTATGAGTCCACCGCTCTTAACCACTACACCACACTGGCTCTCTAGTCTCCAGCTGTGCAGGCCCAACTCTCTAGTCTCCAGCTGTGCACAACACAGCCTCATCCTCTCTTCTGCCTGGGGTAAGGTTTCATTGCTGCAAGTGCTACACACTCTTGATACACCCTATTTCTCAGGGGTGATGTGAGGTTAAATTAATTAATGCGTGAGCTGTTTCAATTTTGGTGAACATCACAGAAAAACTGGAAATCTTGCTGTGCTCTGGAATTCTATTTTTGCTTTTTTTCACCTCTCCTTAAAAGAAGGACTTTTTCTTTAGGAGCTACATTTTTCATCAGTGACATTTCTTAATTTTCCTATAGGACAATATGTTCTCTTGCGCTGTAATTGTTGCAGTGACAGCTTTTCTGCCCTGCATGGTATGTACAAGATCTTCAGTCTGCTCGGTAGAATTATGACCATTATTTGAGAAACAAAAAGCAAAGACTGTATTTCTTGTAAGGTGATTGTTTCGAGCTTGTGCTACATTTGCAACATTTGTGGCCCAACAAGAAGCACATTACTTGGGAGATAACAAAAGAAAGAGAACTAAGCCACAGAAATGACAATGGAGGATTTTCTGTTCTGTGCTTTTTAGCTCCACCAGGGGGCTACTGCTGTGTTACATATATGTTATGTAGCTACTTTCTTAAAGGTAGGTTTCTAGTTGCACAGAGTTCCTCTGACGTCATTCTGCAACATGATCATCATTGCCATCTCTTAGGGTTGTCTCCTAAGTTAGTCTTGGGCTGTGTATATACCACAAATTTAAAGCACATTCCCCCCAAAAGCAAGAACTGTACTTTACTCCTTCCAGAGCTACAGTTCCCTAAACAAACTACAGATCCCAGGATTCTTTGGGAAGGGGAAATACACTTTAAATCAGGCATAGGCAAACTCGGCCCTCCAGATGTTTTGGGACTACAACTCCCATCATCTCTAGCTAACAGGACCAGTGGTCATGGATGATGGGAGTTGTAGTCCCAAAACATCTGGAGGGCTGAGTTTGCCTATGCCTGCTTTAAATGTATGGTGTGTGTGCAGCCTCAGAGTAGACCCATTAAAATTAAGGAACATGATTAACTTGAGTCTATTGATTTCAGTTGGTCTACTCTGAGTACAACTTAGTTTGACACAACCACTAGACACTGGCAAAATTACATTGCGGCTGGTGTGCGTTAACAAATTTGTCTGCTATAAAATGACAGTAAAGGTAAAGGTAAAGGGACCCCTGATCATCAGGTCTAGTCGCGGTAGACTCTGGGGTTGCGGTGCTCATCTCGCTTTATTGGCCGAAGGAGCCTGCGTACAGCTTCCGGGTCATGTGGCCAGCATGACTATGCCGCTTCTGGCAAACCAGAGCAGAGCACGGAAACGCCGTTTACCTTCCCGCCAGAGCGGTACCAATTTATCTACTTGCACTTTGACATGCTTTTGAACTGCTAGGTTGGCAGGAGCAGGGACCGAGCAACGGGAGCTCACCCCGTCGCGGGGATTTGAACCGCCGACCTTCTGATTGGCAAGCCCTAGGCTCTGTGGGTTAGACATGCACAGTACTGCATGTAATAACTTGAAATGGTTCTAACTTGGGTGGGTGGAGAAAATCTCTCTCTCTCTCTCTCTCTCTCTCTCTCTCTGTGTGTGTGTGTTTGTGTGTGTTTGTGTGTAAACCATGGAGTTCTTTGAAATGCTTTGTATAACAAATATTAAATGATAAACCTTTACCTATATTTGTGTTATTGTAATGCTCCTGGTCCATCATCAAAGAATAAGATGCCAGATCTCCATCCCCTCATAATAGCAATCTGCGAAATAAACACCCTAGTGCTAGAGAGGGGGAATTGCATGGCTTCTGAAGATAATTTTTTAAAACTGCACACAATGAATAGTTAAGCTTTTCAGACACGATGATAAAAATGAGATTATTCATGTTACGCACAACATCACTAGTTTGCTGTTTCCTAAGTTTCTCCCAGTTGGGACGCAGGTGGCGCTGTGGGTTAAAGCCTCAGCGCCTAGGACTTGCCGATCGAAAGGTCGGCGGTTCGAATCCCTGCGGCGGGGTGCGCTCCCGCTGCTCGGTCCCAGCGCCTGCCAACCTAGCAGTTCGAAAGCACCTCCAGGTGCAAGTAGATAAATAGGGACCGCTTACCAGCGGGAAGGTAAACGGCGTTTCCGTGTGCGGCTCTGGCTCGCCAGAGCAGCGATGTCACACTGGCCACGTGACCCGGAAGTGTCTCCGGACAGCGCTGGCCCCTGGCCTCTTGAGTGAGATGGGCGCACAACCCCAGAGTCTGTCAAGACTGGCCCGTACGGGCAGGGGTACCTTTACCTTTACCTTTAAGTTTCTCCCATATGATGGACAGTGTTCTTTTTCTTTCTTTCTTTTTTGGATGAATCTGCCCCCTCGTGGCCAGATTTATATAGACTTATGCTCTGAAGAAAACCACAGCAATCCTTAAACACATTGTAAAATGGATGGTAATGATTGCAGTGGTACCTCGGTTTAAGAACAGTCCTGTTTAAGGATGATTCGGTTTACAAACTCCGCAAAACTGGAAATACTGTCCCAGTTTGAGAACTTTACCTCGGTCTAAGAACGGAAGCCGAATGGTGGAAGGGCACCGGCGGGGGAAGGCCTCATTAGGGAAAGCGCGCCTCAGTTTAGGAACAGTTTCGGTTCAAGAATGGACTTCTGGAACGGATAAAGTTCTTAAACCGAGGTACCACTGTATAAGTAAGCCTTGTTGGGACTGGGCAATGCATTGTTAACAAAAGGGGGGTATAAGGCATGATATAAAAAAGGCACATTTTGATTTCATTTATTTATTTAGTTAGTTAGTTAGTTAGTTAGTTAGTTAGTTAATGTGGTGGGTAGTAGAAGGAATGCCATTACATTTAATAAAAGAAAACATGTGTCCTACCAGTTGCATGTTCTAGTTAGGTGTATCTTTGATGCAGGACTTCACAGTTGGGATACTTACTGAGTTAACAAGACTTTTAAAAAAATACTGAAACAAGAAACTTAACATATAAGGAATTGGCTTTAAAAATCATTTTCTTTTAGAATTATAAATCACCTAGAGCTTTTTGTAGAAATTTGACGCTATATAAAAAATTAACTAACTAAACTAACTAAAACAGAAAATGCAGTCAATGATGTGGAAACATTTTTGTAAGAGATCGGTCCTATGTGGATATTATCCATTTGTTTCTGTTTTTTCAGGAATGTCTGAGTCACTTTTTGACAATCTCTGAAGCAAAGTACGATATTAAACAAATGTAAAATGATAAACCTCAAATCATCAAAAGGTCTAAAGAAAGTTTTCTCTTATTATTAACTGAATATGGGCGAAATGCCTTTTGGATCCATCAGTTTGTCGCAGCTTATGAGAAACCATTTATTTATTTTGAACAATTATGATGTCCAGGTTATCTGGGCTGGAGAAAAAATGGAGGCTGCCAGGAACAGAAATCAAAGCCAGTGCTCCATTTATTTAACTTTTAAAACAAATAGAACAACAATCTGAAACAGATGTGGATATGAGTAACAAATGGGGTGTATCTTCATCAAACGCACGGGGAACTGCTCGAGATTTTAATGAGAGTTTACATAATGAATTTGGTGTTTCTACAAAAGCAAATATCATTATGAACCAAACAAAAATGCTTAGTTATTTTAATCTCTCCAGGGCAGTTGCAGACTGTCGCTGTTCCTGCGTTGGATTCAGTCACATAGTGGGAAAATCAGGTTGTGCAATGCTAGTGGATTGAGAGGTCCTGCACAACAGGCCTGCTCCCCCCAAAATGGGACTTTTTTGTGATAAGGAAAATGCACTGGAAAAGCTGGGACAATGTTTGCTTCGATGCAACACCATCTAACCTCCCCACAAACAAATGAGAACAAATCAGAGAATGTAGTCTGCTCTCCCCGCAAGTAAATCCAATGAACGCTTAACTAACAAGTTGTCTGAAAGCACCATAAAGGTAAAGGTAAAGGGACCCCTGACCATTAGATCCAGTCGTGGCCGATTCTAGGGTTGTGGTGCTCATCTCGCTTTATTGGCCGAGGGAGCCGGCCTACAGCTTCCAGGTCATGTGGCCAGCATGACTAAGCCCCTTCTGGTGAACCAGAGCAGCGCACGGATATGCCGTTTACCTTCCCGCCGGAGTGGTACCTATTTATCTACTTGCACTTTGATGTGCTTTCAAACTGCTAGGATACCTCTGCCTAATTCCTTCTTTTCCCTGTGGGTGGCAGATCAAGCTTCAACAGGTCCATCCTTTAGAGCCAGCCGTGTGAATTGGGATGCACTGTGGTTACTTATTGGGGAGGTATATATGCACCTGCTCAGATGCAACCTCTTCTTCTTACTTCACACATTACAAGTTGGCACAGTGAAAACAGGTTCCAGGGCTCAGTTCATAAGTCCATGGCTCAGCTCTGATGATCCCTGTCTTAAATTAAGCTCTGGCATGGGTACAGCCTTCCTGAGTACAGAAGGTACGGAAGGATGCTGAAGGGTGCTATTTGAACCTGGTGTTCTGCCGAGCGTGATGGAACTTGCTGAATGGCAGCTGTTTTTCTACCCACAAAGAACATGCCCATACACAAGCATGGTCTGTGGTGTTCCCTCAGTTGCACTAGTAAAGACAGACAGCAGATTTCATCAGTATAATGTTTCATTGATTTTACAATCAGAAAGTAGTTTAATTATTTACTGTATGATGGTCCTATTCTGTGCTAGCTGCCTTACCCACAACTGCCTGCAGTCTACCTCTGGCTGAAGCTCCACCATCTTACACAAACCTCTCACCCTCCAAAACATAACAAGTCTCTCGAAGAGTTATCAGCACATGATCTATCAATAACTGCTGCTGCTTCATCTTCAAAGAGCCACTGACATGAATGAGAGTTGTGCAAAAGTGAGAGATATAAACTACAACAGATTTAAGGGGCCTTTCCTGGTAGTCAAAGTGCAAAAATGACATTATAAGCAGAAAGGGTATTATACCTTGAAAAGTGTGGTTATTATTCTGCATTCTCCTTCTGACCCATGTTTTCCTGGATCCACCTGATTCATTTTTTTAAATTGTTGATCTTTTCCTGCCCCTGCTTAAAAAAATAACGAGGATTGTAAAAACATCAAAACGTAGGTTTTAAGGAAAAATAAAAATGCTTCATTTTCTATCATGCACAAAATAGTACAGAAATTTGAGTCCCAAAAACATTTCTCATCTTAAAGAATGCTACTTGTAACTTTGCCAGCTTGGAGGGATGCAGATTAGTAGTAGAGCACATGCATTCAGTCCTCAGCATCCCCATTTAGGGCTGGAAAGATCCGTGCCTAAAACCCTGGAGAGCAGCTACTTGTCAGTGCTGACAAAAACGAGCTAGATGGACCAAGGTTATGACTTTGTGTATGGGAGCCTTCCTACGTGTTTTGTGGTGAGCATGGCTGTTGGTGGCCTGGGGCTTCCTTTAACAATTTACATAAATTATGCCGAGAGTAAAATATTTGCTGGAACAGCCTTCCCACAACATGGTGCTCTGCAGATGTTTGGGACTACAACTTCCATCCATCGCAGACAGCATGGCCACTGGTCCTGATGATTAAAGTTCAATCATCTGGAAAGCAAGAGGCTGGGCAAGGTGGATCTTGATAACAAAAACACAGGAAGCTACATGATAGTGAGTCTGTATTGCCAGTGTTGACTGGTAGTGGTTCTCCAGGCTTTCAGACAAAGGACATTCCCAGCCCTACCAGGAGAGACCGAGGATCAAACCTGGAACCTTCTGCCTCCAAACTGTGCACTCTACCGTTGAGCTGCAGCCCTTCCCCAAAGAGTCGGCAACCGAATGAAAGACCAGGAGGAAATACAGATGTCTGTTTGTTGATGGGATGTGGAAAAGGCCAAATCTGAATACATCTGACTTCAAAAACGACACCCAGGAAATGAATCTTTTTACCATAATAGAGTTCAAGCTGTTACAAATGCAAATGTTACATTTGTACGTCCCAGTAAATAGTTTCCCACTGCAGTGTAAACAGACTTGACAGCTCAAATCTGACAGGCATTGCAGAGATTATAATTATGCAAATGCCAGGAAACACTGAAGGAAGTCAGTTTCTTTAATATTCATGAGAGAATACTTATGTTTAATTATAGCACCCAGAGCTCTAACATCAGAGGTAGACAAACCACAAAATACCAATGATGACCTTGTTCAGCAAAGGGGAGGGAATAACATGGTTGTTGGGTAGGGAAAAACATTGTGCTTTTTATTTTTAGCTATAAACCTTCCAGCCAGGGATGCAGAAACTTTTTCAGCTTAGGGGCTACATACCCTCATTTGCACCCTTTCAAGGGCCATGTGATGGTGAGGGGCAGAGGCAAAGACTGGAGCAACAGATGGGACTCTTACCTTTGTTCAGAAGGCTACATTCCAGCTACACAAACATCACAGGTTTACACACACCCTCCATCCTCCATACACACAGGCAAGCAAGATGCATAATTGCTGCTCAAGAGCATGTGTTCCAGCCAAACAAAAACACTTGGGAAGGCCATGGAAGATGACTGGTGAAATATACACGGAGTCGAGTGTGGATTTCATGCTCTTCATTCAGCTCAAAGTAGTGAGGAATGCAAGTTCCCCCGAAATGTCTGCTTTATATACATTATTTACATAATGGGCCCCATGTGATTGGCTAAATCTGGGATTCTCCTGTAGGCCAATCAGGTTGCGGATTCACTTCCACCTGGAGTTGGATTGGGTGGCTTCTGTGGACCAATCAGACTGCTGCATCCTGCATCCTATTGTTCTAGGACCAATCAGACTGCTGAATTCTGAATCCCATTGTTCTAGGACCAATCAGACTGCTGCATTCTGATTCCTATTGTTCTAGGACCAATCAGACTGCTGCATTTTGGATCCTATTCAACTCAGTACATAACAACTGGTGAGGTGGGTGGCCTGAGGAGAAAGGGTGTGGCTAGAGACGGACGTGGAAGGCCGCAATCACTGACCACTGGACCTGAGGTTCCCATACATTTTTAGCAATGAAAATGTAGGGGTGAAGGAAATTTATAGCAAAAAGTATTGTTAAAGATTTGGGGGTGCAACCCCTAAACCCTAAAAATTAATAAATGGGAGGATTTTGATTATTTGGGATATGAAGGAAGAAATTCAAGCTGCAGAGGAGTTCCTGAACTAGCCTATGCAAAAAGAACCTGGCCAAGCTAGGACCATTAAGAAGCAATGCAGGGCCATTGAGAGCCATTGGCAATGCAAGAGAACTGGCCTCCCCTCCTTGCCCTGAGGTGTGAACAGAGACTGGGGATTTGGATGGTTCCCAGTGTAACTGGGTGTGAGGTGACAGGAAAAGAGAATTTTTAGCAGGGTGTTCTGGGAAGAAGAAGGAAGACGAAAGAGTGGGATCCATCTAGGACAGGCTGCCTGGGAAAGATGCCTTGGACTCCATGGCTGCCCTGCTGTGGGGAACAAGCCCCTCTCGATATGGCCATGCTGTAAGATCTGGACTCCCTCCATCCAGTCTGAAAGTGTAAATAGATGGATAAACCATATTGCTTAAAGCTACAACGGTCTCCGCCATGTCTCAATTCTCCAAAGGAACACAGACCCTGGGTGAGTGCCTGGAGCCCCCTGGAGTCTTGCAGAGAGTGGGCACCCAACATTGTAACCGTATTTATATATAACTCCTTGCATGGTGAGGCCCCAGACCCTGGGCCCCACTTAGATAGTAAACACACAGACACCAATATTTTGGGTTAATGGGATAAATTAGGCCACAACTTTATTGGTTCCAAAGGTGAATGGAGGCCTCCCCCAGCCACATTACAGTTTAAATGGCAAGAGGCTACCCCCCCCGGCTAACCTGATTGGTTGGCTGGGGGGCGCGGCATGGCTGGGAGCTCCAGTGACGTGGGCGGCATCCCTCCACCCACAGCCAGGTCACAGGGAGGTCCTAGGTGCCCTCCCGCAACTCTGACTGCCCCTAGGCTAAGGTGAGCGATCTTACCAAACATTCATGATAACTAATTCTTAAGAAAATCAGTACTTGGCTATCTTGTGACAACTCAAAATTGGCACTACAATGTCCAAACGCAATAGCTTTGAAAGTGATAAGAACAGTAAAACTTTAGACACCAAGTGAGAAAGGAGTTTCACTCTAGGCTCTAGCCTAGTCAGTTATAAATAAGCAATCAACACCCTCCGAAGGCCCCACCTCCAGCATCTCCTTGCCTCGTAGCACCACTGCAAGGTACACCCACTGCTCACCAGGGGGCGGTACTGTCCACTTTGGGAACCACTGATCCGGTTTATTGCAGCTGGAACAGAAACTCCGTTCAGGTGTTAGACCTGTACATTTTCTGTATGTGTAGAAGGAAAGACAGGGTGGTATTCATTTAGCTCAGTGATTAATATCCATGTTTCTGCCAGTTCCTTCCCTCAACCCTCACACACTGAAGGGGAAGGTCTGTTCAGCTGAACATGCTTAGTTAGAATCTCTCAAATGAGCAGGAATCAAGTTCACACAAGCTCCTTCGTGCGGAAGATTCTAAGTGTTTTCAGCTGGACAAGGAAAGATCCTCCTTTCAGACCTTCCTGCCCAAAGTGTCAAGCCCTGAGGCAAAAGCCAGCAAGGACAGGGATGCTGACAGCAGGGCTAGTATGCACCTGCCCCAGTTCCTGGTGGGTGCCCGAAGAGGACTATAGATTGCTATGTATATGTAGCAAAAGTGGGTTGATATTGTTACTGTTCCCCACTATCTGTGCTAAATTTACATGTAAAGGAATAGTCTGCAGAATTTGTGAGCCAAGAAACCCGAGCACCATTGGTGGACTGTGTTGCAGCATCCCCTGTGGCGCTGGCTCAGCACCCAGTGTGATCACACCAGTCACATTCTTCTAAATCTGCCCGTACTGTACAGTAACCATGAAGGATGATCTCACAGGGACTTCTAAAGCTCCTCATTTTGCTGCTTACTTGGGGCTGCAGAAACATGATGGTGGAGAACGTATCAGCCATCTATCAAGCCATGGTAGCCTGCATTTGACTTGGTGGGTCACAGGCTCTGCTCTGTGCTAGAAATTGTTTTGCCAGCACCAAGGTTCCAAGTTCATTTCCTGGGCTGAGAAGGACCCATGTCTAGAAGTGGGGAACTTCAGGTGAAGGGATGGAGGCAGATGTCCAGGCCTCTCTTGACCAGGGCTGGAGAACCTTTGGCCCTCCAAATGCTGTTGGACTCCTGCTACCACCAATCCCAGACATCTTGGTCAACAAAAACAGATGATGGGAGTTGTAGTTCATCAATATCCAAAGGGCCAAGCTTCCCCCAGGCCTGCACTAGACCAGGCATCCCCAACCTTCAGCCCTCCAGATGTTTTGGACTACAATTCCCGTCATCCCTGACCACTGGTCCTGTTAGCTAGGGATCATGGGAGTTGTAGGCCAAAACATCTGGACGGCCACAGGTTGGGGATGCCTGCTCTAGACTATTAATCCTCCCCAAAATCTACCTCTCACTGGCCCTGATGCTCTCCCTGCTCCTTGAGAGCTTCTGCCTGGCTGGAAAGCATCCTTGAACTATTATAATGAATGATTCTGTGATTCTATGAATGGATGTTGGTGGGGATGCAGAAACCTCTGACTTTTGCGTGATTGGAATGTCTGTTGTACAAAAGCAAGTGTTGTGTCTGTTGCTCCATCCACTTTTTATCTCTTACTCCAACCACCACCCACAAGAGAATGGGGACCCTTGAACTGCAAAAGATTCCCCACTTGTGGTATAGACAGCACTGAACCAGGTGAGCCAATGCTCTGATTTGGTATAGGATGGTTTCCTATGTTAGGTGTGAGTTGTTGATAGCTCCAGCTGCACTTGCAGAGATTCTGGCTTCTATAAGGATGAGGACCACCCCCCTATTAAATTAGATGTGGGTTTGAAAACGTTCAGCAGTGCAACTGTCAAGCTGTCTAGTTGAAATTAAAAATAATAATCTTGGGGCACCGAGAAGTTCAATGGCCTTAACAAAGGGAATAGAAGCAATCCTGATCAAGACAGCTACAGTCTCAGAGCAAAGTGATTCAACACTCCTTCTAACTCATCCTTCATTGCTATAGCAACCCAGTATTATGACTATAATTTGGAAGGCTGTAAATGGTTATCGTCCTACTGCCAAGGTCATGTAGACGTCACAGGGATTTGCCCATAGATGCTGATTTTCCAAATGGAGTGGACAGAATGTGGCCTGCTGCAAAGATAACAGAAACCTGCAAGAGAGTGGGGGGGGGGAGGGAGAGAGATGAAATAACATTAAGGAAGTGGCTGAGGGTTGTTACGGTAAACTGAAGTGCATATCTGCTGCAGTTCCATTGAAAATAGAGAATGCATTGAAAAAAGGTACAGTATGCATCTGAAATAGCTCAAAAGCTTCATTTGTTGTGAAGATTTTGCTCAACAACTTTTGTGTCTGCATTTTCACTTTTGAAAATAGGGCATCCCTATTATACTGAGTCAGTTTCATTGGCCCATCTAGCTTGTTGCTCTTCCTCCCTGGCAGAGAGGAACCAAGTGGGAGCAACCCACATATTCACAATAAACCATGGCCTTCTGTGATGTGCAAATGAGGCTAATACGAGTAGTGTTCTTATTACTGAACTAAAACCTTTCCCTGCATTGCTTTTCTTCACCTACAAGACCTCGGAAATATGGACATAGGAAGCTACCTTATATTGAGTCTGTCTCATTGGTACATCTTGCTCTGTGTTGGCAGCAGTTTTCAAAGTTTTCAGGCAAGGATCTCTCCCAGATGCCAAGGCTGCCCACAAACAGATGCTGTACCACAGAGCTATAGCCCTTTCCAAGGAGGAACACAACCGCACTGGATCATAATCCCCCATCCCATGTCAGGGCAGGACCTGGCTTAAGCTGGTCCCTTCCCATTGTCTCTACTATGAAGGAGCATGATAAAATTAAGATTGCCCCCTCTCACCACACCTTACATTGTTCTCCCTCCTTCCCAAGCTTTGAATGCAGTAGAGCTATTGCTGGGACACCAAGGGTGGACTGCAAAGTTGACTGCGGAGCTGGAAGATCCCCAGTCGTTAAGGTTGCTCAGGAAAAGGTTTATAAAGCATGACGTGTAGATGGACCCAACTGCATGAAGGGCCACCTTTAGTTGGAATTGTTTTTTCTGACAGTAGTAACTTGAGCCACATCACAGTTTGGGAAATGAGGAGCTGTTGCTAGGCAGAAGTTAATGACCCTGGTAATGAAATAAGCATTGCTTCCTTTTTTTATTTCAATATCTCATATCATATGTAAATGCGTATTGTGAGAATCAATTTCTTTTTGAAACTCCCCTCCCTTCCTTCCTTCTTGCCTGCCTGCCTGATGTTCCATGCATTGTGCACCCAGAAAAGACCTCACTGAATTGGTACTATAGGTGTGCACCCTGCGCTGCTCATAGTGGGCTAGTCTTGCCTATGCATTTCTCATTGACTTCCTTGAGTTTCGCTAACTATTTTTCTTTTGACGACTCATGGCATTGTGCTTTTATAATTTTTTTTAACCATCACTATCCTTTAGTGACTCAGCACTTCCTGCCTAAAGCTCTTCTTTGGTAGCTCATTTTCTAAACAACTGGAGATCCAGAAATTGCCGTGGCCCCATTATAATCAATTGCTTTATGCTTTCATTCTGCCTGTTCAGAGCAATCTGTACTTTTGCAAGGAAATAAAACTGCCATTCTGCACCTCTGCAGCAAATCCCGTCTCAAAGGACAGGCATTTCCATCACTGATTTTCAGGTGTTGGCACTATTGTCGGGGAACATACGGTTCCATTCCTTTTGGAAGATCTGCTTACTTTTCTGATTAAAGTATCAAGCTGTTTCTTATTTTAAGCTGAAGCAATGAAAAGGTATTTAAAGTTAAAGAAATATATAAAAGGGTATGTGTGCATGTGTGTGTAATCTATTTTTAAGGGTTCATTAGGCTGACTTGGTATAAGGCACTTATCTACATGAGCTCAGATGGGGCCCCACTCCAGACAGAACCTTAGGGTAGGGTGGATAGATGAAGATTGAAATTGGAATCTGAATCATGCAGCAAGACTATTCAATTCATTGGCCCTAGCTGTGTTGTATGTATGCTAGATTAAATGAGCTTTTAGTCTCATCCATCAGAGCTCTTCATATGTTTTTGTTTTCTTACCTGGTGGCAGTGGGCGGAATCTGCACACCCTAAGCAGTGCCATGTTCCTGGGTCGATTTGCCACTTTAATTTCCCACAATGTAGCATCAGTCTTGGGCATCGTGAGAAATCAGAAATCAGAATAGACGCAGCAACATGGCACTGCTTCGACTGACTGGTCGATTTAAAAAAAGAGGTTCCCAGCACAGTTATTGGCAGTGGGCCCTACCAGCATGTTATGGTCTAAGCATCTGCCAGGGATAGCAGATACTAATGCCAGCCCAGCCAACAAATTCTGGAACATCCAAAGTATATTATCGACTGTTATCCTCTTATGTTTCTGGTCTTCTTGATGTCTTTGCTCATTGCCCCTGAATCCTAACTTTCACTTCCCCACAACCTGCTCTTATATCCTTGGGTGCCCTGTTCTCCTGTGGCCACTGTTTCCTTTAGCCCCTCCAGGCTCATTCCTCTTCTCAACACCAACCCAATCCATAGCAATATTGCTACACTGGAATCCTTTTTTCTATTCCAGGGCAGGAGTTAGCAACCCTTACCAGGAACTCTGGCCTAAGAGGCTTACGGTCTATAGGATGTAACTCCAATGTGACCTGAAGATGTAGATGATCAGAGCTCTGCACATTTGTCTTCAATGTGCTTCACAGAATCCCAGATAACCAGATAACTTGAGGTGCCCTCACTAGGCTGGACTTCTGCTCTGTATAGCATGGATGAAGAACCCATGGCCCTCCAGATGTTGTTAGACCGACACATTTTCCTGTAGCATCACACCCCTGTCACCTTCGCAATCTCCCAAATATCCTGTCTCTGTCCACGCCTCCGAGCAGGGAGGAAGGATAGCTTTTTGCATTGCAAATGGCCCTTAATATCCCACTGCCATGCTCCTCATTGTTTCTCAACAGTTCTGGGCTTAGCTAGCCTGGCCAGACTGGTTTGTATAAACTAGTCCAGGAATTTCTTGTCTGGCTCATTTTTGCAGCTTGTATTTTCCCTTCATATCCTAAATATGATCTAATACTACTGTTTATTAATTTCTACTATTCTCTAACAGACTCTGGTATTCCAGATCTATGACAGTATATACCAAGAAAAAGCTCTAGTAGACCTCTTTCAGTCCTCTTTGTAAAATACCATGTGTCTCTAGCTAAATGTTTTCAATGAATGCTGAGATTCTCAGAATCCTAAATTTCTGATGAACATGGTGCTTACAAAAAAAGCCCTCATCGAAACTCAGGACTATGTTTCTTGACTGTCTCTTCCTTGAAGCAGTTTCAATTCGGAGCAATTTCAAGATTTTCAGCTATCTTATCATCTCATCAATTAAACAGTGTGCACGATCAAGACTTTATACGGAGCAATAAACCTCACCCTCTTTATCAGAGTTTATGTCCCACTGTGAATTCCAGAAGAGATTAAATCTTTGGGGACTTTGATGGCATTTGTTATCTTTTTAGGGATACTAAGTACAGCTTCAGTGTCAGGTCCAAGTCCATTCACGCCTGCTGGCTCATGTACCGATTAAAGCTATTATTGAGTATTACTTTTAAAATGTCACAATAGGAAGACACTTGAGTGAAAAAAGAAATGAATGTAAGAAGCTATTTGACTGTAGGGTTGGACCATAAACACTCTTTGGTGCATGAAACGCTGGCAAACACATATGAGAGCTGGGTGGGCTAGCTTCTTGGGGAATGGTCAAGGCTCAGTATTAGAGCATCTCTGTTGCATGCAGAGACTCAGCATCTTCAGTTACGGCTAAGAGAGACCCATGTCTGAAACCCTGGACAGCCACTGCCAGGCAGTGTAGACAATACTGAGCTACTGTAGGTGGACTAGTGGTCAGACTCGGTATAAGATAGCTTTCTACGTGGCTTGTTGCTTTTGCTCACTAGCAGAGAGACACCAAGTGGGTTTACACATTCACAGGGAACCAGTAACCATGACTTACAGACAGACATGGTACCATGTCAGGGGGGGTGCCAGGGATAGACATTGGTTTGTGCTTTCATTATCATTGTTGGAAGCTGAAGATAGTTTGATGGAGATTTAACTTCCTACGGGTGGTATCCAGTTAATGTATCCCATCAATGTAAGGATTTCTGCTTGGGCAAGGAGACTTGTCCCTTTCTCCTTCCCCTGCATATTCCCTGCACCCTCAACAAATCTGCTCCAGGGGGCTAGGGGAACACCTAGAACAAATGTGCAGGGCACATGCAGTGGGGGTTGGGGGAGAGAACATGGGAAGCTGCCTTATAATGAGACATAGGAGCATAATAATAGTCTGATGGATCAGGCCAGTGGCCCATATAGTCCAGCATCCTGTTCTCACAGTGGCCACAAGCGGGATTCAAGCACAACAGCATTATCCCCTCCTGGGGAGAACTGGTGTTCAGAAGCATTGCTGCCTTCAACTTTGGAGGCACAGGCATCATAGCTAGCAGTCATCAATAGCCTTATCACCCATTAATTTGTTCAATCCGCTTTTAAAGCCATATACAGTGGTACCTCGGGTTAAGTACTTAATTCGTTCTGGAGGTCCGTACTTAACTTGAAACTGTTCTTAACCTGAAGCACCACTTTAGCTAATGGGGCCTCCCGCTGCCACCGCGCCGCCGGATCCCGATTTCTGTTCTTATCCTGAAGCAAAGTTCTTAACCTGAAGCACTATTTCTAGGTTAGCAGAGTGTGTAACCTGAAGCGTATGTAACCCGAGGTACCAATGTAGACTGGTGGCCATCACTGCCTCCTTTGGGAGCGAAGTTCAGAGTTTAATGATGCACTGCATGATTGTATGAAATGCCTGACATTGTTTATTTATCAAATTGAGACCCTGCCTTTCCCCCCAAAGAGCCTAGGGTGGCCTTTCATTTAGTTTAATACATAACCATGTCAGTGCTGCCATTTTATGGTCCGTGAGATCAAGAAGAGGAACCAAGAGCTCTGAGGTGACAATACCTAGTCTTGTATTTGGGTCCCCTCCAAGTCTGCAGTTTTATATTTCTGAGGTGGGATTCTGTAGAAAGAGGGGTGGCTCAAGTGGTCAAAACAGTGTCTTGGTTAAGTTCATGACTCTAGCAAGTCTGTAAAGTATATCTTTGCATGACGAAAGTGTGGACTAACGGGTTGGAAACTAGCTGGAGATGCTTCCAGGGACTAAAGGGGACAGGCCTTCCCTTGTCTACTGGCTGGAGTGAGGCCTTCCCTTGTCTACTGACTGTCATCAGTGAGTGTAAAAACAGACCTGGGTTGGGAAGAGACATAGAGGTTTCCTTGCTCTCTGTTTGGAATTCAAAGCTATGGTTTTTCGGATCCTCCTAGAAACTTAATAGGGCAACAAGATCTGCTGGAACGTTAATGCTATGAGCCCTTCCACCCTACGCTCAGCCTAAATATATGCATAAATAAAACCATATATCACAAAGACATTGCCATCTCCTTTGACCTTCTTTCTAAGGATACCAAACACAAGGAATGTGCTGGAATGCTTGAAATATTTCACTGCGTGGAGATTTGGATGCTTGTGACAATATTTATAGAAGGGTCCCTAATAAAAGGTTTGCGAACCACTGGTCTAACAAGACCCTGAACAGCTGACTCAAATAAAATATTCTCAAAGACTAATATTTATGCCTAGGGATGGGAGCTCTTCCAAAAAGTAAGACGCTGCCACTTGTTATGGATTTCTGATCCATTGCAACATTTCCTTTCCTGCTGTTAAAAAACATCTAGCTATCACAGTCCTTCCCTGAACACTGCACATAATTCTAATCTGATAACGTAAGCACTAGAGCAGCATGACAGAAGATAATGCACCTATTAAATGACCTGTGGGTCATCCAGATGAACTGCGGCATCATCAGTTTCCTTGAGCTTAGAGCTTTTTC
Organism: Podarcis gaigeae; assembly: GCF_964106915.1. Lineage (NCBI taxonomy): Eukaryota > Metazoa > Chordata > Lepidosauria > Squamata > Lacertidae > Podarcis > Podarcis gaigeae. The sequence goes on along the minus strand of NC_139685.1, from coordinate 55,376,472 downwards.
CAGAGTATTTCAAAAGACCATTTTGCTGCCTGATGCACATGGTATGCCTCCTAATTTTGACTGCTGTGCTACAGAATGAGAGTTGGCCCAGTTTGGAGACAGACACCCTGCGGAAGGTGGCAGTGGCTGGGAGCCAAATGATCGGCCGACTGTACCAAGAACTTGTCTGTTTGCTAAAATGAGGCCGCAGCGCCATCTGCCAATTTGGATCCTGTTTGAGGCATAACATTGAATTATTTGTGGGTTGCCAAGTAGCAGAAGACAACAGGGCCTGTGGCCAAATCCATACTTGGTAGAAGCTGAATGTGAATGGAGGCAAGACCACCTTGCACCTGCTGTGAGTCTCTGCCCTTGTAAAGTCTGCTCAGATACCACTCAGATCTCACTAACTGATGTGAAAATAGGAGACATTGGGTTCAAAACTTCCATTTCTGACATTTCTGACTAGCCCTGCAGTCCCTGACATGACATCCATGGGTATCACAGCATCCTCAAAACACCCGCCAAAGTTCTTTGTTTCTCCCGTGTTTTCAACTAGTTTTAGGGGAGTGTTCAGTTGTATGTTTATTTTTTGTGAAGAAGGAGAAATTGTCTCTTTTTTATCTGTTTTATATTTGGCAGGGGAGTAGGTTTTCATTTGAACTTTTCCCATTTTTCATCTGTGAAATGGGATTGTGGTCTGTGCCCATGAGAGTGTCATAGATTTGCAGATGTGAAAATCTGCACCACACAATGGAACTCACTGACTTTGGTTAAATTCAAGCTATTTAAAAGCACATACACAAACACACACCTCTTATCTTTCCGCTGTTCCTAGTGCAAACTTTCTCTGTACAATTTCCAGTGTTGGAAAGTAGCTCATTTTGTGGCAACTGATGTTTGCAAATGCAATAAAAGCAAACATTACAGGAGATGTTAGTCATCGCCATCAGCATTTGACTTGAAAATAGAAAACCTGTGCAAAACCACCATGTTCCAATTCATGTCACTGCCACCAAAAAAAACCCTGTAACTGAGTAGGGGTACAGGTGTGTACTGAGAAGTTGTTTCCCCCCGCGAAAAATATTACGATGAACAACATCCAGTTGTTGAAAGTAAAATATTGTCACGCACCACCCCAATCTCTGCTGTGTGGTGCAGGATTCCAGCAGTACAGGAGCTTACCCGGCGCTTGTGTTTCCTTTGTAAATGAGGCAAAGTAGAGACTGTGGTGTCTTTATGATATATGGTTTGTTTACACCCTGAGCCTATGATGGAGGGGATTCCAGCACTACACTCCAAGAGGGTCCAGCTTCTCCCACAGCTGCCACCTGGGATTTAGACTGCTAGCCCCCATTGCTCTGATACCTTCTTCTCCAGCTAGATGCCACTTGAAAACTAACTTTTCCTCCTGCTTCCATAAAGCTGAACTGCATTGCTGAAACTCAGCTCCGCTGAAGGTGAGGGCCCACCTCTCTGCCATCTGCCATCTGTGCATCTCTGCCTTGGCTAATGGTGCAGATCCCTGTCTTTGTTTGCTTAACGACTTGGCCATTACATTTCTTTTGTTCTCCTTGATGGTCTTCTCCCAAGCTGGTTTGGCCTGTATTTTAGCACTTCACTAAATCCAGCACTTAGCAGTTCACTTCAATACTCCAAGCACTGAATAAATTCTAACATCTAGAAATTAGAAGGGGGCCCGGCACCCCAAAAACTCATAACAGTACAGAAGCAAACTTCACAAAGATTCACTCCCATCCACACAAACTTAAAGGGTTAAAGATGATCCCCAATGTATTGATAGAAATGAATGCAGAGCTTGTGGGGCCATGTGGGCTAGCCCTGCTCTCATGCGTGCAGCATTCATGCTCTCACTGTCTGTGTATTTGGCTAGCATGTAATGCTGGTTCCCTTCTACTGATGGAAGGAAGACCCTGAGTGGACCAATTGTTTCAGTTCATTGGTGGTGGCGGTGGTGGCAGTGGTGGCAGTGTGTCTTCTGCACTTGCGTTGTATCTTTCTGATGGATGTGGTTTCTCCAGTGTCATTTACCTCTGTTTTCCTGTAGCTATGAACTCCATAGCAGGTATGCTGTGACAACCTGTCATTGGCCTGACTGCAGCTTATTTGAATGCAGCAGTGGGGCAGGATGGAGGTGAGGTCACGGCTATGTGGATGCTCCACCTGTATATCCACGTAGCCCTGACTTTGTCATGACCCTTCCCTGCATCATCCAGGCAAGCTGCAATGACACCAATGTAGGACATAGCTGTCAACCTTTCCCTTTTCTTGAGAGGAATCCTATTCGAAATAAGGGAATTTCCTTTTAAAAAAGGGAAAAGTTGACAGCTAAGATGAAGGAAGGCTGTCTCCATGGTTCTGCCCCACCCTGCCACCCGCCACTGTACATACTGATAACTTGGGTTGTCTGCCTGGGTGGCTTGTGTTTTGGTTTCTATATTTGGTCCATTGCTCCTTGTATAAACTGCACCTCTTGATTATACATCATTATAAATATAGTCTCAAAACAGAAAGTGAAAAAGAGGCTAAACACAAGTTAAAAGAGGGTGCAAACAAGCAGAGCTTAAGAGAGCTGAACTGCACACGTTTCCTGCAACACTTAAATCTTTTGACAAATTTGTTATCTCCTTCTCGACTCTCCATCTGCCCTTCTCCTGTTTCACTTCCCTGTCTCAGAAGCCCAGTACCTTCATACCTTGACTTGCACCTGTTAGAACTGATAAAATATTGGTGGCCCTGTGGAAGCCAGTGGATTAACAAGAGTACAAACAGGACAAAACTGTATTAAAAGATTAGGGGAGCTTAAATTTACTTAGGCACATGGAGCAAACTACAGAAACTGTGCTTAGCAGATAGTTTTATACAATCCCCAGCCAGGGGCGCCGACTTATAAAAAATATTGGGGGGCCCATACCGACTTATAAAAAATATTGGGGGGGCCCAAGACCTCCAAACCGCTGCTGCTGGGGGAACGAAAAGGGCGAGCCCCGGGCTGCCCCGACCTTAAGTGAACCTGTGAAGGCCCGCCCTTTGCGGCAGCCGATTGGCTGCCGCCGTGGGCGGTGAATATTAATGAGCTAGGGGGAATCCCCGCTTCTCGCGGGGCTGACGCCAGCCCCGCAAGATTGTTGATGAGTCGAGAGCCCGCAACCCCACCCCCTCTCTAGATCGGGAGTGGCTTTGTTTTAACTCATTACTGAATGTATTTTAAAAGGTAACTATCGTCAAACAAGGAAAATAAAAAATACCAACATAATTTTGTGATTTTACAAAGCATAATATAACTAATAATTTTCTTAAATTATTGGGGGGGGCGGAGCCCCCCCAAACGAATTTTTGAGGGGGCTCGGGCCCCCTCAGGCCCCATGGAGTCGGCGCCTATGTCCCCAGCACATGAACACTGTCCTGGGGGGCTTCTGTCTACTTACAGGACAATGGTATGTGAAAATTGTGGGATTTCCTCTTTAAGGATCTGGTGGCACTCTTCTGGGTACTATGTCTTTTTTTACATATTGTGGGCAGCATTTCCAGACCAAGTGGTGAATGTAAAAAAAAAAAGTTCATAGAAACATTTGCCAACTCACTGCAAATCCCCTGCTCCTGCTTCCATTTTCCCTTGAAGGGCCTTTGTGAACTGACTTTTAGCCTTTTGTCTTAGAGGTAAATCCCATTGAATTCAGTGGGACTTTCTCTCAGGTAAGTGGGTATAGTTATGCAGACTTAGTTATGCACACCATGAAGTCTTAAAGCCCATCTTTGTTTTCATTGTTCAATACACATGCAAGGCTAGATTTAACTGAGCTGTCCTGCCAGCAGTATCCAGTGTGTGGACTCCTGCTAGCACAACAGGGCTTCCCCCTTCCTCTCCTCACCCCCATGCTTCCCCCAAATCCACTCTGGAGGGCTGAGAAAACTCCCAGAACAGTGCACAGGGGGAGGAGAGGAGGAGATCAGTAGAAATGCTTGAGCTGATGGAATGATTGTCATAATGTGAGGTTGAATTCCACCCTCACCTTTATAAGGTCACTTATTCTGGATAACTTTGTCCCCGTATTACTTGCCTCAAAGAAATCATAAAACCCTCATCACAATTGCTTGGCAATAACTTTACTAAGTCAATAAATGAGGAGAGACAGAGAGATCTGTGGTCTTTCCATGGAGTAGTCAATCACACTGTAAACAGGTTAGGCCACTTGATAGAGCTGTGTGAAAGCCAAGCCAAGTATTCTCTTCCTTTACATATTGTAGGAAAGAAAGTACCCTCTACACAAAATGTCAAGAGTTTCTCACAAGCCTGTAAATGTCTGTCTAATGGCCTGGGTACAATCCACACTGAAGCTTCTTTCATGTGCAGAGCATCTCTGTACTGTACTGATCTTTTTTGCAAATGCAATTGCTGCTCAGAAGTCACATTATATTTCCTTAACCACTGAAGCCAGGTTTTAATTGGCCCTAGGTAACACAGAATGCTTTTTAAGAAGATACAGCAGAGCACATTTGTATACTAAATAGACTTAACTCTCCTGGTTTCCCCCTCATCGATAGAAATGAAGTCTGATATTCCTGTTACTCAAGAGCCCTTAAAGAAAATTCCAAAGGTTGAACCCAGACCCAGTGTTCATCAGAGGCTTCCAGTGGAGCTGATTTTTCTAGATTTCCCTATCCTCTGCAGGCAGCTCTCAGACCCACCTCCTATGCTGTTGTCTGTCATTACCACAAGATGTGGATATGTCCACCAGCTTATATGGCTTTAAAAGAGGATTAGATAAATTGATGGAGGATAAGGCTATCAATGGCCACTTGGATGGGAGGAAGCATGTCTCTGAATGCAGGCTTCCTCAACCTTGGCCCTCCAGATGTTTTTGGCCTACAACTCCCATAATCCCTAGCTAGCAGGACCAGTGGTCAGGGATGATGGGAATTGTAGTCTCAAAACATCTGGAGGGCTGAGTTTGAGGAAGCCTGCTCTGAATGGCTACTTCACTCTCAGAGGCATCAGATCTCTGAGACCAGCTGTGGTGAACAATAAGAGAAGAGAGTTATTGGTCATGTGTCCTGCTTGTGGGATTCCCAGAGGCATCTGACTGATCACTGTGGGAAACAGAATACTGGACTAGATCTGATGCAGCAGCTCACGTCTGCCAATTTTCACATGTGCTGTTAAAACTTCAGTTTTCTGGAGGGCTTTTGGACTGGGTGGTAATTAAATTATTCACCAAATGGAATCCCTCTGTTCTGATGCAATGTGCTTCTGAATATCAGATTTTGAGGACAAACAGCTGGGTGGTTGTTACCTCCCCAAAAACATCTGGCTGGCCACCTTTTGGAAGCATAATAGATAGATCAATCCAGCACTGGCAGGGCTATTATGTTCTGAATTAATCAGGCTTGTTTGGGAATAATGTGACTTTTAAAGAAAATGTAGTAAAGATCGAGTTACAGAATGAGCCAGTTTGCAAGCATTTCAGTCTGAAAGCTGGAAGAGAAATTACAAATGGCTTTCATTACATGCACTCAGAGCAAAGTCCTGGTGTTTCCAAAATGTACAATTCCAAGAGGACATCACTTACAAGTTGCAAGTGAGAATTATGGCAAAAGAAAATGTTTTTAAATAAACCAAGGCTCTCCATAAAGCAGCAATGTTTACACCCTAGGCAGTTCTAAGAATTACAATGATCACTTGACAGCATTAAGAGCTGAGATGAAGAGGTCAGTGTTCAATTCCACAGGAAATATGGAGCCAGGGGAATTCTTTCTATTGTATTTCTTTGGGGTCTTAAATTTTCAGGACAATCAGTTCCATATTTCCTCCTCATTCTTACAGATGCTTAAATTTCCCTGCAGTGAGTTTTGAGGGAGGTAAAATAGCCAAGTAGTCAGGGCAGTGACCGCTTCTCCCTGAAGGTGGCAGGTTTGAATGCCTTTCAGCTTGTAGCATAGATCAACAATTTATTCTATAGGGAAATCAGGGAAGGGCCAGAGCTCAGTGCTTGGCATGTAGAAGGTCCCAGGTTCAATCCCTAGGAACCCCAGATAGGATTGGGGAGAAACTCATTTCTCTCCTTCCCTCTCTCCCTCCCTCTTACAAACACACACTTCTGAGTCTGAAAGGGTTGGATCTCATCAAACTCTGAGCATAGCAATGCCTTTCCTTCAGAAAAAAAATCTGTTCATAGAATGAATCCGAGGACTGATGCAATGATCGAGTCTTATAGTGAGCCAGACAAGTGACATATGCCTCTAGCTTTGTAATGCTTATGAGTCTGGACTCAGTCATCTGAGGGGTTTTTCCAACCTTCCTAACGTTCCCAGTCCTGTTTCCCCCAATTTGCTCTGTAAACCACCCTGAGGTTTGTTTGTTTGCTTAAGAAATGAAAAAGCGAGCTTGACGTTTCTTAAATTAAATAAACAGCTAAAATCAAGGCATAGAATGCTTTCTGGAGCTGGCATATAGTAACATGGCCTAAATACAAACTGTAGTGTCCTGATTACTCCAGCCTTTGCTAACCTTCCCAGATGTGTCTGTTGGGGATGATGGGGGTTGTAGTCCAAAATAGCTGAACAGCACCAAGTTGATGAAGCCTGGATTGCAGAGTTTACAGGAAACAGGTCTGGCGGCAGCTGGGGAATGGAAATTTAAGACTCCAAAGGCTAAGAATGGGGGTCTATTCATGGGAGCCACTTAACCCATTGCACTCTTATGTTCCAAAACAAGGAACCAATTGGTCTTCTGTTCTTACTCCACAAAGTTTGTTAGCCTTACATCAGAGCAGAACTTGTCCCAGTTCCATTTATGTTCTCTATGATTTGTCCTACTCTTTTTTCTTCTTTCCTTTGTTGACTTCTTTGAGTCTTTCCAGAGCAGCTCCTATGCCCTGTCAGCAGAAATCAAGCAAATGGCTACATTTTATTTCAACCTCCTAACTACACAAATGAATAAGAATCACTGTCCAAAGCTACTGGTAAGGTCTAATATTCCTTTTCTCATGCTGGTGATAGGCAATTGGAGGTAGGAGATTTTTGAGCAGACGTTGTGGACCAGATCCAGGCCCTTTTGGAGGAAACTGATTTTCTAGATCTATTTGAATTGGAGTTTAGATCTGGTTTTGCTTTGGTCACTCTGTATGATGACCTCTGTTGGGAGAAAAATGAGGAAATGTGTCTCTGTTAATTCTCCTTGACCTCTCAGCAAATTTTGATACCATGATGTCCTTCTGCAGTGGCTGTCCATGTTAGGGGTGTGTGGCACCTCTTGCTGTAGTTCCAGTCCTATTTGGATGGTCATTTCCAGGGGGTGATGCTTGGGGAGTGCTCTTCAGCCTCATAGAGCATTCAGTGTGAGGTTCCTCAGGGTTTAATTTTATCCCCAATGCTGTTCATCATCTTCATGAAACCGCTAAGCGGGGTTATATGGAGTTTTGGAGTATGTTGTCAGCAATATGCTGACGACACACAGTTCTACTTCTCCTTTACATCTACAGGGATGTCAGGGAATGTGCTGGACCATTTTATTCCCTTGGAAATTGACTAGATGAAGGCTAACAAACTGAAGCTCAATCCAGATAAGAGTGAGGCACTGTGGGCAGTTCCCTAGATTGGATGGGTGGGAAGTGGTCTGCTCTTGATGGGTTACACTTCCCCTGAAGGAGCAGGTGTCCCTTGACATGCGACTGAATTAGTCCTGTGACCACATGATCCCTTCAGTCCCTAAATACCAGAAATGGTTGCAGGCTGCTACAAACTCTTTTCAGTTATAGTTCAGTTTACATAGAATTTCCTACATGTGATCTTATATAGCAGGGAGCAAGTGGAGAAAATAGCTGGTCAGGTCTCATGCATGATCTGTAGTGTGGTAATACTAAAGATTTGTCCAGATGGCAGCTGTGATTAGGATCACAGAAACACAGCAGTATAAAAAGTAAGCAGCAGCACAGGAGACCAAGTGTGAAGACTACATCCTGTGCAGGTGAGACCATGCCCTTCATGGCTGGATCAGGAACCAAGTGAGATGGGGAGAGAAAATAGGGGGGAAATGAACCACCACCACAGCAGAATGAAGAAGAAAGAAGAATGCAGGACATCTAGCCTGTGCCAGCAAGCATCTATGACTTTCTGGAATAGAAACAATATAAATATAAAATTATGGGCTGCAATTCATTTTTCCTGGCAGCTTCATGAACAACACTGAAACAAAATACTTCACTACAGCTTAGTGGCAACTCAAAACTTCCCAGGTTTTGTAATTTCCCATAATGAAGTCATTTAAATAGAATAAAATAAACTCATCTGCTTAGTCTGTATTGGCTCCTATGATTTTGAAATTATGGTTCTTTCCCTCATTGCAAAATCACTTTCTTTTCTTCATTCAGCTAAATAAAAGACTATATTTAGCAATCATGACTATTTTTTTATTCCATACTACCTATACTTGAGGTCTTGTTGGTTTATTTGATGTTTGGGTTTAAAGATAAGTAACGGCATTCTACAAATTTGCATGATTTCAGTGACTTATCCTATGAAAATTAGCAAGGCAATAAAAACTGAAGAGTGCTAATTAATGATCCACAGAGAACCCATTGCAAAATTCGCTAGGTGTGAATTACCCATTGACCTCATTTAGTTTGGGAGCTGCTATCTGATCTATGAACCAAGAAGCCACCAATTCTCATCTCTCCCTTGAACCTCATCTCTCTCATAGCTTTACTATAATTTGTCAGCTCCAGACTCTTTCTACAATAATAAAAATAATGACCTTCCATAAAGTGTTGTAAATATTTTACTGAGATGATGTATGTAAAACAATGCATCATTTAAAAATAAAATAAAAATAATATATCTATGTTGAGAATATGCTTATAATAGATGGATGGTAGGCATCAAGTCAGTGTAGAAGAATGAAAAAGCACAAGAAAATTTAATATTAAACCTAACTACAGTAACTACTTAACTGTTAATTGACCCAAATTAGGTAAGCAGGTCAGCTCAGAAAGTGGGTCAAATTCTCAGCTAATATGATTTGCCAAATCCTCACACACCAACTTTCACTTGTGTAGCCTGTTGAGACTTCCCATTTTTTAGCTGCCTCCATTCTTTCTCCTGCAGCTGTAAACAATGCTGCCATCTCATGGTGTTGTCATTAGTACAATAAGGTCTCTCACCTATGGGCTAACAAGATGTTTTCTGCTTCTAATGGCTTAATATAGTTGCTTGCTATTTCTTCTTATTTCAACCAGTTGAAACTTGGCCTAAACTGTACCCTCTAGAAGGTGAGAATCTTTCAGTTGACTAGTCTGATATTAAGACAGTCCTGTGAGGGTTTGTAGTGTTTGTTTGTCACACCAAAACTTGCCAAATAAGTAGATTTTTGTGTTGCATTAGGAGGCATGTGATACAACATTGATGTTAAGTTTCTCTGACCATCAGTCAGGTTGCCTAGATTCTTAAGGTGATTATTGCAGCATAAGACATGTCTGCACGCTTCTGTTTTCCTTCTTCCTACATAATGCCCTGCTCTGATATATTTGCCACAAGCAGAACTTGCCATTTTGCTTGCCACACACTCAGGGGACTTTGAGGGAGCTGGTAAAAAATAAATAAAAATCTGCTTCTCACAAATGAGCACAGCCATTTTCCATGCTTGATTCTAAAATTGATCCATAGGCTCTCCAATGCTGTATCAAGAGTCTCCAACATGGTGCCCTCCAAATATTGTAGACTACTACTACCACCAGCATCTCATTGATCATTGGCCATGCTAGTTAGGGCTGATGGGAGATGGAGTCCACAACATCTGGAGTACACTACATTGGCTATCCCTGTTCCATGCAGCTGTTTATTTTCATAAGGTCAGACGCTCAAATCCACACGGTGGGGTGAGCTCCCATTGCTTTGTCCCAGCTCCTGCCAACCTAGCAGTTTGAAAGCATGCCAGCATGAGTAGATAAATAGGTACTGCTGTGGTGGGACAGTAAACGACGTTTCTGTGCACTCTGGCACTCGTCATGGTGCTCTGTGCACCAGAAGTGGTTTAGTCATGCTGGCCACATGACCCAGAAAAGGTGTCTGCAGACAAATGCCAGCTCCCTTGCCCTGAAAGCGGAGATGAATGCTGCACCCCATTCAACTGGACTTAACCATCCAGGGTCCTTTACCTTTTTATTTTAATCAATATATTTATCGAGACTTTTGCTAGAACAAAATAGGACATACCATGGAAGTAACAAAAGGAAAGTCATAAGACATGACATAGGAAGAAATGAAGCATTTACATCCTGGTTCACTGAGTTCAGTATTGACACGTATGATGCGTCAGTTTCATAATTCTCTAATCAGGATTACAAGAAGGTGAAGAATAACAAAGAGATAAAACAAATTTGTCATGATTTCCTCCATTCCATGCCACACACATTTAAATCTGGGCACAATTCAAAGTGCTGGTTATGACTTCCAAATGCCCTCATGACTTAGGTTGAGGCCACATTCTCCCATACAAGTTTGTCTGGTTTTTAATCTCCTCAGCAGAGGCCCTTCTTTCTGTCCCACCAACACCAGAAACACATTTGACAGGAACTACATAGAGGGCAGGAGTGCCAACTTGGCCTTGTGACTGTGGGTGCCCAGGGCCATGGGTGCCATACAGTATGCATGGCCCTGGCACCAAACTTTGTGGGTGCATTCATGGGGAATTTTGTGGGTGCTCGGGCACTCAGGGCCCCAGGAAGTTGGCACCTATAGAGGGCCTTCTCAATGGCTTCTCCTTGGCTCTGAAATTCCTTGCTAAGGGAGACACAACAAATTTTCTAGAGACTGTTCAGTTGGGAGCAAAGGCATTCTATTTAGACAGCACTTTGGCTTTTAGGGTGGTATCTACTAAATATGCAGTAGTTGGTGTTAAAGGAGAGATTTATAGCTGAATAATACAGTACACATCATGGGGGGGGGGGTGGAGAATGTCCTAACTGCTTTGCTTTTATTAATTTATTTTTACTTTGCATTTTCTTGCTGTTTTCTTGCATTTTCTTGTATCTATATTATTGCACTTCGATCACCTTTAGGTGGAAAAGCAAGGTACAAATTTAACCAATGAATAAATAGTTTAGTTTGTGCATGAACACAGACCTCCCATGCTTTGGCAAATTTATCAGTGAAAAAGGTTGCAGCCCACAAAATTTTAGATGGCTAATGCTGGGCAACTCTTAATAGCAAGTCTTTGTGAGGGTGATCTTTTTCCAGGATGTGCAACAGGATCAGCTAAAGGCCAAAGTGGAAGATACATGAAAAACATGGGCTTTGTTGTTGCTTCTCACCCCCATACCATGCTTTTAAAGCCCAAAGAATCCTGGGAGCTGAAATTTAACCCTCACAGAGCTACCATTCTCAGCACCCTTAACAAATGACAATTCTCAGGAGTCTTGGGAGAAGCCATGTGCTTTAAGTGTACTTTAAATGTGCTTTAATGGTAGGTGTGGTTGTGACCATAGTAGCTGGGGGTGAACCCAGGTAAGACCATTACTTCTGGAGGATGATTCTGTTGAGTCTTTCCCCCTGCACATGATCTTGATCAAGATTGCTACTTGTCAATGAAAGAGTACCTTTAATGGCAACAATATTAAGGCCACTTTTAGGGCAGAAGCTTCCCATTTTTATTTAACACTACAAACAATCTCACCATGCATGAAAGAAAGAAAGAAAGAAAGAAAGAAAGAAAGAAAGAAAGAAAGAAAGGACCTAACTGCTCACATTGTTTCCAGCATTTTGCCCTATATTGCTTTTGAAATCTATGCAACATAAGTTGTGCAGCTCCTGCAACATCTCCTATATATCAGTACATATGGTCAGTTGAAGCATATTGCACAACAGCCAATGATGTTTGCCCACTTGCAGAATGGAAATCTGCTTGCGTAATGGGACTTCCTATTTCACTTCTCTGCAACTTGGGCTGTTAAAAAAGTGGTTAGACCAATTCATGACTACAAATCAAGCTGACTACACATTTCTTCCAGGATCAGGGACAGCATGTTTCTGAATACCATTTGCATGGGCACACATGAGAGCATGCTATTGTGCTCATGTGCTTCATGTGGGCTTCTCATTAGCATCTGTGGAAACAGAATAATTGATCTGATAGGCCTTTGGTCTAATCTAGCAGGACACTTCTTGTGCTCTTATGTTCTTACATAGTAAGCCCCACCATTGCATAACTTCTGAGCAGATTCATATAGGATTGCAGTGTTAGTAGAACATCAGGTACAACCTCATGTTCCAGCTGTTTCTAATGAGATGGACCCAGACTAAGTAACTGGACCTGAGTACAATTGAACCTAACTGAAATCAGTGTTAAAAGTGGAAACTTTAGAGGAATTTCAGTAGCAACTACACATGGGGCAAGGAGAAGCCACAACAAACAGACCAGTCTGGGAGGACCAGCTTTGTTCATTACAGAATTCCTACATACAGGGAATTCCCATGTAGTTGTTTGTGTGAATATTTCATGTAGATCAGTGATGATCTCCATGTGTGCACATTTTTGTGCTTTGTGACAATCTACATATCTTTTAAATTGGCCTAAGTGCTCCTTTCTCCCGGGCTGTGAGAGCAGTCACATTTTTATTCAGAAATGGTTTCTCTGTAGGAATTTGACAATACACAGAACAGCCCTTAGATTCATTTAAAGGTCTAATCTGCTATGTTCATGGTGTTATGCAGCCATGGATCATGCCACAATCTTAGGGTTTTCTGACAGCCACCCAAATTGTTGAGTTTTCTTTGGGAAACCTAACCCCAAAATAGTGATTTTAAGCTTTTGGCACTGTTTCTGCTGCTTTTTCCATCGCGTTGCCATACGCCCAGGTTTTCCCTGACATTTTGTCAATTTGTCAAAATTCTCCCTGATACCATTTTTACATCCGAAAACCAGGACATGTCAGGAATTTTTCTGACGTATGGGGCAAGCTTAACAATCTGTTTGGTGTGTGGGGACAGGAGGGTTATAAGTGGTTTGTCTACAGCTTTTCTTTGACCTCTTACCAGCATTGAAGTGATATGCTGTTAAATGTGTTCATGGGGAAAGGTGGGGCAGTGAGATAAATAAAAGTAACAAAAATCTCCAAAGGGTTTTCATTGGTAAAATCAAATGTGGAATCCGGTTCTACATATGATAACGGGGAAGTAAATCCCATTGTGTCCAGTCCTATAGACACTTGTGAGTAGCCCTACTGAATTTAACAGGATTTACCTCTGAGTAAATAGGAGTGCATTCAGGAGAGTGTGCAAATTCCCCCCATAGGACTGTACATTGTCTCATAACTTATTTTTGTAAACTTTGCTGCATTAAATGTATATTCTGTACTTGACCTCCTTTGTAATGTTTCATTTTGATTATCTTCAAGATAATATTTTAGTTCCCTGTTAATTGTGTTTCTTTTTATGTATACTTTATATTTAACTTTATTCTGTAATGTTCTCTTCTGGACTGTTTTATTTGATGTTTTAATGTCGTCTGTAAACCACTTTGAGATTTTTTTGTTCTCAAGAACATAAAGCAGTGTAAAAATGAAAGGAGTAATAAAAAAATAAATAATAGTTCAGGTTTTGCAAATGCTAGAAAAATCCACTTTAAAAAGAATGAAAGAAAGCTTGCAATCTAAGGATTTTTGTTAATCTGGGAAAGGGGCAACTGCCCCCTTGCCTTCCTCAAAGTGGAAGCCTAGGAGTGCACAATAGGAAGTCTAATACAATACTATTTCAAAACTTGATATTACAACATGAGAACTAGCTGACACAAATCATTTTGTGCTATCCATTTCTCCCAGGGTCCTAGTTATCTGTTTACACAAAATGAACCAACCATAAATAGCAAAATTGGGGATGTCCATCCACTGCTGATTGCCTGCTTGGTATGCAAAGCAGAAGGGACACTTGAAGATTGCGCTTGGCTCTGTGCGCACTCCAAAAGTCAGTGTTTACAGTCTTGAGCAAAAGGATATTTCTTTTATGGCCAAGTGTTCCTTCTTAAAGCACATGGAATAACAGAACAAAGAAGGAGAGGGGGAATAAAAACTCCATAACTCAGAAAGAGGAAACCCAAACATAATGAGACATGTGTTTTTTTTAAGAGAGGGGAAAATAGGGGGGAGAACCATGGGATTTTTTCTTCTTGCAGAAATCTCTGGGGTGGAAGTTCAAGGAAATCATTGCTCATAAAAGATACCAGGGAGGGGGAAACCACAGGTAGTGACAAAGGTTGAGGTTTCTGAGGAATTGCACACACCTCTCAGTCTGTGATCTCTCTTTTGGAAAGCTGCTGACCGAGCCTTGGCATTTGATCATCTCCAACTGCTGATTAACACAGCGCTGTTTTATATTTAACTCTGACCAGAGCAGGAGGAGTTGGGGGTGGGGTTGCAACTGCTTATAAGAAGCGTTTGCAGCAGCTACAATGTTCTTCTGTGTTAATTTCCTCTGTCTCCGCTCTCAAGACAAATCCTTCTTTACTGTTCACTTTCCTACGGATAAACTTTCTTTAAAGTTAACTTGAGTTTCTGTAGGAGGGAAGTGGCTGGGGAGCGAGGCAGAGAGAACGGAAAAGTAAGTGAGCGAGGGAGTGAGGGAGAGAGAAAACTATTAAACATAAGCAGAGGTGTGCATATATTTTAAAAGGCTACAGCACTGTTGTTTAATCAGCCTTTTTAATGTTGGATATATAGCTTTGGTCCAGGGGGAGTGGAGATGCAGAGAATGGATATGGAAGATAAGTCATCCAAAATGTACTGCATGAAGAGCAAACATGTGGCCCTTATCTGTGGCGCGATAGCTGCTGTAGGTTTAATTTTGGGCCTGAGCCTGGGCCTGGGCTTAAAACCGCAGGACTGTCCTTCAGAAGAAAATGGGAAAGTGCCGACTGCATCACCCACTTCAGTGTCGACTGCATCACCCACTGCGAGCCCTGCTCCAGGTGAGACAGATCCATGCCCGGCTGAAAATAATGAAAGTGGTGATTGGAAAAATTTCAGGCTACCCACCTATGTTAGTCCAATTCATTATGACCTGATACTGAAGCCTGAGATGGAAGCAGATCTGTACGATGGATCAGTCACTATCACCATCCAGTTGGAAAGCCCGACCAGGCACTTGTGGCTTCACCTCCGAGAGACTAAGATTACCAGGATGCCCTTGCTCATGAAATCATCCGGCCAGTCAATTACCCTCAAGCATTGCTTTGAGTACAAACCACAGGAATATGTGGTGGTAGAGGCAGAAGAAGAGCTGGCTCCCACCAGTGGAAATGATGCCTATTTACTGACCATGATGTTCCAAGGCCATTTAAATGGATCCCTGGTTGGCTTTTATAGAACAACCTACGTGGAAGATGGACAAAACAAGTAAATCTCTCTTTTTTTCAACATATTTCTGCTATTAATTTTTGCTCCAAGTTTCTCTCTGTCTCTGTCTCCCTTCTCTTCTCTCTAATCTTCCTTTTTCTCAACGTAAACTGCATATTTTCAAATGAATTTAGTGAATATTAAGAAAGATGGCAATTGGGTGGTTGGCAGGTAGATGATTTATAACGTCATTCTGAGTTTTGGGGAGAGTGTTTACCTTTGTTTACCATTTCAACCCATACATACAGAATTCAATGTGCATTTGAATGTACATTTAAATGTACTAAGACAATGAAGACTGTAAGCTCTCTCTAAGTTAATGGACCAGAATCTGATCAGTCTAATTTAAATATGTCTATTTGAAAGTTGTAAGGAGAGTTCATTGTATTTTTGCTATAAATTTCTGCCTTATGTTTACAGAAAGGTGCTCAAAATAACTTTGAAAAAAGCAAAAAGGCTCTCTTTTTATTGCCTGCAAAATATCTGCAGGGACGGGCCATAGATCAGGAGTTGAGCACCTTCAGCTTTTCGTAGAGAAGATACCAGATTCCACTCTCAATGTCTCTAGGTATGGCTAGGGAGAGACTCCTTTCCGAAATCCTGGAGAGTATGTCAGTGTAGACAATAGTCCGCTAGATGAATTCAGTATGTGGCACCTGTCTATGTTCCATATGCCTGTCTTTATGTATAACAGTTTGGCAGCAATATGGCAGCACAGTTTGCTGCTGTAAAGTAGCATGCAGAAATGCATCAGCGGCTGGATGGCTAGCATCTTGACTGCTGCTTCCCATCCTCATGACTGCAGCAACTTCAGGAGCGCAGTTGGTGTTTTCAGCTGGACTCTGATGCAGCAATAGTAGAGTCCTACCCATATAGACATAAGGTTACCAGATTTTTCAATGAATCTGGGGACACTTTAATTAAATACATACATACATACATACATACATACATACATACATACATACTAACTACACGTTCAGGACATTGATGCTGCAGCAATGGCAGTGGCAGAGGGGCAGCCACCACCTTGACCTCAACCGCCACATTTCCCCTTCCTCTGAGACTTCCTGTCTCCTTTCTCCATGAGCCTGGGCAGCCCCTGAGTTGTTGGTTGTTGTTGGTGGTGGTGGGGAAGCGGTGCGTGGTGGGTCAGGCATGGAAGGCGGAGAAGGAGGGCTGAGAGCGGTGGTGGTGGCGAGGCTCAGGCAACGCAATGCCTCCCTTCCCATCGGAGCAGCCCCAATCCCATTCCTACTTGTGTGCAAGCAGGAGGGGGCAGGGATCCCTCAGCTGGGAAGGGAGGCTTCCCATTGCTTAACTGAGAGACCAGACGCCTGCCCCCTCCTGCTTGCATGCAAGCTCTGATAGGCAGTGTGAAGCCTCCCTTCACAGCTGAGAGATCCCTACCCCACTCCTGCTTGGGGTCAGGGAAGGTGAAGGCAACCCGGAAGCTGCATCTTAGAGCCCCTTGCACCACCATCATATGGGGACTTCTGAGCAGCTCCTGAAGCCAGCCAGAGCCTACTGCTCTGGGCTGCTGAGACTGCCGCTGCTGCGTTTCCTGGGGACATTAGATGAAATCTGGGGACATTCCAGGGATGGAATTTGTCTGGGGACTTATTCGCAAACCTGGGGACTGTCCCCGGGGACGTCTGGTAACCCTAACATAAGAGCCCTGTCAGATCTGATCCAAAGCCCATCTAGTCCATCATCCTGTGGACAGCGGCCAAGCAGATGCTTATGGGAAACTCTGAAACAGAACTTGAGTGTGACAGCACTCCTCCTGCTTAGTACTCCTTGGCAACTGGTATTCAGAGGCATGCTGTCTCTGATACCAGAAGCAGGACACCGCAGTCATGGCTAAAAGCCATTGTTTGCCTTATCCTCCATGAATTTGTCTAATCACCTTTTAAAGCTGCCTGAGTTAGTGACCATTGTTACATCCTGCGGTAGCAAAACCCCTTAGTTTAGCTAAGTAAAGAACTATTTCCTTTCAATAGTCCAACATTCAGCTTTATTGGATGACCCTGTGTTCTAGTATTATGAAAAACTTCTATCCACTTCCAACACACAGTACATAATTTTATATACCTCTATCCTGTCCAGCTCTTATCCGTCTAAATGGAAACATGCAAACTGTTGTAACCTTTACTCATAGGGGAGCTCAAGTCCCTTGATCATTTTGGATGCACATTTCTGAACTACTTGTGCTTAAAGTTAGAAGCTGTGTTCTACATTGACTTCCTTTTGTGCTGACAATGGGACCTGTATATTGAATTGAGTGTGTAGTTCCTACTTCCTTTCACTGCCTGTTATTGAATCTCCTGGCCACATACCCTAGTCCATAATTGCATCCGTTAGACATTCTACATTCATTTTTTCTGTATAGCAAATGTATCCAATTCAGGCCATACAAAATATTAGCACCTCCTTCATGGTAGGTGATCGCAGGTCCAGTACCCTAATATGGCCCACCAGCCCTCTCATTCTGGCCCTTGGAACTCTTCCCTTGATCCTGCTTTGCACTCTGAGTGCCTGGCTGGAATTTATCCCTGAACTTTGATAAAGCTTTTCACTTGTCTGAATGTAGGACGGGGGGAGTGTGTGTGTGTGTGTAATAATCAGCCTATGGTCTTCAGAAGGTTACTGTTAAAAGAAAATGCCTCTCGGGCTGAACAATTTGAATTTTGTGGGGAAGGGATGCTGCTCAGAGGAAGAACATTTGCTTTGCATACAGAAGGTACTAGGGCTGGGTGATATCAGCTTTTCAACATTGTGATGTATCACCACCCAAACATCACGATATAGTGATACATCACGATGTTGAAAAGTGGAGGAAGGAACAAGCTGCATTGGGCCTGGTGCTGCGAGGCACTGGGGTGAAACTGCCTCAGCTCCCTTCTTCACCAGTGCCCAGGCGACAAGAAAGGAACAAGCTCCATTGGCCATGTCACCTTGCAGGGCCAGGGCCAATGGAGTTTGTTCCTCCATGTGCTGGGCACTGGTAACAGAGGGAGTCACCAGCACCTGTGGTGTCAAGGGAAAAAACAAGTTGCATTGGCTCTGGCACCTCATGTCTCATTCCTCCCTCAGTTTGAGGGCAAAAGTGTGATGGAGGGCCATTGTGCTCTGGCCTTCAAACTGGTCCTGGGTGATGTATCAATACTAGAAGGTACCAGCTTCAATTGCTGACATCTCCAGGCAGCAGAGACTCTTGCCTGAAACCCTGGAGAGGGTAGACAAATGTAAAAGTAAAAAAGTAAAGGACCCCTAGACGGTTACATCCAGTCAAAGGCGACTATGGGGTTGTGGCATTCATCTCGCTTTCAGGCCAAGGGAGCCAGTGTTTGTCCACAGACAGCTTTCCGGGTTATGTGGCTGGCATGACTAAACTGCTTCTGGTGCAACGGAACACCGTAACAGAAACCAGAGTGTGTGGAAACACCGTTTACCTTCCTGCCACAGCAATACCTATTTATCTACTTGCATTGGCGTGCTTTCGAACTGCTAGGTTGGCAGGAGCTGGGACAGAGCACTCCATTGCAGGGATTTGAACCACCAACCTTCTGATCGGCAAGCCCAAGAGGCTCAGTGGTTTAGACCACAGTGCCAACCATGTCCCTCGAGGGTAGACAACACTGAGCTAGATGGACCATTGGTCTGACTTGATATAAGGCCTCTTCCTATGTTCCCCAAAGGGTCCACACCATTGATCTACCTTATTCCAGAAGCTTAGTCCTCCATAATGTATTATGCCTTCAGTGAAGCTCTAGAAGTGCAGTATAAATCCATCCAATAAATGCAACACTTCAGTGCTGTTTATAAATTTTGTCACCATCAATTTGATTTGATTATTTAATTTATATACTACTTGATATATTTAAAATATCCCTAAGCAGTGTACAAAAAAGAAGCAACAATAGACAACTGAAACAAAATATTACAAAAATACAGTTACTTATAAAAATGTTGCATTAATACAAAGTTACTAATGCATAAGGCTGCAATCCTGAACACACTTTCATAGGTGTAAGCTCCACAGAACACAGGGAGACTGTATAGAATGGCACTGGAAATCTTGGACCCAGCCCCATGCTGTATTAAAATCAGAGCAGCATCAGGGTGAATCATTTTGCTAGCCTAAGAACCAGATGTATCTGAGTGAGATTTTGACCTTTACTCCCCCATCTGCTTTGAATTATAGGTAGGCAAGCCTGAAGACAGGAGAATGAGTATGATTGGAGATATTTCTGTTCCCTATTGTCAAAGCCAAAAGTGCACCAACCAGAAACAAAGTCCGGTTTAGCTCTCCATGCCCTTATTTAGGTAGACAAGAGATATACTGTCTGTTCTGGCATTCCTTTGTACAAGACTCTAATTGATGCTTCAGAATGATGCGTCTTGATCATATCTTGTAAATAGCTATTTGGCAGCACCATTTTACTGACAGAAAAGAGAGCTCATCAGGCAACATGTAGACTCCAGGCTTGACATTTTCAGTCTTCCCTGAGAACTGCAGTTCTGTGAGAGTTTAGGATATCTAACAGATCATTCTGAATAGAAAAAGCAGAATAACTCAGTGACACCAACGTAAGACACCAAGGTCAGTTCCGGCACCTCTTTTTCTGGAAAAATAGCACTGACCTTAATAATCACCCTTTTTCAATACAGTCCCTGCAAAGTATGAATTTATCTGGAAGTACTTTTAACTAGTACGTTCCCTGCTTGTTTTCTTCATCCATGACTTACCTCATTTGTCCATTTGTCCATTTCCCCCCTTACCCTTTTCCTTAAAATTGGATATTAATTTAATGTTTTCACTCTTTATATATGGGTGGGGTTTTGTTTATTATTATGTCACGTATTATTGTGCTTTTTTATGTTAAAAACTGCCCAGGGTCCTTGAATGAAGGGCAGTATATAATTGTACATTCTATGTTTCTGCTATTTCCCCCCTCTTTTGTATATTTACCATATCCATGATGCGTATATTTATTTTTTATTTTCTTTCTTTTTTAAAAAGATGCATACCCATTGAATTGAAAAGAAGCTTTTAAAGAAACCCTCCAGTTCCCAGGATTATTTGGGGAAATCCATGACTGTTAAAGTGGGATGAGGGTGCTTTAAATGGATGGTGAGCTTTAAAATAAGAAATGGCAATCAAAATGCGAATTGGCATACCCTGAAACAGAGGTGGGTAGACAAAGGGATTCAGCAAACAGGGTTTTTTTTTAAAAGCAGGGTTTGTTTTATGTAACAGATGACTGACTCATAGCAAGCACATCTTGAAACACTCCCCATCTGTGTCTTCAGTCAATCTGTCTGCAGAATGCTGAATTTAGATGCCATTCAGGAAAACTAGGTGGGTGGGTAGGGGCTACCTATATCAATGGACATTGAATTAATACCCCTTGGCAAATTTCCCCAACCAACCCTCTTACTGACGGGTAACTAGGTCCCAATTTGATACGAGAATTAGCAGGATATAATAGCAGGTGGCAGCAGCAGAAGACACATCCTTATTTAAAAAGAAATTTGCTGAGGAGGTGGCAGCTATGGATACAAATGACTGAGGTGAAAAACAAGCTAGCCATTCATTGATATCAGTTTTCCCTTTGAAATGACTTGGCGGATGTATTTTCAATATCAGTTGGGCTAATTTCTCTCTCCCCCCCCCCTAATTTGTACTTCAGCTTTGTTCATCCCATATATTTAAAGTGCATGGCTTTCCGCAAAGAATATTGGGAACTGTACTTGTACCTTGCACAGAGCTACAGTTCCCAGCACCCTTAACAAACTAAAGCTCCCAGGATGATTTGGGGGAAGTAATGTGGTTTAACGGTGCTTTAACTGTGCGTTTAAAGCCAAAATTGGATTGCCTTCTATAATAGGCTGACAATTTCACTGAAAATATGTGTTTGGCCAATTTTTTTTAAAAGGCAATTCATCACAGCTTTGGTCATGTTTTATTTTGGGAACAACAGCTGGAAGCAGTCACAGATGCAAATAAATATTCAGTGTCTTTACACATTTCTTGCTTCTGGTTCTCATTTGTAAGGCCTGGACACTATAATGCAAATGATGGGGGCAGGACAACATAATGCATTTTGAAAGCAAATATTTCATCTTCTATTGCCATTTTCTCAATACAAAGAGAACACAGCGTCTAATTATTAACAAATAGTGTACAACCTAGAGATCTTTTTACTGTTCTCATTGGGCATCATCTAATGGGCAGTTATTCTGCATTCAGTGAAATAAATGAGAGCTATTTGCAAACATGCTTTTGCATTGCTCCCATTCATTTCTATGGGTCTTGCACCCTATCCCTAGGTGCAAGAACTGGTTTTTCAGTTCTTCGGTGCATTCTGATTTAAGGAAAGCAAAGTCTACATGAACATTCATATGCATTTTATCGCTCATGTTTCCTAATATACATATTTTCTGCAAAATTTGGCCTAGTATAAGCATCTTTGCAGAAGAATGTATATTATTTTCCCTAATATACACATTTTGGTATACATTCTTTGACTGAAGAACTACGGTACATCACAAAATCTGGAGAAGTGGCAAACTTAAGGGATGGGCCTTAGCTCAAGGGTAGACCAATGAGTCTGACTCAGTGGGTATTCCACAATAACGGTCAAATGACATTAAATACTTGGTTTCTTATTGTTATCAAATGAGCCCCATCAACCGGGGGAATGACCAAGATGTTCCTGCAGAACTCAGCAGATTTTTCCTCCATCCTTCCTTGCACCTTTTAAGTCCATAATGAAACAAGGCAGACCAGCTGTATGGTCAGTTGTCACATTATAAATAAGCCATCAGGTTCCATTCTTACTGGTAGTAGAATGCAAGGCTCAAAGAACCTCAGAAGAGGGAGTCCCACACCCTCTAACATTTCCCGATAGGGACGTCCCATTCCATAATTATAATTGTACTATTTTATACCCCACACATCATATTGGGTTGCCCCAGCACTCTGGGCAGCTTTCAACATATATAAAGACATAATGAAACATAATACCACATTAAATGATTAAAAAACCTTCCCTATACAGGATTGCCTTCAGATGGCTTGGCAGTTGGATAACTCATACCCTCCAACATTTCTCAAATGAAAATTGGGACATCCTAAGGAAAAGTGGGACATTCTGGGATCAAATCAGAAACCAGGATGGCTTCTCTAAATCAAGGATGTCCCTGGAAAAAGGGACACTTGGAGGGTCTTGAGTCCTGCTTCAAAAGCAACCGCTTATAAAATATCACCCTTTAGGTAGCAGCTGGCATAATATTGGAGCATTCTGTATACCTACAAAGAAGAGAAAGGAGTAATGAATAACTGAAACACTATTATGGCATGAGTGAAGATGTGTGCTGTTGCTTCTGTGATTAAGAATTTAGTGTATTTATGCTGTCAAATTGTAAGCATCTATATAAATAGAGGGACACGGGTGGCACTGAGGGTAAAACCTCAGCGCCTAGGACTTGCCGATCGCATGGTCGGCGGTTCGAATCCCCGTGGCGGGGTGCGCTCCAGTCGTTCAGTCCCAGCGCCTGCCAACCTAGCAGTTCGAAAGCACCCCCGGGTGCAAGTAGATAAATAGGGACCGCTTACTAGCGGGAAGGTAAATGGTGTTTCCGTGTTCTGCGCTGGCTCGCCAGATGCAGCTTGTCACGCTGGCCACGTGACCCGGAAGTGTCTTCGGACAGCGCTGGCCCCCGGCCTCTTAAGTGAGATGGGGGCACAACCCTAGAGTCGGACACGACTGGCCCGTATGGGCAGGGGTACCTTTACCTTTTTATATAAATAGAACATGATGTAAGCAATACCTAAACTAGTTGCAGTAAATTTTAATAATCTTAAATAAATGCAATTTCTCATGAGAATAATGTTTCACTAGTTCAACAGTTAATTGACATAAGCCATCTTGCTGAAAATATTGTTGTGAGGGGGAGTAGTTACGCTGTATGCCTGAGCCCCTACTAATTCCTTGATCCAGCAAGGATTCAGTTGTTGGAATAGTCAGGCCAACCTCTTGGTGACATAATGGCCCCCATTTTGCGGTCATTCAGGTGACAAAGGAAGTGGTTCTGTGCCAGAGGACAAATGGATGGGCCCCCCTCCCTCAACTGGCTGGTAGTTAGAAAAACAGAAGCCAGAGCTAGAGTGTGTGAGCTAGAAGCTAGAAGCAGGCTGTAGTAGGCAGAAACCTAAGAGGGAGAGACATGCTTGATTTCTGGTTGAATCTGAGGATGTGGCTGTGGGACCTTCTGGGCTGTTAATGTTGTGAGCCCCTCCACCATAGGCTCACATTGTATATGTGTGTGTAAAAAAAACCACATGCGCTAAAGATGCCACTGTCTCTGCTGTCCCTCATTCCAAGGAAACCGAACCCTGGGTAAGCACCTTGAACCACTGAAGATTGGGGCGACATGCAACAATATATTTGCTTTTTAGTCTGCCTTCTTGAAAGCACAGTTGTACTTTGGAATTCAAAGTTCCGAAGTTCCATTCAACGTTCTGGAAGTCCATTCGACTTCCAAAATGTTTGAAAACCAAATCGCGGCTTCTGATTGGCTGCAGAAAGCTCCTGCAGCCAATTAGAAGGCACGGAAGACATTTGGATTCAAAAAAATTGTTCGCAGACTGGAACAATCACTTCCAGGGTTGTGACGTTCGGGAGCCAAAATGTTTGGGAACTAAGCTGTTCAAAAACCAAGGTACGACTGTATTGTGCTTGCAGGCTTCTCAGAGGCATCTGGTCAGCCACTGTTAAGACCAGGATGCTGGACTAGATGGCCCATTGGCCTGATCCAACTGGCTCCTCTTAGGTTCTTCATCCATGATACATCCAGCAGTTTTCTGAGAAGATTTTCAAGGCATGTAGGATATTTGCATATTTCCCTTTTTGTAGGTGCAGAGAGAGTTCTGACCTTAAAGTTTGTACAGCCTATTTTTATGCCCACATATTTTTTTAAAAAATCATCCCATTTGCTTGGTATCTCACTAATTCTTCAGGTTTGGATGTACCATTATAAGTTCTTTATGATCAGTTAAGCATTTAGGGAGTCATAGGAAAATGCCAAGGACACTAGGACATTGACAAATTGACTGACGAGATAACTTATAGATCTTCAGGAATGTTGCAAGCTATGTTCCTTCACTCTTAATTACTTCTTGTTTTTGCTTTATTTCTTTTTTAAAAGAAGGGGGAGACTACTTTTATGTAGCTCAAACGTATCTTACAGACATGTGGTTGGAAAGCTACCAGCATTCTGAATTAATTGAAGAGACAACTTAGTTGTGTTCTCCCATCAATCATGCTCCATCCTTGAATGCTATGTTGATAAGAAGAGCTTGATTCCATTTAGGGAGCAGATATTTTATGTAAACCTTGGCAACAATTTTAATGACCCTATTTTCCTCAGTCATTTATATCCCAGGCAGGTAAGATGTTCTGGTACCAGCTGTTAAGGCAAATATCACTATATCAATTTATAGCAATGGTGTTCCACAGCCATTTATTTTGCTGCATCCTATCAGTATTCTAGACCACCAGGATTGTCATTATACTCTTGTCCATGAACAACGAAAGGCAGATGTGCAAGGTTATCTCAGAGTGATCAATGTCCCTGTTATGAATGTGCTGCTTTCAGCTAGCATTTGACAAGCTGCTTAAAGCTATCTATCACAGGTGTGTATGCACAGAAAAGGAGGGATGGGGGACTGCAGCCTTTCTGGTGATGAGACTCAATATGGGCCAAAACAGTGGAGGTTCATTTGGTAGTCGACATGGGGACATTCATATGACTGAACAGGTTTGCTGAAAATGTGTGCATTGTGCCTCTGAATATCAGTTGCAGGGAATTGCAGTTGGGCAGAGTGCGCTTGTGCTTGCAGGCTTCTCAGAGGCATCTGGTCAGCCACTGTTAAGACCAGGATGCTGGACTAGATGGGCCATTGGCCTGATCCAACTGGCTCCTCTTAGGTTTTTCATCCATGATACATCCAGCAGTTTGCCCAGCCCATATTTACCAAATATGAAATTGTGTGTTTACCTGTAGCGGTATAGTGTTAGGTTTTATTCTTTTAACAATGATTTTAAATGATGTTTATAATAACGAGGACTCAAATTTGTATTCATGTGATTTGAGTTTTACTGTTATTTCTTGTTGTTTTAACCATTCCTGCCCTGGGACCATATGGTGATGGGCAGGTTAAAAATGCCACAAATTAATAAATGTGAGCAAGTTTTGGATGTGGAGGGAGCTGTGAGGTGGTAGGTATGTGGTAAGTAGCAAACTGGGTGGGTGCAATCACACAAATGTTTCAGCATACACAGAATTTTGCATGGGTCCAAATTCACCATCTCAAAACATTAATTTGGTTGGCCCATTCAGTCACAGCTGGGAAGAGATTTTTTTATTTTTATTCAATTTGCATTTGAATGTGAACCTAACTAACCCATGCTTCCCAAAACCACAGAAGTCAAACCAAATCTTCCCCGTTCTTAAAAAAAAATAGTACTTCTTTGAATTTTGCAATGCTATTCTCCAACCAAAACAACGTGTACAAAATAAGTGTGTTAGGAGAAAGTGTGCATAAAAATATATTGGTAAGAATAATAAAGAAAAATGTAATCCTTCGGGCGGGACTTGCAAAAATGTGTGTATTTGGCAGAATTGCACACAAAAATGTGTATATGAGAATAAATGTGCAGTTAGATGCTTATGAATTTTCATACGTATTGTGGAGAATTGCAAACTGATGTGGAAATGAGGTGAGCTCAGTTTAAGATTGAAGAAACGAGAAACTTCAGAGATGCTGAAATGCTGTATGTTAGTTTCATCCATTCCTGGTCATGGCAAACCTATGGATCATGTCATCATAGTTTTATCTAGGCCTTTGCAACCGAGCCAAATGCAGTCAATACCTGTTTTCCTGGCTGACTGGGAATAAATAAACAAGGCATTTGTCAAAGACTATTTTTTATTTGTTTGTATTTCATGAAATTTATACACCGCTTTGTTTTTTAAAAATACACGCAATCTTGTAAATTGTTCAAAACAGAAAACCAGCTGTAAACTAACAACAGACTAAAGCATACATCCACATTCTACACATCTGAATAGGCTCGTCTAAGCAAAAATGCTTTTAGCAGACACCAAAAAGAGTACAGTGAAGGTGCCTGCCTCATGTCAACAGGCAAGGAGTTTCACAGTGTAGGTGCTGCCAGACTAAAAGATTGATTTATTACAAATGCAGAACCAGTATTATGTGGTACCTATAGAAGTTCTGCAGATTGAAGTGGTTGAGCAGGCATATATTGGGTAAGGTGATCCCACAGGTTCTGACATGAGCCATAGGAGAAAGATTATCCCATTTCTTTCATATGAAAAATTCCTTTTATTGCTTTCATACTTGGTCTAATTATCTATTTGGGAATAATGGTTTGATGTAACTGTCGTTTCTTTCCAAAGGAGTATAGCAGCCACTGATCATGAGCCAACAGATGCACGGAAATCATTTCCTTGCTTTGATGAACCTAACATAAAGGCAACTTATAATATTTCCATTTTCCATGAAGACACATATGAAGCTCTATCAAACATGCCAGTGGAGGTATGCATTCTACCATCTATGTCTATATGCACATATGATACATGAAACCTGGTGGCATTGATACCAAATCACATGGCCTGTTGGTGCAGCCATTAATATTCTCTAAAAATGACTTTGGAGTAGGTGGGTTGTAGTCTGTTAGAGGAATTCATATCAAAGTTAGTGGGCATTAAGAGCAAAACATTTGGCATTATGAAATATATTCCTTTTTTTGTTAAACTATAGATGTGGATGTTTGTCAAAATCCTTTCCTAGGCAAAGGTCGTAGGTTCACAAATGGTTATATTTAGTTCCTTTGGCTTAAATTCCAAATCTTCTATGGAAGTCAATGGCATAAGTTCTCTGCCTCTGGGATTTGCAGCAGAAAATGATTTTATGGATCTTGGCCAAAAGAATGTCCAGTGAATAGCCTAGTGGAAAGTCAAAGCCAACACATAACTTTGAATGAATAGTTTCTAAATTTCCAAATTAAGTGCACAATTAAAATGCAAATTCCATCCCAGCAAACTTCTGGCTAAAGACATTTCCCAAGTTAGTTCACATAAACATCAGCTTTAGTACAAAATTCTAGAAACTTTGTATTACTGTTAACAAAAGTCAAAGATGAAATACGCAAAAATCACACCATATCAATATCTTTTAAATATTTCTGTTAAGGTAAAATGTCCTGTTTATAATATGGGGCTTTGAGATGCCACAGTGAAAATGCCCAGAATCCATCCCATTTATTTCATTGGGATTTTAGAGTACATAATTATGAACTGGATTCTGCCCATCAGTTTATGATTGGCATACAGCTCCCACTGTTTTAATTTGTGGTTGAAATATCGGTAGCTATTGCAGTATTTTCTTCTACACAGTAATAAACACAACTGACATATGCAAAGTTAGCCTATAGATTAGGGTTGCCATACATCTGGGAATTCCTGGACATGTCCTCTTTGGTGGGGTCCTAAATGTCCATCTGGGAGGATTTTACATTTTAAAGCAAATGTAAAATTGCCCTGAAAAAGCTCAACAACGTCTTGTGTCCAGATTTTCACATCTTGAAATATGGCAACCCTACAATAGATGACCTTACCACATTTCCTCCACACTACATATTTTGTGTTTTAAGGGAGACAGTGATTGTCTAGAAATAATGTTACTGATTGCAATGTTTTCTCTCAAATCTACACAAAATATTAAAATAGAAGTACATTTGAACTGTGAAGCCCAATCCTCAATAGCAGTTGTCTACAGTGAAGTTGTGGCTTCTGTTGAGTAGATGTGAAAGTTCCACCAATAAGCTTTGAAGTAAAATTGCACAAGAAGTTTCTAGTAATTTCAGTGAACCCTCAAAAAATTCCCATTTATCAGTTTGCAAACACTGGAATATTTCTGGGCTAAGGTTGCAATCCTAACCCCACTTGCCAAGGAGGAGGCCCCACTGCGTGCGATACAACTTACTTAAATAGGCATGGTTAAGTTTCTGCTTTTAGCTATGTAGTTCCAGTAGAAGAGTAGAGCTTTTCATGCATTACTCCTTTGTATGACACTGCCTGCCAATGACCACATATTGAGCATGGTTCTCTTATGAAGCGTTTCCTATGCACCTCACTCAGTGTGCTGTCATTAGAGGGTTGAGGCAGCACACTGATGGAGAAGTGAAAAGTATAGCCTCCCCTGGCTATAAACTGGGAGTGCCTGACTCATGAGTAACGTGTGAGTTAGGGATGTGGAAGAAATTCAATTCAGTTCACAAGTCAAGGTGAACCTACCTAATTCGCACATTCCGAAACAATATGCAGACGGAAGCACAGCCAGCCTTTAAAATTCGCACATCTCTGAATGTTGCAATGCAATTCCTCAGCCAAATGATGTGTTCCAAAATACATATACTGGGGTGAAATGTTGTTAAAAATGCATATTAGTGAAAATAACATACAAAAATGAGGTGTGCTATTAGGAAAATTTGCTTTGCAGAAATGTGTATGTTAGGTAAAACTGCATACAAATATATGTATATTGGGAGAAATTTGGACTAACCTGCTGATTATTTTTTATGAGGACCTTATTTTTAATTAAAAAAAAGAATTATTCTGGATATGCGGAGAACTGAATTTAAGATTGGAGAAATGAGAAGCTGAGAGAACTGAAATTGACAGATTTGCCCATCGCTAGTGTGAACAGAGCTGATAACTGTTATCTTGTGTTTTCCTCAGATGTAACTTCATGAGGGCAGTACATTATTTACCTTCTAGTGACATTCTATGCCTTCTGGGTGATTAGGAGAGTGTGCCTTTAGAAAGAGGTGGTATTATATATTTATTATAATAGTAATAAAGCATTAACACTGAAAAAGGCACATTTTATGTGTAACCAAAGTAATAATACAGTAACAACAACAACAACAACAACTTTCCTGCTCCCATTCTGTACATAAAGATAATTATTTGTCTTGGGAAAGTTTTTTACTTGTAAACAATGCTTCATTGTGATTATTTTTTCCTCTCTTTCCCCGCAGCAAAAACGTTCGCTGGGCAACGGCTGGACTGTAACGACATTCCAAAAGTCTGTCCCAATGAGCACCTACTTAGTGGCTTGGGCTGTGCACCAGTTTAAGTATATAGAAAAAATATCGGACCGAGGAATTCCTGTAAGTCCTGTGCTAATTCTTATCAAATTTATGCAATGTTTCTTGGTGATTTTTGCTTTGCGAACAGGAAACAAGCAGTCCTCCAGTTATTGATGTTGTGAAAAAGTATAGAAACACTATGTATGTAGAAAGACCTCTTTTTTAAAAAATCAAAATCCTTTAGGCTGAACATGCTGGCCTTGTTTTAGCTATAGTTCATTGAAACAATGGGATGTACAGTGGTACCTTGGGTTACATACGCTTCAGGTTACATACGCTTCAGGTTACAGACTCTGCTAACCCAGAAATAGTACCTCGGGTTAAGAACTTTGCTTCAGGATAAGAACAGAAATCGTGCTCCGGCGGCGCAGCAGCAGGAGGCCCCATTAGCTAAAGTGGTGCTTCAGGTTAAGAACAGTTTCAGGTTAAGAACGGACCTCTGGAATGAATTAAGTACTTAACCCGAGGTACCACTGTAACTGAATTTGTTTAATTAAGGCTGTGTACATACCATACCTTTAAGGGACATTTCTCATCCAAAGAATCCTGGGAACTGTAGTTTGTTAAGGGTGCTGGGAATTACAGCCCTGTGGGGAATAAATGACAGTTCCCAGAATTCCTCAAATGTATGCCATGTATGCATACAATGGGATTTAACTTAGTTGTCATCAATTGAGCCACAGATTTTGATGTGACTTAGCAGTGTAGCACTTGTCTACTCAGGAGTAAGTTCCACTATGTGAAATCGGGACATATTGTCAGATAAGTGTTCATAGGATGGCAGCCAAGATCTCTTTTCAGACATTCCCCTCCATATGGAGAATGAATCCATGCAAAAGGGAGAAGGATCACACAGCTCGCTGTGGTTTTCCAGGCCTCCCTTTGTCAGACCTCGGGTGGTCTTTGTGTGGCTTTGTGTGCAGAGATCATGGGTGGTATGAGCAGAATGCAGCAGCTTCAGGAGTGGGGCCAGGAACATAATCCTTCTTTCTCCTCCACACGTTTAGGCATGAAGGAGAAAATCTGAGAAACATTTTGGTCAGATCTAAATTTAGCTGAAACTCGGCCAGTCTTCATATTGTCGGTCCCCCATGGGGGGATTATTAAATGCAGAAGAGCAAAAGAAATGCTTGACTAGACCAGACCAAAGGTCTGTCTCCAATAGTCCAATGTTCTGTCTCTGATAATAGCCAAGCCGGATATCCCATGGTGATGGTAATTTAGGGGAAAGACATAGCTCAGTGTTACAGCATCAGTTTTCCACACAGAAGGTCCCATGGTCAATCTCTGGCATCTCCACGTATGGCTTTCTCAGAGAGGTTTAGCTTTCAACCCCACCTCACAGAGCCCTTTGAAAATTGTAGTTCTGAGAAGAGAATAAGGTAAAGGGACCCCTGACCATTAGGTCCAGTTGTGGCCGACTCTCGCTTTATTGGCCAAGGGAGCCGGCGTACAGCTTCCGGGTCATGTGGCTAGCATGACTAAGCCGCTTCTGGCAAACCAGAGCAGCACACAGAAATGCCGTTTACCTTCCCACTGGAGCGGTACCTATTTATCTACTTGCACTTTGACGAGCTTTCGAACTGCTAGGTTGGCAGGAGCAGGGACCGAGCAACGGGAGCTCACCCCGTCGTGGGGATTTGAACCGCCGACTTTCTGATCGGCAAGTCCTAGGCTCTGTGGTTTAACCCACAGCGCCATAGGATCCTCCTAATACAGTAACTCTCCATACCCTTAACAAACCACAGCTTCCAAAATTCTTTGGGGGGTGCCATGACTGCTTCAGATGGTACCATAGAATCTATTAACTTGTGGCAAGACTCCTGTTAATTGTAATGTTTCATTTGACTAGCTTAGCTCTCCTGCCAGGAATATAGCTGGCTCCTTCCCAGCTAAGCTTCCCTACCGAGTTACTAAACTCATATGCCTCCAATTCCTTATCTGAAAATAAGGGCATTTTCTTTACTGCATCATTTCACCGATCTGCAATTTCCTCCACATCTCTAGGGACCTGTCCCTGAAGACTTAGTAAATATTTCATAGCTCTCAAACAATGTCATTCTATAATGTTTTTTATGCTACGTTTTTGAAAAAGATAGCGGAAGTCAAGCTGCCATTTCATCCAAGGAAGTGAACATAGTGATCAAATAGCCTTAATTCCCCTCCTCATGGTGTTTGTGTATTAATTGCTCATTTAAAAATAGAGGCAAAGGGTCACCCAGTCAATAGTGGGGGGGGGGGCAATTCATGGGATTAATAGCAGCTGTCAGATGCTTCGTTCTTCATGTTTTTAGCATTAGTATTATTTGGCCCAAACACTCAAACACAGTTTCGGGGGGGAAAGTCTCTGTGAAATTAGAATGTCTTTGGGGCTTTTGGAAAATACAGGCGGAGAAAAACTTGGATGGAAACTTCAGCCAATAATTAGCCTTTTAGCATAATGTTCTAATAGTCGCCTTATAAACTAACACATTTATTATGGCCTAAGCTTTCATGGACTCAAGCCTGCTTCATCGGAGGCATGAAGTGAAATAGTAGTTGGCAGGAATGTAAAATAGAAGAATGCGAGGTAGGAGTTGAATGGCTGTGAGATGCAAAAAATTAAAGTCAGTGATAATTAGAGCTTAAGTATGTTAACAGCAGAGCCAACCCACCCATGAGACAAGGTGCAGCTACTGCCTTGGGTGGCAGGATCCACTGGGGCATCAAATGCAGCCTCCAGGGAATGCATCACCCTCTGCTGCTGCTGTGCTAGCAGCAATGGCTGCAGCTGCAGTACTTGGAGGCTAGATCTGTCACCTCCTTGGCACCTGATGTGATTCAGAGCAGACCCCTTTCCCCCCCCATAATGGTCTTTGATTCCCACATCAACCATTGGGTAACGCTGATTTTATTTCCCCCGCCTTGTTCACAATGTAGAACTTCACTCACCCCCTTATTCCCAATGTAGTTTTCCATTCCCCCCCCTTGTCCTTGATGCAGATCTTCACTCACTCCTTCTTCCCTGGTGGGGTGTGTACCATTTTTGTGGTTTGCCTCAAGGGCTAAAATTTCTTGGGACAGCACAGGTTAACATGGACACCTTTAACCTTTTAGCAGGTTAACTGTAATCCAGCTATTTCGCATTACATTTTTGCATTGGAGTTCTTTGTTTTTGTTCTGGAACTACCGTATTTTTCCGTGTATAAGACCAGGTTTTTTTCCCTAATAAATTATGTCAAAAATTAGGGGGCGTCAAATACACAGATAGTGCCAAGGCTGTTTTCTTAAATCTGAGTCGCCCCAAATGTCTTATACATGGGGGCATCTTATAGATGGAAAAATATGGTAAATTAGTCTACCAATACCAGGATATATCTGCTATCTGTGCCTGTTTCTTGCAAATGGTTCCCTGCACCACTGTGGGTGTTAAGGCAATTATTGCATTTGTATCTTACCTTTTTCTTTACAAGGAGCTCAAGGTAGCAGCCCAAGCCACTACTAGCCCAAGCTGGGGAAAGAGCTGCGTAGGCACAGGCATGGGCACATTGCGACGCCACTGCACCCACACTTCTCTTTCCCCAGCTCAGGCTGGCAGAGGCCACAGTGGCCCAAGCCCCCACCAAACCTCCAGAATCCAGACATTTCCTTTAAAATTTAAACATCTGCTCAGATGGGCATGTTGACCCCCCCCCAAA
Source organism: Podarcis gaigeae (assembly GCF_964106915.1). NCBI lineage: Eukaryota > Metazoa > Chordata > Lepidosauria > Squamata > Lacertidae > Podarcis > Podarcis gaigeae. The sequence goes on along the minus strand of NC_139685.1, from coordinate 55,343,166 downwards.
AAAGAGGATATGTCCAGGTTTCCCCGGACATATGGCAAACCTAATACATGGTTATTCATGCCCAAGTGGGGTTTGAACCCTGTTCTCCCAGGTCCTACTCCAACTGCTACACCACACTGGTTTTCAGAAGTTATCACAAATGCGCTCCTGCAAAAAGTTAAGCATGTGCCTATTAGAGAGAGAGGTATATATTGTTATATTTACAACAATGAATATAGCAATTTGTAATGGTTCTAGGGGTTGCTCGTGCGTAAACTGGTGCCACACCTGGCTGGGTTGCCTGAGTGAACCTTTTCTGTCCGGACAGCCGCTCGCCTGTGGCTGTCTCAATCGCTGGCAGAATCCGTCAGTGGGCGTTTCTTGAACTTCTTCCAGCAAAGAAGCTCTTTGACGCCTAGTCTCCTCCTACTCTCCCTGCGCGGAAGCCTTCTGCGCAAGAAGGGTGTGGGCAGCAGAGGACCCTTACTCTCCCCGCTGGTCCCCGGCGAGGAGTTATGGGACCGCCTCGCCGATTCCCCCATCTGCCCCCCTTCTCCACTGGTGCTACGCTGATTCCCTTCCCCAGAAGATGGGCTGCCTCTCCCCATCCCGGGACGCTCTCTGGAATCCCTCTGGAGCCTGCTTTCTCCCTCTGGCCCTGATGGCAGTTCCCTGACACAATTATTATAACTCCTCCCTATCTGCCTGCTCACCCCTCTGATCTCCCGCTATTTCAAGCCTCATTTTCTAAAAGAACACATTTCTTTCCTATTTCTACATCATGCTTCCTGTAACACTCCCCCTTCCCAATTCTGCTATTTACCCAGAGCTCAGGCAGAGGGTCAATGACTGGTCATTGTCCGGTCATTACACCCTGATGGCTCTTCTGCCCAGGCAATTTCCTGGTTTAGCCTGAATTTCAAATCTAATGTCTGGCACCTAGTTTGCCTCCTACAAACCCATAACACTATATTTAAAAGCACCCTGTTAATGTACAACAAAATGTATTTGGTTATATATATATTATTTTACTATCCTGGGACCACAGCACCTTCTTAAACATTGGAAGCTTGAGAATTACCTATGGAACATAGCTGATATTTTGGTGAGGGGTTTGATGGCAGAAGAGGTTTCACGCTGTCATCTACAGCAGGGGCGGCCAACTCCCAAGAGACTGCGATCTACTCACAGAATTAAAAACTGGCAGTGATCTACCCCCTTTTGGGGGGTTCAGGTCAAAGTTGTTGAGCATTTTGTAGGAAGGAAAGCTCTGCTTTTTGGGGTTCAGGTCACAGTTGCTGAGCTTTTTTTAGGGAGGAGGGAAGTCCCGTTTTTGGGGGGTGTAGGACAAAAATGTTGAGCTTCTTTTAGGAGAGCCAAAGTTGTTCAGCTTCTTTGGGGGGAGCCACTGATCTACCAGTGATCTACCACAGACGATGTGATCTACTGGTAGATCACAATCTACCTGTTGGACGTGCCTGATCTATAGCAATGAAAAGTCTCTCACCGAGTTTAAAGGGCTTTGGACTCAGAAGGCCACTTAATACCACCTGTGTGCTTTTCATACTAAATGTACCACACTGAGAGCATTGGCTAATGATAGAATCCCCAGAGACACCCATTTGTGAAGGGAAAGTCTGATCCTCAATGGTCCATGTTTCAAAAGGAGCTGAGTACATCTGTGAGCCACAGCAGCAGGAACAGAGGGAACTTAGCATCATGATACAGCCCTCCTAAAATGACCAGTTATGCTTTGCCAAAAGGGAGGATTTGCATAAAATTTGTATATGATAATGTATATGTCTAGATGCAAATTTTAAAAGAAATTACTATAATTTAAATAGAAATACAATACATCTCACCATAGTAGCAATTACACCGGGTGACTTAGGAGCTAGCTCAGTCTGCTGACCAGGGATGGGCGACTTCAAGACTCCTGTTGTCTCTTTGTATGGTTCCTTCTCTTTAAACCAGACTTTGGACTGGATAATCCTCAAGCAGAGGACAATTTCAGATGCAGGACTGTTCTCTGATAGATGGAGGGCTGTCTTCTGTAAAGCAAGGAACATGATCACCCTAAGCCCCCAGTGTGAGATACTTGGAAAGGAAGCCCTGCCCCATGACTAGAGACCAAATTTGCCCTCTTTCCTCCAAAGCTCTTCTCTCATTGACATTCCCTTTGTTGGACAGACATGTGACCTGGACTTACTCTTTGACTCTCCTTTCTCCTTTGCTCCCCATATTCAGTACATGGCCCAACTCACTTTGCTTCTCCACTTAGAACATTGCAAAATATAGCCATGCCTCTCTGTCCCATTGGCTAAAGCTTTGGGGCATGCCCTGCTCATCTCTCACCTAGACTACTGCGAGTTTTCCTCTCTGGTCTTCCATCCTCTCACGTTGGTCTCCTTATGTCTATCTACTACTCCACTGCCAAAATCATTCATCTCTTTCATCAGCCTGATCACATGAAATGCACTTTTCAACGGATTGGTGGGGGAAAGTTAACAGGGGTTGGGGAACATCTTATCTGGGATAAATCACCCCTAAGAGATGTGGGGGAGGGAGTTAAATGTTTAATGGAAAAAGTGTAGAACTAGTCAATGATGCCAAGGTACTATAGGGTAAAATGTATGAGAAGGTGCTTCTGCCTTTCAGGGCAAGACAAGTTAATCCTTTTAGCTCTGTGAATTGATCAAATGTATCCTGGTGCTAAACAATAATTGTGTCCAGCAAGAAACACCTCTGATATTAACTTTGCTTTGTTTTACAGCTCCGTGTTTATGCCCAGCCCCAGCAGTTACACACAGCAGAATATGCAGCAAATATAACTAAAGAGATATTTGATTTCTTTGAAGGATACTTCAACATGAGCTATTCTCTTCCCAAACTCGGTAACGAATTAACATTGATGTTCATTTGCTTTCAGGATTTTGTTGCCAGTCACTGAGTCACCTGGAAATTGACAGGAAGTATGATGTTTGAAGTAGTGGTGTTTAGCTGCTGTGCTTGCACATTAACAGTACCGTATATTAGCATGCTTTGATGGGCAGATGAAGCTGCCTTATAATGGGCATGTACTGTACACACATAAGGCTAAACCATAGTTTAGCACTATGTCAATGACTTTCCACAAACCCAACCAAATTGTCAAGATTGCAGTTGAATATTGCTTTCAAATAGCCTTGGCTTAGTGTTATGTACAAATATGGGGCTACGGTTTATAACAAACCAATGATCAGTTGCTAAACAACACAAATTGACCCTGGCAATGTGTCCTATGTTACAGCGGACAGTCCTCAATTTGAAAAGCCACCCAGTCGAAGTCTAGTTCAAAGATTTAAAAAGAGAGTGCCATTGGCTTAAGTTGCCCCACCAACAGCACCCAGGCAGCAGATTGAGTTATGCTGTATTTCTATTAAATTTACTTCTATACATATTAATCAGAATAGGGAAATTTCATGCAAATCTGTACCCTCCGTTGTCCTTTTCCTGTTGATGCATTTCTTCTATTTTGACTATACCTATGTGGCTTCCCCACATGGAAAGGTTGGTTGGAAGCAGCAGATGTGCCTATTTAGGATGGCTTTGGCCTGAGTAGTGCCAATCCCCACATGAACTTTGAGAAATGTCATACAGACCCCAAAGGCAAAATACAGGCCCACTGTGGCTCCAAACCTTGTAAATAGCCTTCCTTAGAGATCCCTGGAGCATGTGTTCACTCCTGAGGAGGGACAATGGCTGCTCTACTGAGGGCATTTTCACTAGACCCTTGCACAGCCCCACTCAATCCAATTTGGGGCCTGATATGGCATTTTGGAGCGGCCCTGAACCACCCAGATCCAGGTCCCAAAGTGATTTGGGGGTGGCTTCTTTCACAGTGTATAAATAGGGTTAAAACCCCTGATTAAAGATGCTGTCAGGAGAGGACAAGAGACATGTATAGACTGCCTGCATGAATCTCCTCCCCTGCCAATCCTTGCCACCAGGCAGCCCTAGATCACTCCAGTTAACCCGACTCTACCTAAGGGGATCCAGGGTTGCCTCAGCCCACTCTAGCCAAATCCTGTGTTGTCCCATGAGCCCAATTCAAGTCAGAATCTGGTATTTGACCAGAGCCGCTGCATTGCCCTAGTTTTCACACAAGTCTTCAAATCCCCTCTGACCCTCTCTCACGGTATTAGTGATATTACACACACATGATTGCAAAACCTATGTTGCCAAGGCTGAAGCATACAACAACAAAAACACAGGCCAAAATCACATGTGCATTTTCAATGGATCCCTCTGCTTCAGCTATTTCAGGGGACCACTGCTCTAAGAAGATTTGATATCCCGCCTTTCACTCCCTTTAAGGAATCCCAAAGCTGCTAACATTCTCCTTTCCCTTCCTCCCCCACAACAAACACTCTGTGAGGTGAGTGGGGCTGAGAGACTGTGTGACTGGCCCAAGGTCACCCAGCAGCTGCATGTGGAGGAGCGGAGATGCGAACCCGGTTCCCCAGATAACGAGACTACCGCTCTTAACCACTACACCATACTGGCTCTCCACACCATACTGGCAGGAGCTCTGGGGTAGAGTGTCTGCTTTGCATGCAAAAGGTCCCGGATTTAGTTCCTAGCATCTCCATGTAGGAGTGAGAATGTACCATCCCCGAAAACCCTGGAGAGCTGTTGCCAGTCAATGGGCACAGTTACTGGGCTGGATGAATCTGGCTCAATAATGGCTTCTAGCCACAATGGCTGCAGTCTGCCTCCATGGTTAGAGGCAGTGATGCTTCTGAATACCAACTGCAGGAAACCACAGAAGGGAAAAGTGCTCTTATGTTTTGAGGCATCTGGGAGCGCACTGTGAGAACAGGATGCTGGACTAGGTGGGCCATTGGCCTGATCCATTAGACTCTGCATATGCTCATATGTCCTATTATAAGGCAACTTACTATGTTCCTGTTCACAAGTAAAGGAGCTGTGATCTATCTGTTAATACTCACCTGAGATACATTTTATTCTGCAGACAGAAGTGGTTGAAGTGTGTGTGTGTGTTTATTTCTCAATGTATGCAATTCCATCTGAACAATGGTGGGTGGCAAACTACTCAGAGGTGAAGTGCGGTTCAGAAAGGTTGAACTGCAATTATAAACATGCTGCCCTTCACAGTCCCAAAATGAAACCCATTTTGACCAAAATTAAACAGAATGCAGTGGTTTCTGGATTTTGAACCAGTGGGTCATGCTTTAGCATTGCCCATCTCAGAATCAATTTGAATTCTATGCGAGGCTAAGTAGCGGGGCTGTTCAGCCTCTCAGAGGAACCTAGCGTCCATAATTCTCATTTAAGCTGGTATTGATTGCCAGCCGTGAAGACATGACCCTCCATGTTGTGGGGAGTAGAAGCAGATGTTCTTCATTACATGGGGATTTAGTTTACTTAATTTGCCAATAAATATTTCTTAGTCCCATTTACGAAATCCTTTTACAACCTAATTGCAGGAAGACATTGTAAAGACTAGTTTGGCATTACCAATCAGGCAGCAGAAAGCATCCCCTGTGGCAGGGGAAGAGCGTGCCAAGTGCCCTACTGAGGGATTGGGAAGAGGTCCAAAGGGATGTCTCCAAACTGGGTGTACGGGCATTAAAATGGCAATTGTGGTTCAGTTGCTTTGCAAGGTATGGAGAAAGTGAAGAGAGAGACGTTTCCCTTATTCTTATAGTACCCAAATCCAAGCTCACCCAATATACCTATGTAAATGGTTGGAGATTCAGGGCAGATGAAAGGAACTACTTCACACAGCACATATTACTACCACAGACTCTAGTGATGGTCACAAACTTGAATGGCTTGAAAGGGTGTTTACAAATTCACAGAGGATAAGACTGTGAGTGGCTAATAATCATGATGGCTGTGTAGTACCTCTGGTATCAGAAACCATATGCCTCTTGAGCCTATTTTATGTGGAAGACAAGTGGGAGAGAGCTACTGCACACCTGTACTGCTTATGGCCTTCCTAGAGGCACAGGTTGGCCACTTATGGTACATAATGTTGGACTAGATGGGTCTTTGGTTTCATCCAGCTGGTGTCTTCTTACATTCCTGGTAGGACATGTACCTGGCATAGCTCCCTTCTCTTCTACATCACCCGTTGTTTGGCTGAGGAAAATAGGTACAGGTCTGAAGAAGGAGTTGGAGGAAGCCAACTGAGATATTTCATCCAGGACTCTGTACTGACCAGGCAAGCTTCAATTTTGGGTGGAGCCTCAGGAGTACATCTTTCAGAGACTATATTTCAGGAGAGATTGGACAGGCATCTGCCAGGGATACTGCAGTGTGAATCCTGTGTTGATCAAGCTGGTGGTGGACTAAATGTTTTCCAATATAATAATAATAATAATAATAATAATAATAATAATAATAATAATAATAATAATAAATTTATTTATATCCCGCCCTCCCCGGCCGAAGCCGGGCTCAGGGCGGCTAACAACACTAAAACAGTACAACATTATAAAAAGTAATTAAAATCAAAATTGATGGCAACCATAAACTAAAGTTTTGTAAAGATTGCCAAAGGAGGGAGTCAGGCTGCGCCCTGACCAAAGGCCAGGTGGAACAGCTCTGTCTTGCAGGCCCTGCGGAAAGATGTCAAGTCCTGCAGGGCCCTTGTCTCTTGTGACAGAGCGTTCCACCAGGTTGGAGCCGCAGCCGAAAAAGCCCTGGCTCTAGTTGAGGCCAGCCTAACCTCTTTGTGGCCTGGGACCTTCAAGGTGTTTTTATTTGAAGACCGTAAGTTCCTCTGTGGGGCATACCAGGAGAGGCGGTCCCGTAGGTACGAGGGTCCTAGGCCGTATAGGGCTTTGAAGGTTAAAACCAGCACCTTAAACCTGATCCTGTACTCCACCGGGAGCCAGTGCAGCTGGTATAGCACCGGATGAATGTGATCTCTAAGCGAAGACCCCGTAAGGAGTCTCGCTGCGGCATTCTGCACCCGCTGGAGTTTCTGGGTCAGTCTCAAGGGGAGCCCCACGTAGAGCGAGTTACAATAATCCAGTCTGGAAGTGACCATCGCGTGGATCACAGTGGCTAGGTCAGGGCAAGAGAGGTAAGGAGCCAACTGCTTAGCTTGGCGGAGATGAAAAAATGCCGCCTTTGTTATAGCTGCAATCTGTGCCTCCATGGAGAGGGAGGTATCGAAGATTACACCCAAACTCTTAACGGACGGTGCTGGCACTAATTGCACCCCCGCAAGAGATGGGAGTTGCCCCCTCAGTCTCATGTCGTCCCGTCCCAGCCAGAGGACCTCTGTCTTCGAAGGATTTAACTTCAACCGGCTCCCACGTAACCATCCAGCCACAGCCTCCAAGCATCTGATCAGTGTGTCTGGGGCCGAGTCAGGGTGGCCATCCATCAACAGATAGAGTTGGGTGTCATCAGCATACTGATGGCAGCCCAGCCCAAAACTCCGGACAAGCTGGGCGAGGGGGCGCATGAAGATGTTAAAAAGCATCGGGGAGAGTATTGCACCCTGGGGCACTCCACACACCAAGGAGTGGCGGGATGACAATTCCCCCCCAAGCGCCACCCTCTGTCCCCGACCAGAGAGAAACGAGCGCAGCCATTGAAGGACTGTGCCCTGGATCCCCACGTCGGCAAGGCGGTGGTCCAAGAGTTCGTGATCGACCATGTCGAAGGCTGCTGACAGGTCTAGAAGAATCAGCAGCCCCGACCCGCCTCGATCCAGCTGCCTGCGGAGATCATCTGTTAGGGCGACCAGAGCCGTCTCGGTCCCATGACCAGCGCGGAATCACCTTACCCAGGAATGGAAGATTCAAAATCGGGCGGTAATTGGATAGATCTAAGGGATCTAATGATGTTTTCTTTAAAAGCGGACGCACCACTGCCTCCTTCAGTTCCCCTGGGAATGTCCCAGTGCCAAGGGACAGATTGATGATATCCCCCAGGGGGGCCCGCACCTCGTCTGGACACGCTCTAATCAGCCAGGACGGGCACGGGTCGAGAGGACAAGTGGTGGGCTTTCCAGCTCGGAGGAGTCTGTCCACATCGGCTGGGGATATCCGGTCAAAGTGGTCCAATACTGAATCTGAGGACAGTCGAGGGGCCTCCAGTTCCTTTATTGTATCCAAATTGGCAGGGAGGTCATGGCGGAGCAACAGGACCTTCTCCGCAAAAAAGCTCGCAAATGCCTCACAGCTGTGTGTCAAATTATTATTTAAATTTGGCTGTCCTTCGAGGGACGTTAAAGACCGAATTATACTAAATAATTGCGCCGGGCGAGAGCTAGCGGATGCAATGGAGGCTGAGAAGTAGGACTTCTTAGCGGCCTTCACTGCCATCTCATAGGTTTTCATAAAAACCCTATAAGATCCCTTCCAATTCTTCAGTTCTATGATTGCAACAATTTGTACACATACTGTACCTAGTCAATAGGTGTCAATGGAGGACACCTAATCTTCTTGCCTTCTTTCCTCCCGATGTTAGTGGCTCCTTATCTCACTGTCTCTCCTTCCCTGGCTCTTCCCATTGGATACATTCCAGTGGGAAGGTGAACATGTAGATGCATACAGCCAGGGGCTGTCCTGCAAATACCATGACTCAAGGCCCACAAATTCAGCTCCACATGCTCTCACCTATTTGATTTCATAAGCTCTCCAAAATGTTGTGCATAGTTGCACCCACGCTGTCAAAAGGGGGTATGTGAAACTGGAAGCAGAAGAACCTGGTTCACCAGCATCGTCCTAGCATTTCAGCAGTCCAGACACATGTTGAATGTTCTGCTGAGTCAGACCAAGGGTTCACCATTGCCTATACTGACTTGCAGCATCTCTCGGAGGGTTGAATTCCAGGACCTTATGCATTTCAATGTTGCAGGGGGCACAAGCAACAAGCCGAAGTATTACGGTTAGATACAGCAGTTCTGTGACTTGAATAAGATAAATGAGCTTGAACACTCATGGTAAATGTCTCTCTTTTTCTATCTAGACAAAATAGCCATTCCAGATTTTGGCACTGGGGCCATGGAGAACTGGGGGTTGATCACTTACAGAGAAACTAATCTCCTTTATGATCCAAATGAATCTGCTGCTTCAAACAAGCAAAGAGTAGCGGCTGTGGTTGCCCATGAACTTGTTCACCAGGTACAGCTTGCAAAGCATCTTATCGCAAAGGCATCAAATGATAATATTTTAGTCAAGGAAATAATGGTTCACTTATCCCATCTATTTTATTCTGTCAGATTTTTCTGCTTCCTTTACAGCTGCAAAATAAGTAGATTTGTTTTAAAGCTCTGAAGTACTGAAACATATTTCAGATAATGGTTTTGTCTCATTTTCATCCTGTATCAACAGCACTTCATTTGCTGCAGATTTACTGTTGGGGCTACTACAACACAAAGCTGCAGTGAGACCATAGTTTCCCACACCCATTTTTGCTGCTGCAAATCATGATAAATTGCAGGAGCAATCTTCTCCCATGGGAAAGTGGAAGAGAAATGAAACAACACCACAGTGATGAGCAACATCTCATGCATCAGTTGAATTAGTCCCCCCCCCCCCGAGTCAGCCCTACTATTAGGCAGAGTGAAGCTGGGTGCCTCAGGTGGCATGTGCTGGGGCTGCAGATAGGAAGATGATAGTAAACTGAGCTTTGTGCAGGGATGTTGGGCCAGAGTTCAATTTTGATTGCATTTTAATGAGCAACTGCCTAATTCACACTTCTACAACCAAGAAGCAAAGTGTCACACAGCTATCCTGTGAAATTCACACTTCTCCAAATTTTGGATACAGTTGTTGAACTAATGTGTACAAAAATGTATTTGGGGGGAAAGTGTACATACTGTAAAATGCATGCATTGGTGAAAAAAACATTTATTTAGTCACTTATTTATTAGTTATTTTTCTCAACCACCCTTCATCCCATAGAACGTCAGGGTCCTAACAAACAAAATATAAACAGAGCAGATAAAATATAGATATAATTAGATTAAAGCCCAGTGAAAAGAGCGCAACAGAACAGTTCAGCAATGGTCTCAAAAATATCCAATACCCCAATGCCTCCATTAACATATCTGTTTTAAGCTGGTGCCTAAAAGTCATCAGTGAAGTGGACAGCGTATCTCCATATAAGGAACCCTTTCATCTATTAATTTTGACACAGCAAGATCTGCACGATAGCTGTATTATGTAAATATTTGCTAAGTTACCATAGAGCTATAACCTGTATAAATAATGCTGCTCTCCCCCCCCCCCCCCCCCGCTTCCCATTGTAGTGGTTTGGGAACATTGTGACCATGGACTGGTGGGAAGACTTGTGGCTGAATGAAGGATTTGCCAGCTTCTTTGAATTTCTGGGGGTCAATGCTACAGAAGGAGATTGGCAAATGGTAAACATTAACATTCTTACATTACATTATATTATGTGCTTATATTGTGGTGTGGAGCATAAGCATTATTATTACTGATTTATGTAGATTTTTTGCACTGATAACATGGGGGGAAATGTTTTATCAAAAACTCAAAACAAGCCACAGGTATAGTGTAGAATAAAGCATGTTATTTTAAAGCCATGGAGTGCTACCAAACCACCCACTATGACCATGTCTTTTTCATGTTTCCTCCCCCAAGACCACTATGTGTTCTTTCTTCCTCACAAAGAGCCACAAACTCTCCCCTAGCCTGCAGACCATCCTCTCTCCAATCTACAATTTTCCAGCAGAAGGAAAACAACATATCTCTTCCTATCCCTCCCTATTTCCCCCCACTCCAGTCAGAAAAATCTTCCCTCGGTGCCAGGGGAAAAAAAGGGAGGGAGGGAGGAGAACTCCCCAGGGGGTTATGGATACACCTCCCCTTCCTGTCCTCCTCTTCCCAAGATTATCCATTCAGACTCTGAGGTAGAGTCCTACAAGAGCCACTTTCCAAGTCTTGGCTCAATCTGTGTGCATCTTTCACCCCTCAAGGTTCAGGTTGTCATCACAACATGATGACAGACCAGTAGAAATATTAAACAGAGAGACACAATCATTTCTTGTAATCTTATTCAGTGTATTTTGCTCCATTTTTCCTTCATTTTTCTTTACAGATGGACCAAATTTTGATTGAGGATCTGTTCCCTGTTCTGAAGGAGGACTCTTTGATCTCCTCCCATGCTATTGTAGTGAATGTGTCTTCTCCTGATGAAATAACCTCTGTGTTTGATGGCATATCCTACAGCAAAGTAAGGAAGAACTTGTCTTCTCTTTGATACAATGTCAAAAAGGCAGACACAAAGTCAATAGTGTTTGAGTTGATATGTCGCTCTTCAGGAAAGGTCAGGAGATGAAGCTTTAAAGAAGTTGATTTTATAGCATCTTCTGACAAATGAATTTGTGTGTGTTGGGTTTTTTTAAAAAAAAATGCAAACTGATGTGGAAATATGTGAACTTATAACAGAGAGAGAAACTGAGAGTAACTGAAATTGACAGATCCGTCCATCCCAACATACAGCCCTTTTTCCCAATCAGATTGCCACAAGCAAGGGTGGGGAGAGCAAGCAAATGACCATAAGCCAAAGGGTTATGTAAACTGGGCCTTGCTTGAACACAAATGCAGAAGGTCAGCATGCTATGTGAACCTGGGTCATGTTTGCTAGAGAATGTCTTCACTTAGGAATCTTTTTTTTAAAACAACAACAACAACCTCATGTGCAAACTTAAGTGCTTACGCTGCTTCCTTGTATATGTAGGTATGTAGTGTTGTATGGGGCTAGAATCTTCTTCAGATCAGAATTTCTGAGAACTTTGGCTTTTGTTAGTGTTGCCAGAAGTGGCCAAACATTTTGAAAAGCATCTGCAGGCAGGATCTCTTAAATCCACAGAAAACCAAGTCTCAGGCAGAGCTATTTGAGGCAGGAGGGTAGGGCTTCCTTTGCTCCCAAGCCACAGGCGGCATTTAAGGTAAGATGCAGACAAACCACTATGAATTGCTTATGGCTGAAACCGGGTGATTTGTGTCTACTTCTTGTGCTCTGTGGTTGTTGGTTCATTCTGGGTTGTGTTGACTCTCACGCAGTAAGGAGGAAGGCTATGGGCTAAGGAGAGCAGTTCATAAATATAAGGCATTAAAAATATAAATTATATGTTGCTGGACTGTGCATAAATAAGGGAGTTAATATTTTATCCATGTATTTTGCTCAGTCAGTCAGACTTTTTCAAGTTTCAAGAACATGGCTTGATTGAAACTGGTATAGCATCAACTGATAATTGCTGATAATCCCAATCTCTGCTTTCTTAGGGAGCATCGATTCTCAGAATGCTGGAAGACTGGATCTCACCAGAAAAATTCCAAGCTGGATGTCAGGTATGATCTACTCAGATTGGTGTAGAACAGGAAAATAGGGAAATGCTTAGTAATTAGTGTGCAATCCTATGCACACTTCCTTGAGAGAGTAGGTCCCCACTGAAAACAATGGGCCTTACTTCTGAGTAAAGTTGTTTAGGATTGTGGTGTGGATCATTGTAGGGAATTTTGGTCAGAACTTTAGAGAATTATTTCACTTACTTTCCTCTAAAGCCAGATTGCACAATCCATTTTGGTTCACAAAACAGGTCTTGGTCTTCTCTGAGCATCTGCTCTGTGATGACATCTCCAAACAGCAGCAATTTGAATGTATAGACAAGTACATAAGACCCTTCCCCACAATTATGTTTGTCTATCAGCTTCTCTGTTACTAATCAATATCAATTCATTTCCTTCTGATACACCCTTCCCTTCAGCCTCCAGGTTCTCACCCAGGGTCCAAACAAACACCCAGCTCACCCACAAAAGCTTCACAAGGAGAGTTCCCAGAAACAGCAGGCATCACCCTAGTCTCTCACTCTAGACTTTTATAGGCAGGCCCAAGGTGGGTGGTACTTCCTCAGGCTGCCCATAGCTGTGTCCCATTCAGCTTTACTCTCCACACCCAGTGCCAGGTACAACCGGTTTGTTGAGTTTCCGAGGGAGACCAAAGGATAGGGAGATGACTACCCTCCACTCACAACCCTTTCTTCACCCTCTGTCCCCTCCTCCTTCTCCATATGTTTTACTGTCCCATGGCAGGGCTTATATGGACAGACCCATATAACCTTTTTTTAAGGTTCTCTCACCCACCTGAAACTTCAAGCCCCCCACCACCACCTGGGGGGGGGTCAGGCAAACCTGGAGACTTAAGGTCGGCCCTGAGGGTCTAGAAACTGCAATGCCCCTTTTGACATGTGACCCTGCAGAGAGTTCAAAGGGTAGTGCAGCCTTTGGCTTGAAAAGGGTTAGCCATCACTTCTCTAGAGGTCTCCAGTCATTTCCTAGTCATTGTAGGCCATTTGTGTATGCTTCCTTTAACAACAGTGATGCTTGCTACCACTGCTATTTTTCTAGAAAAAGAGGTGCCAGAACTCACCATGATTGTCTCCCTTGTTCTCTTGTAATGGCAATGGCACCCACCTGAGAGGTGCCAGAACTGAGTTCTGGCAAGTTCCAGCTGATGAAAAGCCCTGTTTGGAGCCACTGTGGTGTAGTGGTTAAGAGCGATAGACTCGTAATCTGGGGAACCGGGTTCACGTCTCCGCTCCTCCACATGCAGCTGCTGGGTGACCTTGGGCTAGTCACACTTTTCTGAAGTTTCTCAGCCCCACTCACCTCACAGAGTGTTTGTTGTGGGGGAGGAAGGGAAAGGAGAATATTAGCCGCTTTGAGACTCCTTAGGGTAGTGATAAAGCGGATATCAAATCCAAACTCTTCTGTTTGCTACCTTTGTCAGGACTCTGGTTTGAGTCCCAACTTCCATTTTTTGCCTAAGAAGAATGTGTGCCTTGCTGCCTTTAAAAGATACTGTAGGACTGTTGTGGGGAAGCTTTGGATGTCAAGAGTTGCTGACCAATAGCTCCCATCATCCCTGTCTATTGGCCATGCTTGCTAAGAGTGATGGGAGTTGGAGTTGAGCAAAATCTGGAGGGCCAGATGTTCCCCACAAGCACTGGCTGCACTAGTGCTTAAATGAAATTATTTACCATACCATTATATTGGGCCATTGCTCACTGTTACATCGCAGATGCATCTAGTGCCCACTGCCAGAACTGAGACCAAAGTGATAAAGGCATCCAAGCCTTTAGGATATTGCATTCTGTCATCACGGTTCTTATGCTAATAGAGAAAGGTCACCGTTGCGGTGAATGTAGCCTCCCACCCTTATTTCTGTACCATGGTTGCAATCCATTTGCACTTACAATTTGCAGTCTGCCACAATGTAAGCTTGTGTTGTACGTATATGCTGAAAGTACAGAAGTTGTTGAGAGTGAGACAAACAGTGCCATCTACTGTCCCACTACAGCTAAGTCAGGAAGGTACCAGGAAGAAATGGATGGTGTTATATACTCGATGTAACAGTTGTAACCTATCTGTCAAATAGCAATTGTCAAAGTGTCAAAAAAACAAAACAAAAACACTTTGGAACTCCCTTCCTATTGACACCAGGCAGGTGCCTTCACTGTTCTCTCTTTGGCACCTACTAAAAATGCTTTTCTTTAGACAAGCCTACCCAGATACGTAGAATGCTGGTGTGTGTTTTAATATGCTTTTAGTTTATTTCTGATTTCTTTGAAAGTTTTAACTGCTTGTGCCAATTATTTTATTTTATTTTATTTTGTAAACATCTTTGAGGGTTTGGGGTTTTTTTGGGGGGGTGGGGTTGCAATCAAGCAGTGTATAAATTTTATGAAATAAATAAATATACCAGCGAGTTTCAGAAGAAGCCCTCTTCAGACAGTCACAAAACCAAAATATGAAAGGCAGCATATTTCTCTACCTCTCCCCCGCCACTAATACACCATCACTGTTACTGCCACATCATTCTCAGGAATCTCTAAAACCCTCCTCCCATGCAGTTAACGTTCAGTGGCAGAAAAGCCAACCAACTACATGGGCAGAAGCTTTCATACAGATTCCTGGGAGTGATGCAAAAGCAACTGCAGAAGCAATGCCAACCACGCCAACCAGACGTGCATTTAGGGAGCTCAGTCCACAAATAGCTATTATCCATGCATATGAGCTTGTATAGCACATAAGGAGAACACAGGAGTATGAGATAAGCCCTGTTGGATCAGACACATCTAGTCCAGCATTCTGCTCCCACAGTGGCCAAACTCATGACGAGAAGCCCAGAAGTAGGCGAGGTGTTCAATGAGTGGTGACTTACCATGACGTTCCTGTAACCACCTGGCATATTTGCCAACTATGTCATCCTGCCAAGTGGTAAGAATATGATTATTTTATCATCATCATCATCATCAAGAGCACCTACACTTGATCATTAACCTGAAGAAGCAAAGACATGACAAGATTTCCTTTGCCTCTTTGCAAATATGATCAGCTATTGAACCATGTGGTGACAAGCACCCTGTGATAATAGCAATCTGGGCATGTAACTATAGCCACCAAAAATGTACCATCCAACAAAGTGGTTCTTTCGCTGAAGCCAGGAGAGCAAGACTCTCCTGGCTTCAGCAAAGAGGGAGAGCTGCGCAGCACCCCTTCAGCCAAGTGGGAGGAGAAATGGAAGGGGCTCCGTTTCTCCTGCCGCTTCACTGAAGGGGCGCTGAGCAGAGAGGGAGAGAGTTTTTTTCTTGTTCTTCCCCTTTAAAACAAGGTGCGTCCTATGGTCCGGTGCGTCCTATAGAGCGAAAAATACGGTATATCACTTTAAACCTGACCTTAGGTATAAGATCTAGAAGAGGAGGGGGGAAACCCACCCATCTCAATTAAAAACCAAAGCACAGGGGTGATTTAAAAAGACAATTCAGCAGAAACACAGCTGTGTTCCCTGACAATACAATCTAGAGTGAAAAATCAACTTCTCTCCACGCTCCAATCTTGCATGTCTGCAGGATCCATTCTATGGTCCCTGAAAACAAGTTTCAACGCTTTCCAAAGGACAGATCTATTTTTTATCCAGCAGTGACATTGGGAGTCAGCATTTTCCAGCCTGACACATTTACTAGGCAGTGCATTAGCACGAAAGAGCTTGGAAAGAGAGAGAGAGAGCGCTCTGGCTGTGTTCTTCTTTGTTTACTGAGGCCCACATGGTGTACCTGGATTATAAATTCCTGTCTTGGTAAATGGATGAGTGTTATTTTAAGATGTGTTCTCGAATAATGGGAATATGAACTCAACCAGGGTATAATGAGAACAATCTGCTCTCTTACATAAATAGCTTTTAATTGGGGGGAATAATTAAGGTCAATGAGAATTACATTTGTAACTGTTTAATCAAGGACAGATTTAAAAATAACCCTCAAAAAAATCTCAGATCCCTTTCATTCATTTTGTACAACTTTTCTGTATAATCATTCTAGTCACAGATGAAATTCTTGGGTGGCCAGCATCTTACACCCGGTGATCATAGAAGCTCAGCATCCTACACCTGGATCTTGCACATCAAGGCTGGGGAACCTACAGCTCTCCAGATGTTGGAGGACCACAACTCCCATCAGCACCAGATTTAGGGTGGTGCAGGCAGTTCCTCCTCACAAGGCACTGAGCCAAGGGAGTACAAAATATGCTGTAAGGCACTTGAGAGCAGGCACAGAATAGAAAGTGAGAGGGAGGAGGGCATGAAAACAAGAGATATTTAGGGAACGCACAACATTTTGTCCTCATTCAGGGTGCCATATTACCAAGTCTATCCCTGATCCTATCATACTTGACCAGTGTCTGTGGCGGCTGAGGTTGAGGGGTGTTGTGGTCCAACATTTGGAGGGCCACAAGTTCTTCAGCCCAGCACACACAATCGTTTATTTTATTTGTATGCCACTTTTCCACAAAGGAATAATGCTCAAAGTGACTTACAACAAAGAAACAGATATGTATTTCAAACATTGCACAAAAAATCCTAATAACATGGCAAAACAATAACACAGTAACATTTTCACAATAACATAGCAAAACAAAAATATTATAACATACCAAAAAACAACCCACATTTCAATACTATAAATAGAACAACATGCAGCATCCGAAATAAAAAATAACAAGGGAGCTTCACAGTTTCACTTTAGTCCTTCTTGAGATGTTGCTCAGAGTCCATCTCCTGTAGCAGCTGTGGAAGCAGCAGTTTGTTCAATGGAATTTACTTCTGACTGAATATGCTTAGGAAGCATCCATGCAGTTCAATGTTATGTGAGGAAGAACTTGCTGATTCAGGCCAGTGGCCCACCTAGGGCAGCATCCTGTTCTCCCCTCAAGTCCTCCTGCCATTCCCGGCAGCTGGTACCAAGACACATGCTGCCTCTGATCATGGGGGCAGAACATAGGCGAAGGGTCACTGATGGCCTTCTCCTCCATGAATTTGTCTCATCCTCTTTTAAAGTCATCCATGTTTTTGGCCACGAATGTCTCCTGTGGGAGCAAATGGTTTAACTTTGCGCTCGGTGAAGAAGCACTTTCTTTTGCCTGTCCTGTACCCTCCAACAATCCTGCAGCTTCATTGGATGCCCATGACTTCTAACGTTAGGAGAGGAGAGAAAAGCATTCTCTATCCACTTTCTTCATGCCTTGCAAAATTGTATACACTTCTCGCATGTCAAGGGTTGGTTCACACTTCTGCTGTGCCTAGAAAGCACGGGTCTGAGCGGTTTTCCCTTTGCCCCTCTCCTTACCAAGGGAAAAACTGCTCTTTAGCAATAGATTGGAACAAATGGCAATCCAGGGAAAACCCAAATTGTCATTTTCTCCAATTGAGCGCTAAAGGTAGCAGGGTTTATTGGTTTTGGTTTTTTTGTTGTTGTTGTTTTGCTTTTATTGTGTATTTTGTGCTTTTATGTTTCATTTTTATATTGTGAACTGCCCTGAGATCTGCAGATGAAGGGCAGTGTACAAATCTTAATAAGAATAAGAATAAAACAGTTTTCCCTGGGGGGAATCAGAAGGACAAGAGGATGTGTGACTATGCCCTTCCATGCCTTTCCTCTAAATTATGTAAAAGGTAAAGGGGCCCCCGATCATTAGGTCTAGTTGTGACCAACTCTGGGGTTGCGGTGCTCATCTCGCTTTATTGGCCGAGGGAGCCAGCGTACAGCTTCCGGGTCATGTGGCCAGCATGACTAAGCCGCTTCTGGCAAACCAGAGCAGAGCACGGAAACGCCATTTACCTTCCCGCCAGAGCGGTTACCTATTTATCTACTTGTACTTTGATGTGCTTTTGAACTGCTAGGTTGGCAGGAGCAGGCACTGAGCAACAGGAGCTCACCCCATCGCTGGGATTTGAACCTTCTGATTGGCAAGTCCTAGGCTCTGTGGTTTAACCCACAGTGCCACCCGCGTCCCAACTTCCTCTAAATTAAAATACTGCAACCTTCCCCAGGAGTATTTCTTATAGTGTTCAGTGGGAACCTGAATTTCCTTGAGAATCTTGTCCAGAGCACTGTTATTTCCTTTAGCGCTCTCTGTGCTTTGGAAACTTGCCTGTTGCTTGCATGCAGGTTTTAAACTGACTGCAGCAGCACATAAGTGAGATATACCAACAGTGACACTCGCACTCTGGCCAAAGACATGACGCCGCACTGCTCAGAAGGTCTCTGCATGAAGTTGGTGCATGGCTGAAATAGGCAAGAAGGAAGGAGATTAAGAGGCACATCTGTTACGTTATTCAAAGCCACCCTCAGATTTTTGAATCATGCCTATGAAACAACAAGAAGCCAATGCAGAGTGAAAAGTTGCAGTTGCTGATCCACAGAGTCAGGAGGGTGGCAATTGCATGCTGCAGAACTTCTATCTGTTAGAATTCCTGATCTATGATTGCAGTCATGGGATTTTTGTCTATCACATGACAGTATAGGTTTTGACTCCACAAAGTGGGAAGTGACGGAGAGAGGATGTTTGTGTTACTGTGTTCCGTGAAGTGGGACTATTGTCCTTTGTTCTTTTTCTCTTGGCTGTCTGATGCTAGAGAGAGAGGGAGCCATGTTGCAGAGCTCCGTGTGTGTTTATATGTAAATAAAGTAGATTATCCAAAATGCTGAGTTGCTGATGTGCAAACTCTGCGGATCCCTAAGTGTGCCGGTGTCGGTTGGCATCGGTCACTGATGTTCGGGCTGAAGAAAGCTTATGAAGCTCTTGAGTGATCAACCAGGAGGGAGAGAACATGCCAGTTGGGCATGTGTCTCTGCCAGGGTCCTACTCGAGTGTAGGATCAACTCCTGACACTAACATCAGACCATTAAAGCTGTTGAGGTGGGTGTTCATACTAATATTGAGTAACTGTTTCCATTTTCTCCAACAGAAATATTTAAAAGATCATGAATTCAAAAATGCAAAAACAAGTGACTTCTGGAAAGCACTGGGAGAGGTATGTGTATATATGACTATAAATCAGTACAAATGTTTGTATTATTTTATTAGGGACAGCCTCCTAGTCCCACTTCCCCCATCTTTTTGCTTGGCTAGGAAATCTAATCTTAAAAACAACTTCTCTCCATACATTTTGAATGCATTGCTTCTGGCTCACACAAACTCCCGCTAAGTGCGACAGCATTTCTCAGTAAGAAAATGCCTCAAGGCAGATGGATAAGAAGAAATCCATAATGAAAATAAACTGCAAAAGAATTTCAACGTATTGGGCATATCTGTTCAGCATGCTTCATCCATAACCTGCCCTGCTATTTTTAAACAAGGAAGTGGCTCACCTGGTGGTGCGGAACTACAGCAATAGGCCTCCTGCAGCAGTATCTCCTAGTGGGAAGGACGAGGAGGTGGCAAGGTCAGAGCTGCACAGACAACCTGCAGGATTGGCTCTGCTGGTGCAGCTGCCACCTTGTCCCTCCTAGTAAGTGGCACTGCCCCACTGTCAGGAGGCTTATGCTGCAGCTCCACCCCACTAAGTGAGATTCTCCTGCAAGAGCAACATCAAGTACCTTAAATGGGAGCTCACCCCGTCGTGGGGATTCGAACCGCCAACCTTCTGATTGGCAAGTCCTAGGCTCTGTGGTTTAATCCACACCGCCACCCGCGTCCCTGTTCAAGTACCTTACACCTCTTAAATAAGACTGCGGAAGTGAAGAAAGCTTGGGTTAACCGGGAGTGTACTTTTGTGAAAGTACCAGCTCAGTTCTGGTTCTGAGAACAAATTATAGGGTTCAGAATGTGCTCAGAGGCACCTTGTTTTTTAATGCTGACCATAAGCTTGTTCACATATTACACAAGTGTTTTTTTTTAAAAGAGTGTACAGCTTTGTGCAGCTCAGCTGTTGTATGCACAGATGCCCTGACTGTACGCTTATTGGATGTTACTGTGCTCAACTATTTGTGTACAGAGTTGTAAATTTGTTGAATGGAACATGTGAACACGCATATATTTTTTGCTCCTGGCTCTGGCTGGTAGATCTTGAATCTCTAGTGGTTCCAGTGAATTGGTTCTAATGAGCCTGAAGACTGCTCCCCTCTGGCCTATTGCCTTTTATCAGTGCAGTCCTTGCTGTCCTGGTTGCAAAATTATGGAGAGGAGAAAAGAGAACATGAATGAATCAAGAAGCACAGATCACTAGGAATGGATGTCTGGTGGCAGTCTATCTTTTTTGGGGGGAATAGAAGCAATTTGACTAAAACTGCTAAGCAAGAGTCAGCCAAAACTCTTCTTATCAACCCCAGTTGGATACTCAGATCCTTTGAAACTCTTTTTTTCCTTTAGGACCATTAATCATGTGTGCACGTGTTTCAAATGAAGCTGTCAGACAGCATCTCAGGCAGATTCCCTGTGGCTTTCATAGCCACAGTGCATGCAGACAAGTAGCCATGGCACTTTATCCCATCAATGTGGCAAACTTGGGCGGGTGAGGTTGTTGCCTACAGGGCCAGAGCTTATATCTGGTGGGAGGGGGGGAATGAGATTTCTTCCAGGCACCTTGTCTCTGGCAATGTCCAAATCCCTCTCCTTCCTTTTGTTATACTAATCATAGCAAACATCTTTGTATTGAATTTGCTATACTTCCCCCCACAACTTTCATGGAAGGAAAATATGAAAGATATTGAATGCTGTCACCTAAGGTGGCTTGTGATATCTTGAGCATTCACCTCTGCAGGAACTCCAAAATGTTGCCATCTATGCAAACAGTGTATGTTGGAGCCTACTCCCACAAGTGTATAACGACTGGCTGGCCTTTCCTTGTTGTTTACAATCAATAAATACTGTTATTTAGACCAGCTATGCCCGTGTGTTTTCCAAAGCCAGCATTTAGAAGAGAAAACAGTAGGTTCTCACCTCCTAAGCAGAAGAGTAATATCCTTCTTCAGTCTCCTTTTGGTGTTCTCAGCATGATCATCCACTGTTATTCTTAGGTCAGTGGTTATCCTGTCCAAGAAGTCATGGACACCTGGACCAAGCAGATGGGCTACCCTGTGCTGAACGTTCTTCCAAACTCAATGATCACACAACAGCGCTTTCTCCTGGATCCCACAGCAGACCCTTCCCTGCCAGCTTCTGAATTCGGG